>NC_140491.1:66506502-67106502 GCF_964271855.1 Acomys minous | reverse complement strand
GCCTCCCGAGTGCTGGGACTAAAGGCCTGCGCCACCACAGCCGCCCCTCCTTGGTAGACTTCTTATCCTCAGGGGCAGAGGTATGGCTACTCAGAGCTGGCTCTCACTTTCTGAAGTGGAGACAGGCCTCCTCTCTGGCCCTGAGCTAGTGGCCAGCCTCTGTCTCCCCGTTCAACCCCGCTATCGCCCTCTCCTGGGCTCCGATCACCTATTGATTTTCACACCACCGGATGCAGCAGAAGAGATGAAGGGTGACGCCTGCACCTTTTTTCCTCGCCACAGGAAAATCCACCAGAAATTCCACACAGGACTTATAGAGGAAGCTAACAGCTTCACAGAAGAGGCCCAGCTTTGGGAGGGTGGGGGTGGGGGCGGGTATTTTTAGCTGAAAACTTTTACCAGAAGAAAGGCCTCGCCAGCCCCAAGAAGGATGGGCGTCATTTGGCTGTCATCTTTCGTGCTCCAGGTTCCTCCAAAAGAGGGAGAAAGCCTGAGATGGCTTGAAAAGCCATCCTCTGCCTGCGCCCGCCCACCTGCCGCAGCAGCTCCCGAGCTGTTGGGAACGTGAGAAAGTCATGGATGCCGGCGGATCTGCAGTCTGCCTTCTGCTAGCCCCAGTGTAAAGGACATTTTGCCTCAACAGCTGTCCAGAGAGGGCCAGTGCCACCTCCCATCCCTACTCTAGTCACTTTCACAGGTGCATGGGACCTGTTGGGTCCTGCGTTTCCCTTGGGGTTTTCTTTTGCTTTGTAGCCCAGGCTGGCCTTGAACTCCGTGTCTCCCAAGCTGAACTCTGATCCTCCTGCACTTGGCCCCTGATTGAAGTGATGCAGGTCCACCCAGCTTCCCTTGCTCAGGTCCCACCTGTCCCCCACACTCATTTCAGATGGGACCCCCCCCCAAATCCCCGGGACAGGCCCTGTTTGATGGCTACAGAGCCACACGTTGTTTTTCCACACTCTATAGACTGTTAGTCCATTGGGCTGAGGGACGCATGCAGCTCTGGTGCAGGGTCTCTGTTCTCTACACCGAGGCTTGTGACCTAGGGCACTTATCCAGGGTAAACCTTGCCTTCTCTCTGAGTTAAAGGAAGGTGGTCTCATGTTGAGCATCTTGTGACGTCTGGAAGGGACGATGGCGGTCCACCACGAACAGTCCTGTCCAGCCAGGAAGAGCCAGTGCTGCCCTTTCTGCAGCCTGAGTGAGGCCATGGCCAGGGAATTGGGCCCGGCTCACCCTGGACCCTGAGAAGATCCCCTGCTCTTGGATTTAGGCATCAACCCTGTGTGATCACACAGGTGGCCTGTACCCGGCTCCCTACGGCTCTGAGACAAAGTGGCAATCCTGGGTAGCCGCAGGGGGACAGGCACTGTCCCAGGGACCTTCCCGGGCTGCTCCTGCTCTTATGCTCAGATGTTTTGTTCTTTGTCCGTTTTTGACGTGGTGAGGTTTTTATTTCTCAGGGGCCGGAGGCGAGGGGTCCTCTGCAGACGCCACAGTGTTGAGCGAAGACTGGGTCTGTCTGCTCTGCCTGTCTCTGGGCCCAGGAATAATGCCCCACCCCTCCATCCCAATTTCCCAGTCTCCAGAACCATGACAAACATGAGCTCCCACCCATGTGAACCCCCTGATTGTGTCCTGTGGTGCTGTATAGGTGTAGATACGGCAAAATCACCTGCTTCTTGGGGAGCCGGATCAGCAACCCCACTTCACTCCCCAGGCTCTCAGCACCATGGACAGTGCCTATCACTACACTGCTATTACGCATTCAGCTCAGCCTACCCAGGGGCCAGGCTGGAAGACCAGAAGATGAATTTGCAATTGCGGAAGGGGGTGAGAAACCAGAGGCCGGAGCAGCATGAGATGGGCCCCCAAGTCAGGCATCTACCTCCATGTTTAGCCTTTGGCAGCCCCTGGGACCCATCCATCCACAGCCCGAGGCATGACAGAGAGGGAGGCAGTGGCTTACAGGGGAGGTGACATCATGGTCCCACGTGAGGTTTCTGATGGTCTAACTCACTTTGGAGATATTTCTGGAGCCATTCGCTGTGAGCTGAAATGCCAGCTTCTTGCCTGGTACTCACGCTGATGTCACCATCCATCCAAGTTCATGGGTGGCAGGGTGACGACGCTGCCTGCTTCACACTCCCCCCCCCCATGTACACCCACGTGAATTGAGGCTTGGGGGTGTTGGGAGGAAGGTCAGGATGTCTTCACTATTTGATGGCAGGAAGTGAGGATGGGGAAAGGAAAGGCTAAATGCCCAGTGGGGAGAAGAGCATAAACTGAGTCACGTTCCTGAGAGCGACAGCTTGGGAGGTGACACTGGGGGGCATGGGAGGGTGACTCGTGTGACTTGGCCCTGTGTCTCATTTGACTCACCCTCTCTCCCATTCACTCAGTTGGGAGGCTCAGAAGGCACCCTGCCATGCCAGGGAAGGGGACAGCGGGCACTTTGCTGCCTTTGTCCCATGCCTGACCTGTGCTGTGAGCTGTGAAGGCACTGGCCCTTTGTTCCCAGCCGGCCAGATCCTGGACTTCCACTGATATTACCATGCTGGGTGTTTTAGCGGGCGATTGGCAGGAGGGGTGAGTATATTTTGTGTGGAGGGAGCAGGGCAAGCCATTTGGGGAGAAAAGGCCAACTGTGAGGACGTAAAGTGCGTCCACTGGTTAGCATGAGTGGTAGGCCCCTGCTCTTCCTTATCCAGGGGCTGGGAGGAGGGATTCATGGCTACTGAAGAAAGGAGGAAATTGGAGGAGCAAAGATACAACTTGCGTGCTCGACCACTGTAGCTTCCTGCCTGCTCCCTTTCAGCCCTCTACCTCTGGAGGGAGGTGACACCAAGCTGTGAGGACACTCCAGGAGCCCGGGGTGGGCGGGACAGACAACTCTCTGGTAAGAATCCCAGGCTTCCTGCCAATATCCATGTAGGTGTGTCATTTGAAAGGGGACAGGCTTGGAGTAGCCTGAGTGCTCTGGCAAGTCGTAGTGACTTCCTGAGGGACTCAGAGGCGGACCCATCAGCTCAGCTGTCTGTCCCTGACCTCCAGTGGCACGAGAAGATGTCTAGTTAAACTCCGACAAGTAACAGCTGAGCTTGAGTTCACACTGACCCTTCCAATAACAAAATTGCTAGCAGGTTAATTAAAAAGCAGTGTGGGGCTGGGCAGTGGTGTGTACGCCTTTAATCCCAGCCCTTGGGAGGCAGAGGCAGGTGGATCTCTGTGAGTTCTAGGCCAGCCTGGTCTACAGAGTGAGTTCAAAGACAGCCAAGGCTACACAGAGAAACCCTGTCTTGCCGGGTAGGGGCCGCCGTGGGGAGAAGCCTTGTGGCCTGGGGAGATGGTTCAGGCTTGCTGAGGGAGCCTGATGACCTGAAGTCAAGCCCCAGAGCCCAGGTAAGGAAGCTGGATGGAGTGACCCTGCCTGTCATCCCAGCACTTCTACAGCGAGACGGGGTGAAGGGGTGGAGATGCGAGAATCAGTCAGAAGCTTGATTATGCAGCACGGTGGCTGAAAGAAGAGAGACCCAACCTAAGAATGCCTTCCTGTGACCTCCTGGTGAACCCACAGCCACTGGAGCGAGCGCGCGCACACACACACACACACACACACACACACACACACACACACACGTGCGCGCTCAGAGACACAAACACATATACAGACATATACACACACAGAGACTCAAAGACACACACACAGAGAAACATACACAGACACAAACACACACATACACACAGAGACAAACACACACATAGAGACACACATACACAGACACACACATGCAAAGACACACATACACATACATACAGAGAGACAGAAACATACACATAGACACAGACACACACAGACACATAAAGACACACATACACATATCCATACAGAGACAGAAACATACACATAAACACAAACACACACATACATATACATATACACATACACAACCAATCAATATTCCTTCAAAGACGTGTCAAAGTTTTATTTACACGAAGTGGAGTGGCCTTGTGGGCAAGGCCTGGCTTCCCTGGGACTCATCTCCCGATTGCCAGGCTCAGGCTGCGCACAGGCCGAGATGAAGGAAGAGCCTGTGCAGACAGAACCTGTGCAAGCTGAGGAAGAGAACCCGTAGCCTGCCTGGGGCTGAAATTTAAAGCTGTTGCTCGTGGCTTGATGGCTTAATCAGTGATCGATACTTGTCACGGAGAAGGAGTTACAGGCGAGATGAGTCAAGATAAAAAATGGCACAGAGGGCCAGGGAGCCCTGGGAGGAGAGATGAGAAAGCCACTGCTCTGCTGTCCAGCGCCAGCCCTGGCACAGAACACAAACTTCAAAGCGAAGACAGGAAGCCACGGGCTGGCTGCTGCTTAAAGCACAGGATCACGAAGCCGCTTTCTCGCCATAAGGCAGAGCTATGCTAATTAATTGCCTTTCTTGACTAAAGATGGATGCAATAACCTTTAGCCGTGTGAAACAGCAGCAGCAACCAAACTAATGTGGTCTGGATCCGGGTTGGCAGAATTGAGGTGTTAGTGACTGCGGGGAGCCCCGACACAGTCCTATACCCCAGAATAGAAAGCCACCCAACCAGTAAGCAAGCAAACAAAGAAACCCCCCAGTTAGTTAGCACTCTCCTCAATCCTCCACAAGGTGACCCAGGGAAGCAGAAAGGGAGCCTAGGGTGAAGCAGTTTAGAGCTAACAGCCATTGGGTTCCCTGTGTCCTTGGGATCAAGCTGGCTGTGAGCGGCAAGAACACCAAAGCAGTGGCTTACAGGTGACATCTCAGTTCTGTTTCAAGCATGGAACTTTGGCCTCAAGGTCCAGGATGGCTGCTTAAGCACCAGTCATCACGCCTGCATTTTTGTTAGGGGGGGGGGAAAGGAGGAGAGGGAAAAAAGCTTCCCTCTGGTAACTGCCCCACTAAGGGCACCTCAAAAGTCATACCTCAGTCACTCTTTCTTTCTATAAAGGAGCTGGAATGAGGGGTTTTTATCTCAGGGGTTCTCTGAGAAAGGGAGAATGGAAGTCTGGATCCTGGGAAAGGATGTGGAGTGAGCCTACCTCATCCTATCCTGAGGTTCAAGTACCTCAGCCCAAAGTTGCTAGTTCAAAACCAGACCCTGGCTGTGAGCGTGGTCCTGCGGCAGACAGGAGGCTGACGCCAGGGAGCATGGAAAATGTAATGACACGGGATGTCGGGATGTCGAAAGAGTAAGGATTAGTCATGCAAATTTTGACATTTAAGTCTTGAGGCTGTGCTGGGTAAAGCCAGAAAACTTTTCCAGGCAGCGCAAACTTAACAATGGCTCCTTTGGCTGCCTGTGTTGCCTGCCGTCCCTGAGCTTCCAGTTTTGGGGATCTCATCTGGAGCCTGGGGTCCCAGGAAGAGCCAGCCAGACTCTGAGCAAAGCCAAAGGTCCGTGCTAAGGAAGCCAGGCAAGGGGGCCATGTTAGGGTTGGCCAGGCTGTAAGGGCAAAAAATGCAAAGCAAGGCGGGGCTTAGCTCAGGGCTCCTTAGACCGGTGGCTGGTGACCTCAGGTTGAGACTTCGTTTGGAGCTATGATAAATTTGGCAACAGTAAAAGGCTCCTAAAATAACCAGGAGCAGAAATTAACCAAACCTCAAACATGTTGTGAGTCTGAGGCTTTGCTGGCAGCACTTACCTGGGCTGCATCTCCCAGTGTCGTGTCACCACAGCTGTGGATCAGAACACGAGCGTCCGATTACACCACGCAACACCAAGGAACGCTGCCCCAGTCACCTCAGCTCAGAAGCCGATCTCTTGTATTTACAAGCTGCGCACGTCACTACACAGGCAAAGGTTGTTGCTCTTAGAGAAACATAGTCGTTTAATAAGCAAAAAAAAAAAAAAAAAAAAAAGAAGAAGACTTTCAGCATTTTCCTACCATCGCTCCGTGGCAGGTAAATATCAAATTATTAAGCATTTGAATTATATTGTACTGATGTTCAGTTTTTTTAAATTGCTGTTTGAGTTTCTGACTTCAGCTTCATTTATAAAAATTACTAACTAGGGGTCCTGGAAAGGCGGCTGAGCTGTTGTAGGCACACACTGCTCTTGCAGAGGACGAAAGTTCCAATCCCAGCCCACAGGCAGCTCACAACTGCTGTACCTCCAACTCCAGGGATTCAGTTCCTAGCCTCCTAAGGTACCTGCACCCACATGCCAAAAGCCACGCAAGACGCACACTGATGCACATAATTAGAATTAAAAACTAAAGCCAAAAATCAAGTCATTAAGCTGGGCGTGGTGGCGCATACCTTTAATCCCAGCACTCGGGAGGCAGAGGCAGGTGGATCATTGTGAGTTCGAGGCCAGCCTGGTCTACAAAGCGAGTCCGGGACAGCCAAGGCTACACAGAGAACCCCTGTCTTGAAAAAAAACCAAACCAATCAAACAAACAAACAAACAAACAAACAAACAAAAAACCCAAGTCATTAAATGAATGTTGGTTTGGGATTAGGTCGGGATTTTCAATAATTTCTGCAATGGTCCTAAACAAAGTCTTTTGTACCCTGTGTTTGTGAACAGCAGTGCTCTTAGCACCCACTGTTAAGTAACCCCAGACTTTACTTGAGCCCCACTCCCCCACCCCGCAGATGTGCATGTAAGGCAGGCGTCGTTAGGTGTCTTCCTGTTGCTCTTCCTCTCTTTCTTTGAGACAGGGTCTCTCCGTAAACCCGGAGTTCACTAACACCAGTGAGGCTCAGCCGTTCTGCCTCTGCCTCCCGAGGGCTGGGATCGTAGCTGCACATGGCTGCCCTCAGCTTTTCTATGTGGGTGCAGAGGCTCTGACCTCGTCTTCACGCTTGTGGGGTACGTTACCTATTGAGCCATCTCGAGGCCCTTCCTCCATCCTTTCTCCCTGTTTTCTGTTTGAAACGTGCACACGCAGGACACCGAGCTACTTTTGACTGCTTACCCCCTCCTGCCCGCCGGCGTCTGCTGAAGCGCGCTGTTCAGGCTGTGTCTGCAGATGGAGTCTCACTGTGTGTCTCATCCAGATTAGCCTGCGGCTAATTAGGAATCTGAGGGGGTGGGTGGGGAGGTCGGGGTGAGGTGGGGTGGGGTGGGGTGGGGTGGGGTGGGAGGGTGGGATGGGATGGGGGAGACCTACTGAGTGAGGGGCCCTCCTCACCTCCAGCAGCGGGGCTCCCGGCACCTCTGTGATGACCTGGGCCTCCGGGTGAGCAGGCATTGGCTGGTTGTCTCCATAGTGATGGCCTCAGTTCTTCCTTGCAGGTCATCACAGTCGCTGAGGCCGGGCCACACTCAGAGGGAGAAGAATTGCCACCAAACCCTGGGGTTCTACTAACCTGGTTCTTTCATGACTGAAGCAGTTTGAGGTATCTGAAAGCAGGTGTGCTGGGGCCCACAGGACCCCTGGGAACAGATTAAGGAACCGGAGGAGTCTTGCAGGAGCCACTGGGGAAGACTGAGAGGAAAGGAAACTTGCCTGTGGCTGTGGGAGCTCTGGCCATGTGGTCACCTAAGGCAGAAAAGTAGATCCACCCAGAGAGCCTCATGTTGTCCTGAGACTCTGCAGAGGCTGAGGCGTCTCCAGCTGTCCATGGAGCAGTGGGCGGAGCCTAAGGAGTCTCCAGCTGTCCGTGGAGCAGTGGGCGGAGTCTAAGGAGTCTCCAGCTGTCCATGGAGCAGTGGGCGGAGCCTAAGGAGTCTACAGCTGTCCTTGGAGCAGTGGGCGGAATCTTAGGAGTCTGTGGCTGTCTACAGGGCAGCAGGGGAGGAGGTGTGCCAGAAAGACAGATCTGTGCTTAAAGCTGAGTTAAAAGAGCTGTTAGTACAAAGAAGACATAATTTGCTCGGTTGGAAAACAAACCACTTCTTCCTTCATTCTCAGGCTCTCCAGACGTGTGTGTGTGTGTGTGTGTGTGTGTGTGTGTGTGTGTGTGTGTGTGTGTGTGTGTATGTATGTATGTATGTATGTATGTGTGTGTGTCCTACAGATTAAAAACAGGCCCTTCCACTAACTCCACATTTTATTTGTCTAGGACACAAACCCTATCTATTAAATATTCCTGGCCTTGAGACTGTCCCCTTCTCTGATATTGGGCAGAGTCATGTGGCAGACAGAGTGCTTGTGTCTTTCCAGCACTGAGTTCTGAGACTGCCAGGTAGGGGAGAGAGGTGTTGGCACCCCCTGCTTCTCTGTGGGTCTCAGGCATTCTAAGTGCACTTCATACCAAAAATGGACTCTAACAATCTATTCTTTACACTGTTGATGACATCAGGACATGTCAGGACTGTTGGCAAGAGCTGACTGGGTGCTAGGAGAGGCTGTGGGGCTAAGCTAAGTGGTCCAGGCCAATGCCCTATCTAGTTCTGTCTGAGGAGGCCCTGAGGTGGGGACACTGTTAGAGAGCAGAGGATGGTGTTACCCACCCACAGGGGGCTGAGGAAAATGTCACACCCACACAGGGGGCTGAGGACAGTGTCACCCACATACCCACAGGGGGCTGAGGACAGTGTCACCACACACCCACAGGAGGATGAGGACAGTGTCACCCACACACCCACAGGAGGATGAGGACAGTGTCACCCACACACCCACAGGAGGATGAGGACAGTATTACCCATACACCCACAGGGGGCTGAGGACAGTGTCACCCACACAGAGGGGGCTGAGGGTGGTGTCTCGCACAACGCACTCAGAGTTCTCAGGCTATGGCCAGCAGCTGGCACCGCCTCTTCAGTCAGCTCTTTTCTCTTGCACAGCCTTGCCTGGACAGTGGTTCCAGACGTTCCTAGAGCTGAGAGTGCAGCCACCTCCTGTCAGTGCCAGTGCTTTAGGTTGGACATTTTCTTGAACTTTGCTCATTTGCAAACTGATGGAAAGAAACAGGAAAAGGAGCAGCTCAACTGTGGCCTTTCGGAGTCCTTAGCTGGACCAACTACCCTTCGGAAATGAAAGGCTGGTACAGAGTCAGATATCAAAAGGCCATGGTGAAACAGAGCTGCCTCCAATCAAGGCAAGAGAAGGTGACACAGGTAGCCTAAGGGTGGTGGTGGTCATGAGGATGATGGAGGCTTCTGGAACACGCGTGCTAATGAGAGTCAGTGGCTGAGGTTAGACCGCAGCATCTGAAGAGGGTAAGCTCTGCCCTCTGTGTGACTGCCACCAGCCTCAGGAAAGGACAATGTGGCTTCACCACCTGCACAGACTGGATGTGCACGCCTTCCCTTAAACGGTGACCCGACACCTCAAAAATCATGAGAGGATCTGGCCTTGAACTTCCTCCCTCCATATTCCACGGTTATTGGCATGTGTCACTATTCCTCCTTCATCTTTTTAAGATGTTTTGTTAATTTGTCAGTGTAATTCGACAATAACGCAGGAAAGGGCATCAGAGGAATGCAGTGCTGCTGGGGTTAGTCTGCCGCGTGGTCCCTAGGCCTTCAGAACTAGTTTGTTGCGGGGGAGGAATGAGGAAGAGTTTGGAGCTGTGGCTTGAGCAGCCACCGAGGGCTGTAAGCAGAGCTCAAAGGGGGAGGAAGATGCCAGTGAGGGCTTGAAAGACCCAAATGCTGACGGATGGCGTGTGAACAGTGAAGGCCAAGTTTGTGAGCTCTCAGATGGAAATGAGTCTGCTAGGAATTAGTTTAGATCATTCAGTTACATTCCGGCAAAACACTCGTGTGCGTTTTGTGCATGCCCAGAGACTCTGTGACAGGCGGTTTAAAGATGACGGGACATTAATTTAGTGGAAGATATCCAAGGCAGTCCAACACGTAGGGGGTAATATGCTTTTGTCTTGTTTTGATTTTTTTTTTTTGACACAGGGTTTCTCTGTGTAGCTCTGGGTGTCCTGGACTCACTTTGTAGACCAGGCTGGCCTTGAACTCACAGAGAACTACTTGCCTCTGCCTCCCAAGTGCTGGGATTAAAGGCGTGCGCCACCACACCCCCCACCATGCTCGTAATATGGTTCTTGTTTGCTGCATTTAGCCAGGTTTCTAGGGAGAAGGAGAATAAAAGGCAGAGTGGAAAGGTTTGGAAAACTTGGACCTGCCTGGGAAGTAACTGTGTGTTAAAGGGGTTAAAGGGCATACGGCTACTAATGCTTTCAGGGATTAAAAGAAGCCGAGTGCTTCATAGTGGGGCAGTGGGAAAGACTCCTTCAGGACACCTCAGGGACTGGCTGGGCCATGTCCATCACTGCCATAAGCATGCAAAGGTTTTTAGTGAGATGGAAGACTTTGTTTTGAGCAGAGAGTTTTGGGGTCCCTTCCCCACACAGGGCCCCCCAGGGCCTGGAAGCTGCTTTCTCAGAAGTCACTTTACCATGTGCAGCTTCGCAAAGCACTCATGAGCAGCTGTAGCTGTGGTCCAAGGGTCCTGGGCTCCTCAGAAAGGACATCTCACACTCGGACACACACATATATACACACGCCTACCCATGTGCAGCTAACCACACGCGCACAATACCCATATGCATACACCTGAGCAGATAACACCTGTGAGATAAAGGAACAATGGGGACAGATCAGTGCGTCCCTGGGTCTATGACACAGTGAGATATCCTGACTGTGGCTCGCACACAGGATAAAACTACACCAGCAGAGCTGGCCGGTGGTGGCGCACGCCTTTAATCCCAGCACTCGGGAGGCAGAGGCAGGCGGATCATTGTGAGTTCAAGGCCAGCCTGGTCTACTATGTGAGTCCAGAACAGTCAAAGCTACACAGAGAAACCCTGTCTCGAAACCCCCCCCCTCAAAAAACAAAAAAACTATACCAGCAGACATGTAGGTGTGTGCATGCGTGTGAGCACACACATACACACAGAGTGTGGCACCCCAGGAGACTCTGAGTAGCCTGCTTGCATTGTACTGATTAGAATTTCAATGACCATGGAGAGGCTGACGTACTGCAAGACTCCAGATATCTTGGGAAACGCTGTGCCCTCTCGATAGCTGTGTGTTGCCCTCCCCCGTACCCCACCGAAGAGTGAGTGACCACTGGATAAGTCCTTCGAAATGTACAAACAGGTCTAGTTTCTAGGCAACCAGGGGGTGAGGGTGCTGCCAGGGAGCACCTGAGGCCTGGAGCAGAGGTCCCCCACCCCCGCTTTGTTGAAGTTTCCCTCCTACCTAATATCCCCACCACGGTATTTGGAAAGTGCCTTAAATCTGTGGTTTTCTTCATTCTGTTATAATAATAAAAAGTGGCATCAGACTGTTGCCACATTGGAACATGGAATTTGAGGGAACCCAAATCTGTTCCTGCGACATCACCACTCGAATTTGGCTCAGAATAAAACCCACTCCTTGTCCCCTTTAGGTGGGAGCTGTGGTTTTGTTGCCATGCCAGCCTCCTGGTAATACTGCAGCTGTTATATATATGGGGTCTCTCTGTGCATTTCTTTGCAGCTTCCTGTGACTTATAAATTACTTCAAAAAATTAAATATTTTTTCTAAATGCCATGGGAGACTCACCACACAAATCACAGTCACTAAATGGCAGAGATCCCAAGGGAAAGTGAAGCAAACACAGAGACTCAAGGAGACAGTGTCCCTGACGTCCACCCTATGGGATGGGAAAACACAGGGCTGCCCTTCCAGCTACACATGCTGTGGGGTTAACGCCTGCTATGGGCTATGAGGGGACCCCCAGTATACAAAGCCCGGCCTGGGGTTTAGGGTATCAATGTTGGAAATAAGATAGTAACAAACTCAAGAGAGTAATGTGTGTGTGTGTGCGTGTGTGTGTGTGTGTGTGTGTGTGTGTAGCAGTTTTTAACACACATGTCTTCAGAAAGTGGTACCAGCACAGTGAAATGGGACAAGATCGTTTTAAAGTTATCTGATTTTATGAGATTCCTGTCCACTTCTCATAAAGGTGTCGGGCCCTGTCTACCTTCTCAGAGGCCCCTTTCTCACTGGCTTCGGATGGAGCCTTAGCTGATGAATAAGTGACTTGGGGCTGAGGGCTGCCTGCTTATCTGGGGCTCTGACGAAGTCATACTGAAAATGTGAGTATCTCACAGGCTCTCCAAGTGTTTCTCCCTTTCTGCAGCTGGGAAGGCCTCCTGGCTCAGTTTGAACCACGCACATCAAGGAACTGTGTCCCCAAGTAACTGCCTGGTGCTGCCTGTCCACTGCTGCAGGGCTTCTTAGGGTATGTCATCTTGAGACTCCGTATTCTGACCTTTGCTGAGAGGAGCAGTGGTTTCATAGGACACAGTGTGACTTCCCTGTGTGTGATGTCACTTCCCTTCAACAGGCTTGCAGAGATGCACACCCTGGAGCTCTAGCATTCCCCAGCTAGCAGAACCGAAGGCCTGACCTTCCTTGCTTTGTTTATTCGAATTACCTAATTTCCTCCAAGGGAACATGGGGGGGAGGTCCCTTTTGTAATTAAGGGAGAGCCTCTGACTGGGATGGGCGTGCCAAAGCCCCGAGTCAGCCTGGATGCTTGGTGCAGGCTGCGGGTGCTGCTGGGTTCTCTTGATGCGTTCCCGGGCTGGCTCAACAGCATCTGCTCTCCTACACCCTCTCCTGTCCCACTCAGCCATGTCTCCATCCATCCCAGAAGAAGCAGGCCATTCATGGCTGAAGTCTGAGGCTGTTGAGATGCTCTTGTCCCTGAGCGGCACGCCTTGTCTCCTGGCTGGAGTTCCTCCTTGGCCACTGGTCACCTCAAGGTTGTTGCCAAGGGAGACCTTGGTGTGTCTGTGAACTTGAAAGTTTAGCCCGCTAAGTAATAAGAAGGCATAGAAACTGGGATCTAAATTTTTAAAATCTATTCCTTTCTTTAGCTGTGCATACGTAGCATATGAATACAAGTATGTTCACACCTGCTCATGCACCTGCTCATGCACCTGATCCTGCACTGCTCATGCACCTGCTCATGCACCTACTCATGCACCTGCTCATGCACCTGCTCATGCACCTGCTTGTGCACCTGCGGACTGAGAGGCTGACAGGGGGCGTCTTCCTCTCACTCTCTATTCTCCTCTTCTGCCTGCTCTCTCCATGTCTAAGTTTGTATTTATAACACTTTAAAAAAAAAAGATTTATTTATTTATTTATTTAGTATACAGTGCTCTGCCTGCATATATACCTACAGGCCAGAAGAGGGCATCAGATCACACTATAGATGGTTATGAGCTACCATGTGGTTGCTGGGAATTGAACTCAGGACCTCTGGAAGAGCAGCCAGTGCTCTTAACCTCTGAGCCATCTCTCCAGCCCATGTATAACATTTTACGTGCTGTGTGCTATGCTTATATGTGTGGGCACCCTAATACCACACCATTTCTCCGGAAGTCCAGGGACAGCTTTGTGGAATGACTCTCTCTCTCCATTGGTCCTGTGGGTTCTGGGGATTGAATTCATCAGTAGAGTTGGTGGTAGGAGTCTCCCTCCCACCCCGAGCAGGGTCTCTCTGTGTAGCCTTGGCTGTCCTGGACTCGCTTTGTAGACCAGGCTGGCCTCGAACTCACAGCGATCTGCCTACCTCTGCCTCCCGAGTGCTGGGATTAAAGGCGTGTGCCACCACCCAGTGGTGCCAGGAGTCTTTACTGGCACAGCTATCTCTCCAGTCCTCCTTACATTTCTTGAGATTACATCTCCACAGAATCTGGAGTATACTGCTTTGGGCAGGCTGGCCAGTGAACTCCAGGGATATGCCTGTCTCTGCCATGTTGGTTCGGGTTTAGAGGCATGTGTGTGGCTGTGCTGGTTTTCACGTGGTGTCAGGGGATTGAACTCATGTCCTCAGGCTTGCACGGTAAGCACTTTATCCACTGAGCCATACCCACAGCAAGATCTGGTTTTATTAAGACCAAGTCTCAAGCTGGAGTCCAGGCTGGCCTTGAACTTCTGGTGCTATTCCTTCCTCCACCCCTGGTGCTGGGATTAAAGGTGTGGGCCAGCATGCTTGGCTACAATTTAAGGTTCACTTGACGTATTCTTACCTTTAGTTTACGGGCTGGAGAGGGTAAGATTGTAGACCCTGGGACAGCCCACTGTGCTAGGTACTGAGGCTAATTAGCCACCAGTAGAGGACAGCTAGTGTCTGCTCATCAGGCCATGGGTGAGTGGAAGATCCCCGCTGGCTGCTGTAGCAGTGCTGGCCAAGGTGGGACACGATTGGGTCTAGTCTTTCCTGCCCAGGTTGGGCCCAGGTGAGCTCCGATCATCTTCAGAGCAGTCAGTGGAGACATGAGGCCAGGGCACAGTGGAGAAAGGCCACTTTTCCTTTTCTGTCTCTACCAGACCTGGGTGACACCTCCTGTCAGGTTTGCAGGGGGTCCAGCTCTTGTGAGAATTCTTTCAGCTGAAGATGTCCTTCCTCCACCCAACGGGGTGACCTTAAAAAGGCTCTCAATTTAGCATCAGGCCCACTCTCTGACACTCCAAATGTAACGGCGGCTTCGCGCATTAACACTGAAAGATCACCATTTTGTGGTGTCCATGGTGTTAAGTGTAAAAACATCACTCGATACCAAAAGGCCAATTCCCAATTTAGTTCAGGAGAAAAAAAAATCTGGACAACCTTTTGCAGGCCCGCTTGCTCCACTCTGTCAGTTGCTAATGGATGCCATAACAACTGGGCAGCATGGGGCGAAGGCCTGGTTACCTAGAGGCGGTAACTACCGGCAGGTGGGCTGGACCCCGAGGGGAGGAGGCTCAGACATTATCTGGGCCTTTCGTGTCCCTCACATGTCAGTGTGGGACCCTCCGCTAGGTTCCTCCTCTGTAAAGTGGGGACTCCACACACCTGCCTGGGATAACGGAGCTTGAAAGCATATACAAAAACACTCTGTACAGAAGAGATGTGGAATTAGAAGGTGACAATGCAATCCCAGAAAATAAGTGCCTTGCAAGTCTGGCCAGAGGTCACCCACATGTGAAGGTTCTCATGTGGCCCAGGCTGGCCTCGAACTTATGATCCCCCTGCCTTTACCTCCTGAGTGCTGAGATTATACGTGTGCCACCACACCACCCGGGTCTATGAGGTGCTGGTGCTTCGTGTTATGTTGGGCAAGCACCCCACCAGCTGAGCCGCATCCACAGTCTCAAATCCCATGACACTGAATGTAGCACTCAGGGCAGCATCGTACGCTGGGAACTGACTTCTACCCAACTCAAGGTTGTATGTCAACTTCAGGTTAGTGTTTCTTCTATTTCGACAGCTGACACCCACCCCTTCACACTGATCTCGATGCACCAAGCATGCCAAGATTTCCCCCACTGTGAACTGCATCAAAGGCATCACCTCTCACACTCACAGCCTTCTCAGGACTGAAGGGTGAGAGTCCAGGGATGGGAGCGGCCCACAGGCCCAACTTTGCGGACTCCACTCCTTCTCCCGTAATTAAGGAATGTCAAAAACCAGAACATCAGGTTTGAGATGGTTCAGAGGGCAACGGCGCCTGACCATCGGAGTTTGTTTCCTTAGAACTCAGGCAGCAGGAGCGAACCGATTCCTACAAGCTGTCTTCTGGCCTCATTTGTGGAGCGGCACATGTGCCCCCTACACACATATGTACACACGCACACACAATAAATAAAGTGTGTGAAGAAGGAGAAAAGATAATCAGAATAGCAGGCGCGGCCTGGGGTCCTGCTGTCCAGCCTGTCATGGCCGCGTCATGGCCGCGTCATGGAAGCCACTTACCCATTGTCATAACACCAGCAGAAAGCTGCAGCCCAGGTCCTGGGCCATCTGTTCATGACCTTGTGTGGCCAGCTGACCCTGCTCCTTGGTCACCCTCAGCTTGTGGTATTCTTTAAGGAATACCTCTCTTTAGTGGCCATGGGCGAACCTGCGGAGATGGATTCCTGTCATTTGTCTTAAGGAACGTGTGCCTGAAGATCACAGAGGACACAAGAACACCACTTGGTTCTGCTCAAGGTCGGATACAGGCTCTGCGTGCGAGGTCACCGTTGGAAGCAGGGTGGAGAGGTACAGATCGGATGGGATGGGGGCCAGAGGCAAATGGTTCGAAACCCAAATAGCTTTCTCGCAACGTGTTTCGCTCTCATTGAAATCTTGTCAGTCCTTGGGGATGTTTCCACATTTGCACATCTCTGAAGGTGCTGTCTGCCAGCTGGCAGTCACGAGGCACCCGTCACTCTGCACATGCCCCAACTTGGTCATAGCCAGCTCGCTGCCATCATAGCCTGGCACCTCGGCACGGCACCAGGGACACTTGTCATTAAGTGTCTTTGGAGACGTCTGCAGTCTTGAGGCAGACTTGCTAACCCAGGGTGGCGAGGTTCTTTTAAAGCAATAAACAAGGGTCTGAGGAGACCAAGAGGGTAGGGTAAGTCCATGAAGCTGTGCCGTGGCCTGTGGTGGGCGGGGCAGTGTCTCTGGTAGCGATCTAGCATAGGTGGAACAGTCAGACTGAAGGCAGAAGAAACGGCATCTTTGATCTTTGGTGACCTATGACCCCTTTAGCACACCCTGATTGGCAAGCATGCCTCCCACACCTCCCAAATGTGCAGTGTTTCCCAGAGTAGAGGCCCCCAGAGGCCCATGTCACTGTCACTGGGGCGGCTGGAGAGCAGAGCACTGCTCATCCTGGGAACATGGAGGTAGCAGGGGTGGCCTGAAGGTCTACCAGCTCCCACTTGGCACTGCTGCTGGGTGTGCCCCGTGTGGCATGGCACTGTGGTCATAACCCTCACTCAATGATGGCGCCGAGGCAAGAGTGCTGCCATCTCTTCCAGACAACACAGTTCAGTTCTCAGGAGCCACATGGCAACTCACAACTGTAATTCCAGTCCCAAGGTACATGTGGTGCACAGACATACACTTACGCAAACCACTCACATATATAAGCAAACAAAAACACTGATAAAAGAGAAAGCCTCCCGACTTGTTCCTTCCAATCTGATGGCAGCGGAAAGGGCTGAGTGCTCCAGGACCAGTCAGGAACCGGCCACCCTGCTGCAATGGAAGTCTGAGGTTTTCTGTTCTGTGTGGTGGTGCATGCCTGTAATGCCAGCACTTGGGCAAAGCTGCTTAAGTTTAAAGCCAGCCTGGGCTACCTAGCAAGATGACTCTGCTTCAAAACACAAAACCCAAAGACAACAAGCATAGCACGAGGGAGAGAGGGAGGGGGAGGAAAGGAGAGAGGGAAGGGAGGAAGGAGGAGAGAGGGAGGGGGAGAAGGGAAAGAGGGAGGGGGAGGAGGGAAAGAGGGAGGGGGAGGAAGGGGAGGAGGAAGAAGGGGGAAAGGGAGGGGGAGGAAGGGGAGAGGGAGGGGGAGGAGGGGGAAGAATGGGGAAAGGGAGTGGAAGGAAGGAAGAAAAGGCGTGGATTTCCTTTAGGCAGGGCAGTGTAGTGCAGGGCAGGGCAGGGCAGGGCGAGACCTTCACGAGGAGCACCTTTCACCAAGGCAGGGCTGGGGGTGGCTTTGTTAGGATGGCTGGAGAGGTCCAACCAGCCTGCGCTGGTGAGCACCAACGGGGAAGGGCCTCTCTAGATACCTGTGGTGCTGACTTGGGAGGACCATCCACAGTGCTTCCCTCAGAAGGAGCCCTTCATCTGCCAGAACTGACACAGGACACAGCACTGCCAGCTCTGCTCCCTCCCCAGCTTGCACATCCCCCTGGAAGAAACAGACAGCCAACGCTTTTTTTCCCTCCCTTTTTGAGACTGGCTCAGGCTGGTCTCTCTCAGTGCAGCTGAAGACGACCTTAAACTCCTGATCCCTGTCTTCTCCCAGCCAGGAGTCTAGGCGTGCACCACCATGTGGTACTGGAGCTTCAGGACATATGCTGCTAGCGTGCCCAGCCCAAGGACAACACAAACTGAGACAGGCAGACATCCTGGAAGAAGCAGGACACAGAGCCTTGTCCAGGGTACAAAAGGTTTATTGTTTACAAAAATAACTTACAAAAACCAATCACATAACCAACGCAAGAATAAGGGGCTCATTCCAGCCACAGCTCATGGGGCAGCACCCAGGAGGGGCAGGCCACCCTCCATGACAACGCTGACATGCCGCCGACGGCTGACTGGCCCAGGGAGGCTGGCGACAGACACCTGTGTGGAGAGTGGATCAGGCTGGTGCTGCAGGCTGGCCCCGGGCAGGGCTGGGGTCACTGGCGGCAGGTGTCATGGAAAGCTTCCAGGGTTCGGAAGTCCCTCCATGTTGGGGGAAGGCCGTCTTGCAGAAACTTCCCGCAGCGCTGGCACGGGGCCTGGAACAGCTTTATGTAGCTTCTCAACCAGGTCTGAAAAGAGATAAGACAGGAAGGAGAGAGAGGGACCAGGGAGCCTCCTCAACTGTCCTTCTGAGAAGCCTAGTGGCCCAAGGACAGAGCTTAAGCAGGCTTGGACCCTGGAAGACCCCGGGGCTCTATAGAAAGTTGTCTGACCCCCAAACCTGTCTCCCTGTGACTCAGTCCTGATGTCCCCTGTTCTTCCTGATGGAAATCCCTGCTTCCCAGAGCTGGAGTGTTCCCCAAGGCTAGCTGGCGCCATCGCTGAGTTCCCTGGACGCTGCCTCAATCCTCTGTCCTCTGCTCTGAGCAGCAAGCGCAGGCACAGTTGAGGAGGCAGTGCTGTGAGATTCTGTACCAGGGCAGTGTGCTCTGAGCTAATCTCATTCCAGAGGCTGTCCCTCTCCGTCATGGTGGGGCCTGACACAGCTGGAGCAGCCCCAGTGTCACCAGGTAACATAATAAGTGACAGTCACCCACCCTCGAGGTTGAGAGCCGAGGGCTCCCAGATGTCATGCATAAGGATGAGGCTCAGGTAACTCAATTCTCCATCTCAAGGAGACTCACGGGCACAAAGGCCCAGGAAGCAGAGCCCACAGACACAGGCAGGCAGCCCGAGAGCCAGGCAAGTTACTGGAGGTGTCAGCCAGAGGACGCTTCTCTGAAGAGGCCATTGATACAAGCAGTTCCCGCGGGGCCGACCTGGCCCGTCCACAGCTGGTGTGAGGGTTTGGAGATAGAACAGGAAGGTGGTGGGTAATGGCCTATTCATTTCAAGAGCAAAGGGAACCCTGGCATCAGGCCATGGCAGGTGGAGAGCTGTGCACCACTGAAGATTGTAACTTGCTCACCCCTCATGAGGAAGGACTCTCTGGACTTTGCGGCTGAGCACCCAGCGTCACCCCCACACCATGCAGTTGGTTCTCCTGTGAGGAGAGCCTGCCGATCCTAAGAAGCTGAGCTATGGAGCTCACGTGACAGTGAGCTCCCAAAAAATACCCCTCGCTGTCACTGCTGCTCAGAGCAGCAGGGAGGAAACGTGGCAGCTATGGCAGTGTGGAGATGGAAGGAGTCCCTGGGCAGTGACTTCCAGGAACACCGCCCTCCGAGGTGAGCTAGCTGCAGGGTCATGGAGGCTGTGGCTGGTTTTGTGACCAGCCCTGATGGATGCCCTGATGTCTACACATCTGTTCTCTTGGTGGCTGAAGACCCAGCTCGCCGTGCTGCCCTGGGCCTGCTCTCTCCTGAGCTCTGGCTCTGAGAACTGCAGGAAGACACGGCTAGGGAAGCGCAGAGCTATCCCAGTCACTGCTCCCTGCTCACATCCAGCCACAGGGCTTGGTGAATAGGAGCAGGACAAAATCACCACTCATCAGTGCTGGAAGCTTCTGGAACACCACTTGTGTGGTCACTGCTTGTTCAACCCTGATGGAAGTCCCAGGGCCAACCTGAGCCTGGCTCCTCAGATCTCCCCCTAGCTGGAAGGCTGGAGCCCTGAAGCCACTTACCATGAAGGACCTGACCACAACGTCTGGCATCTGGGGGAGCTGGTAGTGGAGTAGGGCAGTGGTGGCGTGGTCTGTCACCTGAGAGGGAGGACAATTACCATTAGCCAGAAGTGCTGGCTTCACAAGCAACAGCACTGCTTGGGTCCCCTTTGCCCCCGCCTCCCCACATCTAAAATAAAGCTCAAATAGGAAAATTAGTGGAGTCTGGACAGGGGGAGGCATTATAGGCAAGAGGACACAGGCCTGGAGACAAGTAGAGCGTGGAACATTCTGGCAACTAAAAATCTGGATGGGAAGAAGCATGGGAGAGGATGAGCTCAGGTCGGTGGGGAGGGCGGCAGGGTGTGACTGTTGGTCTGATAGTGACTGACAATAAAGGTGCAATGGTCTCATCCGTTTCCATGCACCCCACCCAGGCTCTGCCCTGCGGGCTCTCCTGCAGGTCTGCCCCCACGCCCCGACCTCCTCCCTATCCGGCTTCCTGGCCTTCGCAGCTCTCCTGTGGACGCCCCAGGTCTCCCGACTTCGCAGAAGGGCAGTAGCAAGGCCAGGGGCCAGAGCCTGAGGTGCACAGGAGGCACCAGAGGCACCAGAGGCAAGCATTGTCTCCAGGCCTCGCTCTAGTTACTCACCTTGGGCCTCAATATCTCATAGTCAAACAAAGGGTCAAAGAGCTCGCTGCACATCAGCAGTTGACTAATGCGAGGGTTATGATAAAATTAATGGCTTGACTGTCTTTTTTAGAAACTCTTTTCAAAATGTAAATAAATTTTCTTATTTATGTATGTGGTGTGTGTGTGTGTGTGGTGTGTGTGTGTGTGCTCTTGTGTGTATGTATGTATGTATGTGGTGTGTGTGTGTGTATGTATGTGGTGTGTGTGTTTGTTTGTGTGTATGTGTGTGTGTGTGTGTGGTGTAAGAGCATGTGCCAAAGAGTGGGGGTCAGAGAACAGCCTCTAGGAGCCAGGTCTCTTGTCCCGCCATGGGGCCCTGGAGGCCACACTCAGGCGGTCAGGCTTGGCAGCAGGCGCCTTTACCTGCTGAGCCATCTCGCTGGCAGTGGACATTCTTGTCAATACAGATATAGTTAAGAAACAAAAGAGAACATGCCAGATCAAATCATTAACTTTGAGAACAAGAATCAACACAGGCCCAACGCGCACAGACTTGTCCGTCCGCAGCCTCAGCGGGACGCTGTGACACACTATTGGGCTGCAGGCCCCAAGCAGCAGCGAAGCAAACCATCTGGGGGGCAGCTGGGAGGCCAGGTTTAGATGGGGGGGGGCAGTGAGACCAGCCTCAAGTTTGTAGCACAGCATGAGGCTGCTCTGTAGCCACAAAAGCTGGCCCATGCCCCGGCTTCCAGAGTTTAGGCCCAGATGGAGGAGGTAAAGGAGGCTGTGGCTTCACATGGCAGGAGAGAGGACAGGCTTGCCAGCCAGGTTGCTCCTCCCCGTCCTGCTTCATGTCTCCCTGCCCTTGCTCTCTCCCTGCAGCCTTCCTATCCCCAGGCCTAGAACCACAAGGCACACAGCAGGTGCCAACACAGATCTTAACTAAAGAGAGGAATGTGGAAATGCCCACTCCAGGGACAGGGCACTGTTCTCCCAGAGACATCCATGGTGCCTGTATTGCACATGCCCAAGGAATTCTTTCCCCGGGTGACTTTCAAGATAAACGTTACCCCCTCTCCCCCAGTGCCAGGCCTGCTTTTATTTTAAGCATCCTGACAGACAGCTTTCTAAAATGAGCAGGGCTTTTTTTCCCAAGCAGTAGTAATAACTGTGACATGACGTGGTGACTGCTGTGGAGACAAACGGGCTGTCTTTTTACTTAAAATGCCCACCGGAGCGCTGTTGTCCTCCAGTTTCTCGCGTGACAACTTTCTGGAGATGGGCGCTGTCCACAGCACTGACTCTAGGGGGTCCTTGGGAGAGATCAGACCTGTCTGTTCAGCTGCTGGAGCTGGCCTGATCTGAGGCCTGCCTCAGACTGGTGACCCAAAGGTGACGTGTCCAAGACAGGGTTGCTTGTTTGATACAGTTTTTGTGTTTCTTTCTTCTCAGTTAATACAAATGGCACCATATGAAATTCTGGAAGCCCCAGAAGCAGGGGCATCTTTACAGGTAACCATGTAAGAGGATATGTACCTTACCCCTTATCTCCACAAGCATGTGAGCCTGACCTCCCCACCCCACACATACAGGTGTTGGCCATCAATGGGAGCAGAGAAAGGTGTCTCTGGATGCTCCTATAGCTGGCCTGAGTGACCCATGGTTTCACATTTCCTACTTGGCTCCTGTAGCAGTTGGAATTTGGGACCTCCATTCAAATCTGACAGAACGATCTCTACAAATGGCCTATGCCTCAAACCCAGCCCTTCCTCCCCATGCCTGGTCTGGCTTCCTGAGCTTTACTTGAGCACCTGTTTCTGGGCATGAAGGACTTGGTCCAGGCCTGAAAGCTGATCTTGCAAGTGAGATGTGCGAGAGGCCTGTATACGTCGCTGAGGTGTACAGGCTGGCCAAGAGGAAGGGCCGAGTTAACAGGAAATGACCATCTCCAGATATAGGGGAGCTAGGCACTCTCTGACTCACAGGCAGGGCACCCAATTAGTCTGTCCATCTCTGGCCTGCCAGCTGGCCAGATCTAGCCTTCTTTTCAGAGGGTCCAGTTTAAAGGACTCTCTTTAACCATCAAGTGGTGGCAGGGTTGGCTCTGGCACTTATGTGATCACTCAGGCTTTCATTAGCCCACCGCCAATTTCAGCAACACTTTAAGAGCAGACACAAACCCAGGCGACTTCTGATTCTCCCCACCTCTTGCCCAGCTCCACTCTCAGTTTTCTGAATTCCATGGCTGAACTCCAGCAAGGGGCAAAAGTGGCAGTGAGACACTGGCACGCTCCACCCACGCTTTCTTCCTGGTCTCGACAGTATTCCACTTTCAATGACTTGTTGCTGTTGTTTTACACTCTCAACAACAAGCTGTGTTTTGTTCAGCACTGAAGATGTGGAAAAAATATGCCAGTGCAACAAAAGATGGCTATTAACTAATTTTGTGAGGAGCCAGGTCTGGGCCCATTGTACTGGAAGCTAATGGTGTTTCCCCTGGAGATAAAAGCGGCCCCTCAGAGCAGGAGGCCAGGGAAGAGCACTAATGCTCCTGAGAGAGTGAGGCTCAGCAAGACCGTGCCTGCAGGCTGAAACAAAGCTTGTAAAAAGATCAAAGTGGTTGGGACCTAGGGAAAGGAGGAAGTGAAGTGAAGTGACACAACCTAACAGACAGGGACTAGGCAGGGACCAGGGATGGAGGGAGGGAGGGAGGGAGGGGTACTGGGGGGGTGGAGAGTGACTCACGCCAGACTCAAGATCCAGATACCTCACTGCAGGGAACTAGAGGCCTGGTTGGCTCCGCTGGGTCCCCATCTGGAGAGCCAAGGCAGCAGGCTGGGTTGATGGAAGTTCCCTCTGCCTCAGCTCAAGGCTGTGGAAGTCTTTGAGCACCCAGATGGAGGAGGACCGAGCAGAGGGAGGGAAGAGGCACTTCTCACGAGACCCTGAAGCAGCTGCCAGTCAACACTCTGGAGAGGGGCTGCCAGTCAAAGCAGTCTCCCCAAGTTCCTCTGCCATACTGTGGTACCAAGGGCCCCGAGCGTCCCTCCCAGGCTGGCACTGTTTTAGCCACAGAGAAAGCGGTGCTGTGGTGGCAGGGGCAGTGCGTGTGAGGATCCCCCAGTGCTGCGGGCTCCCTGCTCTGTATGTGGGTCCTGCCCTTCCTGGGAGGATGATCTTGGGCATGGACCCCAAGGGTCAGGAAAGGGACAGCATCTGACCTCACTCAACCCTCACAGCAGTGACAGTAGAGGGATCGTTCCAAGTGCCATTTGCAAGTCAAGGAACCAAGTTACTGGGAACTTGAGGGACTTGCTCAGGTTAAGTGGCTACTGTGCAGCAGGGGAGGGCTTGTCCAGGCCACATCACCTTGAACTGAGAGTCAGGCTCTGACCTACACCCAGCAGGCTCCCACTGCAGGGCTTCTGAGGGGTGCCCAATCCCAGGCCCTCTCCTCTCCTAGGGGGCGCTGGGACAGGCACCCAAACCCTTCATTCCTTGCTGGAGCCTCAGCCAGTTTAGCTGCGAAGCTGGAGGAGCCCCTCCCCCACTGCCCTGGTCAGAGGGACAACTGAACTCACCCCTGCCCATGTCACACAGAGGAGCGGGGTGAGCAGGGCCGCAGGCACATAGTACCCCAGAGAAATACAAAGAATAGAAGGTTGGGGGCCTTGGGGCTGGTGCAGAGGCCAACTGTTCTACTGGGACACACCCCTCCCCCCAGACCAGCTGTCATGGTGACCAGACAATCAAAGAAAAACAAACAATTGCCACAGTGGTGACACAGGAAAGATTTGGAAAAGAGGGGAGGGGGGAAGCTCTGCGGCCATGCACATCCAGTATGTTCCCCTGAAAGGGAAGGGTCTGGAAGGCGAGCAGATGATGAGGGCAATGAGCAGCCAGGGTTAGCAGCAGCCACCTGGCTCGCAGCAGGTGCCCTCGGCCGGCCAGAGCGTGGCTGTGCGCATTCCTCCTGACTTGCCTCTTTTCCACACAGCCCTAGCTTGGGGTGCTTGCTTTCCTCTTCTAGAACAAGAGGCCCTTGAATGTCTGTGACCTTGGGATTGTCCTCTGGGGCTCAGGGACCTCTCAGATTGGAGGCATCACTTGCCAGAACAGCCCCAGCCTTTAGAAGGCATGTTGAGGGGTGCTGCTCAAGAGCTCAGGATGTTAGGGGGCCAGGCCATCAGGGGGCAGGACAGCAGCCCAAGGTGAGCCGGTGTCAGCTTCCAGCAACCTTCCATCCAATGTTCTTTCTACAGCCAGGGCTGCCGGACAGTTTCATTTATCCACAGAGCCAAATGTCCAAGGCCTGTCACTGCCAAGCCAAGGAGCTGGGGCTGTTATGAAAGTATTGCCCCACAAGGTTCCTTAACAGGAAAGGCTAAGTAGCCAAGTAACCACAAGCTGTTTATGAGAAGTCAGTGGGACTAAGACTGTAAGTTGAAGCATGCATCAACTTCCACATGCATGCTGGAAAGGTGGACAGCAATGTGACTTGGGGGAAGGCTGATGGCCCGATCCTACAGGTCCTCAAGTGTAGTCCCCGTCACCCACCAGGGCACTTACTCCCTGCCCTGAAGAGAACCTTTACCTCAGACCCTTCCCAGGGGGTGACTGTAAAGCCCCTTTTAAAAAGAAGGTCTTATTATGTGGCCCCAGCTGGCCTCGAACTTACTGTGTACACTATGCTGTCTTCAGACTTACAAGGATCTGCTCCCCTCGGCCTCGAGTGCCGGGGCTAACGGTGTGCACCACTATGCCAGCTAGCACTGATTTAAAAAACAAAAGACAGAGATGCGAGATGCCAAGAGAGGTGCTATGAGTCTGCCTCACTCCTGTGCCCACCTTGATGTGATGCCACCTTCACAAGGTGCATCTGCTAACTCCTTTCCCCAGCTCTAGGACTCACCAAGGCCTGGAAGTACCCCGAGCTGGCAGCAAGCTGAGTGAGTGCCAGCAATGTGCTCATGCCATCCCCTCCCCCCACAACTGTAGGGAGGGTGAAGCTGCTTTAACATTGTACAAGGGCCAGCCTGGGCAGCTGGGGCTCCCCCAAGGAGTCTAACAACAGCAATCCCAGCCTTGTGAGGAGGAGGCCCCAACAATGCTCAGGAGCAAATTATTTGTGGGCTCTGGAGCCAGATATGGGAGCTTGGCGCGTTAAGGGCTTAAAGAGATGGCAGCCCCTGCTGGCAACCCTGCACCAGCTTTAGGATGCCTACTGAAGGCAGCCTTAGAAGTCTTCACTCTCTGAAGGAGTCACCATTATCTCAAAATTGGAATTCTCTTAAGTCCTGAAAGTGGTGTTGGGGGCCATGGGAGTACTGCAGACAGAAGCTTCTAAAACAGGGATGAAGGCACGGTGGGGCGGAAGCAGGGGATTTGCCACTTATTATGCAGCCCCAGCCTCTAATCGGAGACAGGATTTGTGTGCAGAGGCTCAGCAGGCCTGGGGGCCGAAGAGGAAGTGCGGAGGCCCACAGGGACTGGGGATTACTCAGGCGAGATCGATATTCTGCTTTCTGTGAGGAGGGAGCCATCTGCATGAGCTCTGCAGAGCTTAGCACTGTCACCGGGGCCAGGTCATGCTGGTCTGGGACAAGATCAGCAGAGAGAGGTGGAGACAGACCCAGCTGCCCCATCAGCCCTCAAATCCCCTTGCACACCTTTGGGATCAAGCCCTGCGTTTGAGATGTATGGGCCTGCAGATGCAGTGCTTAACAGTTTCTGGCAGGCACAGGGTGGGGCTTCCAAAAACCAGCATCTGGGTGAGGAGGACTACAGTCACCCTAAAGGGTTTCAGACATGACAGCACTGATGCCTAGCAGAAGCTCTTAATTCCCGGGCCCAGGCACAGACTGGCTACTGCTGGCTTCCATGGTCACTGTGTGCTTATGCACCCTGGCACAGAATGCAGGGTCCTGATCCCTGCTTTGCCTCTTTTCAGCCCACAGCTGACACTGCAGTGACCTGTGAGCCTACCCAACCCATCACAGCTGTCCGCCCCTGTCCGGAATGCTCTCTAGCCTGACAGGTACCTGGTGCTGAGAGACAAGTTCCCTTGTGTCTTTCCACAGCCCTCTGGGTATTTGGGCTTGGCACTGTCCAGGCCTGTGACCAGATGGCCCTGTCTCTAGGCTGCACTCTCTGGGAATGAGGCCACCTGAGCTAAATTTTTGTCCGTGGGCCAGGCTTGCCCATTGGAGAGCAGTGTGTCTCCACACTGGGCACTGCTAACATAGTAGCACCCAGACTATAAGAGATAAGTGGGAAGGCCTCAGGAAGTGGGGGGATGGGAGGAGAGGCCAGGAGCCTGGGACATCAGGAGCAGCACAAGCCTCTTGGAGCCAGGGAACTCTCCAGGGTGCTGACCACTGTGCACTCTCACATAGCAGGGCTGAGGAGAGCCACATGGCGGGTCCTTGACATTTTTTTTTCCTTCAGGATTAAGGAATTGAAGCTCTTCATTAGATGAGAACAATTTAACACTTTCCAGGTGGCAAAATGCCAGGCTGTCGTCGGCTGCCAGCAATGTCTTGGCCTACAGACACCTGAGTTGTTCTGCTTTCCCTTGGTGCCACGTGACTTTCACAGTTGATCCAGTCAGACTACTTCTCCATCAGCAAGAGGCAGTAGCCAGTGTGAAGTCAGGGCCAGCGCATCCACTGCAGGCCACTCGAGGGTGGCATCGCTGGAGGGAGGCGTGCCCTCTTGGGACAGTAGGCACTGCCCCAGGTCCTGGCCTATCAAGCCGCTCATAGATAAAGAGGGAGGAGCGATTTTTGTGTATTTCACATGAAAACTGCCCACTCTTTGCCTGGGAAAGAGATTAACAGTGCAGAGAAGAGGAAGATGGAGCAGGCTTTGGTGGGAGCGGCTGGGCTTGCCGTGCTAGCTGGACCTGCAGCTTAGTTTACAAAATCACCTCCGCTAAAATGAGGGCGCATCCACATAGTTGTAGATCGCAGGCTCTGTGGTCCTTAGCCCCCGTGACAGCTGTGTCAGCAGCACATGCCACACACTTGCCAGGAAACTTGAGCGCCAAACGCCTCACCACTCCAGATCCTCACAATACATATCCACGAGGGAGGTGTGATCTGTTTCACCTTTTTGTAGAGGAAGGAGCTGGACTTAAGAGGACAGATGCTGGGCCTGAGGTCCATAGCACAGCAAGTGCACAGCCCACGCTCTAAACGACAAGGTCCACTGTGAAGAGGAGTCAGGGGTTCTGTGCAAGGGAAACTGGCCAATAGGGAGCAGAGGAGATGGAGGAAGAGGCCACTGGAAACTTTGGAGGCAGAGTAATAGGGACCACATGTACATGGAGATTACTTTACATGTCCTACCTATGATATCAGTTCATTACATCATGCTCTCTCCAGTACAGATGAGCAAACTGAGGAGGCGTGGCCAGGATCTGACTGCCTGCAGATGGCTCAGTGGACCAGTCACTACAGGGAGCAGCCAGGCTTGGGGAAGGGGGACTAGGAATGGGAGGAGCCAGTCTTCCCAGAAGCAGCTGTCAGATCTGATGGCCTGTCCTGTGTCAGGAAGAAGGCAACTATTGAGACCATGAATGGCTGCCCTGTGACCCCTCTAATGGCACTTCTGGGGGACTCAGTGTGCCACAGAGGCCAGTGGGCTGGCCAGGCCTTCCTGGGCCTGGCTGCATGTTAGTATGTGAGCTGTGACCACACTGCTCCCAGCGGGGAGCTTGAAGGAAAAGGGTTCGGGGGTCCACAAGAGGCAAACAAATGAGGAAGCCTGTTCTGGGAACAGACACCCGTGTGTGTGCATCAGCCCTTCTGGGTCTCTCTGGCAGCCAGTTCAGCTCAAACACCTCTTCCTCTTTCCCTTGGCTCCCAGGCCTGGGTGGATGCTCCCACTTAGCTGCCCAATCAGTCTAGACCAGCTGGGGGCTGAGGGCACAGCACCCTCTACAATGACCCTGGACCATCTGCCTCTCTCTCCCCCAACTCAACAGCCTACTCCCAGGCAAACATATCCCTTCCTCCACGTGCCACCAGCAGTAACCAACCTACCTCCATGAAGCTGCTTATCTGTCCTGGTCCTTGTGAAAGCTGTCCCCTCAGGTCTGTCCATTTGGGACACACTTACGAGGCAGCAACAGGGTGCACGGACACAGAAGGAAAACACTACGCTGCGCTCCTCACTATGCTGGCTAAGGGTCCCTCTAAGTGTGGGAGGCTCCCGGGTACAAGGGCTGGGTAGGGAGTGGCCTGGGAAGCTCACCTCACCTCTCCTGGCTTTCAGGAGGGGCGCCCTATCATGGGTCTTGGTTAACTTTTTTTCTCTGACAGACATGTGGAGGAGGTTGGCAGGGGGAACCCTGAGACTACGTAGGGAGCCTTGTGGGTGTTGTGGGGTGCTAGAGCAGGAGCCAGTGCTCAGGGCACACCCACCTCAGCCAATGGGGGAAGGAGGGCTCTTGTCTTCAGGGAGTTTCCTGTGTTGGGACGGTTGGTTACCTTCTGAGGATTTGGAGCTAGCATGGACTACTCAGTCCATGAGGGGCACTATGGGAAGGTGCGGAGTCACGCATGGCATTCGGTGAGCACAGCCTCCTTGCAGAGCTGAGGCCCCTGGGCTGACACAGCCTACCCTCCTGTGAAGTGCCTGACAGACACTCCCTGTCATCTCTGCATAGACATTCCTAGGAAAGGCCCTGTCTTTCGCATCAAAGAATAGCTGGCTGAGTGAACAAAAAGGCTACGAAGACAGTGGCACCCCACCGGGCACCCCACCTGTCCACCGTGGTGTAGGACTTGGTGGGCTGTGCACCACTCTGCTGCCCATAGAGCAATGGCCATGGCTGAGAGCCCACTTCTGAGGCCGCGTGGCTGTTTTGTTCCCTGCCCCCGGGCTCCTCAGAGGCTATCTTTTTCTACCCCACAGCTCTCCCTGTCTGGGGCCTCACCTGTGCTCCCACCTGTCTTTAGCCCCTGCAAGGACTTACTGCAGTGAGCGGCTGCAGACTGGCCCTCGCTCCTCCCAAGCTGCGGGAGGAAAACCCACACTGTTTTGAAATGAGGGGGTTAAAGATCAAAACAGTAAGTGCCCCTGCAGAGTTTAAATGTCAGGAAAATACGAACTTGCTAGAAGCCTTTGCTGGCTCTGTGGTTCTGGCCTTTCAGAGGGTCCCCTCATTCCTAAGTTTCATTCTCTGAATCCACACTGCTGGAAACTCGCTGGCTATAAAAAGCCACTTCGCCCTAGGATGAAGTGCAAGGTGCCTCTGGGGCAGTGCAGTAAATGACAGGCACCTGTTGGCAGTCGTAGCCTCACAGCAAGCTGTCCCCCAAGCAGCCACTGCCTTGCACTTGGGTACGGAGTCTAATGAGAGAGACAGGAAAAGGCTTGCTGACAGTCAGTGTCCACGGACAAAAGGCAGGATGCATTTTACTCCTCAGGACTGGTTTGCTGCAGAGCCACAGCAGCTGTGGCTCTCACGGAGGGACTTGAGCATGGGCCTCCGGACAATGTGACAGTGGCCTGCCCTCCACTGCCCTGGCTCCTGAAGAAAAAAGACCTGGGAAGCTTGCTTTGGCAGTCAGTCCCTTTCCATCCAGAGCAAAAGTGCTCAGGGGCATCTGCCTGCCTAACAGCACCCAGAACATGAGGGGCCCTGAACCAGTTCAGCAGTGCCAGGAAGGGCAGTCCTTGGTGCCATCAGAGCAGTGAGCTGCTCGCAGTGGCCTGTAAGTCTCAGCTCAGAAGTGGGTCTCTTAATGCAGTCTACCCTGAGGTCAAGCTCTTCGGGAAGTGGGTGGCTGCCAGGGCACAGAACCTCCCTGTTAGAGTGAGCCACCCTCCTGACCTGTGGGGACTACTGCTCGGGGCTGAGCTTTTCTCAATAATCTGACATGGAATCCCATGCTGGCTAGTCTATGGGGTAGGCATACTGTGTTTTTCGGACTATAAGACACACCTGACTATAAGATGCACCCAGTTTTTAGAGCAGTAAAACAAGAAAAACTGTAAAAACAGCAATCAGACCACAAGGTGCACCCTAACTCCGCCCCCCCCCCCTTTTGGGGGGAAAAGTGTGTCTTATGGTCCAAAAATATACAGTAAGCAGGCTGACAGGTGCAGAAGAGGCATCTTCACGGTCTCAGTCAGCATTCACTACTAGCAGCATCAACAGGCTCACCCCACACTTAAGTGGGGGACAGGAAACAAAAGTGGGAAAGAGTGGACCCTAAAAAGCAAAGCTCAGAAGGGTGCCAATCAGCTGCCAGCCAGCCCTGTTCTCTGGTGCTCTGAGTCTCAATTGAAGCATCACTCTGAAGGCTGGGCCAGACAGACTAACCTTGTAGGAAGTGGCCTCAGCTCTGCCATCAGCGTGTGTGTGTGTGTGTGTGTGGGGGGGGGGGGGGTACTGACTGTGGGAAGGGAATAAAGTGGAACAGCATAGCCTGCCCTTGGGACAGGAGACCGGATGCACCTTCTTCCTGTCACCAGCCCCTTCTGCAAGCTTGGAGCACAGGCTCCCTGGAGTGACATCACACCACACCCGTTCCATGGGACCTGATTAGTTGAAGCTTTCCTGAGAGGATTAAGCTGGCTTCTGTAGTACATTATTTTCTCAGACATCCCTCCATCTGACAGCATGAGCAGGCTCTGGCAGGCAGTCTTACTTGCCCCTGAGAGGAGCCAGAGACCTCACCATTACCTGCCTTTACTTCTAATGAGAACACTGACACCCTGGCAGTGGTAGTCTTTAACGCAGGGTAGGGCAGCATTGAGGTTAATCATTTCACTACAATAGGGCGAGAGAGAGAGAGGACAAAGAAACCCAAAGGTCTGAGCACACGGAGGATATACTGCTCTAGTTGGGTAAACCACCATCACGTGGATCAGGCTATTCTCACGACTTCAGACATGCCATGTTCAGAGGGAGCCTGGCACGTGCCCATACATCTCTCCAACGGCCCCAAGTCCATTTTGGACTGCCGCAGGGTGTGTCTGTGGGCTCAGACAGAGACTGCATGGCAGGCTGTTTCCAGGGAGGGGTGGGTCAAAACATGGCAGTACAATCTAAACTTGTGCTTCAGAAAATCCCCATTTCACACTCTGCTGGAGTTCCTGATACGCTTCCCACACGCATTCAAAAACAACTCCTGAGGCATGGGACGGTTTTTAAGAAAGCAGGGCACAGGTGGTGCACGCCTGTAATCCCAGCACTTGGGGAGACAGAGGCAGGCGGATCATTGTGAGTTCCAGGCCAGCCTGGAAGGAGGTCCCACTTGCAGAAAGGGTACAGTACTGAAGACTGGGTTCTGGGTTACAAGATGCCAGGCCTCAGGGCTTGAGAAATGCCAAGGGCCATTGTGGAGCCTGGAGAAGAAATTCATTACTGTGCCACATAGGGCAAAAAGGTACGGACCAGGATAAAGGAAAGACAAACACCAGTTTTAACGATGCTGACTCATTTGGCAAAACAAGACAGTGATGATGGACGTTTTCTTTCTTCTTGTCACAGTCACCACAGAGGGGAACTTGTCAAGAACAACATGGAAAATACTAGCGTTTCTAGCTGAGGTGGTGCCTGTGCCAGCTATGCCAACACCCCTAGCTTGGCAGCTTAGCAAGCACGCAGAACCTGCATGGTCCCAGCACTGAAGGCTGGTGTGGCGACTACACGTCCCTGCATTCAGTTCTGGACTGAGGAGCCAGGCTGCATTAGTCATGTTTCTAGGGACAGTGGAGTGAGGGAGCGCTAGCAGCCCCGAGACAATGGTGTTCTCAGTTAACCGATGTCCTTATTTTTGGAATATTTTGAGCTTTATGTGAGACTTGCAAAGGTGGCCCAGACAGGAACAGCCTTGGCCTGGTATAGGCCTGTTATGTGACCAAATACCCAGCAAAGTGGAGAAGGGACTCCTCTGGGACAGTTAGATGGGGTAGTTCCACACGGGGGACAAAGTATGGCAGCAGGGGCTCTCCGGCTGCAGGGGTGTACAGCTGGGACCCCGCACCTCCGCACATCTCCCCAGAATAGAACCATAAACCTCAAGGCTTACCCCTAAGCAGTCCACTTCCACCAGTTAGGCCTGACCTCCCAAGTTTTACAACTTCTGGACAGTTCAAACATAGAACCTTATGGGAAACCATTTACATTCAAACCATAATAATTGGTGACCATATTTAAGTCACCACATTGGGGTACACACTTTGCTTGCTCGCCTAATTCCACCTTAAATGCCAGCGGCTCTTAGACCATTGCTGACATCTTCCAAAGCCCTGGTACCTGTGATGGTTCATTTCCATCAACCTAGCTGGATTTAGAGTTACCATGGAAACATACCCATGTGTGTGCCTGAGGGTTTCCCAAGGTTGACCTGAAAAAGGAGGGTCCACCCTGGATGTGGGCAGTGCCATTCCATCTACTGGGTCGCACACTGAATACAAAGGAGGAAGAGAGCCGGCAACCGGCAACCGGCAACCAGCATCCATCCCTCTGCTTCCTGGATTCTGTCTCCCCGTGATACTTACTCCAGCAGCTCCGGCTGTCCAGGCTGCTGGCTCTTCTACTGTAGCCTCCTTGGTTCAGGGCAGTACACTTCATTCAGGTGAGACAAGGCCATGGCTCCTGAATGCTCCCTAACTCCCTAACAGTGTGCTGCTCAGCCTCAGGCTGTGCTTACAACAGCAAATGGGACTGCTCAGGGTGATGGGGGGCTACCCACCATGCCCTCTGCTGACTTCATCCTGGGCAGGGGCTCCCCTCAGAGAGGTGAAACGTTGGTGAACTAGACAGAGAAGGCTGGCAGACATGTGAAGGCACCAAACTCCAAGGACCTGTTCACTTTTAAATGGCTCACTTTATATTATGCAAAATCTATTTTAATTAAAAAGAAAAAAAAAAAGCCCCTATGCCTCCTGGCACACCTTGGGGACAATTTACTCATAGAAAGAACTTGGGCCACTTCCAGCTCTGAGTGGCTCCTGAGGTATTTCTTACTGAACAGACAACTATATCCAAACTGAGACACTTGCCTGGCCAGGGCTCTTTGTTTGAGATTCCCCACGCACTCCTCTGAGCACTTGCTCTGGAGGCCGTTCCTTCTCTGGGCCCCTGGCACAGCCTCCAACAGCCTGTCTGTCTGTGCTATCTCCCTGCTACTCTTGGGCCCAGCACAGTGCTTGGCAATAAGAAAGGGCACTGAGGAGAATCACTGCTGCCGGCCAGAGCAGAGCACAGGGGACAGGACTGCTGCCTGTCGGGGAGCTGGCCCGAGTGCCCCGGGGTGCAGCCTGAACCTGTATACACCACGGGGGTATGCCACGCCAGAGGCTTCACCCTCTCAGAGCTGCAGAGTTGAATTCTCACATAATTTCTCACTTACATTTCTAAAAATTTATTTATTTATTTATTTTTTACATGTATGAGGGGTTTGCTTGCATGTATGTGTGTGCAGTGCCCTCTGCCCTCAGAGACCAGAAAAAGGGCACCTGACCACCCTGGAACTGGAGTCTCAGATGGTTGTAAGCTGCTATACGGGTGCTGGGAATCGAACTCAAGTCCTCTGGGAGAGCAACAAGCATTCTTAATCGCTGAGCCACCTCTCCAGCCCCGCTTCTCACGATTCTTAGCAGTCCTTTACGTTTCCGCAGGAAGCAGTCACGAGGGCAGGAGGTGGGGTGGAGCAGGTCGGGTTGTGTGCTCTGCTTCTCCATGCACTTGGGCAAGCACACGGGCTGAGAAACTGCATCTCAAGACCAGACAGAGCTTGGAACCACTGGGAAGTGTCTGTGTCAATACAGTCTACACTACAGACAGCAAGTCACCTGTGCGAGTGCACAGTCCTCAGTACAGTCTACACTACAGACGGCAAGTCACCTGTGCGAGTGCACAGTCCTCAGTACAGTCTACACTACAGACGGCAAGTCACCTGTGCGAGTGCACAGTCCTCAGTACAGTCTACACTACAGACGGCAAGTCACCTGTGCGAGTGCACAGTCCTCAGTACAGTCTACACTACAGACGGCAAGTCACCTGTGCGAGTGCACAGTCCTCAGTACAGTCTACACTATAGACGGCAAGTCACCCGTGTGAGTAAACAGTCTTTTGGCCTCTAATACCATCACCACCGTTATCACCTCAGAAACAAAGTGTGTCCACCACTTCAGTGTGTCCTCTGCTATCCCTTTGAGGCCACTCCCCTGCTCCACCCACAGGCAACCACTAAGCTGACTGACATCCCCAGGCTGACTGCTTCCCTATGTCACAGCGAGAAGCTTTGCATGTCACCTGTTTTTCCCACTCCTGTAGCTCCGGGAACAGCAGTAGAGGGTGACCTCGGACTTGTGACCCTTCTGCTTTCCCCTTCCAGGTGCTGGGATGACAGATGTGCCACCATATCCGAGTATGTGGTGCAGGGATGAACCCAGGGCTCTGTACAGGTCTCTATCTAGACCGAGCCATAGCCCCAACCGTTCATTTCCGCTCACTTTCTAAAAAAGCCTCCGAGTTGGGAAAGTCTATACCCAAAGCATTCGTGATTTGCCCACGCGTCCTGAGTGAGAGACAGAGAGGACAGCTTACCTTCTGGAATACTTGATAGTTGGATTTGGACCATATGTCAAGCTGTTGGGGGAGAGAGAGGAGTCAGCATCAGTTTCAGTCAACCCAAAAAAATCAAACAGTGACAGAGCGGGACCGGGCGGCAAAGGCCTGCTATGACCTTCCTAAGCGTCTTCTTTCCCAGCTTCCAGGTGACTTAAGGAATGAAGTCAAGCAATACGGGGGTCATCAACGGCTAGGCTCACAGGAGGAGGCCCCTGCCCACTTTAGAACTGGATTCTTCCTGAGGCTCTAGCATCCTCTGAAGTCTCAAGTCACCCTTATGCTTTTGCCTGGATTGTCCTTCACACAGCCTGCACGTGGCTCCTCTTGGACTTCCTTCAGGCTCAGCGCCACTATCGTTGGGAAGGCCTTCCCTGGTTACCTAGCACGATACAATTCCCAACATCCACTTGCATTACGTGTTGGAAAGTTAAAGCTTCTCTCACACTAAGACTGCCTGGAGCATGTGATGTCTTTGTCTGCTCCAGCCTTGGCCCATCAGCGGGCAGAAGTACGGGGCCTGGCACATCGTGGGCAGCAGTAGGCCACTGCTGGGGAAGAAGAGCCAGCAGACTGTAGCTGAGGGCACTACTCCATGCTAGGCGGTACACCAGACCCTCCAGGCAGTCTCCACAATGACCTTGGCTTTCCAGATAAGAGGGAGTTCAGAGCCATCCCTGACAAGTAAAACTGGAGAAGCCGTCACAGAAGGCAGCCGGCATCACCTGGCTGCTCCAACCCGGCTGGCACTGGCAGCCTCTGGGGAGGTTTCTTTTAAATTTCTTCTTCTCTCATAATTACATCCCTACCATAGTTTTCCCTCCCTCCACTCCTCCCAGTTCCCCACCTCCATCTCCCCTCTCCCCCAGATCCACTCCTCCTGTTTCCCTTCAGAACAGAGTAGGTGTTCCAGAGATAGCAACTGAACGGCGTGTAACAAGTTGCAATAAGGGCTAGAGAGATGGCTCAGAGGCTAAGAGCACTTGCTACTCTTCCAGAGGTCCTGAGTTCAATTTCCAGCAACCACATGGTGGCTCACAATCATCTATAATGTGATCTGATGCCCTTTTCTGGCATGAAGACACAACACTATATACATAATAAGTAAACAAATCTTAAAACAAAAAAACAAAAAAAAAAACCAAACTAGTTGTAATAAGACTAGGCACAAACCCTCATGCCAGGCTGGGTGAGGGAGCCCAGTAGGAGGAAAAGGGTCCCAAGAGCAGCCAACACCACTGTCATGGAGTCTTGCTTTTTAATTTACAAATTCATTGTTCTCCTTCTGGAGTGGGTGGGCCAGCTCCTTGTATTGTTTTTTTTTTCCCCCAGCAGCATTCCTAGTGGGCTCTGGAACTGGCTGGGTTAGGAGGCCCTGAGCTAAGGAGACTAGATTGCAGGAAGGAGGAAGTGTGAGGTTCCCAAATGAGATGTGGGCAGAGCTCAGGGGAGCCAGCCCAGTGCCCCCTACACTGGGGACTCAGCACCTCATACTAACTGAAACCATTTTTGGTTTCCACAGCTTGCACAGTAGCCCATGCCCTCTCACTGTTTCAAGACTTGAGAACAAATTACCCCAAGACAGAGACCGCAGGAGCTGGGCTGCCACTCATGGGTAATGACAGGCGAGGAAGCCCTCTGTGAGTCCCAGAGGTGCTGGGCAGGTGACTTTAATCTAATGAGGTCAGGAGCTGAACAAATCGAAACACCCAGCGAATGGGTCTCCTGGCCCTGCCTGTGGGGTTGACTGGTGGTCAAGGTGGAAGTCTGATCTGCGGCAGCTCAGGCCTGTGTGCTGTCACACTGACCTGCAGCACTAGGGTGCAGGAGAGGTGGCTGCAAGGGGACATGCCTCTGAGCCACAGGAAGTGAGGGCTGCACTTGACCCAGGCACTTCAGAGAGTTCCTGCTGTTCTGAGGAAACATCAAAACATGGCTTCCTGAAAAGCCCTTGGAAATTAGAAGTTGGGTTGCATCAGACATGCGCCCCTTTCTCCCAGCTCCTTCTCACTAGTTTCCTGTTCCGTGTCCGATGCCTGACACTTTCACGTACTGAAGGGCACAGTGAGTGTGCGGGCTGCCTGTGGGTGGCTGGGCTCTGGTTGGGGAGGCCAGAGGGGCCATTCCAGCTCCAGAGCTGGTAGGTAACGTGCACCTTTGGTCACATACTCATTTATGTCACTGGGAAAATGTACCCAGCACCCATGCTATGCACTTCCCGGCTCCCCATGGCCTCCTAACAGCATTGCCCCAGTGCCAAGCTGCCCCTAAGAGGCAACATTAAATTTCAGCTTCTGTCTCCTTTAGACCAATGGATGGGAAGAAGAATGCTTTCTTTTTCCTTGTTTTTCGAGACAGGGTTTCTCTGTGTAGCCTTGGCTGTCCTGGATTCGCTTTGTAGAACAGGCTGGCCTCGAACTCACAGATTTGCCTGCCTCTGCCTCCCGAGTGCTGGGATTACAGGTATGTGCCACTGCACCTGGCTGAATTTGAAATTTCTTCAGATATTAGAGGTTAACAGTATGCAGGGGCACAGTGACAAGAGTAACTCTGACCAAAATAGTTGGCTCTGTGGGAAAAGGTGCCTGCTGCTAAGCCTGATGACCTGAGTTCAACCCCCAGGACCCACATGGCAGAAGGAGAGAGTGGCTCCTGCAATTGCCCTCTGACCTCTGAATGTACATGCACATATGTAAAATAAATACATGTAAGAGAACACTGGCTGTACATTCCCCCACACTGCCTGTTCTGACGGGTGGCAGCGTGGTGTGGGAGAAGTCAGGCTCAGGTGACTTCAGGGCAGCAGTTCAGCCCAGGGTTTAACAAATGCCACCCTTAACGACTGCAGGGAGCACGGGGCGAACGGGCATGACTTTGCATTTCTTCGTTCTCCCTAAACCACGATGCCAGGGATTTGGAATCGATGTTTCAGGAAGAGCAGCATCCGTGTTGGAACTTGGAAGCAACTTCTCTCCCCTCTCATTTCCAGCCGGCAGCTCCCACTGTCGACGCCTGGTGCCTGTTCACACCACACATACCACACTGCAACAAGGATACCAGCCACAAAGACATGGAAGCTGCACACGCTCCAAGCTACAGACTTTACTCAAACAATTATCTTAGGAGACCTCCAATATCTACAAAATCTAAAAAACAAAACAAAATCTTAGAGAGCAAAGATCAGAGGCTTAAGAAGGAGCCTGGCTCCGCAGTCTAATTGTGGGTTCTCGAAACCGGCCCCGCCTATTCATTCACCATGCCTCCTTTAGGGAAAGTTTTAAAGACATCATTCAGAACGCTAGAGGACGATTCTACCACTGGGGACAGCAAAGCCTTGGACACTACCTGGAGCACATGGCTGAGAAGGCAACACTGGGCCCCCTTTTGCTGGGAGCCTGAGGCAGGTGGCTCAGACTTGATCTTCTGCTAGGTTTATGCCAGAGAAAGCTGCTTAAATGCAAGTTCTGGAGTCAATGCCCTGTCTCTCCTTAGGGCCAGGAAGAGCTCAGAAATTCATTTCTGGAAGCCAAGACTGAGCCCAGTGAATATTTATTAGCTCACGCTCATTCGCTGCAAAGGCAAGCATTGTTAACATCTTTGTTTTTGTTTTTGTTTTTTGTTTTTTTGCTAGTGGCAATATTAAAAAAGGGAACCTGGAAGCGGTAAACTTTCAGCTTGGTGAACGAGACAGTACTCTGAACTGGGGTGTCAGGATGAAGGTGAAAGTCCCCTCAGAACACTGGACAATGCTGGGAGGATTTGAAACGGCTGAGTCAGCTCTTTGTGGAGCCAGGTGGATAAAGCTGCAGCACAGAGGCAGCTCAGGGTCCAGGCTGCAGTGTGTTCTGGTGGGAGCAGGGCCTATTTTCAGGGGAGTGAAATGCAGCCCTGCAGATGAGTGGGTGCTCGTGTCTGTTCTCAGGATAAACATCAAGATGTCAAAAATCCTCTAAAAGCATGATCTGATGCCAAAGGGAAGGTCACGCCGTCCTTGCTGATGTCTTCCTTCTGCTGCGGTCAGACTCCTCCCGCCCCAAGCACTGACACCCAAGAATCGCTTCCAATCCCAGATGAGGAAACTGAGGCCCAGAGAGCACCACAGCCAAGCAGTGGGGAGGTTAGGAGCCTGTCTGTGTCCGGAGGCCCAATGGCCTCTCAGCTTGACTTCAGAGGGGGTGCTCCTCAGGGGCCCCCTACAATGTCACTGGCCCAGCTCTCTGGGGGTGCCCCTGCAGAGTTCAGCCTCACAAATCCATGCCAGGCTCTGCTGTGCCAGTCATTGCCGCTAACATTCATTTAGCAGGATGCGAAAGCGCTGGCAGCTTATCAGAAAGTTATCAATTCTTTATTTCATTTCAAAAGGCAGCGTACACACAGAATTTGAAATGATCTACAATGGACACTTCCAAATGAAGCTCCTACGCCTCAGAGGGCCTCAGCCTTTAAAGGGATCGCTGTCTTGCAAGACCCATGGGTGACAGACGTGTCAGTCTGGGTGAAGGATACAACAGGGCCCCAGCAAAGGATTTCTCTGCAGCTGGGCGAGTTTTCAGAGACGTGGAAAACTTCTGTGTGGTCATGTTCTTAAGTCTGCCCACCCTCCCGGAGGAAGGGCGGAAACACGGCTCACCAGGAGTGCACTGCTACAGCTCTATTATTCTTCAACTTTTCACTTCCAATCAGGACATACATTTGTTACTAAAAAATTGCTGAAAGCACAACTTGGGGGCACCCTCTGCATCGGAACCCAGCTGGATCCCCCCCTCCCCTTTCCCAGCTCTCACCCTTCTCCCCAGAAGTAACAAGAGGCCATTTTTCTGAAGGTCGTCTGAACAGTTTCAAAGGCTATAGCAAATCAAAATGTTCCCTGCATCTAATATCAAACGGGGCTGATGCCAACACTTATTAGAGAAATCAGACTCAAGCTTCCCCAGCCCCCTCGACCCAAACACACACACACATCCAACTTTGAAGTGGGAAGAATGCAGGATCAGAAATTACCCTGGAGACAGCTCTGGCTGTCTTTGAAGGCTCCCTTTGATACCGCCATTTCTTCTCCTCTCTTCCGCTCGGAGGCTAAAAGCTGCCTTTTTTATTGATATGGGGTAATTAATGAAGCTATAGCATTAACATAACCTAAATCCCCTAATAAGATAAATTCAACGGAGACACTTCTATTCTTTCCATCTGTTGGCTCAGTCTGACTGATATAAAATCAGGACAATGGCCAGGTGTTCCCACACCCTGCCTGCTAACATGCTGAGTCACGGCCTCACTCCCTGATTACAGTGAAGAGCGGCGGGTAAGTCTGAATGCAGCTTTATTCTTAGACGAGCAAGGCTACTGGCGCTTGATATTAAAAAAAAATAAGCATCATGGGTAAAGAGACAGGGTATCAGGGCAGCGGTTGTTACAGCAAAGAGCAAGGTGACAGTGTGTGGGGATGACAGGATAAACTGGCTGGAAATTGGGGTGGGGTGGGGTGTGTCTGGCCACTGCCACAGCACTGAAGACACTGTGCCGCACCAGCACATGGGGGACCACCACACAGGGGCAAGAGGTTCAGGCCATGGGGGGATTTGAGCCCATCCAGTGCACCCCAGGCTGAGCTCCAGATGACCACAGCAAAATGAGCCCCGAGCCCAGGTGCCAGTTGGGCAAATGCTGGACTGCAGCTTCCCCACAGCAGAACTGCCAGGGACTCTTTCTAGCAGAGTAGGCCTTGAGCTCCAATGGGGTTTTCCAAATCTTCATCGTGTTTTGTGGGGGAATGTGACATAAGTGTGCCCATACCAGGCTCCGCACTCAGAGCTGGACACTTGCAGTGCCTTCTCTTTTGTACAGTACTTGAAAAGCCTGGGACTAATCAAGTGGGAGGAGCTGTTAATCTCAGGAGAGCAGGCCAGCTGATAGCTTCTCTACCAACTTAGGCTGGGCCCTGGCAGTCTTGCTTGCTTTTGCTTTGAGGTCCCTATATGCTGTATAGGCCATGTACACAGGCACAAAAGGGATCAAGAGTCTCCTGCCTGTAAGGAGCATAGTAAAAAAAAAAAATGCCTTTTACACATGTAAACTAGCTTAGTCAGGATTCCCACTACACCTAAGGCTGTACCTGATAACCAGAACCCAGCAATATCACTCACTCAAGATAACCAGGCACAGTCCTGGAACCCCATTACACCCACTGTGCTCTGCCTGCACATCTGGGAGATGTAACCTTGATCTGCCCTGAGGGTCCTGAGCCTGGAATCATTGGCTTCTGTTAGAGACGGGACCTGACCCTCAGCTAAGATACGGCGCACAGGTGAGCAGCCTTGGGGAGACAGGAATAGGATGGCAGTTAGGAATTTAGAGTGTGGCCCTTGTGTGATGACCCTAGGCATAATACAACAGAACTTTTGTTATCCTAACTACGCGTACCTTTTTGCTTGAGACAGTGCCCCACCATGCTCTGAAGCCAGCCATCCTCAAGCCCAGGCCCCTCAAAATGCCCCCTTTCTGCTGTACAGTGAAGAACCAGCATCCTTGAGGAGGGTGTGTGTGGGCTCACTGTGTCCCTTTAGCCTGATTCGTTTATGATTCGAATGCCCGCTGCTTCTTGATTCTTCACTTTCCCACTTCCGCTAAGCATTTCATCTCTCAGGTAGGCTAGCCCATCGGCCTCCCTCTCCCACACACAACAGTGCTTCCAGGCTGTTCCCGGCACTAAGGTCCACTTAGCACACAGGACTGGACTGGTTCACATAAGCAACCCCGACCCTAGGTTCCGGCTTCCCATTCAGTAACATGAGTCTGACAGCAGCTTCTAGGGCAACGCATAGCTAGAACAGGCTGAGGGTCACACCCACTAGGCCAGCTATGTTAGTAGGTGAGGATTGGCAGGAGGGAGGTAGGGAGAAAGGGAGAGGGGAGGGAAGGAGAGGGGAAGGGGGAAAAGGGGGAGAGGGAGATGCAACTCAGAGGAAATATGCAGGGCATTTTAAAGGGTGCAAGTCTGTCAGGTGGAGTAGGAGTGCAAGCACCCAGGGAAAAGCACAACAGGCAACTGTGTGTGATGGCTTGGCTGTTCCCAGTAATACCGAGATGAAGCAGAGAACCCGAGGTATGTGTGCATGGGTGTGTACGATCTGCAGGAGAGAGAGGGCAGGCCAGGCTGCGGGGGAAGGAAGGGGCCTGGATGTGAGTCAGCAAGAGCAGGAAGCAGATCAGCAAAAGCAAGAATGAGGAAGCAGAGGACTGTAGGGGAATCTTAATTCAGAACACGGCTGTTCCGTCAAGAGATCACATCCAAAGACCTTCTAGGTCTGCGTGATCCGGCTGGAATACAAACATGTCTTTAATCCAGGAGACTGAGGCAAACAGATATGAGTTCAAGGTCAGCCTGGTATAGAGCACGTATCAGGTAAAGAAAAGCTTAGGTCCAGGCGTGGTGGTACATGGTTTAATCCCAAACGAAGGTAAAGTTAGTTTGTAGAAGGAAGCACCCATGTTTAAAAGTGATGTCTAATTGAGTGGCAGAAAAAGTGACGAATCAGAGAACATTTGACAGAATAGGATACGCCCAACTCTCATGAGAAGAGAGAGGAAAGGGTAGCTACTTAAGGGGGCAATGCAGAGAGGAGGTAGTTTTACCTGGGATAGGTTGCAGAGAGAGGGAGGGAGGGAGGGAGGGAGGGAGGGTGCGAGGGAAAGAGAGAGAGAGAGAGAGAGAGAGAGAGAGAGAGAGAGAGGAACACCCAAGTGAAGACCAAATGAGCCAGAGAATAAGAAAAAACAAGAAGATTAGAGCAGATTGTTGGAGTTAGTTTGAGGCCAAGCAGAGCAATTCAGAGGCCGAGAGAAAAGCCAGACTGAATAAGTCAGCTGGGAGAGGAGTTTGAGCCAGAACAGCTGAATTGAACCACTCAGCCCAGAGCTCCGTAATAAGAGGAAAGGGTGAGCTTATTAAACAGTAAGTTTCAGAGGCTAAATATTCTAGGCCTAGGTTAGATTGTATGGAGGCTAGACGCTTCCAGGACTAGGCCTAGATTAGCAGACAGGGGCAGTAAGCCCTCTGGTCAACAACTGAAACAGGCAAATAGCTTCTTTTACAAAGAACAGACAGAGGGCTGGGGGTGGGAGGGTGGGTGGGGGGTGGGGAAAGGTAGATGATGTGAGAGGGGTGACAGCCCAGCCCTCAGGGATGGCAGGAAGGAAGGCTTAGGCAGCTGGGTGGTGGGATGGCTAACCAAGACAAGGAAGGGGCAGGAGGAGCCTGAGCTAGGGAGCTGAAGAGTTGAGGCCCAGACAGGAGGGGGTGATTCCTGTGTGGGCAAAGGGAGTAGAGAACCATGGGAAGAGATGGGAAAGAAGAAAAGATGGTGGCAGCTGCTGTGGCAGGCCACCAGAGTGTGCCCCTGGAGGGACACGGTAGAGAATTCCCTGCGTTGAGTGAAGCATAAAGCACTAACTTTCTGAGTGTCCCTGGGGGCAAAGTGTGGGTGTCCTTGCGTGTCACTGAGGACAATTTGGGTTTGGTCTGCAGAACACCACAGGCCAGCAGCACATGCAACTGGCAAAAATCTCCACTCCTGGTCTGCATTTGGAGTGTGGCTCATTTGCATCCTTACTTGGTAACTTTGCATTGTGGTGCCAGTTACAGCCTTTGTGCTCAGTCTCGTAGCCCATGTGCAAGTGAGCAAGGGGTGTTTCATACCAGGTGTGACTATAGCATCTTCAACCTGACGCCTGCAAAGACCCAAGACAAATGAACTTGTACATGCCCACCAGGGCCAGCCTTCCCGGGAGGTCAGGAACTCCCCTTGACCCAAGCAGAACTTAGAATCATATGAAGGCCACGCCCACTGGACTGTCATCCTCACTCTCCACCCTTACCCCAAGGATAGTGTGATTTTTCCAGAAAGTAAAAGGAAATCTCTCAACAATTGAGTTGCTATCAACTGGGAAAGCTCCACAAACCAGACAGAGAACTTGGTAGGACGTAGCAGTGGTCTGGGGAACGTGGGAATGCTGGGTACTTTGCTCAAATGTTAACCTTTAGCACAGCAACCAGGACACCTGTCACAGGCAAAGCCTGTCCACCACCTGCTTTCAACAACTGTCTATTCTCATTATAATGTGGCATTGAGTGGCAGTGGCTATTACCAAACATATTTAAATGTTAACATTTAAAATGAGGAGAGGGGAAGGTCCCAAGGGAGGGTGGGGGGTGTCTCAGGCTGGAGAGTGACAGAGGAGCCTGGGTGGGTCTGTGGGGCAGGTGCTCCTCACGCTTGGGAGCAGACACAAATGAAGGCTGTCAGCTCTCATTAGCGTCATCCGTTGCTTTCCACAGAGCCAGATGGAGGGTGTGCACTCAAGAAACTACAGGACCACGGGAGTGAACTTTCCAGGAAAGCGACCAGCCGGTGAAGCGCCTCCCTCCTCATGCCATCCCACATTGTGTCTGGCTGTGGAGAGTAAGCTTTCTGTGAGGCAAATCACCTGTAGGCAGAAGCTGCCTTCTTCCTGCTGAGGTATTCAGTGCGTAGCTGAGATGTGACTTCCCAAGGGCTGGCTGTGAGAGGCAAGGAAAGGGTGTCATTGGGCTGTGTCAAACTGACTTGGGTCTTCCTCACGGCTTTAAGAAAAGCAAAATGCAGAACCATGGGCTATTGATGTGCTGGTTGGCTTGAAAAAAAAAAATCTATTTCCTCAGAAGATACGTCTAATGAGGCAACTGGGGTCTAAGGTGCTCAATTAGAAATTCAAGTGAGGGCATCGGGCTTGCAGTGAGCAGCAGAGGCTTGCAACAGCAAGTGGACAGAATGGAATGGTTTTTGTCAAGCGTTCATCTTCATGCTGACTAGTCTGTGGATTGCTTCAGGGCTGGTGTGCTGGTTTTGAGTGTCACTCGCCTGGACCTCAGTGCTGGGACAGGATAGCGGAAGAGCCCCTCCCCCCAGCCTCTGGGCCACTTACCTTCCCATCCTCCGTGTACACATTCTCATTATACCCTTTCACGATCGTGCGATCGATGAACAGGCTCCTCATGACGACGATCACTTTCAGCACCTTCCCCAAGGTCACCTGTCAAAACAAGAGCACACACAGGTGAAGGCTCACGCTCACTATGCAAATCACACAGAGCTGGGCAGGGTGGTGGAGGTAGAAACAACCATCACGTATCCGGCCTGACTCCAAGTGAGGCAGCAGAAACCATGGAGGGAAGGCTCGGTCAGTGCTTAACCTTAATGTACTTGACAGGCCCACTCATGGCAGCCTCTTCTGTGACCCTGTTAGCCCACCTCATCCGTCCCCCAGCATAGCTTTGCTGTCGGATAGCTCACTATCTGCTGGATAGGGTACCTGCTCCACCCCTTTCCAGGGCTAGGGTCCTCTGGTTTTGGTTTGATGAGCTTGCTGAGCCCACTGGTGTTGATCTGTGTTCCACGGAATATGGTGCAGAGCACAGAAACAGGCACCGGCACCAGCACCCTTTGGTGGGAGCTGCCTAGTGACAGCTGGTGGAAAAGTGGAGAAACAAAGGGAACCCGAAGTGGCTATGTGTTATCCGGAGTGAAACACGCTCCTGACATGCTTTACTTTCAGAACCAAACACACCATGGGCTAAAAACAAAACAACAAAAGCAAAGCAAAACAAAACAAGCACCAAAAAAACAGAACAAAAAAACCCCCATAAAACACAAATAAAAAAAACCCCAACAAAACAAAAACATCTAAAAAGCTGGGTTTAATGGTGCACATCTTTAATTCCAGCTCCTGGGAGGCAGAGCCAGGTGGATCTCTGTGAGTTTGAGGCCAGTGGGCTATATAGCGAGACCATGTCTCAAAACCCCAACCCTGCACCCCCCCTCCCCCACACACAAAGAGAAACCATCTAAAAAGGCTTCCACAATGCCAGGGGAGAAAGACACTGCTATGTAGGGGCATCAGGCTCTTCTTCACAGGAACTGAAGTAACGCTGCCTTTCCTTAGAAGGCGGTGCCTGAGACGCATGCCTTTTCTGTTCCCGGTGAGACCTTGGAGGCAGGCCCCGGTCAGAGCCCACTGGAGGCCCGTGGTCTTGGATGTTCTGATAAGGCTGGAAATCTCAGATTTGCTCAAAGGGAGCCATGCTGGTCTAAGAAAGCCCCAGCCCACAGAGCAAGCCTGGTTCTTCCAGGCCAACCTGCTGCCAGTGTCTAGAGACACAGCTTTCAAGCCTCCCTTTCTTGTCCCCTGGTTCTCTGAAGCTGTCTGCCTCTCTGATCACTACCCCCAGCCCTACGCTGGAGAGCATCCTGACACCTGGCTCCTTTTACAGGTTCTGGGATGATGTTTGCCTCCGTTTTGTGTGCCTCGTCTGTGCAGAACATCCTGTGCTGCCTCACCTGCCTAAGGCAATCTAGAATTGTATCTGATTTATTTTAGTAAAGAGCTGATGGCCAATGGTGGGCAGAAGGGGGACAGCGGACGTTCTGGGCAGAGAGAGGGATTCCGGGAGAAGATCACAAAGTGGACATTTGCCAGCAGGACAACAGCAAGAAACAGATAGAAGTAAAAAACTAGTCATGGGCTGGAGAGATGGCTCAGTGGTTAAGAGCACTGCCTGCTCTTCCAAAGGACCTGGGTTCAATTCCCAGCACCCACATGGTGGCTCACAACCGTCTGTAACCCCAAGATCTAACACCCCCACACCAACGCACATAAACTAAAATTAAATAAAAAAAAATATATAAAAAGAACTAGTTATGTGGTGGGCCATGGGCTAGGACAGTCAGGCTAAGTTAGATGAGCTAGCTGAGTCTGCCCAAATATAGGCCTAAGCTTTGAAATATTAGTAAGTCTCATGTCTTTATTTAAACCGCCCGTGGGTCGGAGAAAGTCCTGCTACAGGTCAGCAGGGAGATGCCCTGGAGCTGGACTTACTAGCAGTTGTGTGCTGTCCAATGTGGGTGCTGGGAACAACTTCAAGTCCTTTGCAAAAGGCACTCTTAACTGTGAGCCATCTTTCCAGCCTCCCCCGCATCCCAACTTGGTTAAAACAACAACAACAACAACAACAACATTTAGTACAGTAGAGTGTGATAGTGATGGCTTAAATCTCAGTGCTCAGGCTCTGTCTAAAAAATAAAATCAAACTCAAAAAGCCCGACGAAGCCAAGCCCTGGCCACCTACCTCTACCTGGCCACCTCTACCTACTGAGAACCAAGTAACAAAAATGGTATCAGTTCTCTGTAAATATTTTAGTGTGCATCTTTAAAAGACAAATAAAACAGTCAAACTGTGGCAAGCCTCATGTCTAGAAGACAGCAGCTGTCCAACACTAGCAAACATCTGGTGTATTAGCTATCAGATTTCCAACAGTCTCCTAAATGCTACTTTGAAAAGAATAAGAACTTGCTCATGCTATGATCTAAGTGTGAGCTGTGTGTAAGTGATGGCTGATGCCAGTCATCAGCTTATGATGGGGCCCTTCTCTCTCCTGCTCTGCTGGTTGAAGTGGAAGAAGTTATTACCCACAGAGGCTCTGGTCTGTACTCTGAGATGTCCTCCAGGGAGCACTAACAGGTCTTACCCAGTACTTTCCACAGGCGGCCAGATAAGCCTGGGGTCTGGGTTTGGCACAAGCCCTCGGAGGCTGCACTCTCGCATGAGGGACAGCTGCTACTGAGTACACTGCGTTAGTTTATTTACTATTTTTCCGTTTCCACAAGGTTCTGTAAAGTCTGTCGAGGGGGCTCTGGAGTTCATCTAAGCTGGAGAGGCATGGAGTTAGCGCCATTTGCACTTTAGCTTGCTCCTGGTGATGCTCTATCTGAACTGAGTCAGGTCTTGACTCTGCTGCTGGGAAGCTGGGCCTCCTTGTACCTCTGAGTGAGGTACCTCTGTCCAGAGAGACAAGGCTGCCTCTGTTGCAGGACTGGGAGGAGCCCAGCAGACGATGCCCACGGGGACAGCACTATAAAGGGCAGGCGGATGCAGGGCCCAGTAGTGGTTATGGCTCTTCAGCCTACACCGTGTTTGGAGTTTGTTGAGGTACAATGCTTTTAGGCCAGTTAGCAGCAACGACGGAACCAGAACCGCTGCCCAGGTCAGTGAGCCACCACTTGGGGCTGTGGGGACGCTGTGGACCGTGGGTACCCTCCAGGACAAATGAAATGGTGCGTCTGATGAATGAGTGCTAGGAGACAGCACCTGGCAGCCTGCAGGCCCAGGAAGATTCGAACCTGCCCTAAGGCGGATCAGCCGGATCTCACTGACCACGGTGATGTTCTGCTGTCGTCACACAGGCAGTACAGGAAGTATGGCACAGGACAAGTCAGTCTCTCATGGCTGTCTGCTCAGAAATGGAATAAAATGTGGAGGGGCTGGCTGAAAAAAAATTTTTTTAAAGGATGCACTTTGCCATGCTCATCCTTTTGCGTGTGCCTTGGCACTAGCCATCAGTATGGGGCTGGGGTGCACATTCTACAACGTGCTTTCTAGTCCTAGCTTCACTCTGGGGAGCCAGATGCTTCTGTATGTGGAGTGTGCAAGTTTCCAGCTGATCTGGATGCACCAGGATACAGACCTGGGCTTCTGACGGACTAATACAATACACCGCAGATGGACCACGGACGTCTTTCTGCATCCAGCCAAGGCTGCCATAGTCAGAAGCAAGATGCTCACTGACAGGGGCTATGGGTTGATTTCTTGGCAATGGCTATGGGGTGCCACAGATAAAAGCTAATGCCATCTGGTAATGAAGCATGCTTGCTGTTGCCAAGGTAACATTTTCTATACTGAACAACACGGCTCCTGAGAGCTCACTTACCACTTTGTGGCAGTTGGTATGGTGAGTGGAAGTGACACACTGTAAAAACAGTCAAGAGGGATGATGCTTCCTGAGTGAGGCCCAGGGGGCGCTTGGAAAGGTACTGGGTAGCCTCCCTGCTGACCTCCTCATCTCAGGGACAGTGTTAGAGTGCTGGCACTGGCAGCCTTTGGTTGGGTCAACCATACTCCGGGTGGATGGTGCTCTCTCTCAGTGGCTACCTGTCCAAGCCACATTCTCCTGAGAGGATTCCAGCTCACCATGGTCAAGAATGTCTCAGACAGGCGAGAAAGTGTGAGGGAAGGCAAGAAGGGAGGACATACTTGGTTCAGCTCTGTCCCCAACAGACCTGGTGGCTGAAGGGTTATCCTGCTGGCGAGAAGCTCTTGGCAGTGGAGAGCGCCACACACTCAATCTTGCAGGCTGCGCAATGGCTGCGTGTAGGATTTGGGGGGGGGGGTATGCTGAGCACATGCTGAAGAGCCCAGGCCAGATGGCCCCTGACCTAGCACAGTGCACGTGTGTGCTGGAGGGAAAGGGGACAGCTCAGGATTTGCTATTCCAGCAGCTGGCTATATTTCTGAGCCCTGCTTTGGGGAGAGAGTGTCTTATTTCTAAAAAGCCAACTGTTTCTATAAAGCCACCCATGGATGCTATTTTCCCATGCAAATAAGGCTGAAGCCTTAAGGGGCCTGCTGCAACCTAAGAAATGCCGTGGGATGCAGAGGCGGAAAGGCAGGAAGGCACTCACTCACACATGTGTACACACACACACACACACACACACACACACACACACACACACACACACATACACACACACACACGCTCACACATCTTCACTACAGTCCTAAGGAACGTCCTCTGCACTAACCCTGAAGGACTAGAATGAGGTGACAGGTCCTAACAGGTTTATTTACCCTGTGAGATATGCCCCCACTGGCTCCAGACACTGGTTCAGGGACTCAAGTGCCTGCAGAGGCTCTAGTCCCCACCTTTATCACTCCTGTTTATTTATTTTAAGATTTATTTGTATTTGTGGCTGTGTATCTGTATGCCACCTATGTGTGGGTGCCTGTGAAGGCTGGGAGAAGGCATCTTATCCCTTGGAGCTGGAGTTACAGGTTGTGAGCTGCCTGATATGGGTGCTGGGCCTGACTTGGGTCAAGTTCTGTTAACTACGGAGTCATCTCTCAGAACCCCAGCTCTCTCACTGATAAAGGGACAGACTGAGTCCTAGGGAGATGGTAGGAATGGCATGCACCTCAACAGAACTGGCGGCCACCCAGGTGCTACCTGCGTGGGGCACTGATGGAGGAGCACGCTGTATTGAGGGGCCATCTGCTCCAATCAGAAAGGCTCAGGGTGGAGGTAGCTGAGCCCAGGGATGCTCCAAGGACACTCCTCCAAGGAAGGTTCTTAGGTGTGGACCAGAGAGAAGCACCCAGAGCCACCAGGCTTTGTATTGTTTCATGGGGCCTTTAAATAACACACTCACCTCTTTCCCAAGGATAAGGCATGCTTGCACGGCTGCAGTGCGCTCCTCTAATAACCTGTGAGGCAGCCTGGCAGCTGTCTGATTTCCATTTTTAACAGAAGGAAGCTGGGGATTGGAGTCCAAGGTCGCTGTTTTTCTGTGCAAGGCCAGGAGCTACCTCTTGCTGTTTCTCCATAGCTCGCCTAGCCCATGAATCCAAATGCCAGCAACAGTGACCACAGAGCCAGGAGTCACCTGAGCCTCCATCCACCCAGCAATCTTCTCTGGCATTGTACTAAGTAGCTGTAAAACCCTACTCCCTAGGACTCCGGCTTCCCTCACCAACGGCTTTGTGCATACTCCCAACCCTGTGGTAAGACGCTTATAATGTACCTGCTTAGTCTAATTTTAGTGCATTTTAAAGAGCCAGCCTTCTGGGTTCTCCACAGCTGCTGGCTATGTGCAGCCCCACTAGAGTCATGCTGGGCAGAATTGTCCTCTGAAAGGCAGCCTCGGAAGCTGCAGCAGCAAGGGGCCTGAGGATGCAGAGATGCGTGGTGCTGGCAGCTGCCTCTTTCTAGGAAACGGTGGGGCTGGCTGAAGACACGAGCTTCTGAGCCAGGCTGACTCTGAGAGGCCCAAAGCATGAAAAGATGGGGTCAAAACCACGGACTGTGTGTGGTACCTTAGGAGATAGGGGAAGGGGGAGGGGGGTATCTGTGAGGGCAGGGCAGCAAGCCCGTTTCCAAGGGAACATGGGGCTGTGACTAGGAAAGGGCCAGGGCCCACTGAAGACTAGCACAGAAAACCTGAGCCTTCCCACATTTCAGGGTAAGCACAAGAGAAGGCCTCAGAGTGTGCAGAGCCACTGGTGAGGGAAGCCAGAGTCCTAGAGAGTAGGGTCTACACGACTCTGTGCAGCACCAGAGGCCTGATGGGAGGATGACTCTGGTCACTGCTGCTGGCATTTGGATTCAAGGGCTCTACCATGCCCATCATGGTAGAGCCCATGTCATCCATAAAGGGTAAACTGAGGAAGAAAGCCTCAAACTGGGAAGAGACTCCCACCTGGAAATGAGGTTTGGTTTCTCCTCTTGACAAGGGCCACAAAACCCAGGCAGGCGAGACGAGTCTGCCTGACACTGTACACAGCGGTGTCCCCTAGACTCTAGTGCAGAGCCTGGCTCTGCCCTTCTGGCAGTGTCTGGCCAAGTTACTCTCCTTAGAAAATGGCCCCCTTCGTTAGCTGGCCGCCAGGAAGAGGGAACAAGGGTGGCTGTGTGAGTGCTAGGTCACTCCTGCCAGCCCTTTGCTGCAGGGCAAAGCCACCAGTGAACCCTGGCCTCCTCTCCAAGGCGGGGCCTCTGTGGGGACTCGTGGTTGGGGCCCTTAGCTCACTGCATGGTGGCAATTGCTATATTACTGTTGCCTTTATATAATAATTACCAAGCACCCGCCTAATAAGGTTTATTTCTCATTAGGTGGCTTAGTCCATTGATGGGTAAATTGGAGTCATTTGCTAAGGAGCCATCAATGCTAGCAATTTGGGTACTTTAAAATTTACTTAACTCTTGCCTCTCTAGAAAATCCAAAGCTGCCCTGATTGCCGGGGGATTTTATCACCGGAGACCTAGCTCCTTGGCAAATTTGACAGAAAGGTTCATGGGCAGAGTTACAAAACCATTTTCTGTTTTGTATTACAGACATAAAATTCCCCACAATCCTACTTGTCTCCCCCTCAACAACAAAAATACAAAGAAAGAAGAGGATGGGCCATGCTTCCCAGCCAGGGGCTCACTCTCCTTCAGAAGAGGATGGGCCATGCTTCCCAGCCGGGGGCTCACTCTCCTTCAGAAGAGGATGGGCCATGCTTCCCAGCCAGGGGCTCACTCTCCTTCAGGCTTCCTTTGTGGTATTAGGGATGATCAAAGTCAGAGACAGTCTCTACTTTAAGTTTTAGATACATAGATGCAGAGAGCCCTTCCAGAAGGAGTGCGGGATGGACACGGGCTGGCTGATGGAGAAGCAGCCCAATGATTCCTGGCTGTTCTGAAAGCAAGGGGCACTTCGGACAGCCTTGACAGCAATCCTCCAGGGCACATGCTGTGCATCTGAACCTAGCACAGACTATGGCTGCCAAGAAGTCCCTTCTCAAGATCTATGCGGCTGCGGAACCAGCTGGACTGAGTGTAGTCCTGGGATCAAGGGACCACACAGTGGCCTGGCAGAGAAGGATCTGCCCCCTGCACATCCTGGGTAGGCCTGCTAATGTGCCTCTGCAGCAGCTGGACAGGAAAACACGGAGTTGAGGGGAAAGGACAATACTATGAAGAGGCAGGAGAGCCAGGCAGGCAGGTGACACGGCCCACAAGCACCTTGGAATGCAAATGTCTTGCCCTTTGCGTTCCTTCCTCCAGCTACGTGTTGATATGTGTCATGTGCAGGCCAGGCTTTAGCACCTGGGACATAAATGAAGCAGACAGTTAGTGGAGCTGGTGGTCTGGTGGCAGGAAACAGACAGGGAAAAGATAAAAAGCCACTACAGTTCTGAAGGAAACCAACAGAACAGTGGCCGCTTAAAGGGCTTGTTCGGGAAAGGGTGACCCGAGTGAGGCGCTGACACACTAGCGGCTTGCTGGCTCACTCAGATGCTTACTAGGTAATGTGAACAAGGGGTGTCTGCTCCTGGGCTTGGGCATTTTTGGCGGGGAGAGGAGGTGGTGGGGCCAGCAGACAAGAAGGCTAGGGAAATGGGGTTGGCTCAGGTCTCCCTGAAGCTTCCTCAGAGCAAGGTAGCCCAGGCCACAGGCGGGGCAGAGCAAGAGAGGAGCTGGTGCAAAGACTGCAGGCTGGGGAGGCCTGGGTCAGGCAGAGTCTCCGAGGCTCTCATGGGGAGGTTATTTTTGTTCTTTTTCTTTTTCTGAGACAGGGTTTCTCTGTGTAGCCCTGGCTGTCGCGGAACTTGTTTAGTAGACCAGGCTGGCCTTGAACTCACAGAGGTCCACCTGCCTCTGCCTCCCTGAGTGCTAGGATTAAAAGTGCAGGCCACCACGCCCTGCAGGAGTTTATTTCTGAGTGACAAGGGACAGCTTGCAAGGCTAGGTAAAGGAGTGACATGTCTGCTGTGTCCTGTTAGACAACATCTGCTTCCTGGAGGATCGTGAAAACAGAGGAGGAGCCATGACCAGGGAAGACGGCAGCTTCAAACAGCATCAGTGTAGGGATGGGTTGATGGTATGGACCGACATGATTTGGGGCTTGAGCAATGGCTCAGTGGGTGGAGCACTTGCTATGCAAATGTGAGGATTGGAGGGTGCATCTCCCGCACCTTCCCTTTGTAAACACCAACCTGAAATCTCAGCATAATAGAGGGGGGTCCTTGGAGCAAGCTGTCTTGTGAGACTAGCTGACCTGGTGAGCTCGGGAGTGAAATGAGAGACCCTGTCTCCAGACATAAGGCTAAAAGTGACACCAACATTTAGCCTCCACATGTGTGTGAACAAGCACATTTGCGCGTAGACACACACAAAACAGCAACGGCAATACATAGCTGACACTCTTTGCTGTTAGCCTGAGTATGAGGGGAAAAAAGAGGAGTGAGGGGTCTTCCAGGTGCCCAGTTTGAGCCTTGGACAACTGAACGGTCTGGGCAGATGACAAAGGAGAACAAAACAAAACAAAACAAAACAAAACAGGGAAAGGATCACTTCCCCGCACAACCTTTGAGATGTCAAAGAGAAGCCATGCTGAGGGGCAGCTCTTAGCCTGGACCCATGACAAAGTGCTAGAGGCCCACACTGTTCAAAGGCCCCTAACAGGCCCTGTATCCTGGGTGGTCCTGGTGGAGCTGAGGGCTCATTCACCTTAAACCACAAGGACGCTCTTTCCTGATTTAAAGCAGGAGTAGCTGCCATGACGGTGGGGCCAGGTGATCGCGGTCTCCATGTGGACCTGCCAGCGGCGTTAGGATGGCACTACGGTGCCCTCCAGGGTAAAGCTGGTTGTGTTAAATCTCCATTTTTTTTGTGTGTGTCAAAACCATGTTAGGCAATACTTGGCTTTTTAATATTTTGTCTGTAGGATGTATGCCAACGTGACCTTGATGTAGAAAATTTTAATTCAAATCAATACATGGACAAGGTCACTTTAAAATCCAATTAATATGAATGGAAAAATATGCCTCACAGTTGTGTGAGCTGAAAATGGAACAGTTGTATGTTAACAACTACAAAAGGGACAAGAGACATGTCCTCAGCCCCACCTGGGCCCTTTGGGTTGGATAATGCAGCTATCAGTGCCCTTAAATATATGTATTATATGCAGTAATTTAAATAAAAACATTTACTTATGTTTAGGGTAGCCTGAAATTAAGCTGTTTTTTTGCTTGAAGGTAAACATAAAATGTACTGAAAACTGTGAGCTCCTGTAACCTGATTTAAAATAAATTAAACCCAGGACTTCAACTCGCCCAGGACTCCCTGGGGAAATCCAAGTTCTACTCTAGCGCTAACACTGGCACTTTGCATTTATATAGGATGCAGTTCCAGAACTGCGTGCAGTACGCTGGACGCAGGGGGAAACTGAGGCACTGCACTTTAGTTTTTGTTTATTCCTATAAACACCAGGCCATCAGGGCTCTAAGGGTCTCTGTGAGCCACGTGGATTTTAAACCTGGCTCTTGGGTTTTGTTTGTTTGCCGGTGCTGGGCATCACACCGGGTCTTCACACACGCTAGCACTCTGCCACTGAGCACATCCCCAGTCCTGAAGCCTGGGGCGTGGAAGGAGAGTACTTCCTTATTTTTGGTGTTGAGGTTTAAAGCCAGGCCCTAAAGCACAGCCCACCGCTGAGTTCTAGCCCTGGCCCAGGAGGAAACGCATACCAAGAGTTAGAGAAGTGATGGAGTGGGGACCATCACTGGGCTCTGTTGCTCCCATCTGTTCTCTCCTTTCCATTTGGAACCTCAGCTTTTCTACACTTACGTCAGGTGGGGGCAGGACGCTAGTGACTAAGCATCCACCTAAGGAAGACAGAGCTGCATTGAACTCCAAGAACAACTGAAGTTATGTAAGACTGTGAGATGTGATATTAAAGGTGCCAAGGAAACAGCATACGTTTATTTCTCACTTTACTGCACGTTTGGATTTTCTGAAAGGCTGCTAAAGGGCCCAGGGCTGTGCAATGTGAGGAAAGCCCTACCCCTTGCATGGCTTTTCCAGCCCCCGGGAACCTCTGTGGCTTGCAAGGTGGATGTCCCACAGTGCTGGCCTGGTGGTGGAGGCGGGGCACGTGTGGTGTGGGGGCAATGGGTGGCATGGCATGGCTGGCTGAGGTTGCAGCGACTGTGTGAGATGTCTGTCTCTGTCTACAGATTACATTGCTGCAACAAATGAAAAGCAGCCTGCCCTCTGCAGCAAAGGACAAGCTGCTGCCTTGCATAACGCCTGCTCTGCCCGCCCCTCCCTGGCCAGCATCACCCCGCATTCTCCTTCGTGTGAGGATCATCCCCACCAGCAGACTTTCACTGCCCCCGCATCTGCCGCTGGTGTTAATGCTCTTCACACACTCATTACTCTTTAATGATGCCTGTTTGTAAATAGCAAGACGGATGCAATTAAAGCACGGGAGGCTAAATAAACACGCACTCTAATTAGGATCTTTACAAGAGATTTTTTTTTCATGTATAGACTGGAATTTACCTTTCATTAATCTAACTTAATTGCGATAGCACACCAATAAAGAGTCAGCCCAAATTAAGTGCTCTACATGATTTCCCCATCTTAACGCTGAGCCAGGGATCCTTCCTTTGGGTAACGAGCCACAGTCTGTGGGACAGGATCTAACTGGGGAACAGGGGCACGGTGCACTGAAGGAGGGTGGCAGCGAGAAGACGCCTACCGCTACCAGAACTCGCCGCTTCAGATGCTGAGCTGAATGAAGTCTAGGCTACAGGCTCCAAGGCAGGCTTGCCCTCTGGGTACCGACCAGCTTTGCTCACTTCTGTGGTGGCCAGTCTCACTCCTAACACCTGTCAACTTCCCAAGACACAGAGTTGGAGCCACTGACCACTAACTCCTAGGACTATCTGCTTTGCGGCGGGGCTGCAGACAGCCAGGCATGAGAGGAAGCCTGCTACTCTCCTGTTTAACCCTTGACTCTAGCAGGAGTGAAAGGCCATGCACACTGGGCGGCTAACTGGAATCCCATGGTGCATCGTTAGACAGAATCATCTGGCAAAGACCTCAGAGCACACAGCAAATTATTCGTGCAGCAAATGCCAACTGTACCTTCCTAGATACAGGCACGGTGGCAGGGTCAGGAAAGCACTACAGGGAAAATGCCACCCACTCTAGACGACGTGTCATCCTTTCCATATTTTTCTACTCCTTCCCTACTCTTGGCTGGTCACTCACTATCTCCCCATCTCCCCAACCTTGTCACATACAGGAGGCATCAAGAGGCTCAGTCCTGGCTTCTCCCTCAAACTGGCAGTTAAAGAAAACAAACAAACAAAAACCAAAAAACAAAACAGTCCAGAAGAAGGGGGGTAGGGTACAGTTCTGAGCCAAGTACCTTCTGATCCAGGAGGCATTAGATGCTTGAGTTACTAATGTTAAGGCAAGTATTTAGTTAGTAATATACAGAAGCAGTATTAAAGAAGTGTCCAGGCAGAGCCCCTGCGCTAAGACTGGCCCAAGCGAAGTGCTTGCTCTGTAGTCAGAAGGGGCACACCAAGCCTTCTCCCTATGAAGAGTCACTGTGTGCAGGCCACTTCAGAAAAGGCTCTGAAAACAGCTGCAGCTAAGCGAATGGCTTGGCTTAGCTGTTTCACTGGCAAGTGCCTCAGTGTACAATATTCACATGCTGGCTTCCTGAGGAGCAATGCGCTGGGAGACCCACTCTGGGAGTCACCACGGCAGTAGCATCAGGGAAGAAGTCACTTGCCTGTTGAGTGAGTCACGGGTTGCCTGGGTCCCACCAGACTTCACTCACGCCCACCTCGTGCCTTGCCGGTAGAACAGTGTACCCCGTATCTTACTTCAGGGTTGGGGACCCATAACCTTGGCTCCTGGGTAGCTAACTAATGGAGGCTCCAAGGACAGAAGACAGTGTCCTAAGAGACTGTGGATAAAAACCTATCAACTCTCAGATGTCTACTCGCTCCCGGTTCAAGAACTTTCAGAGACTCGCTTTTAGATTCATTTTTATGAGTGCACTCTCAGCCCTGAGAACCCAGCCTTCTCACAGCACCAGCAGTAGCTCTTGCCTAATCGCTCTGGTAGATCGTATATAAAAACAAAACGGGCTAAAAAAAAAAAAAGCCCTCTATGTTAGCAAGCAGATGTCGAGCCCATTTGCAATTAATACGACCCACTTCCATACAATCAGACTGCTTAAAATTCCTGGAACTAGATGTAAAAGCTAAGATGCAAATGTTCTGATTTTAATGAGAATGAATGGAAACTATAAAACCGTCTTTCCCTTTGAGGGTAGGTACGATCTACATGTAAGTCCCAACTGAACACTAAATTTATCAACAAAACAATCACTTGATAAAGCCTGGGTGTAGGGAGAGAGCAGAACTGGGAACATCTCAAGTATTTTCAGAAAGCATTTTCCTCCAAAATTAAATTTTATCAAAACCATCATTCTTTTAAAAAGCTTTAAAAAGCGCAACTCGCTTCACCACATCCCCCTCAGTCCTCTACATGTTCTAGGAGCTTTTGTGTGTCTCTGAATCCATGTAACGTTTTAGGGATAATGGCATAGGGTGACAGAGGAGACCAGGGCTCTGAAGGTCCAAAGAGTTGGCTGCAAGTTTGGGCCACACTGGACACAGCCTTTGATCCATCCTGGAACCTCTTCACTTGACGTTTTCTCATCTGTAAAATGGCGCTGACATCTGTTGAGTGGCTGGCATTACAGGGCCAGATGGTGTTCAGGCTAGTTGATGGTAGGAGCCGTCCGAGGAGACTCCAGGGTGGGGCACACACGGCCTTCATGGGAAGGAAGGGGTGCCGAGCGTTCCCTCCACGATCCTTCAGCTTACCACTTCCTGGAGGATCTGCTATGAGGTCTCTCTGAGACTCCGTCTGCACTCTAGGGCAGTGGGCTGCTTAGAGAACCATATCCTTCACCCTAGTAGTTCTGAGGTGAAGTTGATGCTTTTAACTAGCACTATGGATGAGAGCTGTGGTCAGTGGGGGGGTACTTGCCTAGACTGTGTGAGGTCAGGGCTCTGTTCTTACACTGCATAAACTAAAGAAAACACTGAAAACAAACCAAGCAGCACCCAGGCAATCTGAAGATCCTCTCTGTAGAGCTGGGCTGTGGCCAGCCCTGAGTTCCATCTCTGGCGCTACTAAAATCTAAGTAGGACTCTCCGCACTATGGGCATGGTGCCTGGCATCAGCTGCTGCTGAACTGCACAGCGAATGACCTTTATCCTTGCAGCCCCTGTCTCCGCTGTCCACCCGGAGGCTCCCACCGGCAGCTCCTTCACAAGCAGGCACTGTTCTAAACTTGCAAGTATGACAAGAACAAGACAGAACCGGGTGCTTTCATCCTCTTCTGGGTGGGAGGGGTGATGGGCACGATCAATGTACAGCACCCATATGCCTGAAAATGTCAAAATGAAATACATTCCCGCCTACAATTAGTATCTGCTAATACAACTGAAAATAAAAATGAAGCCTCTTCTCGGGGTGGGCTTCCAGCTGGGGTGTTATGGAAGGGTGTGCTTGATCAAGGGTGAAAGCAGAAAGGCAGGGACCAAAACGCTGGCCCTCCTTGGTCTTTTGTGACCATCATGTGCCCCGTGGAAACTAACCATTCGGAATAATGACAATGAAGAACAAAACCAACATGGTAACACTTCCAAGGCACCATGAGAGGCTTGGACCTTGGTCGCAGGAGCATCAGAAAGATGAGAGCCACACAGACAGCAGGGCACATGTGTTGTCATTCGGCCTGCACTAGGCAGGAGCTCGCTGCAAGTCAGAGCAGGCCAGGCTTGTGTTTTGGGAGGTGCTGGTGTGGGATCCCTCTATAGGAGAGCATACTCTTTCACTTCAGGTACACTTGGAGGGGTACCATGCAGTGCCAGGCACGGTGTGCTGGGTGGAGCCATTGCTACCCTTGCAGAGGTTGTATTCAAGCGCGCAGATATGGACACTACGCTGAGGGACTGGCAACACAGGGAGGGGCAAATCAAGTGGGTTTGCAAGGGCTATCCCTCCTCCCCGGACAGTAGGAGGGCAGATGTCTCTGAGTGGAGAACAGTTCAAAAGTAGCACACCAGCTGCAGGGCAGAAGATTAACATGGCAGAGGCAAGAGTTCAGTAGGAATGAGACTGCAAAAGCCAGGTAAGAAATGGTGGCACTGGCACCGGGGCCATGGTTAGAAGGTGAGCACTTCCATGCAGCGTCTGGCAAGATGTATGGTTTACAAAGGAAGTGCTTCTCAACTGTGTTTAGGATCAGTGTGATGTGGTAAATATGCTCAGAAGCGAGTATGGCGTGGCAAGCTCTTCAGTAGGTACCTAGCAGTCTCCTGCCAGCCCATGCCTACTGCTCATGTTCTGGGTGCACCAGCCCGAGAGGCAGGACTGCCCTCAGCGCCATCTCAGGAAGCACTAAGGGAACACAGCCAGCAAGGAGACACCAGGTGTGTACCCAGAAGGGCCAAGCAAGCACCAGAACCCAGGTGGCCTGGCTCTCCAGTCCCTACCCTGCCCCGGCGTCATTATGATCGTGCTGTGGGTTGCTGACTGCTGACCCAACTACAGATGGCACAATTAGTACAACTACTTCTAAGTGAAGTCCCACACGATATAGCTAAGGAGGCCTCAGGCCATCCTGGTGCAAACTGGTGCTCAGCCTTTAATCCAGCTCTCAACAGCTGGACTACACAAGGCACCTAGATTGAGACCAAGTAAATGGTATCTCACTCTGTGGATCCAATGGGAAGATTAACTGGAAGAAAAGCCACATGTGTAGACTGGGATTAAGGAATAAAGTAAACTGCCAAGGTGCACGGCTTCAAAATAGGCAGAAGATTTAATACGGCCCTGGAAAGTCTCAACCGTTTACGTGCTTGCTCTATGCAGTGTGAATTTGGGCTAATGAGATTCACCCGCTGTGTATAAATCTGAACCAAGACAACCTGATCATCTAAAGATAAGAGCTGCCTGGACTCCCGTGCTAACAGCTCTCCGGCAAAGCTCCACCTTTGGAAGCTCGAGGCATTCTTGCAGCGCATTATAGACTGCAGCGGGTGCTGAGCAACAGGGCTCCATTGGCGAAATACAAACTCTGTGGGTCCAGACTACCTACCGCTCAATACTGTTGTCTTCTAACAAGACCCACAACAATACTTCAGGTTGTTTCTTTGTGGTGTGGAAGGATGTCCCATGAGAACCTTTCTTTGTAAAGGCCCTGGGTTCGGTAGCAAGGGCCATGGAGGTCTAACTACAGATACGGAACACAACAGATGCTCACAGGCAGATCTCAGCCCTTTCCCTTGAGGACCGTCATGAAGGCCGTCATGAAGGCCGTCATGAAGGCCGTGTGTAGTGGTACCTCAGGCTACAGGTACTGCTAAATGATGTTTTAAAGCAACAACTCTTTAAGATCAGCAGGTGCCTCTTTCGTACACAGCACAGTCTATCATGCAGTCTGTAGGAAGGGCTGGAAGAGCGGGGAGGAAGGAGGGGCTACCCAAGCGGAAGGTAGCAGCTCCACTGTAAAGAAAGCATGGTGGCTCTGCCAAGGGCGACGGCGGGGATAGGAGGCCACAGGCAGAGGGTACAGCAGGCACAGAGCACAGAAGCAGGCAGCTACGGAGTTGGCCAAGGAGGAATGCTGGTTGCTGCAATAAATGTGGGAAGCTGGAGTAAAGGATGCTGAAGTGAAGACACTGGCCTGCTTCATGCCAGGAAGAATTGTATCATTCAAGATGGTAATGAGCAACCTCAGAGAACTCTGAGCATGGCTAGGCGGGAGGGAAAAGGGGAGGATGTGAGCTTGACCGCAGTCTGAGGCCAAGCTATCACAGCCACACCTGTATCTCTAAGGAGGCTTTCTCTTGCACCCCACTGGTTCTAGGAGGACAGAGGAGACTGGCCTTAGTCGAAGATGGAGAGCAGTGTCTAGAGAAAGAGACCAGGGGACTAAGGACAAGGCAGAGGCAAGAGACCTGGGGACAGAATCAAACACAGGCAAGACAAGCAGACTGCAGAGGAGATGTCCGAGGAGGCAGAGACAGCTCCTGGGGAGCAGCGCATGCGAGGCACCTGGCTGGTGACAGTTGCTGGAGAGGAGGGGCTGGGCTACCCTTCAGCGCCTGATCAATAAACATTTGTCACAGGACAAGGGGACACACTGGAACAGAATAAGGCCAAATTGGGGGCAGAGTGTAAGATAAGTTATCTGGCTTGAAAACTGGCCCAACATTTACTACAGAATAAATCAAACTAGACAGCCTGAGACAAACACACACACACAGTTAAGGCCGCGAGGGCACTTTTCTGAATGGTCAATGTACAGCTTCACCTTGCTTCAAAAAGACCAGCGCCAGCTGTTTCTGTCACACATCAATCTCACATGCTAGCCACAAACATTTAGAAAGTAATGGCCACCACTATTTCCTTGGTATTGAAATTGCCTTCTCCAATGTTTAAATTCACTGCTCCAGATGCCAGCCCAGGGAGGCAGGCCTGTGGGGAGGTGAGAGCAGCTGTGGGGTGTAAAGGGCATCGTTGGGAATACCCAGGCTGCTGCACAGGCCAGTCTCTGGGGCAAAGGAGACAGTCCAGGCTGCCTACTAGGCCGCCATCAGTTTAGAGGCAGTCTTGAGGGGGTTTAGGATGCACTCAGTTCCCGCTAATCTGCAAATGGATGATACAGGTCCGCAGCACTTCTGTGAAGGGCTCTCTATTACTAAAGAAGTGAGAGATGCAATGGATACTTAGTGAGCAGTTTCGGGGGAAATCAAGAAAAGGCAAAAAGTACTCAAAGAGATTAGAAAACAAAATAGAACAAGAACCACCTATATCTCCGTCTGAATGTCTTTATGCTGCTGGCACCAGCAATGAGACAGAGCCAACATCCTCCACTCACCAGCCCTCACTGCATCTTCCACATGGCTACCAAGTGTGAGCCAGCACCTCACACCACCTGACCCGAAAGCCAAAGCAAGTCACCTAAAGGAAGCGCGAATGTTCAAAGAAATGAACAGGGGGGAGGTGTGTGTGTGTGGGGGAAACAGGAGCTGTTTGAGGAGGCACCAGAATCTCTGGAGAGGTCTTGGCTCCAGAACGTTCCCAAGGAATGAACTACCCTTTCTAAAGAAAGTCCTGTGTTCTCCTGAAAGCCTCACAGGACACAGGTGAAGTCAAGTGAGGGCACTGAGGTCACAACAGCGCTTTCAGAGCAGAAGGGGGGCAGGCAATGCCATGGAACACTTGCACAGAGCATCATTATCCACACAGAAAAGACCCAAAGCCATCGGCTCTAAAACAGTTAAATACAGTATGGTATGGGGCAGCATGGGACCGATTTTAGCTGAGAGACTTCAGAACTACAGAGCCTCCTGAGGCCCCGGTCTCGCAGCTTCACAGATGAGGATGTACTCTGTCCTTGCATGCCTTTTCTTCTTCTTCTTCTTCTTCTTCTTCTTCTTCTTCTTCTTCTTCTTCTTCTTCTTCTTCTTCTTCTTCTTCTTCTTCTTCCTTTCTTTTTCGAGACAGGGTTTCTCTGTGTAGCCTTAACTCTCCTGGACTCGCTTTGCAGACCAGGCTGGCCTTGAACTCACAGTGATCCATCTACCTCTGCCTCCCAAGTGCTGGGATTAAAGGCCTGAGCCACCACACTCGGCCTTGCATGCCTTTCTAACGTTACTTCCCAAATGTTCATGGATAGTATGTGAAATTGACGTGTGGTGGGAACAGCTGGCCTTGGCCTTTCTGAGGCAAGGTGAATGCATGAAGTCATTGTTTTGGAACTTTGCAGTCCCAGGTGTGGCTGGCGAGAGCCTCTTCACCCAATCCCCCTCACCGTTCTCTGGGTATTTCCCTACTTTCTGGCATAGAGGGATAGCCCAGGTTCATCTAGTACTGTCCTCAGCTGCTTACTCAAAGGATTCCTGCTAGTGAGACTGGGGTTTAGAGACCCAGATGTGGCTGAGAAGGGTGCCCCCTGTCCTGAGCAGACAGGGCCAGGGCACTCCTGCGTGCGCTCATGGACACACCAGCACTTCTACTGCTACTGATATTTCTAGTTGCTATGCAACATCAAGCGTTTACTGTGGCCTTTTCTCCACACTGGCAGCTTCCCTCTCTCTCTCTCTCTCTTTATTATTATTATTATTATTATTATTATTATTATTATTATTATTATTATTATTACTATCATTATTATTTTAGCTTCCCTCTCTATAGCAGCTTGGCTCCTATGGTCTCCTATCTCTGTGTGTGCTCCATCCTCCCTACACGGAGCTTCAGACACCCCAATCTCTACCTCTGTGAAGCCAACCACCACCAACACTGTACTATGTATTTAGTTCACAGCTATTATAGCACTCAACCGAAAGTTTGGGTCAAAAGCCCCACATTCAAAGGCTCTAGGGTTACTTTCCTGCCCTTCAGGGAGTGAACACATAATTGGGCTGAAATATTCTTAGTTTTCTTTAATTCCAATTGCATTGTTTTTGGTTAAACACAAGCAAAGAAGATAAACACTGTAGTCAGGATGTGATTCCAGAACCTCCAGAGTCATTGCCTGACACGCATCTGTCTCACTCATGTGCAGCCCTCACACTTGACGCACCTCTCTCAACCACCTCCTAAGCAGACTGCCTCCTGCGTTTCAGGTCTAACCCTCCACATGTATTTCCCCTTAAAACAGACAGGTAATGGATGTCCCTCCTCTCCTTACACAGAGGGGCCGTATGGAAAAAAGCATTTGCTTTTCTTTTTAAATAATGGTACACTCTGGAAGTCACTTTACGCAGGTCAAGGGTCTTTCTCTCATCTTCCAAAGATGAAAACAGAAGTACTGGGGCTCTATTGTGTGGCTGTTTCATGATCTACTCAGCCGTCCTCTGAGTATGCAGGTTATCCTAAGAGTCTACAGCCACAAATACGCTGTAGTGAACAGCTGCACTCCCCTGCTTCCATATTGTTGGAAGGAGCCTTCAGGGTCACCTCTTAGTATGAGCCCTGCTGCTCAAAGGCAAACGCAAACACAGTTTCGCAGACACAGCAGACACTGTGAAGGTCCTTCCTCTAAGTGGCCCACATCACCATCAGCCTCGACAAGAGGCCCGTCCCTTGCCTCGGCAGTGAAATGTAGAAGTGGTGTTTTCAGTTCTACTCTCTGGTAGACAGGAGACAGCCCTCAGTGTAGCTTTAATCTGCATCTCTCTGAGGATGAGGCTGGACACCTTTTCATCTATTTAAATATACTGTGCATGTGTTTAGTGCTTTCCTCATTCTAGATGCCATTTTTAAACTTAGCAAAATGATTTAAGAGACACAGCTCTGCTCCTAGGATGCTTACTACGTATGCACATCCCCCAGCTTGCCAGTGGCTTGCTTTGCTAGGATTCTGTAGCTGTTGCTGATGAAGGTGCTCTCCTTTCTGTGGCTGCAGCCCTGCTGACTAGAGAGCTCACCTGTACCGTTTGCTTGATTTCCACACTAGCTCTCCTGGTTTTTTTTTTTTTTGTGTGTGTGTGTGTTTCAAGACAGGGTCTCTCTGTGTAGCCTTGGCTGTCCTAGACTCATTTTATAGACCAGGCTGGCCTTGACCTCACAGTGATCCGCCTGCCTCTGCCTCCCGAGTGCTGGGATTAGCTCTGGTCGATTTTAATCTTCTAGTCTGGTTGTTTACCCACAGGCCAGGGCCAGATAGTTTGACTCCTAGAGACTTCTCGCTGTGCTTTAAGAACCACAGGCTTTACTCTCCAGGGATCATCCCCTTTCAGTTGTTCCTATTTTACGCACACTTCTTTCTCCCCATGGGCTTCAGTGGCTTCTCTGAAAGTCTGCTAGCATGTGTATTACTCACAGTTATTGACGTGACTGATATGCGTGTTCTCGATTTGATTCCATGGTTAAATATATCACATGCTTAGTGTTTCTGGGTATTCTGCCCAAGTTCCCCCTCTTTTCGCACTCTCATTCCTGTGTGTGGATGCTTTGTGACAATGTACTGTAGACAGTGTGACGACCAGACTGACCTCACCTCTGCAGTCCCTTGCTTCGTCCTGAAAGCTAGGGTTGCATGGACGTGCCATGCCTACTTTCTTTTCTTCACTGCTGGTGATGCTAGGCAAATGCCCTTCCACTAAGCTACACCCCAGCCCGCTGCTTTCTGATTAGGCCTGCAGCTCTCATGCTTGCCTTTGTAGCTCTACATGCTAAAGCCTCCAGAGCCCATCTTCTCAGACATCACTGTAGCCTCTTCCTAACATCTAACCGTAGCCTTGAGTCCCACCGACTGCATACACAAAAGTCAGTACACTCATCTCACCTGCATTTTTATGGACCTCTCACTGTGCTACTGAACTCAACGCTCATGGCTCCCCACTTTCTCATGGCTAGAAAAGCTCAACTTCCAACGGATGCTGCAGGAAGGCTCACGGGTACAAAATCCTGGCGTGCTTAAGTGCGCTCTCTCTCCGGCCTCAATACTTGAAAGGACACATATGTGTCCTTTGAAATTTGTCTTCTTGGCAAATGGCTGTCTTGCTGGTATGTTTTGAATTTTACATGTATGAATGTTTATTTGCACATGTGTATGTGCACCACATGCATACAGGTGCCTGGGGGAGGTCAGAAGAGAGCGCTGGAACTGGAGTTCTGGGCGGGTGCAAGCTGCCCGAGTTAGGTCCAGAGAACTGAACTCAAGTCTTCACAAGAGCAGCCAGCATTCTTAACTGCTGACTCATTCCTTGTGCATATGTGTCTGTGTGAGTACATGCGCTGTGTGTGTGCGTGTGTGTGTGTGTGTGTGTGTGTGTGTGTGTGTGTGTGTGTGTGTGTATGCGCGCACCATGTACAGGTGCTGCAGAGCCGAGAGGTATCCGATCCCCTATAAGAACAGTACATGTTCTTAATTGCTGAGCTACCCCCTCCAGCGCCGTTTGCTGTTTTGAGCCTTGCAGTGTCAGTCTGATGAATTTGGGCTTTTAAGCTGAGTTCTTGCTGGAAGCCCTGAGATGCTGTTTTGTCTTTGAGACACGATGTCTTCTAAACTCTAGATCAGACTCAGTAGCTCTTATTAACTGCTGAGTCCCCAGGGCCTCTGGTCAGTGCTTAGACTCAGGCCGAGGCTTTACTCAGTCTCACATGCTGGTCCATCCCACTGTGCTCTCCCCAGAACTCTGACATGCACATGTGTGACGGCTCATACAGTTTCTTAGCCCGCGCTCCTTCCCAATAATTTTACATGAATATGGTTTTATTTGCACCTCAAGTTCAAACCTAAATTTTCTGTGATAACGATCTCATTTTCCTGAGTATAACCAGTGTTCAGTTCTTTTAAATTTATAACTAAAGGGTTTAAAAAAATTTTTCCCCATCTTATTGAATGCTAGCTGAGGATATGAAAGCCAGTCTGGAGTGTGGCATTCTAGTCGTTTGCTCTGTGGTATCTGTTTTCTTAGAGGCTGGGGAAGGTTTACCCCATCAGTATTTTAGTAAGAAAAATGTAAACATCAAAAAAGTTGAAAGAAGTGCAGAGCAGACATCCCTGTACCTATGAGCAAGGCACTGTCGGGCTTTTATCATGCACACCCACCCATCTGTCAGGACCTGCTGCTCTAACGTGTGCCTTTGATACAGCTGAAAGCTGCATACCCAGCACACACCCTCCCTAGGCTCTTGGGAAGCCCAGCTAAGTAGAATTCAAAAGGTCTTTAAAAACCATTCGGACAAAATTTGTCCATAACTGAAATATGCACTATCATTCTCCATTGTGAAGTGTTCCTCATCCTTCCCCGCCAATGCGCGCCTCTTCCCTCCTGTCAGTAAACACTGCTCTAGAACTTCCCCCAGGTGCAGCACACTGCTTCAGCGGGAGGGCCAGTTGTCACTCTGATGGCATAAACAATGGCTCCCCAGAATTGTATGCCCCCCACTTTTCCTACCAAGAAGCATCTGAGTGCAAGTCCTCTGGCTCCACTTGGGTATGGTTTGTGACTTCACATGCTCATGGTGTCTATACTGTATGGCGGATATGTGAGGAGGCCTGAGTGTGCACAGTCACTTCTAATATTTCTTGTAGACAGCATTTTTTAAGAGTAAAGGAAGAGAGATTGTTTCAAAACAAAATGATTATGATTTTGCTAGCCCATTCTAACAATCTTTCCATTTTTTTTGGTGGCTGATGGGGCATGTTAAAGCAAACTTCATATATCATAACATTTCTGATGTGCATATTTCAGCATCCACTTGTAATGAGACTCTGCCCACACCTAGCAAAGCACCTGACACAACTCTGTGTGGCTGAGTCAGAACTCAGGCAAGGGTTGATCTTTGGCCAGCGGGCTTCAGCCACGCCCCCTCCCGCATTCTACATTCCCCACTCATGTCCTGGCTACAGGATTAACTGGTTGAAGAAACAGTTAATCATCTGGTAGAATGTCCCAAATTCTTGTGTTTTTATTTCACATCAAGGGTTTTAGTCACTGATGAATTTCCAATCATGAGTTCCATTATAACAAACATTTTAGAGTGTCTTTTTTTTGGGGGGGGGTTGTTTCTCTGTTGTAGCCCTGGCTGTCCTGGACTCGCTTTGTACATCAGGCTGGCCTCAAACTTGCAGATCTGCCTGCCTTTGCTTCTTAAAAAAAAGAAGAAGAAGAAAAAAAGGTTTTCCCATATCCTTGGGCTGCAGCCTCATGGTGAGTGCACACACCACAGCACTCAGCTGTTGTGATGTCTGTAATACTTGAACACATTTCTTCTCAAAATAGTGGTTTTCGTCATTTTGGTCTTAGGACCTCTTTCCACTGAAAATGGCTGAGGATCTGTAGAGCTGTTGCATCTATGGGATGGAGCCACCAGAACTTAATGCACCAGGAATGAGAACGGACTCCAGCAGAGGACTCCTCAGGCTGGAGAGCTCAGCATACAGCGACCCCCAGCGTTCAGGAACTTGAAGACCTCCACTGTGGACACATGACTCAGTGAACTGGGAGAGGAGAGGGAGGCCTCGCACCTGCCTCAAAGCAGTTTGATCTCTTGGGTCCTGGGGAGGATGGTTTCTGCAACTTCTTGTCCTCAGATCACAATCTGGGAACTGCTGCCTTAGAAGAATGAAGAGTTTTTGAAACAAACATATTTTTTTTTGGTATCCTTTAAATTTTTTTTATTTTATTAATTTATTCAGATTACATCTAAACTGTTATCCCATCACTTGTATCCTCCGGTTCCTTCCTCCCTCACGCTTTCACCCTATTCCCTTCCCCTAGGTCTAAGACCGAGGGGAGCTCCTCCTCCACTATATGGTCATAGCCTATCAAATTTCCTCTTGGTAGCCTGCTTATTCTTTCTCTGAGTGCCACCAGGCCTCCCCACCAAGGGAAATGGTCAAATATGGGACACCAGAGATCATGTCAGAGTCAGTCCCTGCTCTCTGAATCGTTTAAATGGTCTTTCTGTGGCATAATGTGCAGAGTGCTTGCTATGCAACCAGCGCCTACAGCTCGGTGCAGCAACGTGCGCCTGTAGTCCCAGCACTGGATTCTGAGGGCTTCCTGGCTAGGAATGCTAACTGAAATGGTGAACTCCAGATTCACTGAGAGAATCTGTTTCAAAAAAGAAGGTAGAAGCTGGGCATGGTACTGTGCTCCTTTAATCCCAGCACTTGGGAGGCAGAGGCAGGTAGAGCTCTGTGAGTTCGAGGCCAGCCTGTGCTCCATAGTGGGTTCCAGGCCAGCCAGGGTTGCATAGTAAGACCGTATCTCAGTAATAGAGGAAGACACTCAATGTTACCCCTTATCTCCACAATTGCACACACGTGCATTTCCCACACATTCGGAATATACAGACTCATAAGAGTGGAGAAATAGGAAGCCCACGTTTTCTTATAAGGTTTGTAAAATGGGATCCTAGTGATAGAAGCACTGACAAAGAATTCCCACATCACCTAAGCAGTAACAAAAGGGCTTGACTCAGGTTTTTATCGCTCCAGTAAGCACTGCCGGTGCAGCACAGACTCACAGTGTGAGGTGGCCTCAGGAATGCCTGATGGACAGGTAAAATAAGGCCTAAGCCCAAAGACCTCTAAATCCAGTATTCAGAGTAGCTGATGGGTATAAACTAGTGCAACTGTCTGGCAACCACCTGGGCAACATGGGAAGGTGAGCACCTGTATGCCTGTATGCCTGAGCCAGCCTTCCCAAGCGTCGCCTTGTGAGCACCTGTGTGCCTGAGCCAGCCTTCCCAAGCGTCGCCTTGTGAGCACCTGTGTGCCTGAGCCAGCTTTCCCAAGCGTCGCCTTGTGAGCACCTGTGTGCCTGAGCCAGCCTTCCCAAGCGTCGCCTTGTGGCTGCTCTGGCTTACTACATGAGAGCAGGTGCAACGGTCTCTGGTCTCCACCCACACAGAAGCCTACATAACAGTGTCTTAATACCACCAGGCGTTGCCACACACCTTCTGGGAGGCAGTAATCAGGGCAAGAAACACTGACATAATACACATACAAATAACATTAAACAGTTGAAGCAAAGTTGTCTTTATATATTTAGGAACTGGCCGTGCATGCATGCGCGTAAGTGTCCACGCATGGCTGCGCACATACCACAATGCCACAACAATTAAAGAAGCCATGAATTTGAAAATGAGCAAAGGGTGGGTGATATATTGGAGAGTTTGGAGGGAGGAAGGGAAAGCAGAAATAATGTAATCATATTATAATCTCAAAAACTATTAGAAACAAAACAAGTATATAACCAAACAAATAAATAGTGCCCTAAACCAAGCAAGTTCATGGTGAGAAGTAGGGCAAAGCCAAGAGAGAATGACACTAGGTGGGAGGAAAACAAGGTAACCGTTAGCCCATCAGGATCAAAAACAAGGTAAACTGTTAGCCTATCAGGACCAAAAACAAGGGCCAAGGATGCTTTGAGCACAACGGCTTATAATATAAAAATCCAGAAACAAATCAAATGACCAGTGTTAGATAACATGTAATATCTTCCAAATACACTGACTTAAAAAATGGAGAAATAAAAAACTATAGTTAGCAATATAAAGCCCCTCTCTAGGGGTGATGAGCAAAGGGAGGGGGCAGTTTCCTGTGTGGGATGGGAGAGAGAGTACACTGCTCTGCACACTGTGGGTAGTGTACTTGCACTTAGCTGAGACAGGTTCTATGTTACTAAAGAGTTAAAAACACTAAAATATTATGTATGTGTGTGTGTCTGTGTACCTGAGTGTAGATGCCAGAGGAGACCAGAAGATGGCATTGTAAACCTTAGAGCTGGAGCTAGCAGCTTGTGAGCTCCCCAACGTGGGTGCTAAGGCATGGGACTCTCATTCTTTAAAGAACAGCAAGCACTAAGCATGAAGCAATCTCTCCAGCCCTTTGATATTATTCAATAGGTATTAAGAATCATGCCAAGATCAGCGACAGCACATGCCATCAACTAAAGATTAGGATAAAACCAAATTACAAAACCTTCACAACCTTCCGAGCCCCACCCCAGCCTTGGAGCCAAGCCTGACCCCTGCACCCCAGCTCTCCCCTGCTTCTCTACCCTTCCTGAGGGTCTTGGTTCCCAGCACACTGGCCTCTACCCACAGCACCCCTCCTCTTTCCCACATTCCCAGCGTGCTTCTGCCTCTTAACCTTGTCACTAACCTAGTTCAGGCCCAGTGGCTGGTCTCTGCCTTTCTTGTCAGGTGCTTTAGAGAGAATCTACTGAAGGGCAGGATGGGCTTCTCCAGCAGAGCTTATGTGTCAGTTTGACACCAGGGCAGGGCCATGCCAAACGGCTGGGCTTCCAGGGAATGTTCCTGGTTGTCTGATTTGCTCCCATGTTTCTGTATCACAGGCAATCCTGGAAAGGCTTCTCTTAGACCCACTTGTAGCAGTAGGACTGTGCATCCGGGCAGGCTGTCATCTCCTCAGGAGTTGACATGCTCCTCAAAATGTCCCCCACAGCTCCAGCTACTCTTGGGGCAGGTACATGGGACCTGGTGATGCAGGGCTCTGCCTAGAGCCACCAACTCAAAATTTCTGTGCTGCCTGCAAGGAATGTGCCGTTGTGGGAACTTCCCTGGGAGCAGAGGACCACGCAGGTACTGGAACTCTTGAACGCAGGGAGACCATCAAAGTGGCAGCAGGGGAGCAGTTTAGGTCTTAGTGTTAGAGGGTCTCCCCAGGCCTTGAATAACTAGGGCAGGGTGAGATGGAGCAATGTGCCCAAAGGCTTGAGGAAAGATGTATGGTCCAGGCAGGAGGGCTAATGTGGAGTTCTCGAGAGATGTGTATTCTAACGAGGTTTTAAAAACCAAATTAACATTTAAATAAAGATCACAAACTACCGGGGCATGCTTCAAACATCACAGTGAGAGCTCCATGTTCTCATGTTCTTGTACCTAGTTGATCAGTCAAAAACTGGAGATGATAATGTTTTAAGTGATGAGCGAAGCCAGCAGCTTGTTCCAGTCTGACTCAGTTAAGCTCTTACAATATTTTGACTGTTGGAGGAAAATTAATAATGGGATGTTAGGCGGTAGATTAGCTGAAACTAAATATCAACACAGCTCGATTTATTTTTGGACGGCTGAGCTCATCCCTTCAGAGAACAGAGGCAGCCTTCATTACACCACCAGCTCCTACCTCCCAGGGCGGGCGGCAGGACAGCTCCCAGGGAGCAGAGCTGTGAGCTGCACCCAGGAGGTGGAGAGCTTAGACGGCACAGTGGCTACAGTTTGCAGTATATCGGCCACAGGTGATGCCCTAAGCTTAGCTCACAAAGACACCAGAAGAGACTTCACGAGTCACCAGCTGGCTGGTTTCAGGTCCAAGCCAGTTCAGTCCCTCACAAGGAGCCAGTGGACCAAGGCACAAGAGTGAGATCAGGCAAGCTTTTCTGTCCTTTTGTATTCAGCGTATAGCACTGACTTGCCTCTAGCCTCGTCCTCACTTACATGCACATGCTACCATGGTGATGAAGAAGTTCCCAGTGTGTTCTCCCAGGTCAAATGTCCTGGGTGGATGGTGATGGCTCCTGTTTCTAAGGAGGCTTGAAGCCCTGGTGATTCTAGACTTACAGAGCAGCTTTGGCTTCGGATGAGCCAAACAGACCCCAACTGCTTAAGGCAGAAGCCTCAGAAAGTGTCAACTTGCCCTGTTCCCCCACGCCTTCTACTCAGTGGAGAGGCTGCCAACCAAAGCTGTGGGATCCCAAGTCTCAGACTGCTTGGCAGTGATTGCTTAGAGAGTGAGAACACCAAGATGGGTTCACCTAAAGCTGCCTTTGGTCAATGGACTGCCTGGGTCAGCGACCCTGCTGCTTCCTACGCAGACGCAGATGCCAGCCAAGAACCTTCTCACACAGTGAAGCTGGAGGCTCCTAACTGGAGCCTTAGGCTGGGGCTTAAGACTGCGTGTGTGCGTGCATGGGTGTGGGTGTCAAATAATGCAAAGCTGGAAAGAATCCCAGTGTATCAGAAATGCCATGTAAGCAGCCATGGGATGGACTGTACTGGACAACACTATACATGGTAGAAACAACACACACAGCATGGTGACAACTCTGTGACATAGAGCACACTGGTTTGTAAGGGAGAAGAAGGGCCACTCTCAGGAAGGTGACCTCAGGTGGCAAAGCAGGGTATGGGGAAGAGCACATGCGGGCCCTGCCCTGCTTCTCAATTAAGTGGTGAGCTTTATAGTTACAGATACATCACCCAGATTGTATGTACGTCATTGTATCTATCAAATTACATTTCTTCAAAGAGAAAAGTCACCAGCACAGTGCCTGGTAGTCTGTTAATGCCACCAGCGAGAGTTGCCCATCCTCAGAGAGAGGCCAGCAGCCTAGAAGCTTGGTGACAAGATGGGGACCCCAGTCAGATGGACACAGCTGGCCCACTGGGAAGACAGGAGATGAATGCTGTGCAAGCCACGGGCCCTGTTCTCACTGCTGCTCATTTATCAAGTGCAGGGTTGCTTTCTCAGCCCCTTAGGGAATTGCTTTCTCTCTACTCCTCACATTTGTATAGGGCATCTAAGTCCCAATTTTCACCCCCAACAAGGGTGGGGAGCAACTTCAGGTCAGGCCACCAGGAAGCTCCTTCCAGGCTGACAAGGGTGGGAGGCCGGATGACAGATCCAGGGTACCAGAAGGACACTGTTCCAGTCCATGTTTGGGGCTTCATGGAGCCCCGGTGCTTGTTCTGCTGGGTGGCTCAGCTGCATGTCTGCTTTGTGAGCATCCTGCATCATAGAACAGCCTTGTCTGCCTAAGTGAGTTGGGCAGCCTCTGCCGCCTGCTTTGGGATGAAATGTTGCTTCACTGCCAAAGCTCAGATGTAGTGCAGGCTCTGGCAAGGGAGGAGGACTGCTGGCCTGTCCTATTCCAAGTCCCCAGCTGCCCCTTCCTATCAGTCCTGAGTGCTGTCCAGCATCCTAGAGTCACCTCCACAAAGCCTTTCTCCTCGTGACCCATGCCTCCTGTGGAGGCGCACTGCACACCTTCAAGCTTCCTGCTGAAGTCAGGGAGTGGGTGACTAGCAAAGGTGGTGAGGAGGTAGCAGTAGTTGGTCCTGACCTCCTCACCCCTAAGGTGACAGTCGCCTCCCTCCATCCAGAAGATGGCGTGCTGCACCATCCTCTCAGAGCACTGCAGCCTAAGTTAATGCCATTGCTTAAAAGGAGAAGCCGAACAAAGTAGACGTGGCCAGAGTATAGTCACCCACCTCTACGATAAACAAGCACCACTGACTGCAGCTCTGTGTGCCGCAGTCAGCCGGAGGCATGCAGACCCGAACAGTGCTTGTTGGTTGGGCATGGTATGTGTAATGTGGGTCTTTCCCTTGCATGGAGCCCCAAACTCTTTCATCAGCCTATCGGAACAGAAGTTCCATGAGTAGGTGACTGAGGCCCAAGTTGCCCACTTTGTCAGATGAGAGGAACTCAAGTGTCAGGCCTGCCTCTAATCCTGCTCCACGCCAAGATCTTATCCTCTTCATGAAATGGAAGCTCAATGACCTGGAAATAATGTGAACAAACCTATTTCTCTGAGGAGGCTTTGTTTTTATCTTTATCAACTCTTTGGTCTCTGTCAAGTCTGCCAACAGGGTGTGCGCACTGCTGTGAGGTCTGAGGGAGGCAGGAAATACCTTTCATATAAAGAAAACCACTTTCTTTTCCTTGCAAAAGAACACTGTACTATAACATTTTCTTTCTATTTTAGCCCAAAGATTTTTATAGACAAGGAGAAAAACTACTCAAATGGATTTCAGATATGTGTGTGTGTGTGTGTGTGTGTGTGTGTGTGTGTGTGTGTATGGATGAATATATATGAAACATTGCAACCTTAGGAAGTTCACATCCTTTCCATTCATGGTCAAAGTAAACATGCACAAACAATGAAGGGGCTGGGTGAAGAACGGTCCACCGGGGTGCCTGGTGACCCATAAGGTTATAGGCAGAAAATGCCACAGCAGCGAGAGTTCATGGGCCCAAGGCAGCAAGGCTCCAAGCAGAGCCTTGCTTTCCCGATGCCCACCAGAGGCCATCCCTTGTACAACACACTGCCATAAAACACGTGTCCCAGGAGGGGCTCTTTAGGTGCCGATCACCACAAAGATCGTCGGAAACCTTCTCACAGACACCACATGTACCCAGGCCATAGCACTGGCCAATTTATGAAAGCAAAAACACCCGTGGACTGAAAGGCCAGAACACTCAGCTCAGACAATAGAGTAGGAAGTCATTGGTGACAAAGGTTCAGATGCTTTTGCCTAAAATGTGAGGGTGGTAAATGATTTCACGGCCCACGTAGTCCTAAGGCAACAGCATGTTCGTTCTCTTTAGCAGGGTACCATAGCTAAAAATCACTCAGCACAATCTCTTGGGGGAAATATAAAATGTACCCCAATGGTGGTAGGGAGGCTGTCACAGGACCTGACTTGAGGTCAAAGAGCTTAAGGTGCCTTCTCTCTTGGTAATTCTCACTCAGGGCCGTGACTTGCTCAAAAGCAAGGTTTCAGAATACAGTTTATCTATCCTAAAGCACTGCTTCTCAACCTGTGACCCCTTTGGGGGCGGACCTACCCTTTTACAGGAGCCGCCTAAGACCATCAGGAAACACAGAGATTTACATTTCGATTCATAACAGTAGCAAAACTACAGCTGTGAAGCAGTAACTTATCAAGTAGTAATTTTTTGGTTGGGGGGGGGGGTGGCCACAATATGAGGAACCATTGGGTAGCTGAGTGTGTGCATGTGGGGGCCAGAGGTAGAAGTCAGGTGTCACTTTCCACCTCACTTTTTGGATAAGGTCTGTTGTCGGACCTGGGGCTCACCAACTGAGTCTGGCCACCATACCAGCGTGCTGCAGGACCCCGCTGCCTCTGTCCTCCAAGCACGAGGTTTACAGTCCATGTCACCATATACTCTCAGCTTCGTACAGGGGCCCAGGATTCAGACTCAGGCACTTTACTGATACAGTCATCTCCTCAGCCTCCACAGGCAGCTGAGCTACAAGACAGGCTTTTCCTCCACAGGTCCCCACACACAGGCAGGCAGACTTACCAGAAGCATTGCTGAAGTCCCATTGGGTCTGGATAGGTGAATGGACATTTCTGGAAACATCCTGTCAATGCGGCTGATCACATCATCAACATATCTAGGGGTGGAAGAAGTACATAAGTGTGAACTGGAGTCCTGTCGGAGGCTGGAAATCCATAGGGATGAAGACGTCATCTCATACTTAATACCCAACTTTTAATCAGTGTGATATCTTTTGAAGAAGGCATGATTACAAAACCCCTCCGGAAAATATCTTTTTTTTCCCCATAATCCTTTGCACAAGGTGTGTGTATGTATATATATATGTGTACACACACACACACACACACACACATTGTTTTTATTGTTTTGTTTTGAGGCAGGGTTTCTCTGTGTAGCCTTGGCTGTCCTGGAACTCATTTTGTAGACCAGGCTGGCCTTGAACTCACAAAGATCCACCTACCTGTGCCTCCCCAAGTGCTGGAATTACAGGCGTGCATCACCGTGCTCAGGTTATTTTTATATTTTAAATAAAGGGCCCTGAATTCACTTTAACTTTCAACTGGACTCCACTTAAGCACAGGCCTGTGCTTCAACCATGCCTTCTTTCGTCAGACCTAACAGTTGTGCTTTCAGTTTCCTTAGCTTTCTGTTGGCTTTTATTTGCTCAGCTTTCTATGTTCCTATTACCACTTTATTCCTAAAACCTTTCTTAGTATAGTCAAATACATCAGGTGAGCTAGCAGCCCCATTTCCATCCCTCCACTGGCATGGTGAAGCCTGCATCTCCCAGGGTTTAGTACTCACTGAGACCACTGGCACTAAGCATTTGGTGTGGTGCCGGGTACTTATTAAGCATTCACAGATGACAAGAGCGCTGGCAGTCGGTCCCAAGAGCCCTCCTGCCTCGCAGTGGAGGCTCACTGGGAACATGCCGGCCCACAGCATACACAGAGTTAGCTCTGCTCCCTACACAGGAACCATGGCAGCTCACTATCTAGACATGGCATCATAAAAGGTACCTTCGACTCAGTAGCCAAGACCCAAAACTACCTCTTAAGGGCAGCAAATTAAATTACATGCCCATTACATCAGGGACATGTTAAGGCAAATTTCCTGGGGGAAAGCGGAGACCAGCTCCTTGATCACATGATATAAAATCTCAGTCAGACACCTGGGGCTCACGAGAGGCAGCACGCAGAGGAGCGCCATCTGTTAAAATGAACAGGAGCAGCTCTCAGGACCATCCTGTGGGCTCTCATGCTGAAGGAGGGCAGGAGGAGCTGCAGAAGGCCTGGTAACTATCAACGAGGGCAGTGGGCATGTAGGTGTGAGAAGAGGTTGGTGCTGCTGGGGCGCTCCTGGGGAAGGTGGCCTGATGGTCCTCAAGTAGCCCAGACTCCATGGTGCCACAGCAGCAGCCACCTTCCCCTCTCGAGGACCACCAAGGGGAGCTGAACTTGCTCCAGTCATTTCTTGAAGGTAAGGCCTCACTCTATTAAGCTGTGAGAGCTTTGGAAACCTGGGTGACTATGGGGGGGGTCTTTTGCGATCCCATCGACTCAGCCTCATAGTACCTGACTTCTAAGCACAAACGCTACTGCAGAGGTGAATGGAAGAGAGGAAGGCACTGCCTAGCGTCTACCAGTGGAAGGTGCGTGATAGAGCCATGCCCACTTGGGTGCTGGCAATGCCCATCTTCAGATACTTTTCTTAATCTCTATGGGTGGTTTCAACCCATTTCTTCAGACTCAGCAGAAGCAAACAGCCTCTGTCCTGGGTGAAGGGAGGTCACTGCTAAGTCTATGCTAATGTGAGGGGGCAGCAGCGTCTTTCTGCACAGCCCTCAATCAATAGTCATCATAGCTCTGGAAGAGAGTGCAATGAATATGCACGAGTTCAGCCCAAAGACCATCACAACCTGCTCTACCTGGGACCTTTCACCTTGAAACCTGCAACGCAACCTGCAGATCAGACCCCTTAGCAGGCAGGAAGCCCCACAGCGGGGCTATGTGCCCATCCTGGGCCAACCTCACTCCTGCTTTCCTAGAGTTCCAAACCAGCCACCCGGTCCACATTTCGTTTACAGCATCCAGAGTGAGCAAATAGCAAGCGCCCCTGGTCATTTCTGAACTCTTATCAATAAATAGGGACTTTTATTTGGAAGGGAAGGTGGCGGCAGGAGATAGTTCCTAGGAAAGGCATCTATGGCTGGCACAGGAGAGTTAAGAGGCCCAGGGTGGGTTTTCTGTGGTTTCCTCCCAGCCCACCCGCCTTCCTGTGATCTTAGATAAGGCTCAGCAAATGAAAATTCCATTGAGCAGAAATGAATTCTAAGGAGACTGTTTTTCTTTGCCAGCCTAACATAAAGAAGATGCAGATTCCTTTGTTACAGGTGACATTATGCATTTGCCAAAAAGACACCAAAGAAAGTCAGCTGTACCTTTAGCTAAGGAAAACAGTGTCTAGATTTTAGATGCAGAAATCAAAACACTTCATTGCTAAATAGACCCAGCCTTAGCGATCCAAATGAGCCACTAGGAATTTGACAGAAACCAGGGAGGCTTGCCATGCCAGATTAAAAGTCTGGAGACAAAAATGGCTTTCTTTCTGCGGAGAGTGGGGGCTGGTGGCTGGGGGTGGTCTTTCGCAACGCTTCTAGAATGCTGCCTGCTTTCCAAGGCAGCGGGTGCTGCTCACGTCTGCACGTAGCTCACAAGTGCACCGGCACCCCGCTTCTAGAACAGGGCTAAGGACAGGTAGGAACGGCTTGCTCTCCTCCCACACTGCCACCATATGTCACACTCTGCTTCGTGGCAGAATCAAATTACTTTAATTTTTACCTTTGGAGTGCAGGCAAACAAGCAGCACACCGCAGCGGTGACGAGTTTACACTTGAGCAGACGCGGCCCGCACAGAAAGACATTAATTTGGAGCCAAATTGAGCAGTGAGTCACAATTTGCACATATCTGTCAACCTGTTAACAGGGTAATAACTTGGAAGGATTGCTGTTCCTATTTACACTATAGGAGCCTTTCAAAACTGGAGAAGCTGCTGGGCTCTCCTTGACTCCAACGCGCAGCTCAGTGGCCTAAGAACTCAGCCTGGGAACACAGGCTTCCAGAAGCCACAGGCTTAGATCAAGGTGAGTCTTCACTTCAGTGTTTTCAGGCAGAAAGTTAACTTTTAAGCAACTAGTGTGTCCTGTTTCCTGCCCCATCCCTAACGAAGACCAGGCACTCAGTGGTTTAGGATGTTAGCCTGTGTAGAGTAAAGCAGCAACCCTTTCCAAACCCTCCCCAGGCCTCAGGCGGCTTCCTGGGGTGGGACTGCAAACTCCTGCTCAGTGTCTCTGTGGCAGCAGAAACTGCCCTCCCTACCTCCACTCCTAGACCCAACAACACTCACACCTGGGCCTTGACGTCTTGTTTCTTTAAATGGCCTTCAAAGGAGAACTGAAGAACACTGGGGCTCCAGAAGTCCCCTCACTCAGTGACCCATTGACAGTATCTCCAAGTTAAGTCCATCTTGCAAGACAGTTCTTTTTGTTTGTTTATTTGTTTGTTTGTTTTTTGAGACAGGGTTTCACTGTGTAGCCTTGGCTGTCCTGGACTCACTTTGTAGACCAGGCTGGCCTTGAACTCATAGTGATCCACCTGCCTCTGCCTCCCAAGCGCAAGACAGTTCTTGTCCTATAGGCTGGCCAGTGTCTCCATGCAACCACGCCATGTCAGCTTGGCAGAACACTACTCAGATATTTCTCGCAAACGTCAAAGGCTTTTTGTAAATATTGCTGGGTCTTCCAAATTCCTTCACTGGTGACTTTTAGTTTTCCTTAGGTCACAGAACCCCAGAGAAGGTGCTGAAAACTAAAGCTGATGCCTATATAATACTCTGCAGTTGACGCTCTTACGGTCTATTTGTGTGCCCTGATCTAAGAAGCCCTGTCTAGACCCTTTCAGAATGAAGGGCTCTGGTTTTCTTTGTTACCTTCTGAATGGTATTTTTTTTTCAGGGGGTAGGCCTGCTGCCTGCCTGTGTGTATCTTTGCGTCAGTCACTCGCTCACACAGCCTTGAGATAAGCACAGTTACAGCAGTGTGTGCATCATCTAACAGTTGTGTGGGTCTTAGAATCAGACTTCTACAATGGAGCTGTTAGGGGAGCTTATTTACTTTCTGACACACTAAAAATTGCGCGTATCTACCTTCCAATGTGTTCTGGAACACACACACATTATAAAATGGCAAATACCAAGCTAATGAACATATGCTTTACCTCACATACCACGTTTTCTGTCAGCAGTTTTCAAGAATGTGATAACCTATCATTATAACATTTTTTCAACTTATTCCTGAGACACGCGTCCTTTAGACAACATTTCTCCAAGTTGCTCCCCCATCCAAGCCCTCGGTAACCACCATTTTCCTGTCTTCCTCTATGAATTCAACTCTTTCAGGTTTGACACATGAGTGACACCTTAAACTATTTAATCTGTCTGTGCCTGGCTTATTTCATTTAATACGATGACGTCCATGTTTCTCCAGACTGACAGGGTTTCCTTCTTGTTAAAGTATCAACTGTGCCCACATCATGTTTTCTTTATGTGTTAGTATGTTGATGGGCACTTCTGATGATCCCAGATGTTGACTACTGTAGCTAAGGCTGCAGGGAACATGCGGGTGCAGATGCTGCTTCTTACTGTCTGTGAACAGACACCCAGAAGTGGAACTGCTAAGTCACATGGTGCTTCTGTTTTTAACCTTTGGAGGAAATTCCATATTAGCACGATCCCTCCACCAGTATGCAAGCATCCGTCTCCTCACGCCTCTCAGCACCGATCTCTTGTAACAGCTCCTCTCTCCCTAACCAGGTCCTGTACCTACTTACAGGATCTTAGAGGTGATCTGACTATGGGTGGCCAGCTTTGCAGGCAAAGCTGTACCCACCATGCCTTCTACGGACCTTTGCTTCTGTTTTTGGAACCACTCCTGAGGCAGGGCTCAGCAGGGACTCAAGGCTCAAGTCCTGAGAGGCCAAGGCGATCCTTCCATACAGCTGTTGCTCCCTTCAAGCCTCAGCTGCCACCTCCGTATCCCCAGATGGGCTGACCACAAAGCCCTGGCCATCTTCCTGAGGCTAACTTTCTCAGGAAAGCCTTCCCTGGCCCCATCCTTGTCCCCGTCTATCAGCCAGTCAGTGCACCCCACCTCACACAGCACTGCAGAGTCAGTCACCTCTGCACACATATAAGCATACAATCGGTGAGTGCTATTCCTTTAAAGCCCCACTTCCCTTCAGGACTCTCTAGGGTCATGTGACTGCTCTCTTCTTTGCCTCAGTGCCTGGTGCTCCTTGAGTGGGTAGACAGTGCATTAGAGACTGTCACACGGACCCAGGCGAGGCCATTATACAATGAGATGCACAAGTCTCTGCTGCAGATGAAGAGGCAAGGTGTGGCAGAGGGCACTACATTAGCCGCAGAAAGTCATGCACAATGGCAGCCAGAGCTCATTGCAAAATATACCTCAAAGAAAGGCAGAGAGCCTTTCAAGTCTTGATGCTTAATGTTTGTCCTTAGAACCCCTGCACCTGTTCTTGAGGGAGCTTCATGCCTCTTAGAAGCAAAAGCCTTCTAAAGAAGCACACTGTACCAACGCACTGGTTTTAAAATGCTACTTTTAATGAACTAATTAATTCTGCAAAAACAGTACTACAAAGATGTGCACTATCAAATCGAGACACCACCACCAAAATGATAACAACAGGGAGTGGGGAAGACGTTTCTAAAGATAACACTTCTGCAAAATATTCATTTTCTCCTCTATGTGGTAAGATACATTACAAATGGTTTATTATTAAAGACTCAAAATATTAAACTGGACAGATGGCTTAGCTCTCTAAGCCTGACCCCTCCTCAAAATGGGGAGAAAAAAAAAACCCAACCCACAAACACAACAAACCTGGCCCCAAGCCAATGCTCTCATGTTAGTGCGATGCTTAGCTGCTGCAGCCGGATTTAAATAGCATTTACCCCACACAGTGTGTAAGATCCATGCTGTTCATTTTCTCCGCCCATACACACCCTCAGAGTTAGGGATGAGTGTATTAACAAACGACTTTTCTAGAGAGGATAAGGCAGGACTGACCATGAACAGAGCCATTTGCAAGGTCTGGGAGTGAGTGAAGACTTCCCCTGACACCTGTCCTTACCCAGGAGCCTGGGTGGCCTCTGACAGTGGGTGAACAGATGGGGGCTTGTCTAACGACTCCACAGGAGTGAGGCTGGCTGAAACAACTACCAACCGTTGGTGCTGAAGGAGGAGACTAGAGGCGCAGGTCAAACCTGCTCACATCCACATTTGTAAAATGTCGGCATGGAGGCTAGGCAAGATACCTACCTGGTTGTTTTCTCAACTGTGTGCTGGAAGGCAGGAATGGGTGTACTGAGGCCAAAAACAGCCGCACCTGCTCAGGAGTCGCTGTCTCTCAACATGCTCTTCCCATCCCAACATGACAGCTACTAGCTGACCCTTTCTGAAGATGCTCACAAGCTTAACTGTCTCTTTGTGAAACTCCACACCTACATAGGAGGGTCGGCAAGTCTGAGAAGAGTGGCTTCCTAGGAATGAGAGTGGTCAGGGGAGGGTGACCTTGTTGTCCACTTTGTAGCTCATGAGTGTGCTTCCTTTCCACACTCAGGTGAACACCAGGCAAGCCAAGTACTCACTCCTTCATCTCCAAAAGCTGACCAGCACAGAGAGCCAGCGCACACTGAGGCCTGGCTGCTGTCTGCCCGGTGGCCTCTCAGGTTCCTGAACATCTCATGAGCTACACCGGGCAAATGCCCAGGAAAGGAGACTTTTTACACACTGTATTGGTTAATTTTAATGTCAACTTGACACAAGCTAGAGTCATCTGGGAAGTAAGCAGGGCAGGGCAAAACTCCTGCTTTTCAAGGAAGAAAAAGAGTAGGTCCAGGGGCTTGCCCAAGGTGAGCTTGTGGTTAAGGGGTGAGGTGAACCCAGAGCCCATGAGCAGAGAATTCTTATATACTATAGCGTGTCCCTTAGGTCTGTGAGGACCCTGTAGTAAAGTTAGAGCAACCACTTGACAATTCTGCCCTTCCTGTTCCTTCGGTAAATGTCCATCCAGTGCTAAGTGAACGCAGGGACTTGATAGTGGCCATGGCAGGAAACCGGGTGAACAGTGAGTTCATTACCTCCTCTGTGAACCCTTCGAATGTGTAAGAGAGGAAAGGGAAAGCCCACCCATACAACAAAATCATCCAGGCTCAACTCCCCCAAACACTAACTAACAGCAGCTACCAAGTCACTTGTCACTCATCGCCTTAGGTTGTGGTGAAAGGGTGGTGACTGGATGTGAGTCAGGAGAAGGCCACTCCTGGCCGACCACGGACACCTTCCCGGTTCTAGCAGTGTCCCTTCACAGCCATCACCGTTGAAGGCTGGTCACACGCGCACAGTAGCCTGCTCCGCTCTGGCTCTTTGTGAGCTGGTGGCCAGTTGTGGTGGGTCAGTTTGTTGCCTGCATACACGAGATTTCATTCCTGTGTGGTATTTTACTGCCCTGAGAGGGTGGTGCTCGCAGTGACCACCATCCCTGCACACACACTTGGTTCTGTTGGAGCAGAACCTTAAGCAAATGTGTATTGGTTGTCCCAGTGGGTCAGCACGCTCCAGCAAACTGCAGGACACTCCAGGGGTAACTGCTTTTGTGTGACAGCTTGTTTTATTTTTACTCATCAGACAACTCCTTGAGGAGAGTCCGAGGCTTCCATCTCCAGCCTCTGGGACGTGTCTACACAAAACATGCTCAATAAACACTTGGTTTTATCTAAACTGGAGAGATTTAACCAGACTGGATCAAAGCGAAAGAGATCACAAGAGTGAATCGAGCCTTCTCGTGTTACTGTTTCTTCTACAAGTCAAAGCTCTAGGCCCGAAAGTGTCACCCAACAGCAAGTGCTTCTCAGTGAGCCTGGCCCATCCTGACGGCTGTGGCATGGGCAAAGGGGTTAGGAGGAGGCGGAAGTGGGATGAAGGTGGACAGGCAGAGCCCAGGGAACCCCAACTGCTGCTCCTAAGCTACCTTCTCTGAGGCCCTCATGTGAAACTACTCACCCTTTGCAGCACTTATCACAACCTGTCGCACATCTGGGAAACTGCCTACTTATTGCTGCCTGGGCCACCAGAACAACAGAAGGCCACAGATGGCCAAGTTCACCCTGTCTCTGTTGCTGCAGTAGTCTCTCATCAGATGCTCACAAACAACAGCCTCAGGGATCAGGGGACCCAGGTGCTCAGCCTTCCTCTGGCCTCATCTCAGTCCTCTCTAGCCTTGGCTCTGTGTCTCCCAGATAAGACCATCACCTACCTCACCCAGTCGTGAGGACTGGGAAGAAAGTACCACCTAAGCTTTCAGCTCGGAATCCCAGCTAATGTCAGCAAGCGTCAGTAAGTCTCCTGCAGCCTGAGGACCCTGAAAACAGCTGGAGAGCAGGGCAGTCTTCCTAACACCTCACTCCAGTCCTGTGAGAAGGGAGAACTAAGCACAGTGCTTAGGAGAAAGGGCCGGCGGCTTGCTTAGGCACTTTAGATGCTGAAATGTGAGTTAGCACAAGGTGGGTTAGAGTAAGCAAACCAGTCTGCAGGCCAGATCAGTGCTGGCCATCTTCACTGACCCCTCTGTACTGCACTGTGCTAAGGAGGCGGGCCCACACCAACACCACAGCAACTAGACTTTTGACATCAAGGCCACAGGTCTGAGTGCTAAATCCCACCATCTAGTAGAGGCGTGGCAGCACAGCAAGGACTTAGGGACTGGGGGGCTTTGTGCCAGACTCCATGGCACAGAGGTGGCAGTAGCTGTTTCCTGTTCATTTCCTTGACAATCCCCGCCCACCCATCCTCTTCAGTGGGCTGGGCCCTGACAGTGTTGACTGCACCCACAGGCTCTGCTGCTTTCTACCTTCTGTCTGTGTTTGGCCAAAAGGAGGTACCCTGATGATGATCATGTGCGCCACCCTCCCCCTGCCTTTTGGGTCAACTTGATCCAAGCTAAAGTCACCTGGGAACAGAGAATCCCACCTAAAAAATATTTCAATCAGATTGGCCTGTAGGCAAAACTGTAGGGCATTTCTCTATTAGTGGCTGCTCTGGGGGAGGCCAGCACACTGAGCAAGCCAAGGGGAGCAAGCTAGTAAGCAGAGTTCCTCCATGGCCTCCGCCTCAGTTCCTGCCCTGAGTACCTGGCCAGACTTTCCACAGTGATGGAGTGTGACCTCAGAGCTGTAGGCTGAAAAAAAACCATTTTCTCTTCAGTTTGCTTTGGTCATGGTAAACTCTATGAAGAGGCCTGGACAGGACACGTGGACGCGGGAAAGGCGGTCAGCAGTAGTCCTACCCACCTGTTTTCACACTAGCAACCAGGGGCCAGAGCTGCCAGAAGCCTTCTTCACATAGTGCTCTGTCTGTCCCCTGGTTTCTAGCACCCAGGCCCTCCTTTCCCACAGAGGAAGGACAGCAACGCCTCTGCCCACTGAATACACACAACTCCCTCCTGCCACAAACAAGCTCGTCACCAGTCACTCCAGTCAGATTCCTTCCAGAACAGTGCAACGTTCTTCCTAAGTCAAATGCACAACAGCAAAGCAACACGGAAATCCCACAGGCTAGAGCACGAAATCCACTGACCTAGATACTGAAGGTAACTGAAGGTAACAGCAACGTGCGTGTTCTTGCCTAATAACAAGATGAAACTTTAGAGATTCTGTTCCTTAGTTAAACAACATTCCATTAGCAGGATTTCTCTGGACTATTTAGCTGAGGATGTGGCTTTGCTTAGAAACCTCCATCATTCAAACAGAAGCAGCAGGTGAGAAACAGGCACCAGGTCTGGTCAGGTCTGGTTCTTCACCTTTCTCTCCCCCTAACGCCACCCCTTCAGTACTCAAGTGAGTCTGTGGGGGCCGCCCTTACCCAAGCCCTCAGAGCCCCAACAGGCTCACATATCTGAATAACTAGTCTTCAGGAGGCAGCACTACTTGAGAGAGATTAGGAGGTGCGGCCTTGTTGAAGAAAGTGTGTCATTGGGGTGAGCTTTGGGGTTTCAGAAGTGTAAGCCCGGGTCCAACGGCTCTCTTTCTTCTTGCTGTCTGCAGACCTGGATGTAGGACTCTCTCGGCTCCTTCCCCAGCACCATGTCTGCCTGCGTACTGCACGCTCCCCACCATGATGACGACGCCCTAAGCCTCTGAGACAGTAAGTAAGCCCCAGTGAAATGCTTTCTTTTGTAAGAGCTGCTGTGGTCATGGTGTCTCTTCACAGCAACAGGCTAAGATAATCCACTACAGGAGGAAGATGGCCTCACCAAACTCATGGCTCCCTAAACTTGGAAATCTGTGGCAGTCTTTCAAATCCTTGCATGATTTCTTCTACTGCATGTCAGAAGAGTGGCCATCTATAAACCATGTCCCATGTCTCTCAGCCCTACTTGTGCCCACATTTCCATGGCATCCACTCCAAACGAAAAGAGAAGGCCATCATTTATAAGCTAGTACTTTTAACGATTGACTCAAAAAGAAGGAAAGAGTGACATAATCTAGAACCCAACTTATTTTTTCAAAGATTAGTTTTTATTATTTTAAAATATGTGTAGGTAGGTGTGAGTCTTTGCATGTGGCTGCAGGCAGCCTCAGAGGCCAGAGACACTGGATTCCCCTGGAGCTGAAAGCTCAACTCTGCTGTTCAGATGACTCCAGACCCAAACCCACCTTCTAAAATTGTGGGGTTGCAATCCACTGGCAACTCTAACGGGTTTCTAAATGAACAACAACCAAAAGTCAAGATCAAACGTGCTTGCCCACAGCACGTCACAGGACTTCACTGTGGTCTTGGTTCTGAACATTCAACATGGCACTTCACACTGCATGTGCCCTTGTACCACACACAGCACCAAACTGCCCGAAACACAGTGGGTCAAAGTCAAGACTTTGTATGTTATGAGCTGCATGGTTCACACAAAGCTTTCTGCTATGATAGAAATACATCAGTTTTCTAGTCTGCAGCCACACCACCCTGAATGCACTCAGTCTCGTCTGATCTCAAAAGCTAAGCAGGGTTGGGCCTGGTTAGTAACTGCATGGGAGAAACATAGCAGTTTTCTTACAAAAATGAAGATAGTGTTTTCCCGCTATCACTCCTCAGCGTGTATCAAAACAGCGCAAACCTTTGGACTGCTGTGTGCTAGAGCAAACACTGCTACTCAAGTCGCTGGCTTGATTTCTTAAAAAAGAAAAACAAGCATGAAATGAATTTAGGTGCAGGATCATGATGGAATTCCTAACACATTCTGAAATGGTCCTAAAGAGTCTTCTGCCATTTGTACTATGTATTTACAAGAAGAGGTGCTCTCAGCCTCTCAACATCGATGACTGTAAAACCCAAATCACTGCCCAACTCTGAACAAGGCTGAAGATGCTGTGCACCTGCCCTGGCTCAGCCTCAGTTAAGAGCTCATTCTTCATGTAAAAGAAACAAACACACCCACTGGACTGCCATGCCATTTTTCTTTCATCTCTAGTAAATAATAAAATTATATGTACACTAAAGAACTGCTTTAAAACAAACATGACTTTTTAATCAACAAATGTTTGATGTGCATGCCTATTTTATGTATCTTCTGCTGAGGGTCATGTAAAATTCTCAGGTGAAAAAGAGTCACAAAGCTTAAAAGTAGAGACAGCTTAAGAAGCTGTAATCTAGGAGACAAGACAACCCTAAGTCCTAGGAAGAGACCACAGTCCTCGCAGTGACAGGATGGATGCAGACAACCTACAGGAATCACAGCCTCTCCAAGAACACAAGGTGGACCAGAAGCCCGGTGGGCTAAAAACAAGTCTCAAATTCATGCAGAATCCATCCTTACACCAAAACTGATACTATACACGATTGGAAAAAAAAAAAAATCAGGAATTCCTTCCCAGTTTATTTGAAAATTAAACAGTAGACATCTAGAAGTCCTAGAAGCCAAAGAGAAAATCAAAAAGGAAATTACAAAATAATCTTGGACTAAATGATAATAAAATACATAAAAATGTACGGGATGCAGGTAAAGCCATGGTTAGGGGAAAATTTATAGCTTTCTGATACTTATATAAGCACTGACTAGCTAAAATTTGACTTAAAAGTCAAAAAATGGAAAGCAAGTTAATTTCAGAGAAGCAGAAGAAAATTACAATGTACATAAATCAGCATACTAGCAACCAGGTGAGAAAGAACACAGCCAGGCCCACAGATGCCACTAGCGAGAGTCATTCAGGAAGGAGACAGAATCTACCAGGAACAGGAGCAAACTGGGGACACTGTTCAGAATCCAGGATCACCAAGCATAGCGTTAAGAGGATATTGTGCAACACGTCCACGAAAGGCAGCCTTTGACAGATGGAAGTGACAGGCATGAGAAGGAGAGCAGTGCCCTCTGTCTGGGGCGGGAAGTCCACTAAAGGCCTGCAGAGCCTGTGGATGAGAGGCAAGAAGGCGGGTGGGACTGAGGGCAAGAGTCGGAAGCTGCTGGAGGGAATCGGTCTGCAGCCAGCCACAGACACAGGTGGCTTCTCATTTGCCCACAGACTGTTCCTGCAACTTCCAATGGCGATGGCTTAAAGGCAAATTGGCTATTTAAACAACCCCCCCCAATCTTCTCATGAGGTGGGGGTGAGGAACCCAGCCAGGCTGCAGTCAGTACCGCCCTCCTGAGCCATGCATGGTTTGTGAAGACGTGTAGACTCCCACACAGGCATCGCCCACAGCAGTTTCTGCAGGACAATCTCATAGGACAAACTGAGTTTGGCTTAGGTGCCCACTGACTACAAGAATGACACACACATTTGAATACAGGCAACAGTTCTGACACAGGCAGTCCTCACATTATCACTGAAACAAGATACTGTCCTCAGAAGAGCTCAGCAAAGGTGCAAGGTGGCACATGAGGCATAAAGTTGGGTGTGCAGTTGCTGGGCCTGTGCCTCAGCTCTATTGCTGAGGTAACCACTGGGCCCCAATCTTCACGGGAAGAGAACAGAAGCACAGCAGCATCTATGTCCAGAGGGTGGTTCTGAAGACTGCGTGAGCAAGCTAGAGTGCTGAGCATACACGTACACCCCTTGACACACACCCATGGAATAAGCATCTGATCACCTGGACCCTAAGCAGCAAGGTCCTTTAGTGGCCCTACCCCCATGTTCTCTTCCAGGTCACCTTAGCCTGAACACACAGGGCAGTGCATTCACAGAGAAAAGCTGAGATAAGGGGCAACATCCTGGTTCTCCATACCCACCTCAGGCAAGTCACTTGCTCCTCGTGGTGACAGTCTCCTATTGTTTGGACCAGATGATCTCTATGGCTCATTCTAGCTGTAGCCAACTCAACATGTATTCCCTAAGAGGTTACTATATACAATTACACAGCTTTCAAGAGCTGCCCATCTCTCAATGGTAATTACTGCAGAGAATTCAGTTAACCGGAACTCTCCACTCCCTGACCTTTGGGAGTAAATGGAATCTATCAGCCTTGACAGCCTAAAACCTGTCAGTATTTCTAACAGCAGCAGCATCCCAAGGACAGCTCTAGTAAAAAACACATTGCATTCTGTGATCTCGGTCCATCACTTGAAACTTCTGAAGGACCTGAGCCTACAGGGAGCCAGCAACTGCACCTGTGGGCTAAGGACGAGTGTCAAACAAGAACCCCCAAAAGCAGCTTTTCAATCAAGGGATTTACAGGAGGAGTCTGTCCCCCGAGCTCACAGACCTGCCCTCATGCAGCTGTGTGGACTGCCCTAAGGTGGCCAAGTAGGGTGCTCAGAGTGCACACCCAGCCTGTGAGGCTCTTCGAGTAGGAGGGAGAAACAACCATCCACTCAAATGGCGCCAGCTTTAGAAATGGAAGCTGGGAGAACGAGCGCCAGGTCCTGCCCTCTGAGCCCTCAGATGCCCACAGCCATAACCAGAGGCCTGCTCTGTTCACTGAGGTTATCCATCTCCCAACAGCACCACAGACATGCGAAGGGAGGCACAGGGTGTGTGTGTGTGTGTGTGTGTGTGTGTGTGTGTGTGCGCGCGCCATGGCGCTCTCAAGTCCTTGGGATTGTGAGAGCATGGACAATTACACGTGAGGGATAGTCTCCCGTGATGAAGCAGCAGTGGTGGTGATGTGACTAACAATGAAGGACGGCAACTGGGGTTGAGGAGAGCTCCACCAGTCACACTTTGGGAACACGGTGCGCAGAGCTTCCCTTCCCAGCTGGGCCAGAGAGGCAGGCAGCTCAAACATGCAAACAGGAGGCGCTGAGTGAGGACAGCTCAATGACTTGCTGTGATCTGCAAACCAGTGACAGCAGGACACTCTGAGGTTAAGCTTACGAGAAAACCCCACAGCTCTAAGTGTGGAAGGGTTGCTAGGAGCAGCGATGGGGTTCACAGTCAGCTAATCACATGGTTACTACTGCAAGGGCTGAGGGGACCAGGATGGGAATGTGCCCTGGAGAGGTTCCTTCTACATGAATGCCAGAGCAAGGAGATTAAATTCTTGTTCAATATTGCCGCTAGCCCTTGAGCTCACAGGAATTTGCCCACTACATGCCAGTCAGATGGCTGGCAGGGGATGGCAGGCTCAGATTGGCACAGTGGAGACCTTCAGAGAAGAGGGAGGCAAAAGGGCTGGGTGGTGGCTCCGAACCACACAGTTTCTGTCTGGCTTGCAATGCTCCGGTAGATTCCAGCCCTAATTCAAAGGGCTCTTTTTCTGTGGTCTTCAAAGCGGCTGGCAGATTATGTGCTGTCTAACAATGCAAAACGCTTGCTTATGATTAGTGTGGCGGACTTTTCATCAGTCCCATGAAGGCGCTAAGACCTGCTGACACGATAGCTCTGGGAAACGGCTCTTTCCACATTTCCACAGTAAATAACTGCTGGCCACTGGCCTCTGTATGTCAGGGCTAACGAAGGCAGCAGGGCACATGACAAAGCGGAGTTTTCACTGACCACTGCTGTTTCACTCTGCCGTCCGTTAACAGCAGCGACAACAGGCCAGGGTGAGGCCACTAGGAGCCCACACATGCTGGAAAGATGACAGCATGTGGCCTGTGACCTCTAGTAATTCTTCTCTTTGAAGAAGGTAGCAGGACTTGAGTGAATCACGTTTGGAAACACGCTCCAAGAGTTTGACAGATTTCAGATTATAATAATAGGCCCCAGAAGACTCGCACGAGCCTGGAGCTGGAAGGCAGATACAGCGCTTTCAACCTCAAATCTCTCCCTCTGTGGAGAAGCTGTGATGGCTGCTCTTCACTGTCAGACTGACTGGGTTTGAAATCACTTAGGCTATGTCTGGAAGGGTATTTCCAGAGAGGGTCAAATGTTGGGGGGAGGAGTCATTAGGAATGTGGGACATCATCCCGGGGCTAGGGCCCTGGACTGAATTAAAAAGAGCTGACCCCCAGCATCACTCATCTGTTTCCTGACTGCAGAAGTGATGTGACCAGCTGCCTCACACTGCCACCATGATGGACTGCCCCTTCCTCCCTGAACTTGCTTCTGTCGCATCTGATCACCGAATAAACACCTGATACAAACTGTTGACTACAACATGGGGCTAGCACGCTGGCCTTTTGAGGGAACTTCTTCTGGCAGGGCGTTAGGATGTAAGCACGGAGAAGCTCACAGAGCAGTGCTCTTTCCCAAGAGGCAGGGATTGCAGGCTCTCTCATGCATCCGGAGCGGTCCCATGGTGTCCCCCACACCAGCAGGATGCTCTTACCCGCTTTGCTTTCTCAGCAGTAAACTCTGGCCACTGGTTAAATGTCACTGAAACCATGCTAAAAGGTTTTGGAAAATGTCACTCTAATTTCTTGCACATACTTTGGGGAAACAAGGAGAGTGTTTAAAGTGTGTGCTTGGACACACTCAGGTACATCCAGGTAAGGGGCTAGCTTTAAAATCTTTCTGACAAGCTGTAATTGTGTTCAATGTCCTTTCCTTCTATGTGGGGGAAGATCTGGGTGGAATCCACGTCAAGACAACTTCATCTTGCCTGGATCTCAGGTAAGTAACACTTTTCATGTTGCAGTTATGGGTGACATTTCAGCACGATAGTAAACACAATCGATTCATCTACTTAGTTTTGTAAGAAAAAAAAAAATCCAAATAAGACTACCAAAAGCCAAACATATATTTCTGAAACCTGAGGTACAATGACCAGTAAAATATTGAGGCATAAAGTCCACTCAGCCATCTCTAAGCCATGCATGGCTCCTGTTTGGTCCTACCCAACTGTTTCAAAGTTCATTTTTACAGTGTTCAGGGACAATAGCAACCGTATCATTCACAGGAACCATAGCCGGGCCATTTCTACAGAGAGTAAATGGAATTTTCCAAATAGATTAAGTTTTAGTGTAGAGAACAAAGACCCCCTGAGGTTAGTATTTCTGAAACAAAATGGCTAGAAATTAAGTTCACATAATTTCAAGGGTTATTTTTCAAGTGTGACTGGCTCAAAATGGGAGGCCCACTATCTTAAACATGAAATTGTGTAAGGCCTCCAGAAGCAGCGAGCAGAAACAGAAGATGGGACCCATCAAGATTCCTGCATCACGGGTAAAAGTATTTACTCCGGGATGGTCGTCAGGGGCAGCACTCAATTCCAGCTGCCTCCCTCACCCACCCCTGCCAGAGACTGTGGCTCCTCATTAGCTAAGGGCTCAGACACTCCTGCCAACCAACCACGTATGGGTGTCTTTTTAAAACAAAGACTTCCGTTTATTCCTAACAAGAAAACAATTTAATTTTTGTGTTACCGTTATGAACATCAACTCAAGCTCCATGCTGTATATAGTTGTGTCGTGTGTCATTTCCCTCCCCCACCCCATTACATAAGCATGGACGCCTGGCTGTTGTGAGTATGTGTGCTACATGTTTCCAACCACGTTACCCTGACAACCTGGAGAAAACAGGAGGCTTTGTGAGAGGGGCTTTGACAGTCTGAAAGTCTGCTATCAGGGATGATGGTTAGGCCTGTCAGCATTCCTTTGGAGTGTCACTGTGCTCATCCTGGTTGTGGGTTTAAACATGGGGAGTGAATAACAAGTGCACCCGTGCAGGGTGTGGACTGCTTGTCCTGCACAAGTGCTTCTGCTCTGAGGTGAGGATGGCCGAGAAGTTGTCATAAGGATGCTGTTAGGGTTAAGAACATCAGCTCTGAGAGCTCACGCAGCTGAGTGCTCCAGCCTCAGGTTCTCATGTATAAATGAAGGCTGCAAACAGCTGTATCCAGCTCAGGAGACAGCCAGGACTCAATGGGTTGACCATCCTGAAGTGCTGACAGCAATGCAAGCCAGAGCCGCTACTCAATAAACGCCAGCCCCGGCTAGTGCTGGTGTGAGCCCCATCAGGCCTCACTCAGGGCCGTCGTGCCTGTGTCAACTCCACCAATACCAAGATGGCCACTGAGATTTCACCCAGGAGGGCAAATCACTGTGGCCACATGTCAGACAGGGCCACAAATACAAAAGTGTGCATCCTCAATGGCATGGCGTGAGGGGGTGGGGCACCTTCAATGCTGTGATGTCTGCACCTCGCCAAACTCTCATCTTAAACCTTGAAGCAAGGACGTACCTTTTTTTTTTTTTTTAACAAGATGGTGGTCTGTTTAGAAAGTGAAAAGCATGATGTTGAAGCACAGGGGATCAGACCGGTCTGCTTTGATGGAGTCCTTTCAGACGCAAGGACATACTACCCGCATTTCAAGCTTTCCCTCGGCACTATGCTAATGTACGTTCAACGGTACATCTAAAACCCCGCACCCCTCCCAGCGATTCCGTACCCGGCTCTCTCATTTTCAACTCTTGTTTACACGCCTACATCTTTCTCCACAAAGGCTTTTAGGATGCAGTGTACAGGCTTGTGCACATCTTGTCTGCATCTGACTTCCACTGGTCTGCGTCCTAGAGTTTGGTGGTATTTATTTCCACTCTAGTCAGAAGGTTTAGAAGGTGAAGAAGTTCAGATCCCTCAATATTTTCTTTTGAAAATAAATTATTCATGAAGCTCTTTCCCTTGTTCCCAAATGGTTAGGTTTAAACAATTGCTTAAAGTGCTGTTTTTAACTGAAGAACACATTATTCAAAAGCCTCCAGCCCAGGAAACACTTACTTGCTAACTGGTCATTTTCATCTGATCAATGGCTTCGCCACACTGAAACACACCATAGTGGACTGTGTTTCCAGCATGGGGCCAGTGGCCTTAAATGCCCAGTTCTCATAAACAAAGCAAGCTGGTTAATGGTCACTTTACGGTCCACATATCACCCTGAAAATCTATTACAACCTGGCCTAGTGGTCCTCATCTGAGGTAATCTGGGGTAAAGAGCACAGAGGAAATCTTCCTGTAACAGGTTAACAGATCAATTTATTTATTTCAAATTTGTTCTTTTCAAGTTGAAAAACCACTAAAGACTTTCTAAGCAATCAGCTCAATAACCACAGGGCAGACAGCCATGCTGGGCCTGCTGCTGCCGCCCTGGCCCTCTCTGTCACTGATGCTATGTAAGGCACTGCTGTTGGCTTGCTGGTGGCCCAGTGCCTTTGTCCAGGCACTGATCACAGCCTGATCACAGCCTGGGGTCATGCTTAAAGGCATTGCTTCACTTCTCTAGAAACAAACCTGAAGGTACAACACAGCTCAAACAACCAAAAACAAAGGGCTCCATTAAATGACAGCCCTCAACCACTCTCACTGTTGGTGAGTATTATTTCAAAATCTTCATGAGGATATATCACTAAGGAGTTTGGAGGATGGCTCAGCAGTTAAGAGCACTTGGGGCTCTTGCAGAGGACTTGAGCTCATAACCTCTTGTGACTCCTGCTCCAAGGCCCCTACCCACCCTGTTGGACCCCACAGGCACCTGCACTCACATATGCACATATACACACATATCCAAAACTACAGCAGGTCTTTTAAGGACACACCACCACAGCCCCTGGGTTCTTTCTACACTTTTCTATATGAGACAGCCCTGATGCATAGTTCCCATGCACAGTGGGACAGCAGGTGACCAGTGGGAGTTGGGAATCCCTAATGCCCTTGATGACCATGGTCTAGAGACGACATGCCCTTCGCAATATGCTTCTGACACCTATGACTGAGAATGCTTTTCTGCAATGGCCCCAATTCTCAGGACAGCTTTGGGGTGGCCCATGAGCTTCTGGCGACACAGGCAGCACGGCTAAAGAACTTGATGTGCTCCCTGGTGTAAAGCACCAGCTTAGAAGTCCTTTACTTGGGGCCCTTTCACACCCAACATCTGCAGAAACGGCAGAGAGCTTCAGATGCCTTCTCAGCTGCTTGGAGACCCTAGGTCTAGCAGGTAAGAACATGGGCTGCAGCCACTTGCCAAGCTCACGGCTCTTTGGTGAGAGGGTCTGAATGACCCCTGGGACTAGGGCTAAGTTGTCCACTGCCTTTGTGCCCAGCCTGCTTATCTGTAAAAGATACAACAGCAGCCCCCATGTGGGGCGTGGAGGATGAATGACGTAACAGATGCAAGGAGCTGGGAGCAGACGCAGTGCCCGGGAGACAGGGAGACAGACTGCTTGAGCACTGGCTCGCTGCAGCCATGGCCACCTCCGCTCTGTACTAGCTGCCTGGCATTGGTTAGCTTTCTTCCATCTCAGCTTTCACCTATAATATGGGAATAGGGACCACATAGCGTGGTCAAGTGCCACCGTGAGTGAAGCGCTCTAACGCACGACACGTGCTGGATGGGGTTGCTGTTGCCGTCGGCTCAGCACTTCCTCGCAGGCCTTCACTCCATGTAAGAAGCACTGTGTCTGAATAAACAATACGCTGTAAGCGTATTCAAAACACAAACCCCAGGCCATTCCAATCTGTGGGTGTTAATTCAAAATTTCCAGGAATGCCTGCTCTATTTTCAGAACTGTATTGCTCCAAGAAATCTCTCTCTCAAATGCATCCCCCATGACACCACCGCTGTGAATCAACAACGAGAAATATTCAGTGGCTACTTGCAAATGATTGTAAAATCAAACTGAAGTGTTCAGCTTTTGGCTGCTTCAGCTTGCAGAGCTTCATTTATAGCAGAGCAACAGCTCGGAAAACACTCGTTCTCTCTGTCCTGAGCTTGAGGCTTAGGACTTGTCTTCAGCTAACAGCAACTCAGCCTGGTAAGAATCTAGTGCTCAGAGCCAAGGACCCGAGCTCCCTGGTTTACAATTGGGACGCAACCGAGAGCCACTAAGTGGTAGGCCCAAGCTCAGGAGGGCAGGGAGGAGGAGCAGCCTGGCTTTGTTTCTGGCTCCACATCAACCTTCTTCCCACCTCCTCACAGGCCTCACTAATGTGAATGAACCTAGAGACCACACTATCTCAGGCACCACTCAGTACTGTCTCTAATCATAGTACGTAACAGGTGTACACACACACACACACACACACACACACACACACACACACACACACGGGCAATGTATGCTAGATTTTATCACTGAATGGTATCTGCCCTCTTTGCTGGGAGTAGGTAAGTCAAGACCTTTATGTCTGGAGATATTCACTTCAGCATATATTTTATTAATAATTTAGTATCTTAAATAGAGATTTTCCTTGCATTTTATAATTTAAGTACTTTTGAGAGAAAGATTTTTCTTTTGTTTTCTAAGCACTACAATCATAGTAAAAAGATTCAGAGCTTGTGGGGCGGGTCTCACAGTTTCTGGAATGGCAAGGTGCCCAGGCCAAGGGCTAACCCAGAAGGAGCACGGCGGTCCTGACACGTGACCTGAAGTTCTGGCCAAGAAGCAATGTGGATAATACAGGGAGCTGAAAGGGGGGTGCACACAGGAGGAAGCTACCTTTAATCTGATCAATTTAATATATCTTGGTTCTGAAAATGTCCTAAGGTTCTCCTGGGTACCAAGCAAGTAAAGCAGTGAGAGATGGTAAAGGCTCTAGCAAAGCCAGGCAAGTCCTTGCTAACACAGGACCCAGGACACACAGGGCCAACAGACCCAAAAGCCACCAGAAAATGCTTCCAAAACAGGAGGGTGGCCTCTGAGCCCAGACCCTCTACAAATGCTCCCCTCCTCTGAAGATGTGCTGGGAGCAGGACAGAGGGTCAGCCATCCAGACCAAGACAGTGCAGCAAACAGCTGCTAATGGTCAGTGCCTGAGAACTTCAGGAGTTTGGGGGGCGCTGCCCCAGGGGCCGTGCTGGAGGTGGAACTCCCACACAAGGACAAGGCTGAATCCTGAGACAAAAAAATCAAACAGGATCATAGTTTGCTCCAGTAACCACTGGCCAATAAAAACAAGAACTTCAAACTGGGACTTCAAATTGGGATAAAGGAAATTAAGGAACAACTAACCAATTAAAAAAACCAACCAAAAACCAACCAACTGCTGGGCATGGTGGTGTATGCTTGTAATCCCAGCACTCGGGAGGCAGAGATAGGCAGATGGCTGTGAGTTTCGGGCCAGCCTGGCCTACAAAGTGAGTCCAGGACAGCCGAGGCTACACAGAGAAACCCTGTGTTGAAAAATCAACAAAACAAAAACAACAACAAACCAATAACAACAACTAACCAAAACAAAACAAAACCAAGGGCACAGAGCAGAAGTCCTCAGAAATGGACAGGAGCACGGAAAATGAGAGCTGAGACTCAGAGACAGCGAGAGAAATTAGGATGAGAGAGGGGAAACAGAGAGGAAAATAGAGCCAAGAGATCACAGAAGCAGAGCTGAAGAAACAAGGATAGAGGAGCCAATCAGAGACCACATACACTGAAACACTGTCTGGACCACAGATACCTAGCAAGGAGCCTTTGCAGGAGAGTCAGATACAGCAGGGTCTGAGGAGGCAGCTGGGGAGTTGTCCTATCTTCTGTCAAGCAAGCTAATGGGAATATGATTACAAAAGCAAGCTTTCCTGTTTTGTAGAGACATGTACTCAGATGTGAAATGACAAGACACTGGGGATCTGCTTTAAAACGTGATGGCATCACTAACAAAAAAAGCAAATACGGGAAAGAAACAAAGGGCTGGGAAAAAAACATGGCCAAACAGTGCTAATCTGGGACCTGGGACACTGTCCCTATGGATTCCATTTACCAGTCGGCTTCTATGTCTGTCTAAACTCAGATGATAAAGAGAGTGAGCTAGAAATGGGAGGGAGGGAGGGAGGGAGGGAGGAATGGGAGGAATGGGAGGAAACAAGGGAGAGGATAACCACTGAGATGTAATATGAATAAATTAATAAAATTAAATTAAAAAAAAAGAAAGAGTAAGCTAGGGAAGCATTTGCCACGTGGAAACGGGAGGACACAGCAGGCACGCAGAAAGCCACACAGCATTTGGCCCAGGGAAGGACAGGCAGAGTGCTCCAGGGACAGGCAAAAGCTGGTGGCTGGGGCAAGCTGGGGGAGGGTGGGCCACTCTGGAGGTCCCAGCAGGCCAGTGCAAGGGCTTGGGCAGCTCGAGTGTGATGAAAAGCACTTGGTTGGATGGCTAGTCCCTAGGGACATGACTATGACTTGATGCTTTGGCTGATGTGCATGAGGCAGAAGAAGCTGAGGCCAGGAGGCCAGCATGCAGGGCTGCATGTAACCAGGAGGGCGATTAGGCTGGGCAGCTCAGTGGAGACAGGGAGATACCTGGGCTTCCCAAAGGTGAGGCTACACTGAGGGCCGGTGTGCAAAGGAGACACATTTATTTGGCCATGTCACAATTTAACCTGTCCTTTCCCCCAGAATTAAGAGGGGGAAACTTGGCAGCTCAATGCACTTTTGGCACTCCAAAACGACACTTCAACAGCCTCACCAGGTATAGACCATGGTCAGAGTCAGGTTTGTACCAGAAGAAAGTTTATTCAACACCTCTGTCACTTAAAACAGACAGACATCGATACTAGTTCTAGCAAAGGCATCTCCTAGTCCAGTGGTTCCCAGCCTGTGGGTTGCGACCTTTTGGGGATGCATGGCCCTTTTGTTGGGATCACATATGAGATATCCTGCATATTAGATATTTATATTATGGTTCATAACAGTAGAAAAATTATAGTTATGAAGTAGCAACAAAATAGTTTTATGGTTGGGGAAGAGAAATGGTATTAAATGGTCGCGATGTTAGGAAGGTTGAGAGCCACTGCTGTAGTTGGCTCTGGGCCCTCACACACACGCAGGCTTCAGGGAGGGCATGTTTGAACCAATGAGTATTTTAGATACTTTAGGAAGGATGAGTACTAAAATCTTCCTCCTCTCAATATGGAAGGTGAGATCCACTATTGTATTCCGTCCGATATGGGAGTAACTCAGCTTATTTTTCACAGTCAGCTGTCTGTGAATAGAGCAGGAGGGAGCATGCACATGTGCGAGCATGCACATGCATGGTGCATGTACACATTCGTGTGTGTGTGTGTGTGTGTGTGTGTGTGTGTGTGTGTGTGTAGGTGAGAGGCCCAAGAGTGTCTTCATTGATTGCTCTCTTTGTTATCTTTTAAAAAATATTATTTTTATTTTATGTACATTGGTGTTTTGCCTGCATGTATGTCTGTGTGAGGGTGTCAGATCTTGGAGTTACAGGCAGTTCTGAGCCGCCATGTGGGTGCTGGGAGTCGAACCCCAGTCCTCTAGAAGAGCAGTCTGTGCTCTTAACCACTGAGCCATCTCTTCAGCCCCATCCACTTTATCTTTTGAGGCAACGCGTCTCACTGAACCTGGAACTCTTCATTTCAATAAGGCTGGCCTGACAGCTTCTGTAACCCAAGCTCAGGGTCAGAGACCAGCTTCCATGCCTTCCTTTACATGGGTGCTGTGGCTCTCCCCAGCCCCCTCTTTCTACTGATCCAGGCCACGGCTCATCACCGGATCCGAGAGCGGGAAGAAGGCACCATTGGCATTGCTTTCTTTGCAACCTGGTAAAGACATGATAGAAAGAAGACGGCGATACAGGGAAGCGGTATGATGATGTTCCCCGTGCTAAACAGACACGTTTCATAAAGTCTGGGGAAATGTCAGCTCCCTGGCTTTCAGCCTCCTTGTTTTAAACTAAAAAGTGGCGGGGTGCAGCAGTGGCGCAACTCTATGATGAGGGGCTGGGTAAGCAAAGGCAATCAGGACACAGCCTAGCCTTCTAGTGCTTTCTCACCACAGGGAGGGACTTCTACTCATTCAACTCCTCCTAATTAAAAAGTAATGGGGGGAGTGAAGGATCCCCAAGTCAGGTGAACTGGAATGAACTGGCTTTGGTCTCACTCCAGCCATCCCTCACACACCAGCTCTAACTGCCACAAGGCTGGACTGTGTCAGTTTCTCCACAGCCTCACTATCTGACAGTAAGGGATGTTCTGAAGGTCAGAGGCCGGGACGTGAGGATTTTAAGTCATCTTATTCCTGAGTTGTGGATGGGCTAACTCCCAGGCTCCTGAGCACCAATCCCATAACCAGATGTGAAGAACCAACAATTAGTCCGCAACCCCACCTTCCCCCACACAGGCCCTGCCAGGGAACCAAAGGCAAGCCTGCTGGCAAAGACAGGTGTCTTCAAAATCTCTTTGCTTCCTTGAGAAGCAAAACTGTTGACCAATTTGTTTCCTTATTTGCTTTTAAAACCAGAATCTGTAAATATCAACTGTGTGTAGTGATTATGGAAATAGCTAGCAAAAGACACCCGACCCAGTAACAAGCAAACACGGCAGTGAACCTCCCTGGCTCCATCTTTAACCTACAGTGCTATTGTCTAATCAGAAAGGCCCCAGAACACATCATTATGCCATAAGAAGACTGCAATTAGGAAGAGAAGCCTTCCTCCTTTCTGTTCTCCCAAGCCTGATCACAACAGCCGTGCAAGATTCAGCTCACAGGAGCCGTTTAAACAGGAGACGCACTAATTGGGCTGCTAGTCACAGCTGTACCTCTTTGATGTCAGTCTCAAGGATGAACTTGACCAGATTTCTTTTCTTTTTCTTTATAGTCCTGTTATTCAGCCAGGCCTCAAGGTTAACCCTTCCCTGTTGGTCACCCTAGGACTCAAGATTAACCCTTCATTGTTGGTCATCCAGGCTTCAAGGTTAACCCTTTGGCTGCTGGAGTCTTGTTCAAGAGTTGGTTTTTCTGGAACATTTCTCATGGTATAAATTCCCTGATCACCTTCGGGCCATCCAGGACAGCCAGACAGGCTAAGTGGGGAGAGGCAGCTCTAGCTCCAAGTGCAGCAAGGTCACCCTGGCTTAGTGCCAATGACCCCATCCTTTGGGAGCCACAGAATTTAGGTGCCAGCTGCCATGTGCCATAATGATGTGGCATCAGGCCGTCTTTCTGGGCCTACTTTCCTTCTCTAGATAAGGAAGCCAGTCTGGATGCTTGGCCAAGCAGGGCCTAAACTCCTAGAAAACTAAGGTAAAAGTGGTCAGACTGACCACCCAGCCAGAGCCCCCCCCCAGCTCTGGGGGCATGTGGGCCACCTGAGGAGCTGCTGGTCCCAGAAGTCAGATGCTGGTGTGAGAGCTGTATACCAGCCCATCTCTTCGTGGGGTTTTGGAAGGCAGTGAACACATCCGCTCCCCATAGGGATCAATGCTTCTACCCTGAGTGATAACTACTTTATAACAAATCAGGGGGAAAGTGCACCAGTCATTAATGGAAGGGGCTAGAGCACCAACTCTACTTTGAAAACTGGGACCCAAAAGGCAAGCAGCAAGGACCTCTTCTGCTGTCCTGTCTGGGTGATGCCATGGGGAACCCATGCAGCTGACAAGAGAAAGCTCCTCTTCACAGGAGCAGGGCCATCACATAACTACCCACCTCTCTATGTGCAGACCCAGCTACTGCCACCAGCGAAAGGTCAAACAGCCAGCAATCTTGTGGTCCCTCACAGGGCACAATGCCACTGGAGGGGACCCTAAGAAAGCAGACAAACATGTCACTGCGACTGGCGACATGTCTAGATCTAGCCAATGGCACCACGGAAACAGAGCTAGCAAAATCCAGGTGACAGGAAACAAGCTGGTTCTTAGACAACAACATTTCACAGAAAGATGGGGGCAGGGCTGGAGGAGGGAGGGGGGAACTACACAGAGATCCAGAGGCCAGCCAGTCACAGCTGTGGATTCTATTTGGATGCGATTCAAACTATTAAAAAACCACTGATGACACCTAGAAGACAGCTGGAGACTTGGAACTGACAGGGCAGCTGTTGTGGGCTTGCAGAGCTTGGTTTTCAGCAGAATGACCGCATTACGGTTGTGCTTCATTGAGAGTCTTTGCACCTTACAGACCCTTGTACTTGTGGGCCCCGTGGTGAAACACTCAGGGCTTAGGAACCTCGGTGTTTTAGATTTGCTTCAAAATCACAGAAAAGGCTGGGTGTGGCTGGGTGCACAAGCCCATTATGCTGTCTGTCTACTTTAGTGTACATTCAAGTTTGCCATTAAGGAGGTTTAACAAAGGTAAAGTGATTGCCTTCTCCTGGGTAGTAAGGAGGCGACTTTACCTAGATACAAGACTCTGTGCCATTCTGCACAGGTCTGAGCAAGAGGAGACACAGCACTCTTCAGAAAAACACAGAAGAGGAGCCACTGTCCAGAGGTGCACGTTCTGAATGTGAAGAGCCTTTAGGACAGGAATTCTCTTGGCATCTCTGTATAACTACATCTGTCCTTCCTCCTTACTACAGAAGAGGCCACACAAAGCCCTTATAACATGACAATGAGTCACCAGCCAAGCCTCACACACATGGGGCTGTGGTGTACAGCTCCCTGGTGACTCCTCAGTGCACAAGTGAGTACCACAGAGATCGTCTGAATCACATCCTTGCCTGCATACTTTCCCTGGGCCACGCCTGGGGTTCAGGTGCTCTGTGGGCATTATCTGGCCCTGCTGACACACAGGGCTAGAAGCACTGGACACCCAGTCTAGGTCAAATACGGGATCTGACACCCTCCTCTGCCTCAATTTACAAAACACCACCAGGTCAACCAACGCATTAAAGCACATAGATGCAGGGGTACCTGAGAAATCTGTGATTTTATTTTAAACAGACCCAAGAATTTAAGTCGTACTAGGCATCTTCCTTTCTATGTGAGAAAGACACGAACACCACTATCATTTTATTTTTTCAACTAAGCTGCATCACTCACTTGTCCTTCTTTGAAAGAATCTGAATGTTTCTAGTGAAGACAGAAAACATAGGGGACCCTGGTCACACTGCATCTGCTGACACCGCTGTGCAGAGCCTGTGTACTCAGAGCCCACAGTAGGTACTCAACAAAGAGCCTACTGGATGAAGACATGAAGGGGGCTCTTCAGGGAAGACTTCTCTGCCTTGAAGTGGAGAGCCAGTGCAATATTGCTATGGAGATGTCTGCTCAGTGACAAAGGCACTTGCTGGAACATTCCTTTCCTGGCATGAGAGACGGATAAATGAGACGATGGGTATAGATACAGGCAGGATGGAATCCACCTTTAGGAATCTACAGGCTTTCTCTGGTTCTTAAAACCTTAGCTTAAGTGATTTGCGTAAACTGTCATTTTGTTTTTATTTTAAACATAATATAACCATACAGATTCCTAAGAACTACAGCCTCAAATCTTTACTGTTTCTTTAAATGACTTTTCGTCTGTGAGTTTTCCAAAGTACACACACATCACTAACAAGAACACGGCTCACACTGTGCAAGCGGCTTTTAAGGAGGGAGGTGGGTGGAGGGGAGGGAGGAGAAATTGAGGGCTGGTTGGCTAGAGCAGCAGCTCCAAGCACTGTGCTGCTCTGGAAATGACCCGGCCACCCAGTTCATTAGCTGTCAAATGCTGGGGCAGGCAAAACTGCTCCTCTCGCTCAGAGCACACCTGATTTTGACCCCAAACGGTGGACTCCTGCAATCAGCAGAGGCCTCATGATTAAGAGACTCCAGTGCTGAGGGAAGCTGAAAGGAGCCTGGCAGGCGCCTGCTCAGAGCCGTTTCATGTGCCTGCCCTTAGTCTTTTGTGAAACAAATGGGACCTCAGGGCAAAAAGGTAAGGGGCACAGAGAATCATCTCACTCTTCAGGAACCCCAGGCACAGGACCACTCTCCAATTAGTTCTTAAAAGTAAGCACACGGCAGTCAATCATCTGTGAGCTGTGCTCTCTCTCTCTCTCTCTCTCTCTCTCACACACACACACACACACACACAAAAGTCTTCAAATTTGTTTTAGCTGCTTAATGGAAAGGGGCTGGAACACATTTGCCTGCTTGGTCCCATTTTTTAAAAGGCACGTTAACCTCTTCCCTGCTGCCCAGCTTGGAAGTCAGTACCTTCTGACAGCGCTGGCACAGGCAGCCCGGTGCTCTCTAAGTCCTTGTTAGTGGAAGAAATAGCTCAATGGAGCAGACTAGAAAAAGAAACCCTAGGGGAAGAGATTCAGTCACCCACATTTTCTGACAGAATTTGCACATTTTGAAAGCAAAGATTAGACACTTAAAACAAAAAAGAGAGAGAAATCAGCATAGCTTTCTTTATCCCAACTCAATCTGGATGAGAGTATGGTGTCTCCAGGCAGCAGGGCTCCTAATTGCAAAAAAGAATGGCACCGAAATTGTTACCCAAAATATGAAAGCGACGCAGAGCTGCTGGCTGGGACTCACACTTGTGGCTACATGAGACTTAACTCACACCTTGTATAAACACTTGCTCATTCACAGCACTGTTGTAAGTTTTAAGAGAAACTATTGTTTTCTTGGCTAAATTACAATAACTCTCATCCTCTGATGCTTGTCCTGAGTGATGGCTAAAGATGCTCTCCCTCAAAACAGGCACCAGCCCTTTGGATGGCTGGAATCTGGGCCCCAGTGCCACAGTGAAATTAAAGCACAATTTCTGATAATGAAGAAGTCAAACACACATGAGGCACAGATGAGCTGCGTCCCCGCTCTGGGCTTATTTTAAAAAGCTACCATTTGTGAGCACCAATTCTCGCTGGTGCGACTGCGTTCCCAGGAGAGAACGGCTTGTTAGAGAGAGAGGCAGGGAAGGGCTAAGGATTTACAGTGTGTGTGTGTGTGTGTGTGTGTGTGTGTGTGAGAGAGAGAGAGAGAGAGAGAGAGAGAGAGAGAGAGAGAGAGAGAGAGAGAGAGTGTGCCTGCGCGCCTGTGCTCACGGCCTCCTGCCTCCACAGCAGTAGGATGATTTACCATACTAACACAACAACGACAAACCAGGACGTAAGGAAGGCAACGTGAGGAAGAACAGCAACTTACGGCCAGCTCTGCAAGCCTCAAGTCATCAGGCTGCTGCTGAAGACAGCAGAGAAAGGGAAAGGAGGGCACACTGCCAGGTAGGGGACTGGCACACTTTCTAAGGAAAACCAGGCCTCAGATTGCCAACCCAATTTAACAACTGACCCCATTTCTTTACCACTTGATTTTGAAGTGTTAGAAAAAGAGGGATTCCAATCAGGAGGAAATCACCTGAGGAAAGGCCCACTCCCAAATTCAGAACGCCCACACAAACGGCCAGCACCACAGCTTGCAGACTTCCTGTGTTCGTCCATGTGCTGCTGTCTATTGACTGATGGATCCCAGTAGGAGGTATGCTCTGGTGTCACCTCCTTCCCCTGGCTCTGACATGGTCTTGTGATACCCTGAGGAATAAAGTCTGGTGGCACTGACTTTCCTGAGCAGTGGGAAGGCTCCGCGGCATCTCTTCTGCTCTCCTCAAAGCCTCAGAGCCCCAGAATGCACCCAAGAGGCCAGGCGCTTCTGCTCCTGGGAGCAGTGAGGCCACACTGAGCAGGAAGGGAGCTGTGGCCATAGGAATAAAGAGCTAAGGTAACCAAGTGAGAGGCAAGTCCAGAGGACCAGCTGACCGGCTGGGCCAGAGCAGACTGAGAAGCTCAGTAACTAAGAAAGCTTGTCTTGAAGGACATGGTAAGTGCGTCATCCCTCGCAGTGACATCACAACCACGAGGACGCTACACTGTGTGCTATGCATTTACATAGCCAGGAAGAGAGGGGTGTGGACTTGAACCCAGAGCACATGACCAGAGCTGGTCCTTTAAGTCAAGGACCAGCACACATTCTCTTAAAGGTCTAGAGAGCAAATACTCTGAGCTTTGCTGATCACATGACCTCTGTGGCAAGAGTTGGCCCCTGCATAGTCTCTTTGGATTTACAACTGAATGGATATAGCTATGAGCAAAATGGTATTTAGGAAGCAGAGCCAGTGAGCCTTGCCTTGCCAATCATTGTACTAAGCCAAGGTTTTTCTACTTTCAATGTGTGCATGTGTAGGTCACAGGACCTGGGGGTCAGTCACTGCCTCTTACTCTGAGGCGGAGCTCTTGCTCTCCACTTTGTAAACTAGGCTGGCTGGCCTGCATGCTCTGGGAACGTCTCTGTCTCCCATCTTGCCATAGGAGCACAGGTGTTACAGATGTACAGGTAACTGCCATGCCTGGTGTTATGTGGGGCTCGGGGGATTTGAACCGAGGTTCTCACACTTGGATGACAAGGGCTTCACTTGCTGAGTCAAACCCCAAGCTCTTTCCCCGACTCTAATGTGCGTATTAACCGCCTGATGACTGCTACCATGCAGTCTCATGGGAGCGGTGCAGTGGTCAGGGGCCTGAGCTCTACTAAGTTCCCAGGAGACCTGGCTGCAGGGTTACAGACAGCGGGAGGCCTGTCACTCTGCACTCGCACTCCTATGACACAGGTTCCACTCACCACTGTGACAGAGGCAGAAAAGCATGAAACAAGTTAGCCAGGCCAAGCCAGACCTTCCCAGGAAGCAAGGCTCTTACTGGTTTCCCTTCGTGCCAGTGACTCCCTGGCTGTACTCTGATGCAACGCACTCAGTGCCCTCATCACATCTCCAGAAATTGTACAACATGGATAACAGTGGCCAACTTCAGGCAGGCTTTCCCAGCATGCTCAGCCTTCCTACAGCGGATCCTCTTGGGACAGGCCCAGTGACCCTTGAGGAGAGTCCCCTCTTCTTCCAGCAGTAGTTTCTATTTCAAAGACTGTCCCGGAGACTTGACAGGAGTGGCTGTGACTCGGGTGTGAGACAAATATGAAATACTTGATTGCTGCATTAAACCTGCCCCTTCCTCCATCATTAACAATGAGTATTTTTAGCATCTAAAAGATGTGAACCCCAGACAGATATGTAAATATTTAGCACCATCCTTTCGAAACGGTTAAGCTTTCATTTTCAATCACGCAGAGGTATGCGAATGTCTTCATTAACAGTCTAATTATATCATATATTTTCATCCCGCACAATATTTTGCTTCTATATTTGAAATAATTTAATTCATCTCTGCTAACAAATGTTCTAAATGGACTTTTTAATAATTGAGATTAGCACATATTGTTCACCTCAGAAACAATGTATAAAACAAGAACTCGTTTGCACCACCCCATGGCAGAGCTGCCTGAAAATCAGTCGTGGCTCAAGGTCATTTACAGCCCAAATTCCTCTTGCTCAGCCGATCCGGACAGTCAGTGTCAGAGTAGGGCCAATGGCAGGCTTATAGTCTCAAGAGCACGTCTGAGCTTGGGATGCAAGGCCCCAGCCTACCATAGCAATGCCCCTGTCCTTGGCGTGCCTGTCTGAACCCCTTCCCCGAGAGGCCACACGGCTAGCACCCCATCTGCACCTCCGTCACCACCTCAAGGTATTCTCCCTGGCCTGGCGCTCTGGGCCCTCTCTGCCAGCTCCACTCTCCTCCCAGCATGCTGCATGCTACCCACTGATTATGTGCTTTCTTGGACTGCTGCTGCACTCAAGAGTTCCCACAACAGCTGGTACAGAGCAGGTACCTGCGAGGATTTCTTTCTTTCTTTCTTTGATTATTTTTTTTTAATTTAATTTATTCAGATTACATCTCAATTGTTGTCCCCTCACTTGTATCTTCCTGTTCCCCCCTCCCTCCCTCTTTTAGCCTATTTCCCTTCCCTAGACCTGTGATAGAAGGGGACCTCCTCCCCCACCATACGATCATGGCCTCTCAGGTCTCATCCTGGTAGCCTGCTTCCCCTTCCTCTGAGTGCTACCAGGCCTCCCCACCAAGGGGAAGTACTCAAATAGGGGGCACCATTGTTCACGTCAGAGTCAGTCCTCGCTCTCCCCACCACCGTGGAGAAGGAGCTGTCTGTCCATTGCCTAGATCTGAATAGGGCTGCAGGGATTTCTTACGCCAGCAGTGGTGTGGCAGGCATGTTCCAGGCTCTGGGGCTACAACAGTGAGAATCTTTCAAACAGAACTTGGCCGACTGACAGGACATAAGCTAATGAGTAGGTCAGAGCAAGGAGGAGACCGGGTCTGCAGAGGGCCTTGAGAAGCCCTTCTGACCCGTAGGGATGACAGTTCTGTGGGGGTGCGGGGGAGGGGCAGCTCACTAATGATGGGGACAAGGAGATATCACATAAATCATGCACATGCTTGTTGGAGTCTCTGCCACCCTGGTCTGCCATGGGTTCCTAAAGTAAGTCTTGGTCTCTCGCTTGGCACTTCCTGCCCATCCAGTAGCTGGTAATCTGGCCCAATAGTGGATCTCACTCTCTTGCTGAAGTTTTCCTTGTTGACCACTGACACTGTGTCTGAACTTAGTGGGGTCTCTCTTGGGTCTTCTGCATCAGGAGCACAGGATCTGTCCCTACACCCATCTCCCACGTGTGGTACAAGGCAAAGTCTTATTGGGGATGTCTGCTGCTTTTTCCTTTGCTGGGAAGGAATCCTAGTGTTGTTACTTGGTATCAGACTATGGCCAGTCTTACATCAACACTTAGTGCTCCCTTTGGTTGTGGTTGTCTTGTGGGGAGTCACACTGTATTATCTTTTTAACATCGAGTTTTTTTTTTCTAATTTATACAATATGCTAAAACCTGATTTCTCACTCTGTCTCTGTGTCTCTGTCTCTCTCTGTCTGTATGAGTGTACACATGTGTGTATCTATGTAGAGATGAAGGATTGACATTAGGCCTCTACCTTGATTCCTTTGTATCTTAACTTTTGAGACAAAGTGTTTCGGTGAACTTGGAGCTCACCAATTCAGCCAGGCTGCTGACCAGCCCCTGGGAACTTCCTGTCTTCATCTCCCGACACGGTGAGTGAGTGTGAACCGCTGCACCTGACATTTTATATGGGTGCTGATCCTTGCATACTGAGCCACTCCCAGACCCTAAAGCCTTGATTTCTTGTTAGACACAATCGCTTACTGGTGAGCAAGAGAGAGCTCACTAGCCCTGAGTCTCAGTTGGACAGGCAGTGAGGATGTTCATACCCTCTAATAATGTGACACTGACCAGGATTTGGCCTTGGTTGTGCATTTTGACAGACAATGGTCTTGCTGTTCCCCGCCAGAACCATCAGCTAGAGCACTGTTATATTCCTCGGGCCTCCTGTGGAAATCCCCCTACTGCAGGCAGCCACTAAAGACTGCTCAACTGTGAAGCAGCTTGGATAAGCCCTCTGCTCACTGCACTTTGTGACTTGGTAGTTAGTCTTTTCAAGGAAAATTCATGACCCTTTCCTAGAGGCCATGTATCTCTTTTAAAAGGCACATGATAAAATTGAGCAGAGGCTATAGATGCTCGGGTTGAACTCTGTCCTAAACACTGTACTGCTGCTGGCCTGAAGAGTGTCATGGCCAGGACTCAGGTACCAATTCTATAATCCCCTGGACTACCTGCCCCGCCCTGCCCTCTTATGCCTGACTTATGTGGGTGCATCCCGGCTTTGGTCTTCTTCTTTAGTAACTGGCTGTGAGAAAGGAGAGTCTAAGGCTAGAGTAGAGCCTCCAGGGTGTCTGTGTGTTCAAAAGCTCCTCAGGGCAACATTATTACATGGCAGTGGTGAGGACTGGATGCTGGAGCAAAAGCTAACATTTCAATGAAGGTTTACGGAAATAGGGCAATAAGCTAAAGGACAGAGTGAGTGTGTGCAGAGAGCGGGGTACACCACAGTCACAAGGCTCCTGCCTGTGTCGTGTCCCCAAAGCAGGTGGGGCATCTGCTCAACTAGGAAGCCCAGCCAGGCAGGACCCAGCTCCCTGTAAGGTGGTGTCAGGTACAGGAACTTCACCCTACGCCGGTCCCGTCTTAGGGAAATTGCGGCCTCCTGCCGCTGGGGAGCCAGCCTTCGTGGTATTTCAGAGGCATTCTTATTGCCTTGCAGATGACTCAATTTTCTTCTCCCTCTTGCTTTTCCATTTATACTGTCCCAACTGTCAGGAGGACAATATTTTGACACAATAACAAACAATTAAAATGCTATGAGCCGTCATGATGAAATTGTGAGTGAAATCAGGCCTCTGCTAGACTGGATGCAAGCAGACCTCATTAATCTGGATTCCACTGAGGCAGTGGAAAAGCAGTCAAGTGGGAATTGGGGTGCCAGGGGTTACACCTGGCTACCAGGTGTCACATAGGTAACAGCTCTCCCTCCGGGCTCAGAGTTCCCAGTTATACAAGAACACACTGGAGGAGCTTGAAGAAAAAAGCTGAGATGAACAGAGCTATCCAGGAAGACCTGAGTGGGGCTTGGGATTTGGGGGTTGCAAGTTTTAAACATGAGATAGGAAGAACAGGGGGGCAGAGCAGAAGGACTGCCATGAGTCTGAGTCCAGCCTGGGCTACAAAGTGAGCTCTAGGCTATCCTGGGCCCAGAGTGAGACTCTGCCTCAAACAACAACAAGAAAAATGAGCTAGGGAAAGTATTTCTATAAACACAATAATCAAAAGGTAAAATAAAATCACTTAATGGCTCATGCTATCCCAGCACTCGGGAGGCAGAGGCAGGTGGATCTCTGAGTTCGAGGCCAGCCTGGTCTACAGAGCGAGTTCCAGGACAGCCAGGGCTACACAGAGAGGCCCTGTTTCGAAAAACTTCCAAAAAAAGAATGTTAAATACTGTCGGCCACAGTGGCATACACCCATAGTCCCAATGCACAAGGAGGCTAAGGCAGAAGTTCATGGCTATACAGTGAGTTTAAAATCAGTGTGGGCGACACAGGGAGAGCCATCTCCTAAAGGAGGGTAGGGGAAAAAAGTCAAATTACGAGCCTTTTTTTTTCTTTTATAGGGAAGCAGTCTTTGTCAGCTAAGAATAATTAATACATCAATGTCACCTATACACTAAAGAAGCCATTTACTGCACACCCCCTGAATGAATGCACTCGGAGGTGTTTTATGAACATACTCATTATCTCATTTAAAGTTCACAATGATCGCTATTGTGCGGGCGAAGGCGCCAGGGACTAGAGCTGTGCAAGTGAGGCCGGACAAGACTGAAGATGCAAATTTACAGAGGGATGAGCTCACATATGGAGACTGACTTTGTTCTTGGACGCTTCGAGGCAAAGAAAGGGGTCTGGGTTACCACTGTGCCCACCCCCTCCTTCTCGGATAACAGCAGGCCCTCCCCTGTGACCAGAGCCGTGGCAGCAGGCCCTGTTGCCAGTCAAGTAGATATTACTGGTAAGATATACGTAACAGACTTTGCCATTTTAACCATCTTTTTAAAATGCTTTAAAACACCTACATAGAACCATTACCACTTTTTAAAATGTCCCGTCCCATGGCATGAAGTCCACTCACTTTCTTGTGAGGTGAGACTTGCTATGGTTTCAGTTCTCTGCTATGGAAATGCCCAAACATTCCCACAAGGAGGGACAAGTCACAAAAGACTCCAGCCAGGCAGCGTTAGCAATTACACACACATCGTGACATCCTGCTTCCTTTCTCCTTCCCACTGCATAAATGCTCTTTAACTGAACTGCAAGGAACAGTGAAAATCTGAGACATTGTTACCAAGCCCCCATTCCCCAGTTCAGCAAGATGCAGTTGGTCCTCATAGCAGCCAATAATAGCGACATGAGCATGGCCTTGCACACTGACATGAGCAGGGCCTTGCACACACCTCTGTCGCTGTCTGTCTTCAGCTTGCCACCAAGAAATCCTGATTCAGCCCCCATAGCTGCCTCCACACCCTGGTCTCCTTACAGAACAAGCCCCGCCTCTGATCTTCCTCAGCTGTGACTCCCAGTTGCCCCCCACCCCCCACAACTCCCTCCCACACCCCTATTACAGGAAATCTGCTTCCTCCAAAATCCAGTCCACTCTTGTCTGAAAGGAGTTAGGGTCTTAACAAAATTTTCTCTGCCCATGTGGAGCCCATAGACTAGACAGTGCATCTCCAGCTCCCCAGTCATGCTGGGAAGTGAGCCCTGACGGGACCCTCCTGCAGCTGCTGAGTGGAAACCTCTCCGTGGAGGTTTTCTTTGATCTTGCCTGAGAGTTTTGGCCTGGACTCCTGAGAGCGGGAGGTCGCCTTGCTAAGTGTCCCTGATCCTTGTCACTTCACAGCACACAGCAGGTTCACCTCACAAGTTTGCTGAGCATCCTCTAAGTTTTCCCAAGGGGAGACAGAGGTCAAAGCTGCTGCCTTGTCCTCCCAGATCTATGCCCGTATCCCATAGCGCACTTGGCCATCGATCTCCCTGTCGCCTACAAGAGGGTAGTATCTCACCCTTGACCCCACGCACGGCGGCCGGAAAGCCTGCCTAGCCTAGGAAATGCACGTGCTGTCCAGGTTTAGGGTTTCCACTAATGCAGCAGAGCTGGCCGCCACCCCTCTCCCAGGACTTCCACTCACAATACTCTCACGACAGGCAGTCTATTCAAATCACCAGGAATTGATATTCTCTTACCTGCATCTGAAAACAATCTCGTCCTTCAATTGGATTATAAGTTCTCCATAGTCAAGGGCACATAACTCTATACACTAATCAGACATGGGTGGGAAATCCATAAACACTTGTGGTCAATTCATTAATCAGTGTAATTGGCATTACAGCCGCAGGGTACATTGGGAAACCTGCATGTGAGCTACAGCGGAGCAAAAAAGTCCTTCCTTGCTTTTCAGTCATAAGCCAGAACACAGCAAGAGGAGCCTGTTTTCCCTTCCAAGACAACTATTGACAGTTTCTCCTAACTGCTCCTTGTACCCAAATATCTTGGAAGCAGCCATACAAAACAACAGACGCTTGCTATGTTAAAGTACAGCTGTGCTTCAAAAATGCAGGTGCCACCAGAGACCTAAGTCTGCACCTGTTGAGGGAGACTTACCCTCAGCCATCACCATTCAGAAGTGATATTTTACAGCAGGGCTGTTCCTTGCCTATCCTCAGACCCAGCAGGAACCCCTTAGAGTCTGGGCAGATGCATGCTAATTGCACTGGCTGCTGTGGAGATTCAAAGTGGACTAATTTCTAACCGGCCGTTAGGAACAAGCAGCACACCTTTAAGCAGGCTTCCTACCACACTGCCTGAGCTAGACTCCAGGATGCCAGGTGAGTCTTCGCTTGACTCTGTAAATGATCTGTCCTTGCAACAGCTGCCTCAGGGCACTACACATAACATATGAATCAATACTTTTCAAAAATGAAGACACAACAACAGGTATTTTGAATAAAATGTATACAGTAGCACTTAATTTTCCTTTGAAGGCTCAAGAAGGTATGCGTAGATTTCTCCGTGCCCTGGTGATTCATTAATTATCAGCAACCAAGACATTTACCACACCTGTCTGTCAGGAGAGCGCTTGAAAGTTCGCCTAGGGACCACTGGAAGGCGTTACTTTTAGTTGCATTCTTTGGGAGGAAAACTGTGTGCTCTCTGTACACTGAATAAAGACGATGCAGAGAGAAGACACAGCTTGACCCAAGTGTGCTTACTGTCCACACAAGTAGCCCTTTCTACAGGTTGTGGATGTGAAAAGGATGTGGCAGGCAGATAAATGGGAACCCCAGGTGCAGACTCACAGTCTATCCAGAGGCTGTGCAGTTTGGGCTGCATTTTTGTCCACAATGTATGTACAAAAAAAAAAAAGTTCTAATAAACATTTCAATTCACACTGCACCTCTTTTGGTGCCTGCTTTGAAAGGGGACTGCACTATTCATACAAAAGAAAGCCACTAGAGCCGGATTCCACTGTGGACCCTTCCTCACAGCACCCTGCTGGAACCCCAAGACACTTAGTACCCACAAGACTCATTTGGGACACACTGCTGCCACCAGATATAATAGTTGCCATGACATATGAATAGCTAATACTTAGCGACTGCCACCTGGGACAGGATGTGAGCTGTGTTCCCATTATTGTCACCCTATTTGACAAAGGAAAAGATTAAGGTGAGTAATCGCAAAAAAGCTGGGAAGCGTGCACGCGGATAAACGGGAGCCCCAGGTGCAGACTCACAGCCAATCCAAAAGCTGCGCAGTTTGGGCCCATCTTTCTTCCATCACATAGCCTAAGTCCTAAAAACCAGAGCTGGCGCTCCCCCCCCCCCCCCCACCTCTCTCGCTCCCTTTCTCTCTTCCCAGAGTCTGACCTAAACCCACCAATAAACAGCACTTTCCTGAGTTGCTTTCTGTGGAAAGTTTTTTTCTGTTAGAAGCCCTGCCTGCCACGTTGAAAGATGGAGTTAAACAAGGCACAAACCCTTGTCCTGGGCACGGAGGGGACTGAACCCTGGTGCTCCAGCACTGGAGCAGGCAGCCAAGCATCTCATTCAAGCTCAGAGCCAGCTGCAGAGCCAACTGGAGTTAACATGGATTCCTGGAGACCTGTTGTTGAGGAAGACACATGGGTCCTTACACACCTGACAGTCTGCTCAGCAACCATACGGAAATCCTTTGAGGGGAAGGCCCAGTGGAAACCTCTGCTCTGACCAGCTGCTGCTCCACTCGCAGTCCACATTGTATCAGAGACAACACTGCACCCCAGGGCGATGCTGGGGATCAGTGTCAGCTTGAAGACTCTCAAGGATGCAAAGTGCTGCTCTTGACCTCATCTCTTTTGTTTACTACCTCTGCAGAAACCAGAAGGCTCCTGGAGGAGGCCTGGGGATCACTATGAGCCCACAGGGCAGAGGGCCTCACTGTACACTATGACAGATGAGGAGCACCTTTGTGAGTCACCCCTGAAGGTCGGCAAAACCATTTCAGAGTGAACGCATTTTCTTCCCTTATCCCAGTCAAAAATAGAATCAAGCCAAGTTCATATTCTACAGCATGTACATAGCTTAGAGTTTCTTCTTTGGGGGAGTTCTCCTGCCCTCTGCCACAGTATAAAGGCACCATGGTTGTGCCAGCCCCCTCCCAAGGCTCACACCTATGACTGAGGAGAGCAATCGACATGACCAACTGGAAGAGAAAGAAAAGGCTGAAGTCTGCTCTATAGATGGGTAAGTGAGCACTAGCCAAAACAAATGTCAGCTGGCTTACAGACCCACAGAGTTGGCTTCGAAAATCAACAACAAGGGGGAAATTGCCCTTCAGCGGAGCAGCAAGACAGAGTGTCAAAGGTTAGCTATGGACACGATACATGCTCTCATGGGCTGAGGTGGTCGCACATTTACATCAGTGAGTCGGGACAAGGGCAGAAGTAGACACATGGGGAATGGAAATGGTGGATGAGCCCATGTGTCATCACCACCCCCCAAGGAAAAGGCACTTGGCAACCAGAAGACAAGTGCCAGCCTACTGTCTATCTAGTGCATCTACCCAAGGTGGCCATGGTGACAGAAGAGGGCTGAACAGCAGGAACAGACCCTTCTTGAAGCGATCTGATTCCTGGTGCCAATAAACAACACCTGCCAGCGAGAGACACCGACGCTGAGTGGACAGGATAGGTTGTTCCTCAAGGAGGCCCACAGCTGCTTGGTGAAGCTGATGATCTGACATCGTCTATCCTAGCGGGCAAGCAGTGTACTCTCACAGGAAGGATGTCTGTGATGGCACGACATCACTATGTAAAGATGAGGTACCATGCCCCAAGACACAGAGAGCTCTGGAGGATGCTGTGCCTCTGGGGGAGGAATGCACAGGTCTCAGAGTGAAGGGGAACCAAGAGAAATGTCCTGTATACTCACTCAGAAGAGACTTGGAGCATCCCTTTCCTGGGACTCCAACCTCTGTGATGAGGACACTTGGCCCCTACAGGGGTGAAGGAGATACAGTGTGAGTTTCACTGTGCTATGGCACAGCTGCCTCCTGGGTACTCTGCAATCCCAGTCTGAGAATCAGCGGGAGCACAGGGTGTCACTGTCCTGCTCAACGCTGGCGCTGAGAAGCAGGCAGCAGAATGATGAGAAATGCAGGTGGCATCTAGGCCACCCACATGGTGTCCCTTGCAGACTCACTAATTGTGACTCTAGGCGTCCCGTTTTAGAGGGGCCTGGTGACGGGAGCTCGGGTGTGGCAGGAATGAAGCTCTGGGCCTCCCTGAGCCAGCACTGCAGCTAAGGGTGAGCAGAGCCCGGAATGATGGCCCATCAGCTGACACCGAGCAGCTGAGTGTCAGGGGTAGCAACAGCATTCACTATTGGTGGTGGGAGGTTGTGCAAGCCTGCCACTTCTGGGGGGTGGGACCAGAACTGAAGCCAATAAAGACCAGGATAGGTGAGATTCAGTCATAGAGTCCTGTCCTAGGAAGCCCCTGTGGCCAGCTGTGGGGGCAGTCAGTCAGCTCCTTCAGAGCCTACCCCAGCTACACGTGGGAGCCTCACTGCAGTGTAGCCTTCCTGGAGCCCCTGAGGCAGCCCAGAGTGAGGCAGGATACAGAGGAGCACTTCCTGCCGAGCATCAGGCAGTGACAGCTTCAGACATTTCCCAGGAGGCCAAGGCCCTTTGGATGCAGGCAAACTATTCTCCACTGCCTAGACCTGTCCCTCCCCTTCCTTTCCCAGGCACTGACCCCTAACAAACGCACCACACCCCAGCATCCATGCTTTGTACAGCTAACCAGTGTGCCTGCTGGGATCCTTACACAGAGGTCTGCATCTGGGGACTGTGGACAAAGTGTGAGCTCCAGAGTCAACACATATAGCTAAGGAGAGTGACAGCACTCCTCAGAATGACTCAGGTGCCCTATGCAGCCACATTCATTCTTCCCTCTACGGCTGACTGGCTTTGGCCAGTGAGCTGCCATCTCATTCCTTGGACTCTGCAGCTATAAATCTAGACTCATTTGTAGCACAGAAGTGTCTGTCCACCCAGGCTGATAAAGTACTGCCTCTGCCAAATGGCAGTGTGCACTGGGCAAAGCTCCAGGGCCGCCAGGCATATCTAAACATAAAGCTCTGCAACGAAGGAACCACACCCTTCCACCTGCTAAGACTCAGAAGCCACGGGCTTGAGGCTGGCTTCCCAGCACACGGGGACATGACCTCCAGGAACAGCTAAGCCAAGCCGAGGAGGGATTCAGAGGCCACACAGAAGCCTGGGGGAAAGACAGGGAAAATGTGCTCTAGAGTCTGAATGTGTCTGCCTTTCCTAATCCATCTTACCTGAGAGAACAGGGTGGGAGAAGCAGCAGCAGGGCTATCCTGAATTCTCTGCAGCTGGGGGAGTTTCCTAACCCAGGATGAGGCAGAAGAGAGATGCCCCCTGACTCTTCCAGTCTGGGTTCCATGGTATCCAAATATACTTCCTCAACAATACAGAAGTCCCTTTGGGGTGACGACAGTTCTGCATAGTGTCTACATGTCTGCTGAACAAACTGCATTGAATTAATTGGTCATAGGGGACCTCTAAATTCTAAGTGCTCCTTTGTTAAAAATAAAAATCTGCCCAAAGCCAGTTTGTGTGTGTGTGTGTGTGTGTGTGTGTGTGTGTGTGTGTGTGTGTGAAAACTCATTCCAGCCACATGTGATGTAAAAAGTCAGGTCTATGCACAGCCTGTAGGGGATAAGGCCCATTTTAAACAACAAGAGATTTGGAGGAAGGAGAAATTGTAATTGACAGCTATAGCTTACTTAATGTATTATATAATTTCATTGTTTTTTTTCCCCAACACACCCAAGTCTAAACCCCCTTTCCCACTCCAAATCAACTTCTATTTTGTCATGTGCCGACTGGAGAGAGGAACTTCCTAGAGCCACCATGCTTGGAAATCACGCTCACAGTATTGTTAAAAGTGAAGTCGGTGTCACTGTATGCCCGTGTGGGTTGCAGGGCTACTTTCTTTAGAGTACTGTTGATGCCCATGGTCTCTTCTCCTGACAAGTCCTCAGCTCTACCCAGCACACCGGGAGCTGGAGAGCAGCCATGAGGAGAGTCCTGCAGACAAGAGGTACAGCCCTTCAGAGGTGTACCAGAGCACACTGGGAAAGAGGCCTGGAGACATGTATGCCACAGAAGGAGTCTCTGCAGACTGGGTATAAAAGGAAACCTGGGGAAAAAACAGGGGAAAACCCTGTTCTATGACAAGGGTACCCTCCATAGTTCAAGAGTAAGCTGTTTTCAGTTTGATTTGAGACCCAAGTCTTGTTACAGAAGGTTAAGGGTGAGGTCACTGGGCGAAAGATGAGCCAGGGAAGGGATGAGGTGAGCAGGGGAAGTTTCTGCTTAGCTGGCCTTCGTCTGGATCACAGGGATGCTTTCTCACCTCCACTGCTTGTTTAGCATCCAGCATGGTGGGCAGCAGGTTTTATTCCTTGAATCATAAATGTGAACAAACTGGAGCTTAGTGAATGTCAATTTAAGCCAGGCACAGGGGCCCTCGTAAGCCAGCACTCGGGAGGCAGAGGCAGGAGGCTCACCACAAACGCAAGGCTAGCCTGATCTATACAGTGTGTTCTAGACTAGCCAGCGCTACACAGCAAGACAGGTCTCAATAAAGAGACAAAACTAAAGCAAACCAAAAGAATGGCAAGAATAATGTGAATTTAGACGTCAGTGGTTCAACAGTTATTAAGTAGTCTCACAAAATGAAAAGTAAACCAACAACAACAAACAAACAAACAAACAAAACAAAGCAAATGTGCTAGAAGCCTGTCACCACCGACAGCCACCGCAGACTACAGCTATCACACCCATACAGGAAGGGAGATGGCAAGACCTCAAAGCCAAGGGACAGAGAACACACAGACAAAGCCCCTTGTTGAGACCCTGCACTGTTCGGTTTCTGAAATTCCCAAGGCAGCTGAGGGGATGATGAGCACACAGTAGGCATTCAGCAAATAAGTAACCATAGATTTGCAATTAAGTGTGCTTACATGAGCCCCATGTTAGGCCTCACAGGAAATGCTCACCTACCTTTTGACCAACCCTGGCAGAAGGCCTGACCCTTGCCTGCACTTCATCAAGGAAGTTACCTGGGCTCAGTGTTCAGGGGGCATCACTAGTCACTAGGGAAATGCCTACAAGGAGACCGCACTGCACACCTGCTCACACAGCTGCTGCTATCACCAGAGCACAGGTGAGGGCGTGGAGCACCTGGACTCTCAAATCCTGCTGCTGGGGGACATGAAGCCATACAACGTCTTTGGAAGATAGTTCATCAATTTCTTAAAAAGTTAAACATACATCTCTGTGACTGAGATACTGTCACATCATACTTATATGTGTGTGTGTGTGTATATATATATCACATACAAGATGCTTAAAAGTACAGGGAAAAAACCAGAAGCACATGTTGATACAAAGATGGGTACAGGAAGGGTCAGAATGGCTTTATTCACGGCCGCCAAGCAACCCAAATGTCATTAAGACAAAGGGACAAGCTATGGACTAGTCAATGGAATACTATGAAAAAAAAAAATAGAAAGAAAAGAAAAAAGAAAGAAAGAAAAAGACCCATACATGCAACAATAAGGCTGACTCTCAATGGTTATGTCGAGTACTAAAGACATATTTTTAAAAAGAAGGTGTATGTTATATGACTTAGTCTACATAAAGTTCTAGAAAATACAAACTAATCTACAGGAGGAATGATAAAGCGCATGAGACAGTAGTCTGAGATGGGAAATGATGTTCATTTTCTTGGTTATTGCAAAGTGATACTTACACATGTTCATATATTAATTCACAATTTAAATACATATGACTTATCATAAAATATAGCTATTAAATAATGACTATAAAGAACACATGTCAGATCTAAAATAAACTACATTGTCACATGTATACAAACACACTTAAAAAATCTAAATTGTGTGCTTGTGATTTCATAAATGTCTTAATTCCCAAGTACCCACAGGGCAGCACAGCACGTCTAGTTACACAGCCTAACTACATGAATAGTATACAAGATGGCACAGAAGAATGTAAGCGGGGCCGCCAGCCTCTCTGTAGTCACAAGCTAACGTGAATGAAGAGGTGGTCAGTACTGACCCTGGACACTTCCTGGAAGTGGACTACATGGTGACGTGAGGCTCCGTGTTCTCCTCAGTTGAACCCCAGCGGGCCCCATCACTTCCTCAGTGCGTTCTACAAGCTCTCCTCACACTGAACCCAGGCTCTGACAGCCCTGGAGAACCCCTCCCGTCCCAGTGGAGGCAGCGCTCTGAATCTCAGGTACCAGCAGGAATCCTCCAGGGAGCTATTCCCACTGGACCCCAGGTCTCCCTCGAGAGGGTCGCATGGTTCCAGTGGGCAGCTGTGGTTATCTCTGGCAGGCTGAGCCTCTTTCTTTGGGAGCCAGCTCTGTACTGACCCAGCTGTCTGAGTGCCCAGCAGTGGCGACTGGTCCCTGCCCACTCCTCCCGCTTCTCCATTAACAACACATTTCCACTACCTTCACCACGCCTCCTGATTGAAGGAAAATATCCAATTCTTTCTACACTAGACCCATTTGGAGAGATTTATGTCGCAGCAAGCTAGACGTCAATATGACAGGGGCAGCAAACAGTGCGTCTGGGGTTTGCTGCTGGGAGTTCATCTACTGGCAGGGAGTGCTGGGCTAACTGGTACCTTAAGACCGGCGTCCATTGTGCCCTAAGTGACTCCAGCTGAGGCACAGCCACTGCCCCCTCAGGCCTGGATCGCAGAGCTGACACTGAGCCTGTGAGTTTCAGGACTCTTTGGCAGAAGTGAACAGAAAACCTGGCTCACTGCTTCTCTGTCGCCTATATGCTCTGCAGAGACTTCTGTGACTGCAGCCTAAAGCTTACCTAATGGCCAGTGTGGTGGAGAGAGACACACACCAGGAGGTCACGGGAATTACTCTCATCCCAGGCAGGACAGAAGCATTTCAAAGAGCCTCGCTCACACCCAGCTCTAGTCGGGAACCCTGCTATACAACAGAATTAAACAAATACCTTTTGCTTTCAATTACTTTATCCTGTCTGCTGTTTGAAAGACTGTACTAAGCAAGATTCAACATATAATAAAGCTACAGCTTTGTTTACTGTGATTCAAAATCGATGCAATGCTTTAGAATAAATGGTTTTAGAAATTAAAAAGAAAAGAAAAGAAAGAAAGAAAGTAAAGGGACCCAGGCCTATCTGATGAGCCTTGAGGAACCACCCATTCTTTTCTTCCTTTGCCCTGTAATGGCCAGTGATGTAATGGCCACAGTAGACAGCTGTCTTCCTGGATAAAACCACCTTGTAAAGGAGAAATGCAATTAGAGGGCACAATGGAAGAGCATTTTGAACTGATTCTGCAGGCTGCCCCGCTCCACTCGCGTTTAATGGCTAGGTTCTTTATTACTGTTTTCTAGTCTATGCGACTGCTCTGTGATTCAGTATCTACGGAAGCTTCTCAGTTCTCTCTGTGTCACACACAGTCTGAGACAAAAACAAGACAAGGCACCTTCGAGCAGGGCCACGACCAGAGCTAGTCCCTGAGGGCTACAGGTGCCCATGCTGTCCAGAGCTGGGCACTAAGGCTGCAGGTGTCTGTGAGGTTAGTGATGTAGGATGCGACAGAGCTGTCACTGTAACTCCGATGGTCTCCCTTGCCGTCTCTCACTTGGTTTGGGCACTCCCCTAGGAACATAGCGTTTTACCACAAAGACTTCAGATACAGTCTCCCCATCATCCATGGCTTTGCTGTCTGCTGTTTCATGTAGCAGCAGTCAACCACAGGCTGAAACATCTTCAGATAAGCCATGTGGCATCCCAGAACCCGAATTCCAAGAACCCTTATTCGACTCAGGCCAGCACCCTGGACTAGCCAAAGAGAAGCTAGAAAGGGCTCCCAGTAAGTGAAAATGCAGTTTTGAACTTAATTTAAAAAAATAAAAATATGACTAAGAGCTGTGGCAACAACAGCCTCTGCCTTGAACCTGGGAAGGAAGCACAGGGTGGGAGGGTGTGGGTTAGACTGCATCCACACGGGCTCATATGGAAGGGGCACTGTATTCGTGAGACTCGGGGCTCAGAGTGTGTCCGTTCTCTGTGAACATGTTCTGGGGATAAGGGTGTGAGCGTACACATGAGCGCAGGCGTACAGTGAGCCTGTCAGCCCAGCAGCGCGCATACAGCAAGACGGTCTCAAGACCCTACATGCTGACCACAACACTTGGCAACAGGATGCAGGTGTATTTAAAGTAAGTGTGGCCCATCCATCAAGCTGCCCGCGGCTTGTGAGCACCTCCCGCTGCGCATGCCTTGAGAGGGGGGCTTCATCTCTCCCTTGGTTTGCAAGACTTTTCTGTGCCATGATGTTCCAGGCCTGGCAGTCACACACCTCACCGGCTCTGAGTGAAAAGGACACAAGGAAAGTGGGAGGCCAGATGGGAATGGGGCTGGGGACATCAGGCGTCCTGCCACAGGCCATACCTCTGAGTGTGGGCGACCAGAACCCCCCTGAAACAGGAACAAAGTTCTGCCATTTGTCTCAAGTATTACAGTCCCAACAAGCTACAGATTTTGGTCCGTGGCTATTAGATGAACAGAGCACAGTTCTCTCAGGGGAAGAGAAGTGGCTTTTACAACATATATGCTAATGAATCGCAACGATATAGAGCATTTAAAACAAAATGTCCCTATATTTATTCTCCGCGGACAGATTTTTACATTAATATTTATGAGGGATTCCTCGTTTATTTCTCCCAGAGACTTTTCTCCTGCCCAAAGAGGGGGATAGAAGATAAGTAACATGAACCAATTATCTTTTAAACAGCTACAAAGGACCAGCTTATTCATCTGCAACCTGCCACTTGATTCATCTTCCTAATACACCATTGCCACAGACCAGGCCCTGCTCGCCGGCCCCAGGGACCTGCTCTTCCACAGTGTGCTAAGGCTGGCTTTGGGGCCCTGTCCTCTGTGAAAGGCTCCAGGCCCAACCTTCCCCCTACACCCAGCTCCGTCTGTCCACATGGCATGTGGTTCCCGCCATTTACACATCCAGCCCTTACAGTTAGGGTTCACTACGTGTCCTGGTTACCGTGAACATGTCTAAAAGGGCTTGTAAAGCCGGGCGTGGTGGCGCCCACCTTTAATCCCAGCACTTGGGAGGCAGAGGCAGGTGGATCTCTGTGAGTTTGGGGCTACCCTGGTCTACAAAGTGAGTCCAGGACAGGCAAGGCTACACAGAGAAACCCTGCCTCAAAAAAACAAACCCAACCAAAGCAAACAAACAAAAACAAAAAGGCCTTATAAGTGGTCTTGGGAGGCTAGGAGATGACTCAGTAAAGTAGTTGCCACACAAGTGCGAGGACCCGAGTTCAGTCCCCAGCACCTACAGAAAAAGCTGGGCATGGAGCTTCAAACGTATAATCACATCACTGGGGAGAAAGACACAGGAGGATGCCAAGAGCCAGTTACCCTAGGAGAATAAAGATCACCTCAGGTCCCAGGAAATGGTCCTGACTCAGAAACCAAGGTGGACAGCTCCTGATGTACAATACCAGAGGGTGAACTCTGTGCGCCTGCGCACACACACACACACACACACAGAGAGAGAGAGAGAGAGAGAGAGAGAGAGAGAGAGAGAGAGAGAGAGAGAGAGAGAGACAGAGACAGAGACAGAGACAGAGACAGAGACAGAGACAGAGACAGAGATGTTTTCATCCTTATCAGCCAGGGAAGCGGCCACATATCAGTGCTTGAGGTACTGGGGAGGACCTGGGTGGCAGGGAGAGTGCGCTAGGTGCCATGAAGAAGCCTGGGCTTGAAGCCTTCCTGAATGAGGAGGGAGGGAGCACTCTCTTCTCCACAGGAACCACGGTGCACTTGACCAACTCAGAGACTCTCCCCTCCTCTACCTGCCCAGCTCATGAGTCCTCATGAGTCATAAGCGTAACAATGATAACGGGCTTGTCTCTCCGAAGAGACGCTAAAGAGAAGGAGGCAGAAGGAAGTCTCTTCCACACCCTTTGCCTCAGATGCTTCCCGAGCCTATTTCAGAAGCAGCAGGAGACAGGCAAACAGTGGCAAAGCAGGGAGGAAACCTGCACTTGGGCTGCTGTCAGCCAGTGAGCAAGGCTGGGTGGGGGAAGGCTCTGTCGCCCTAGCCCCTCGGAGGCTGGTTGGCTAGACTGGCCTCAAGGAGCTCTGGAGGCCGGATGTGAGGTATGCAGGAGATTCCTTTCTGTTGCTGGGTTGAGGTGGCCCTTCAGCCACAGTTATAGATAGCAGATGGCTATGGCGGAGTTCTGAGCAATATCTTCACTTCTACATGCGAACTGGCTAAAACGAATAGACTAGAAATTACTCTGTTCCCAAGAGACAGTGGCGGGGCCTGCGGTCCCTGTGAAGGCCACCGTGGCGCTGCCTCAGCACTACTCTTCCCACGCAGGACATCTGACACATGCAAGGACAGGGGTTTTCTTACATGGGTGCCAGGGATCTGAACACAGTTCCTCACGCTCGTATGGCAGCCTTTTGCCCTCTGGGTGTCTCCGCAGCCCACATGAAGGTTTCTGAGGGAGGCTGGTACTCCTAGCCAGCCTTGGAGGAGAAGGGCAGAAGTCGAAGTCCTGAGTCAGAAGCTCAGACGTGACGGGTGTTAATAACTGAGCCTCAGAAGCAACAGTTATTGGAAACTGATCTCCTCCTTATTAATATGGTCCCGCAATGGAGAGAAAAGATCTCTCCATGTTCTAGAATGCAAACAATGTTTTAATCTTTAATTATATTCTCAATTTCAGCTCTTCTGGAGAACTGCAGCCACCTAGGCCTAGGATTATTTCTTTATTACACAGCCTCTCTGTGGTATTTAATGAATATTGTTACTTAATGCTCACCAATGGGGGAGAGAAGGACTTAGGAAATCTTCTGAAGACTTTCCCCAAACTCCGCCAACTTTTATCTGCATGCTGCCCTCCTCTGTGGGACACCAGCACAGGCCAAGCGCTTGCTCTGCCGCAGCCCTCACTCAGGCTGAACCCTGTGCGCTGTGCAAAGCCTCCGACAGAGGGTCTGAGCCAACTACTAGCTGTGGCTTTGCTCGGGTCAAACAGAACCCAGCTCCGAGGACACAAGAGGCAGAGTGCTATTCAAGCCCCTGTTGCCATAATGAATTTAATATAAGTGAAATGACCACATAACCACATTCTGCCCTCAACAAAATAGTCTCAGAAGTGAAAACAACAGCAGCAGCAGCAGCAACAACAACAACAAAAAACCCAAAACATCCAGAGACACCACCACAAGCATGTAAGCTCTCGGGCACCACAGACATGACTTTCCAGCACAGCTGCAAAATGCTGGACTTCATAGTTGCTAAGAGGGACGAAGATGGAAAACAAACCAAACCTCCTTTTTAAAAAAGTCTTAAAATCAGCAGAAGAGAGAGAGTGGCAAGAGGCAGCAGCCACAGGGCGGCCTCCCACACAAGCACCGCCAGTGACCCCGGAAGCCCTCGCCCATTCCTCATTCTCATGAGGACACACAAAACCACTGCCTTGCTCCCGTGACGCCTGGTGTTTGCACACTAAAGAAAAGACAACGTGAGCCTTTGGAGGACAAAGCAACCACATGGAACTGTGAGTGGGTGATCCCGGGAGCCAGACGCACGCATAGTGGTGGCAGGAGCCACGCCTCATTTGATTCAACTCCCAGAGCACTCAGTGGCCTAGAGGAGGCTGTGTGTGTGTGTGTGTGTGTGTGTGTGTGTGTGTGTGTGTGTGTGTGTGTGTGTGTTTCAGTACAGGGCTGAGTATGGTGGCATTTCTCATGCCCCGAGCTGATGGCATTTCTTTCCGAGAACTGCATCACGCATTTGCCATAGTGATGCTATTGCTCAAACACACGCGGTGTGAAGCTAGCTCCCTTGAAGGACTCAGACAATACTGAAACACGCCATGTTGAGGAAGGGTCGCCAGGAGCCTCAAAGGATATCAAGCAACAGCATTCAGCATCAAAGTGGGATGAGTCATTGCCACACACGGCTTGAGTCAATCTCTAAAGCTACACACAGAGAAAATGGGAAACAAGCACTACATCCTGTGCTCCATTTGTGTGACGTTCTAGAGGCAGCAACTGGAGGAAACAGCAGAGACCACACAGGGGTTGCACACAAATGTGGAGACAAGACGTGAGCTCTGAGAGCTGGGCTGTAAAGCAGAGGTGTGAGATGCGGGAGCTGGCAGGGCATCCTGGTTCAGACATAGGGTTCCTACAGCAGATGCTTTTGAACACGTCTACTTTGTTTACTAACAGGAACAGGTCGAGGGAAAGGAAACCCGGAGCTATAGACTGGAAAGGAAGGCAGTGGGGACCAAGTGCAGGGAGGCCCTAAAGGGATGGCACTCGGATTCAGCAGGCGGGATCATGGCATGCAAGAAAATGTGGTGGAAAGATGCTGTTAGCCCTAACTGCATGGGGATAGTGGTAGTATTTTCAAAAAGGACCTTTCAGAGAGCCTAGTTTGCCCTCCAACTGAAATGAGGCCGAGGCATGCTGAGTTAAAGCAGAGAGGGCTCTTTCTTCTCTGGCCACTGAAAGCCAGCTTGTCATTAGCTGCACAGGCCATAGTGTTGTGGACCCTTCAGCCTGACCACATAGATCCAAACTAGCATGCCACGTTAACAGAGAAGCATACCAACCCTGCTGTTGGGAGAGAGCACAACAGAGCCACGTCTGACAGATACTAAATACAGGTCTCTCAGAACATGACTCATAGAGCAATCAAATCAGACAGCCATTCCAGACACTAACCTCAATCCAATTGGGGGAGGACGTGGGTCGGGTCAAAAGTCTGGCAATGTTTCCCCAGCAACAGGGAGACAGCCTCTTTCAAAAGGAACAACATCCCCTTCTGTCAAAGCATCACTGAGGAGGACAGCTCAGGGAGGGAGGGTGCTCAGCAACACGCTATGAACACATTCCATTTTACCTCCTTACAAGCTTCTTGGGGGGAGGTTTGTGAGGGGAGGGGAGTCTTTAATCCCAGCACTCACTCATCCTATGGAACACAGGAGCAACCAAGTCTGCAGGCGACTGTTTAAGCCACTGCTTAACACACGTTGCACAACTGCCCCACATTCCTGTTTACAGTCCCTGCACAGCTCAACAAGGCTGGTACAGAGGTCTAAGAGGAAGCAACCCTGGGAAGCGCTTGGCTGCTTTCTTCACTGGTTAAAGCCCACCCCAGCCTTGGCAACGCTGGACACCTGGCAACGCTGGTAGGAGGGAAAGCTGGTGAAACTTCATGGGGTCTGTAAGCGGGTCTTCCCCAGCATCTGACATGGGGACTGTCCCATCCAGTCCAGGGATGTGTCTATAAACACCTACCCTCTCCTTACAGAGCACAAAAAAACAAAAAAACCCAAAGTCCGATTCCACCCTGGGGAACCACTGAGTCTAACAGCCTTCGGAGTATGGGTGTTGCCAAAGCAGCCATTCCACAGGATAGTCTCACCCCTGTCGGGATGATAACTTCCCTAACACAGCACAGAGGGACCCCTACTTTAGTAAACTCCTACACTCAGTCTATTCAGACACCTCCTCTTACAGTGAGGGCAAGTACAGTTAGGGCAGAATTACATGTCAGTGGCCAGGAGGTGTAGAGGAGCACCCCTAGAACCTCAGGTGAGGGGTCAGTGACCCGATTCCCTTCTTCTAGGAGGGGGTATCAAGTGCCAGCAAGCCTGGTCTTGAGAGTCTCTTGCAAGATGATGACAGTGTTGGCCACCGTGCTCAGAGGCCAGCACTCTACACCAGCACCGTGACCAGAACATGGATCTTGTCTATCGCAGGACTTGGCATATACTCTTATGATGTTCCCATCTCTAGTGTCCTGAAAGCAAAAGCACACTTCAGTCCTTTCTGAAGCTCCTGCTCCATGCATCGACTGTGACACTTGTGGGCCTGAGTAAAAGGACCTGACCGGGACTTGCTCTTATCTGGCCTTCCCTGCAGTGTCTTTCCATTGGCAACTGGGTGCTTTTAAGTCATGTGCATGTGTCCCTTGGCACTTTTCTTTCATAAGAAACAGCTTGTGCCCTCCTGATGAGCTTCATTCGGACCTCGTGACTCATTTCTAATGGGCAGAACAGTGGGCAACAGATACTTGGAGGGCAAGTTGGAAGGGACAACCTCCTTTCGGCTGCTTTTGGAGGCCAGTGCCATACCTGAGGCCACTCAAGAAGCCTGTGATGTGGGAAAGAAGCACAACTTCCTGTCACCAGCCTTCGGCCACTGGCTTCCCTGCTGCTGGACTCTCAGGATGCTTTAACAAGATGCCAACCAGGGTCCACAGTAAGAGAGCTCAGCTGGGGTCACTGCCCGAGTGCATCCTTCCTGGAACAGCTCCTGACCTCAGCTGAACCCTGATGACGACGATGGCGTTAGCCAATTAGTAGCACGTACTGAGAGACTGAGTCAGACCTGCCCAGGCAAGCCACTCTCAGAAGCCTGACCCAGGGGGACAGCACAGGAAATGCCTCGTAGTGCTAGCACTATGTCCAAGGGCGAGTTATCTGACAGCAGTAGGGAACCGTGAGGGTGTTGGGCTCGGGGAAGGGACGGGTAATTAATAGAACAACCTGGTGAACCCTGTCTCATAGGGGGCTCAGGGATTTCCTTAATGACAAGGTAAGTGATGGCGAGTGTGTGTATAATAGAACGGTGTAACTGGGGCTCTGCTGTAGGACATTAACTGTGAACAGGCTATTAACACGCATGGCTGAATGCTTTAGAGAGCACGTCACGCTGCCTCCTCTCATCAGCTACCTCCATAAACACACGAGTGCAGAGAGGAGGAGAACATCTCAATTCCATCCTTTCTGGAAAGTTTTGTTCACAAAAATGATCTCGTGTGTGTGTGTGTGTGTGTGTGTGTGTGTGTGTGTGTGTGTGTTCGCACGTGCGGTGAAAAAAAAAATCCACCAAACCTTATAGGGGCTTCTTTGGGATGGTGTAACATATTTGTTACCTTTGGTTTTTCTTTACACTACATTACACATCCATTACTTGTGGGATGGTATTCCTTTTTAACTTTTAAAAAAATGTTCATAATTCCAGTAGGAATTGTGTGTCCTCTTCCTAGTCACCATCGAACACAGTGGCGGGCTGTGCGGAGTCTGGGCATAGTTCCTGTCTAGGAAGCAGTAGTTCTAGGAAGGGATCCCGGGAGGCTGGGAGCTCTAGAGCTCAAAGGCATGAGCACAGTAGTCGATCCCCGCAGGAAACGGCTCGGTGGACAGGAAATCATTCTGAGGCTATATTCTTAGGGTGCTGCAACCACTACTCACTTTAAAGCACGTCTTTTGAGTGATCTATTATAAATGTACGGCGACAGTTGTGAATACTCCTCTCTCTTTCCCTTTGGCATCAGAACAGTGTCTGTTGATTGCCTCGGTGCTTAAAATAGCTTCTAAGTGTCCTCATAATAGCATGTCACCTGTAAACAGGTTTCAAGCCAATGCAAATTAACAAATGGTGAACAGATGGACCAAGAACTGACTTTTGTCAGGAGAGAGTTAGCAACAAACACTTTTTGGCTTCGGTCTTATGGGACCATTAGAAAGTCTTTCACTTCTTGCCAAACATCTTGCCTCAGTAGACAATCCAAGCAGGGAAAATGACAGATTACAAGGCCCATCAGACTTCGGGGAGCTGCGTGCTGAGATATGCAGAGTCACCGAGTCAACACGATGCAACAACAGAGTAGCACTCTGCAAGAAGCTTTCTGCTTCTCAAGTCAGCTTCTTTTCAACACGGCACATGTATACGCATGCAGCATGCAAACACAGCCGGGAGAGAGCTCACCTTGTCTGGCAGGTGCAGACTGTGAGAGGGCCCACAGAACGTGGAGACAGCTGTGGACAGGTGCCTGCTACTGGAGAGTGCGCAGTGACTCTCCCCAGCCCTCCTCTTTCCTCAAGTGTGTGCCTTAAGCCATCGCCAGTGAGTCCTTGCTTGACCACTTAAGCAGGCCCCTCCTCCCACACGCAATCCTATTTATTCCTAATTGTAACTGGAAACTATGCTTGTAATTCCGGCCTTATGACCTGGAACCCTGCCTGGCACAGTAAGTATTTGCTAACCAGACAAAATCAGTGAGCCTTGAGTGAAGGTGGACATGCATGTCTTCTATGCAAATGATCCTTCGAGCAGCCAACGTAAAGATGCAGCTGGTAGCTGAAGACAGGAGAGAAGAAGACAGTAGAGAAGAGAATGAGGAGGTGAGGAATGTCTGAAGCCCATACACGGTCCCCGGGGGTGTGACCCCCCTCTGAGGAGTGTGCACACTGGGAGACACCCTACCAGCAAGGCCTCTCAGCACACAGCTTGCCAGCCAAGCGGGCGAAGCAACTGAGGTAACAAATATTATAAGGAGTAGAAAAAGAAGGCATCCATGCTTCCTGTTTTTATGCTGACCTAGGGAAACAGCTCAGTGGAAAAGCATGTTCTTAGCATACACAGGCTTGGGTCCAATGCCCAGGGCACACACTTGTGTCCATGTGTGCGCACACATACACACAGAACAAGCACAATTGACAGCATAGGATTTACTTATATAATGTTCAGGAACTGGCAAAACTGTGGTTTTTCTTTTAGAGCATTTGTTTTGAGACAGGATCTTATGCTATAGCCCAAGGCAGCCTTAAACAGAGATTCCCCAAGCGGCATAAAGGCAACTTGGGTGCTAGCTGGGAGCCTGAGGGTTTTGGAATCTGTAGCTACCAGGATGTACACAGGAAAGGAAAGGCACCATGTGGCCTGTGTGCCTATTGTCCTTGCTGGTGAAAAGACCAAGGGTGCATGGGTGACTAGTGGAGCCAGCGGCCAGCCCAGCTCTGACTGAACCCAGCTTAAGCGTGTCCTCTGGGCCTGTGCTTACCAGAATGTACACAGGTCATCTCTACTGGTGTTCTGCCAGCTTCAGAACTGGACTAAGGAAACATTAAGATATGAAGGACCTAAAGCTCCCAGCTGGAAAGTTATACGCCAGGTACATAAAAACTAGGAACTACATCATACCGGTTCCAGAAAAACTTAGGTAGCCAGTCCAGCTAGAGTCTTTTAAAACAGAAAGACACTATTTGGAAGGAAAACAAAACCCTCCTACCAACTCCAAAAGAGAACAAAACAATGTTCACCCGGGTGGAAAGCCCCGCCATAAACCCTTCACTCACTGAGGCGGCAGAACCAGAGTGGTGGGCTGGGCCTTCGGTCTCCTCTTGGCAGACACACCCATCTGGTTTGCAGAGCGCTTCAAGGACTGCTGATTCAAAAGGCCAGACGCTAGACCTGCATGGTACTGCAGCTGCAGAGACAAGAGGGAGAGAACATTCCATGAGCTGGGGACAGCAGGCGTTAAACTATCAATCCCAGGCCAGACTGTCACCTCACACATTTTCTTTCAAAACTGCTGCTAACGTCCTGCTGCAAAAAAATGTATTCCTAAGGTGATAATTAAATGAAAAGAAAAAGAAGCAAAGTTGTTCCTTGCAACAGTAATGCACCAATGAAAAATGGACACAGATGAAAGGGTTAAAGTGTTAAAGGGCTTCAGAGCATCACTGCACTGATTTAGAAACAAAGCAAGACGCACTGTGAGGCACTTACAGAGGTGCTGCTCGGTGCTGTGCATTTCTGAAAACTGGCAGAACTGGGGAGGTGTGGCGGTGGAAATACACCCAGGTCTTTCAAGGGGTGGTCTGAAAGCCTGTGTTGTGTTGCGAAGATGAAGACCTGCACAGTTTCCTCCAGGGACAGAGTTAGTTCCGGGAACTCCTGCTTGTAATAAAAACTACAGAACTGATCCTGGACCGTGTAAGCCAGGACCTCAACTTGGCTGACCACACAGGCTCAAGCACACGAGCTGGAACCTTTCTCTGGAGTCACTTTTCCTATTGGTGACGGTACAAGTGTCAGGATGAGAGCCAGCTCAATCTAACACAGCCCATACAAACAGAGCGAGGCTCTAGAGGGAACGGCAGAGGTGGTGACTTCACTCCTGCTCATGTGCCGCTGACCACTGCAGCGAAGAGGAAGCTGCGTGCACGAGGTGGGCTCGGGGCCAGTACCCTCTGCTTCATTCCTGAACAAGCTGCTGAGCTTCTGAGGTTACTTACCACACACCATTTTACTCCTGGTGGTATTTTGGCTTCTGTGGAGGGGAGAAACAGCACGGCCTCGTTCTAACCCAGACAACTTGGTATAGAAACCCACCTCGCTGGGCGTGGTGGTGCATACCTTTAACCCCAACACTCAGGAGGCAAAGACAGGTGTATCTCTGTGAGTTCGAGGCCAGCCTGGTCTGCAAAGTGAGTCCAGGACAGCCAAGGCTACACAGAGAAACCCTGTCTCAAACAAAACAAAACAAAAAAAAAAGGAAACCCACCTCACTAACTTATAGTTTGTGTAAGGTGTAGTGCATACATGTTGAGTGCACCATTTGATGGTTTAGACCACTGGTTCTCCAACTGGGGGTCGCAATTCCTTTAGGGGGATGAAATGACCCTTTCACAGGGGTTGCCTAGACCATCAGAAAACACAGATATTTATATTATGATTCATAACAGTACAAAATTACAGTTATGAAGTAGCAGCTAAAATAATTTTATGGTTGGGGGTCATCACAACATGTGGAGCTGTATTAAAGGGCCTCAGAGTTTGGAAGGTTGAGAAGCCCTGGTTTAGACAAAGGCACAGAAAATTTCCCGACACTGCAGAAAGCTCCCTGGTGCCCCAACTTCTGCCAACCCAACATCTGGATTAAAAACAGTTTCCCAGTCTCACACACTGCCAAATGAAGCAGAGCTCTGTGACATGTGACAATAGCCTTCCTCTGCTTTTGTAGTTTAGATCCTAAGAATTGCCATCAATCTCTCTATAATAAAATTAGCCTTGACAGTTATCCCAACCCTGAACAGACATAAACAAAACACTCAGATGTGCAAGTGCTAAGCTGAAAATTTGGACTGAGACCGTTGCTAACAACTGACATGCTTCTTCCCCTCCTCTCCAATGAAGCAAGGTCTTTAGAATATATATTTAGAACTAACTAAACATACAAATAGTAACTCATTCTGAATCAATTTCTTCCCAATTGCTTTCCAAGGCGTGGATTTCCTTTGCCGAGTCAGCTGCATTACAGCTTGTGGTAATGAAATGGTGACCACCATATATAAAGGGCTGGGCTCAGATGCAAAGAGCAATAAAGCTCTGAAAAACAAATGGCCCCACCTAAGGCCACTGGGCTGCACACAGAGAAAAAAACAAAGATGATTAAAATGATCTGCTCCTTCCAAGTGGCTGTAAAAGAGAAGCTGGCTACCCCGTGACCCAGTAAGGCAGAAATGGCTGTGTTTGGAGCATCCACACTGCTTCCTAACAGGCAGTTGACTTACCGGGAGGACCTGCTGGGGAGCCCATGGCCACCCAACACAGGACAAAGACAGATAGCCTTCATAATAAAACAGGAGCTCTTCACAGGCTGGAGAAGGGCATGACTTGGCTCTAACAACTCATCTTAGACCAGTGAATTTTGCTCAGATTTGGTTTTCTCCTACAGATTCCTTAAATGGGAAATCAATGGGAGCAAGGGACAGCACAAGTTTGAAAGACAATGTTTCAAAATGTCAGCTGCTCAGGCTTCGATCTTCCCCACCAGAATCTGCAGTGAGAGCAATAAGCACGGGTCTTTCTGGAATGAAGGGAAGACAGCTTGGCAGGGCCCCTCCTGGCCCAAGGAACCCTCTCTGCCTTTGGCTCTCCATCTTCTTTGTCCATGCAAGCTCAGCCGATCCGGCCCTGCTGACGCTTTTCAAGGCAGAGTCCTGCTAACTATGCACAGTGGCAAGGGGATTCTGTCCACCTGGCCCCGTTTGGATCATTTGCTCGAACAAACAAAAACCAATGCAGCAGAGCTGCATGCTGACTGCTATCTGTCTTTTAGGTTCCTACGAAGCTTCCCCATCCTGGTGGCTCTCAGCATGCAGGCAGCTCCACAAGCACATACAGGTGGAGGGACTTTCCTTCACCCAAAACAAAGCCTGCCCTTGCAAGCTGACTCATAACGATTAAGTGACATTTGTTAATCATATATAAGATCCCAGTTTCCAGGAACATGGCTCCAACTGTCAAGATCTATAAGGGGCCATTAAATATTAACTGAACCACCTTTATAATGGGCAAAAAGGTCAAAGTTAATAAAACTGACAGGCAGCTCCTGTCCAACTGGATTTATACATTATTTAAACACCAAACACTTCATTCCAGGGAACACTGTTTAGATCTGAAAAGACTTTTGGAAAAAGTCTCCCCGGCCAACAGTTCGGAAGCAAAAGGAGGTTCAGACCAAATCCACGTGCAACATTAGGAACGGGTTATGCACAAAAACTCTGCTATAAATTTTCAGTTATAGGTTCTGTTATGTTTTCTATAAAAAATATATTTCAATAAACAAACTCCATTCTAATGTCTGCGGCATGGAAGCAGCTTCATCTCAGAAAAGCCACTTGTCCAAGTTCTGATGTGAGGTTTCCATGTAGGATTATTTCTCCACTAACAGGAACATGACAGAGGCAAGAAATGAAACAGCCTGGCCTCAAACCTTTCACATCCTACAACTGTGGGTAAGAAGGCTTAGGCTACACGTGGGGTCTTCCTTCACCATGGAGCTGCCATCCCCATAGACAGCAGCTAGCAGCTCGGTCTGTCCTCTGAGGTTGTGGATGCTCCAGCTAGGACTTCACCATGAGTCGATTTCAGCCTTCTACCTTCCATGAGTTACTATGCTATCTGCGCTCAACCTAAAGCCTCGTCTAATCAATCATATTCACTAATCACCTCTATACCTGGGGAAATTTCAACAACTAACAATGACATGAGAAAAGACCAATCAGAAGTAGTCAAACTTTGACGGCAGCTATTGTAAATAATGCTGAGACTCACTGTCCATGGGAGATGCTCTGAGTATTGTCAGGAGCGGCCCATGAGACTGAAAGCCTGCACAGCATCCTTTTGAGAAAGCGCCCCGGGCTTTGCTCCCAGGAAAGCCTGTGGCTGGACATCCCGCACCCTTCTTTAGAGGAGCCAGGCAAGTACCTGACTCCAGCATGAAGGTGGCAGCGCAGTACCACCTCCCCTAATGCTCACACAGTAGGTGATCTATGAGGAAACAAACACCATTGCCCCCAAAATTATGACCCCGTAGTCCAACCTAGAGAGCTAACAAGTTTATTGGGCTTACAGAGCATAGATGGGGGGTTACTTACAGGAGTGTATGTGACCCCAAAGCAGCTGCACCTTTGAAAACCCTCACTCTGGCAGGGATAATGACAGGCCTAGAGCTGTAGAGGTGGAGTCCGCCTTTCAGTTAACTTTCCGCGCTGTATCTGCGCCCTAGATCATGAGGCCATGTGCAAATAGGGCGGAATTACACACAGCGGGCTGAGATGTGCAAGAGGGAGCAGCTGGAATCCCAGGTGACAGTCCAGTGACTCCCCCCACCCTCTTTCTATTGGACAATGTCAACAGCCACTTGGCACAGTCACAGCAGCTCTGGCGAAATCAAAGACTGTTGCCCTCAGAGGACAGCACTCTTTCACTGGGCAGTCCAGGTCTTACAGAACCTGCTTGAAAGAACCTAGAGCCTGGGGTCAAAGTGCAGTTGGCTTGAGTATGCTCTGAATTGCAAATAGTAGCGCACATTGAACGAAAACCATCTTGAAGAAAATGATGGCGGCGGGATTTGATGCCAAGTTTCTGGCTGAAATTTGAGTATTTAGGAAACTCAGTGAGCCTTTAGGTTAGTCTCAGTTTGCTTGGTGTCCTCCCTACTGCCCTGATGGCTTCTACCTGCTCCAAAGTAAGGAAAATGTTTTTGCAATGGGCCAAGAATGAGAGCGGAGTTCCTTGGTCTGCTCAAGTCCAATGCACTCACTAGGCCAGGGCCCCTGGGTCCAAGGCCGAAGCGATGCTCTATACGCAGCATCTTTCTACACACACTATACGGCTGGGAGCGCACACTAAGAGAATATGCCATTCAGAAACTTCTGAAAATGTAAAGTCAGGTCAGCCATGCTTTGATTTTATTTCCTTCTTAAGGATTCACCCAATCCTTAAACAGGGAGGCCAGCTTTTGGCCTGAAGGGGGGATTTGTTCATTTCACAAATCACTTACCTGCACATTCCTAAGAAGACCACCAGACATATAGGTACTGCAGGTAACCAAGCCCTGTGGACCCAGAACAGGCTGGGACTAAGCTCTCACAGTGGAGTGGCTTAGACAAGAGGCCCCGAGGGCAGGAGGAAGAGATAGAAGAGCCGGGATCCCCACAGGCCGCTGCCCCACCTGTACTCTAGACCTTTTCCAAGCACATAACTCACCATCTTGGGATTTGGACTCAGGAAAGGCATCTCTGTGCTGTTTTTTGTCTGAGAGAACAACTCTTACCCAGGAAACTTCTCTTCAGGGGCCATGTTTGCTGTTGGTTCCTGCATACTGCCAATGCCCAGGACTACTCACTACACACAGGGGCTACTGGTGCATCTGTCAGCAGACGAGCAGAAGGGCCACTGATTGAGACCTGGCCTGGCTTGTACAGTTACTGATCTGGAGAACAGACACTGTTCTTACTGAAGACTTTGGGACCGGATGAGAAAGCAAAGAAGTCCATGCCCTACTCCATGCACATCACTGACCCAACAATATACCAGTAGACAGACAGACAGACAGGCAGGCAGGCAGACAGACAGCTCTTTCCAAGGTAACAGAGAACACACCAAAATCCAGAGGCGTACTCTAAGCACACATTTTATATATTGATACACACACACCTGAGCCAGCTGCCACCTTGCACAGCTGGGATACATGCCTGCAACATGGGTGGACAGAGATAATTTGAGATTTCCATACAGTCATATTCCCCCAAATCATTAAATTCCAAATGGAACTAAAAACCAGGACTATTTCATCACAGCTTTGAGTTGCGGAGACCTCTGGCCCTCATTACTGCAGTAGCTTAGCTTCCTGCTAATGAGACAGTACGGCATCGCTGTGAAGCTAGTCAGCTCCTTCTGAGCCCAGCTCTGGGCAAAGCAGGGAAGCCTGCCTGGCACCGTCTGTGCCAAGGAAAACAACTACAGAAAAACACCATAAATCTAATTGTTCTGCTTGGGTTTCAATATAAATATCAGACAATGGCATTAGCGTTGGTCGCCCTTTTATCTCATAGAACTCCTTTCAAATAGCCGATTATTATTTTTTTAAGCATTGAATTGAGATTTTATAGGTAAATAATCTTTTTACTTGGTCAAAACAACATCAATAAACCATAAGAAGGAGGCCTCCAATTTACTTGCCTGTTTGTTCTCCACTGGGCAGCGGGGATGCAGGCCCTCCAATTACTCTGAAAGCAAGCCCTGAAACAGGGCTGTGCTTCCTGCTCAACTGTGGCACTGCGTGGATGTGCTAACTGCCATTTGGGTTTCTTTCCGACATATTAATGCATGGACCTGCTCTGCTGGTGCTTCCTGGAGTTCACGCCTTTATTAATAGGCCGTTCTCCCCACCTGCTCCTGCGTGCGCCACAGCTGTATACACGCAACCACACTTCAAAATGCCAGTCAGCGAGGGGAGAAATCACTCATGTAGCTGAACACTCAGGAACAAAACAAACCGAACACAGCTAAAACTGAAGGCAGACTCATCGTGAGGGTTATCATTTGTACAGAAAGGAAGGAAGGAGGGAGGGAAAGAGGGAGGGAGGAAAGGAGGGAGGGAAGGAAGGAAGGTAGGCAGGCAAAAAAGGGATGATGAGCAGACCTCTAAAAAAAAAAAAAGATAGGCAAGGGGAGGTAAGATGAACTGTCGTGCTGTCTCCTAAGTGTCAGCAAGCGTCATGCCAGGCTCTCATCACAGGTGCCACACAAGGGTCACAAAGAGCAGCGTGGTTAACCAGCTGATGTTTGTGTCACACTAGTCTGCTGAAGGCCCCACTTCAGTATTTGGAAGTAACGATACTAGATGAGGAATGACATTAGATGAGGTGCCCAAAGTGAGTCCCTGTGAAAGGATGACCACTTGGATGAGAGTATACAAAGAAGGTGGCCGGTGGCACACATGGGAGACCGTCCTCACTGGGCATCCAATCTGCCAGGGCCTTCATCTTGGACTTTGCAGCCTCACTGTAAGAAACATTTGTTGTCTAGGCCACTCACTGTATTATAGTTTATGGTAGCAGCTTGAACTATAATGCCATCTCACTAGTTAAGATGCAGCCAGGAAGTATAAATGGGGCCAAAACAACATGGACAGTGCAATAGCAAGAATATTATACAAGTTTCTGAGGCAGTGACAGAGTGAGATGGTACTCTCCTAACAGCAGTGTGCTGGGCCTGTGTGCCCGTCATCCTCTTGGTGGAGCAGTGTGCTGGGCCTGTGTGCCCATCATCCTCTTGGTGGAGCAGTGTGCTGGGCCTGTGTGCCCATCATCCTCTTGGTGGAGCAGTGTGCTGGGCCTGTGTGCCCATCATCCTCTTGGAGGGGCAGTGTGCTGGGCTTGTGTGCCCGTCATCCTCTTGGTAGGGCAGTGTGCTGGGCCTGTGTGCCCGTCATCCTCTTGGTAGGGCAGTGTGCTGGGCCTGTGTGCCCGTCATCCTCTTGGAGGGGCAGTGTGCTGGGCCTGTGTGCCCGTCATCCTCTTGGAGGGGCAGTGTGCTGGGCCTGTGTGTCCATCATCCTCTTGGTGGGGCAGTGTGCTGGGCCTGTGTGTCCATCATCCTCTTGGAGGGGCAGTGTGCTGGGCCTGTGTGCCCGTCATCCTCTTGGTGGAGCAGTGTGCTGGGCCTGTGTGCCCATCATCCTCTTGGTGGGGCAGTATGCTGGGCCTGTGTGCCCATCATCCTCTTGGTGGGGCAGTGTGCTGGGCCTGTGTGCCCGTCATCCTCTTGGTGGGGCAGTATGCTGGGCCTGTGTGCCCATCATCCTCTTGGTGGGGCAGTGTGCTGGGCTTGTGTGCCCGTGGTCTCCTTGAAGGAAGAAGCCCACCCTGCTTTCCTTAGCAGCTATGCTTATACTTCCCTGAAAGAGCTCCCTATACACCTGACACGTCTGCACACACTAAACCACACCGTGCACTTCACCTTTCTTAGTTATTAACCTACAAGAGCTGCAGCAGGGGACAATGAAGCACCCAGAGTCACCTCTGTGCTGGCAGAATCCGAGAGTGCTAGTTTCTGACCAACAGCCTGCAAAGCAAGGCTAGAATTATGCCCACTGTTCCTTCAACGCGGAAACACTATGGCTATAAAGATTTCTCTGGCTGACAAGACAGTTTGGCCAGTAAAGGTGCCTCCCACGAAGCCTGATGACCTGAGTTCTATCCCTGAAGGCCACATGGTGAAAGGAGAGAAGTGACTCCTGCAACTTGTTCTCTGACTGCTGCACCTACTCACAGGCTCATATGTAAATAAGTAAATAATAAAATAATGATGATGATGATGATGGTGATGATGATGATTCCTCTACGAAAACACAATCTAAGCCTGGCTTCCTACTACAAAAATCCATGCCTGTGAATTTAAGTCCAGTGATATAGCCGTTTCACTGATCTCAAAGTCTCCAGCTAAAGCTAGTGGTAGAGGGGGCAGAGGATCCTTGTGAAGGCCATGCCTGGGTTAGCCTTGACAGGTACCCCATCTTGAACTGACAGATGAAACTTTATTTATTGTCCTCATAACATTCATGGCTGAGGCACGGAGAAGAGAGAAAGGAGGCTTTGCAATCAGGAAACGAGTAAAGTGGGAGCCCTGTGCGCCTCTGCGGCCCAGTCCCTGACACCACAGCCTCCGCACTGGCTAGCTAACAAGTTCTACACACTAGGAGACATGAGCTCAGGAGATTACCAAGCTAATGAAAACAAGAATGTGATTAAATCATTAGAAAGTTCTTCTTTTACAGGTAGTCAGGTAAGGGGCGGCTCCCTCGCAGAGATGAATGAATGCTGCACAGCTGCTGCTGTGGTTAGATTCCACCCAGGAAACTATTAAACTCTCCTTACTTCCAGGTCAGGAAACTCCTGCTTCGGAGCTAAGTTTGATCCAATGCCCCTTCCCCGTTAGCCGGTAGTCTGCTGGGGAGGCAAATGGCTGCCAGCCAGGGACTTGACCTACCTTTTCCCAGGCCCTGTTTACCAGAGGAAGGAGACGTGAAGGGGAGGGCAGGGCGGTGCACAGAAGACACGCATGGGCTCGGGTGCAGCTCGGTGGTGCAGCATGTGCTTACCATGCACGATGCCCTAGATTCAACCACAGCATATGGGGGCAGGAGGAAGAAGATGGGCAAAGGAAGGAGGCATATAACCACCGACTTGCAGGGACCTAACTCTAATGTCAGAACAAGCAGAGAGAGCAGGAGTGGAAGAGAGCTAACGGTCCCTTAGTTTGGAGGCTGCAGGACCTCCAAAGCTGGAAGCACCAAAGCATCGTTTTATTGATCCCTCTGACAAGTGGCATCGTTTCTTCAAGGTAAAGGAATCGTGAGGCACGGCAGCAGATGCACTCCTCCACACTCTGGATGGGGCAGGGAAGACAGAGCATGGCAGTGTGGCCTCATGGGCTGGAGACACAGCCCTAGACAGATGGCTAGCTCCACACTAAGGCTCCTGAGTTTCTCCTCTCCTCAAAGCCCACTGTGAACAGCAATGTTCATCCAGAAGGACCAAAAGTTGTCTTCATGTTGACTGAACCCCTCCCTAAGGTGGATGTCAGAGGGGTTTCTTATTTCAGTTCTGTGGAGAGTGGTGAGGAAGAGGCCAAGAACATCTAAGGACGAAGTCTCAGGGCCAGCAATCTGCAGGGAGCCGAGCTGCTCTCCAAGTCTGCAGAGGGGTCCACTCTTACCCTCAAGCACAGGACCTGGCATCTTTCTGCACAGAGAAAGAGACCAAAGCCATCCAAGGACTGTAGAGGGGTCTAAACTGAGAAATGCCTCATCTCGCTAGCTGATCACTTTTTAACCAAGTACTGACACCCTAACTACAACGGGTAACAAATTGGGGGAATGGAAGAAAGAAAAAGATGCACCTGTTGAGCCGGGCATGGTGGTGCACACCTTTAATCCCAGCACTCGGGAGGCAGAGGCAGGTGGATCGCTGTGAGTTCGAGGCCAGCCTGGTCTACAAAGTGAGTCCAGGATGGCCAAGGCTACACAGAGAAACCCTGTCTTGGAAAAAAAAAGATGCACCTGTTAGCTGCACAGAGAAAGAAGTCCAGCTTAGAATTCTCCTCACACTGTGGAAGGAGACAGCCTGGCGGGCAGATGCCACTTGCCTCATCTCTAGTAACCCTCTCCCTAACAAGAAGAATGCTATGTGGGGGCCTCAGAAACCCTGGAGCATAGAGTGAAAGGCACTTGAGGAGCAGTTGGGAAGGGCCTTCTAATAGACTATCGAGATTGGTTTTTTTTTTAATCTGCACTCAACCTAAATGCCTGGCATGTTAGCTCAGCCTTGATGTGTTAAGCCACCAAGCTAGGATCACAAAACTCTCAGTCGAGCAAGACCAAGGGTGTCCTTCCACACACCCCTCCCACAGGACCACTCTCTTTCTGTGTGTGTGGGACTGTCTTAGGGCTTTCACTGGCTTCAATTTTGGTTTGGTTTGGTGGTGCCAGGGACTAAAGCCAGGACCATGCACACGCTGGGCACGTGAGTACCACCACAATGCATAGTGGACCAAGGCCATGGCTGTCTGTACAGAAAGAACAAGAGGAGGCAGACAGCTGTCAGCCTAGGTGCCAGAACCTTCCCCCACAAAATCCAGGGCTGTGATATTTTTCACCCTTGGAAGCAAAAATAGTCATGGTTTGGAATGGTTTTTGTTCAAAACAAGCAACATATCATACTGAATGTCCTATTGACCAATCGCCATGATCCAGGCGGAGGACGACTTGTAGTCTGAGAATGCAGGGATGTAGTCATCTGTCTGGGTACGTGCCAGCGGCCCTCCACACCTGTGCCTTGTGAGCGCAGGTCCATCAGTCCACTCCCCAAAGCCTCGTCTCTCGGTAGGGTAGTGCTGCTTCTCAACATTGTTCAGCTGCTCTAGAAGAAACCTGGGCCTCACCCTCAGGTCTTCAGAGTCGGTGAGTGGTAAACTGACCAAGTGCTGAGCAAAAGGGCCAACAGCGAGTGTACCTCAACTATGTAAACCGTGCTTGTTCCCGACAGGCTAGGGTTGATGTACCACTACCAACAAGAACAAACCAGTGACTGGAAGGCTTGCTTTGGACACAAGACTTAGAGGACACAGATGAGTTCTGGCCCTTGGGAAGCCAAGTACACAGAACAGCGAGGCTGGGACTGAGGCCAGCCCCTGACGCAAGGGCCGCTCTCTCTCCCGTCTCCTTCCTTGTTTTCCATTTTCCCTCCATTCCCATTGCTTTATTCCTCTCTCCCCTCCACCTTCCTTCTTCTCTCCCTCCCTACTATAGACTGAGTGCAGGACTTGATGCACGCCGGGCAGGCACATACCACTGGGCCACACCCCCAGCCCAAGAGGGGCAGCTTGATGAAGAAATGGTGCTGCCTATTCAAACCAGCCAATCCAATCTGCTGTGAGGAAGCAAGCAGGAGAACCACACAGGAGCAGCAGGCAGGCTGGGAGAGGGGACCCATGAGGGAAGATGAATAACACAGTCAACTACTTTAGCTCTGTATGGAAAGGAGCTGTCCCTGGGCCAGAGCTGAGAAGGAAGAACAGGCCGGTGGAGCTGTGCTACTAGTGTCCTTTCACCCTCAACACCCAAATAGACAGCTGCCTTTCACCTGGGCAGCTTGGCCAGAGCCGGGGCTTGCTCAAACCAGCCCAAAAACCCACCTTGCCTTTCAGAAACATCCATTCTGTTACCATTGTGCATTACAGCATGGGTAACGCACCCAGGCCCCACTGTCTGTGCACAGGGGCCCATGCGGATGTGTATCAACAACATGATGAGAACGGGCTGGTGTGACAGGTGCAGAACACAGAGCTAGACGTGGCAGGGAACCACAAGAAATGTCTCTGCTTTTAGGTCAAAGTCTGCCTCTAGTGCAAACCCCTAAGCGCAGAGCTTTCCCTAGTCTGGAACAGTGGCTAGCCAGACTCTACCACCTTGAGAAGCCTGCTGCGTGAACAAGCATCAGGAGGAGAGGCCAACTGTTGGCCACGGTGAGGTGCCCTGGTGAGGCAGCTCCACATGGTGGGCCTGAAGTGAGGCAGAATGTCGGACTAGCAGGAGCGTGCTGCCTGTTACTTCAAGGCAGCAAGGAAGCCAAGTATGAGAGAGGAAGAGGCAGAGGACAAGCTATATCTTTCCCAGGGATGTCCACAATGATCTACCTCCTCTAACTAGAAGATAGATAGACAGACAGACAGACAGACAGACAGACAGACCACACACACACACACACACACACACACACACACACACCACCCCCCACCCCAGCAATGCCATCATATTATGAATACTATGCAGGATTGATCCACTGATGAATGCAATGGCCTGGTAACCACACCCCAGTACATGAGGCTTTGGGGGTGTGTCACATCCAGAGAATAACAAGGGCTCACTGTGAGCTGGGGACTCATCTAATCTGGTTAATCCAAGGGATCTGCATGGTGACCTTGTAAAGCAGGCACTGTTGTTATCTCTTTGTTGATGATGAGGAAACTGAGGCACAGGCAATGGTAGGGTGAGGTCTGGAATCTGGACAGCCTGGCTCCAGAGCACCTCTTCTGGGGCCACTACAGCCACCCTACCATCAAGACCACTGCACCCTCAGTAAGTGTGCAGCTAGGGGAGAAAGCCAGGACAGAGATGAGATGAGCTTCACGCTGTGCTGAGAACCACCCCAGGGTGTGAGTGAGGTCTTCAAGAAGGGTGGGAGTGGAGGTGGGGGCTGGACCTATTGTCTTCCGCATTACTTGGTTAGGTCAGTTCAGGTTACAAGGAGCAGTCACCCTCAGGCTGCCCAGTTAGTACGAGTTTATCATGAGGGAAGTAGAGACAGCAGGAGAGGCGCCATCCGCCAGGCCTGGAAGATGAAACCACGACTTACCATAAACTAGCACACTGTGCCTGCTGGCACTGGAGTTCAGACCCACGGGCTGCTTTGCCTTGGGCTTCTATTTGCTGTCCCAGAACTCTCCCTGCTGCTGCTGCGGGAGTGTTCTAGCTGGTGTATACACACCTTTCACCCACTCGCTGCCTTCTGCTGTCTCACACCCAGAACAGAGGACAAGAAGCTGCCAGCGCAGAGCCAGGATTCCTTCTCACAACATGAAAATGTATGAAAAGTCCTCAAAGTCAAAAGCTTTCTCATCGATGTAGGCGCAGAACTCGTGTGGCAGCAAAACCTGTCTTGAACTGATATGTCTATTTAAATCTTAATTTATCTCACTTACTGTGAAGAGGCAGGCATTTCTATAGCACAATATCTGATTACAAGGTATTATGCAGGATCCCGCTGGAGAAATTATTGTAATATAGGGCATATCAACATGCTACCTCTCCATAACATAAAATTCTAAGACTCCCAAGCTTTGGATAAGGAGCTGTGAACCTGTGGGGCACAGGTGTGCTACAACAGTACCCCTGCCAGCCCACTTCACTGGCATCAGGACCACCCACAGGGCATTGGCCCCACACACAGATTCCAGGGCCCTGGCTCAAATCTGCATTTCTACGAGAGGCCCAGGAAGTCACATCAACACCAGTGAGCCCACATGGTTCTCAGGCACACCAAAGCCTCAGAACCACCATAGAACAATCTTAGGAAATACGTATGGATTCACTGATTGGTGCAGCATCTCCCCGGAAGCCATCAACATACATGCAACTGGGCTGGGGACATGGCTCAGCTATAAAGGTACTGCTGCCAAGAAATGTGATCCTTGGAACCCGCACAGTGGAAGGAGAGACCTGACTCTCATAAGTTGTCCTCTGACCTCCATACATGTCCTGGAGTGTGCGCACACATGCATACAGCAGAATGAATAAACGCGCTAAGAATTTAGTCTGTGACAGTTTCCCTTGGGCAAATCTCAATGAGCTCTCTTGAGCTGCAGCTCTTCCGAGTCAGCACAAGGATCCAGGGATGCAGAGATGAAGTGACAGGCTTCTAGCATGAAGAGGCATCTACCCTTCTGGTCAGAATCTGCTGCTTCCATGTTGCCTCTGGAGACAAGTGGTGAGTTTTGGGAATTCTGACCCCTTACCCAGTGCTCAGCTACATGTGACTAAGCAAACAGAGTCATGCACTGCAGGAGTGTTCAAATAGTTAAATTTTCAATCTTTATAAAAAAGAAAATCCATCAGACGTGATTGATAAGTGTACTTTTTAAAACTAAAGGTAAAAAAAAAAAGTGAAGATTGGCAACATTTTTCCCCATATAATTTGCTTTCTTTGCCTTTTTCCACAGCACTGCACATAAATCAAAGAAATGTTAAGGAGGCCCATATATCACCAACTGGCATTTCAAAACTATTTACAAAGTCTTTAACAGACACAGGACAGAGTCCAGAAACCAGGACCAGGGAGGCTGAAATCAGGGAGAAAATTAGCTCAAACACTGACAGAGTTAATTAAGTTTACAAATAATTCTCCAACGAGCAAATTATGATATTTAATAAGTCCTGCCTCAGTGCAGCAGGGTTACAAAACACAGAGGGGGTGGGGAGACAGACAAGCCAGCAGGACTTTCCCAAACAAGAATAATGTATATTTGAGCAAGCTGCCTTTCTATCATTAAGCACAGAAATCTGGGAACAAGGCAGGGAAAATGATGTTTTAATAAGGCCTGTGCTAGGCTTGTGAGCTGCATTTTACTTTCCCTTGCAACAGGGGTGGAGGCCCAGCAGGAGCGAGGTGCAAACCAGGCCTCACAGGCCAGTGCCCGTGAGCTGGCCTAGGTGGGGAGAGGCAGGGGCAGAGAAAGGTGGCAGCCATGGCCACATCCCACATAGACAGCGCATCATTCCCCAAGGGCAGGTGACAGATCAAATCGGTGGTTTGAGTGCTGGTTTCCAAAGACACAGACAGGTGTGCAAAGGTCTTCCTTCTTATGGGAGACAGCAGGAGTGACTTGCACCTGCATGTGTGCACTCAAATGGGGGTGGGGGATGGGGGTGAGGGGTGTCAGATGGACACCACAGGGACAAACAGGCACAGGAGTCACACTGCCCCTAGCTCCACACAGCAGAGTGGCTCTAATATTAAGGAAGTCTGCTTTCTATGTAAAGCCCGGCTTCAATGGTGCTGCCAATACCCGCCATGTGCCTCTGTCCTCAACTACTGTAGTCCAGAAGAGTGAACTGGCGGTAGCCAAGGCAGCAGGACAGACTGCTGGGAGATAAGGCTAACCCCTGAGGAAAGGCAGAGGAGAGGGCCTTCCTCCTCTGGGTCTCCAGCTTCATCATCTCAGCTAGGGACCCAGAGACACTACTCTGCTTCATTCCAACAGGCAACGTGAAAGGCCCTGAGGCTCTGCATGAACACACGGGCACGCTGGCATGGAAGCATGCTCCTTAACACACAAAGTCAGGATGGTAAACCTGTGCACAGCACAGAGACACTGTCTCACATGGGAGGCAGCAGCCTCTTGGCCGGATGTGGTGGATAAACATGTTCAGCTGCACTCCTTCCCCAAGTCCCTGAAATAACAGCAAATGAATGAACACAGAGAGCCAATTCAAAGAGCAACAAGAACAGAAACTGAGATGACAGAAAAGTTGGTAGTCAGCTTTCTGTCTCTGTGACAAAATGCCTTATGTGGGAGCATGGTGTCATGGTCCATCACTGGCCGGCTCCATTGCTGATGGTCTGAGGTAAAGACGCAATGGCGTAGTGGTGGGAGTGAATGACAGAGGAGGCAGTTCACCTCAGGGCAGCCATGAAGGGCTGGAAAGAGTGAAAAGGGCTTCCTGGTATTGAAGCTTACACTCAGACAGCCCCGCTCCCACCTGCACACAGAGACTCAGGACTAGGCAGAGTGCTGAGAACAAGTGACAGCGGGGTGCTGAGCTCTAATGGGACATCTCTATCACCCACTTTGATGGCCCAGGGAACACTGCAGAAGAGAGGATAGAAAGACATGGCACACTCAGTGCTGCAAGTGTGAACACACAGCAGTTGTGGCTATCTGCGTGCGTGTCTCTCTCTCTCTCTCTCTCTCTCTCTCTCTCTCTCTCTCTCTCTCTCTCTCTCTCACACACACACACACACACACACACACACACACACACACACAGCGAGCACGCACATCCCTGGGAAGAAAGGGTCAGCAGGAGTGGGAAGGTGTGAGAGAGGGCAATCTGGGTGAATACAATCACAGTGGATTGTATACATGTATGAAATCTTCGAAGAACTAGAGGAGGGGTAGAAAGAGCCTGAGACAAACCAAGCCCTCGGAGGACACGCCAGCCAAGACTCACTCCCTTCATCCGGGTCCCAAATCCTGTTTCTATCATCTTGCCATCGCCTATTCAATCATAAATGTAGCAGATTAATCTGTCAATGAGGTCCAAACCTTCATGAGCTGTTCGCTTCCTAAAGACCTGCCGCTGTACATGGCTGCACTGGGGACCAAGCCATGCACAGGGAGCCCTCAGGGGACAGTCCAGCAGGCAGGAAGCAGATGCATGGCCAACACTTGGCAGAGAGAGAGAAGCTCACTGAAACCCTGCACAGCGTGGAGAGCTGGGGGGGGGGGGGGGGGTGAAAGCCGATGAGGTGAATGGCACACAGACTTCCTGAACACCGAGGTGAGGAAGGCGTCTGAAGGCCACTTCAGGAGAGGCCTACTCCTAATCCACCGTGGAGCCTATTTAACATCTGAGGTGGCCTAGGCAAATTACTCAGAGACGCACAGGCAAGAAGCAAAAGGAAGGAGCTTTTAAAAACGTTAAAAGAATTACCACTGAAAAGTGACCTGGGGAGAGTCAGGCAAGAGACCTGTGCTTCTGGGGAAAGTCTTGCAGTATTATTCTCCTTTTAAACTATGTGCACAGTCGTATTCCTTTGATAAAAACAAAAATGAGACTGGGGAAGAGGACCCAGAGCCACGAAGCAGGCCCTGAGCATGCACACCCACACACACCCCCTACAAAATGAGCTCTATCACCTGGGGACTATTAGTTTACTATAGTAACACTTAATTTTATTTCAAGCTTTACTGCCTCAGCTAAAGGGTTTTACAATAGCAGATGCCTTCCCTCCCACACATCAATTAATTTGCAAATTCACTCAGGTTGTAGAGATAATGAGGCGCTGAGAGCCTTCTCTGGGTGAGGGAGAGCTGGGTGCTCCATCAGCTGTGGGCGGGGTGGGTGCAGCACTGAGCGCCGGGTGCTCAAAGGAACTGGGCACAAGCGAACAGCTCTCCTCGGCGCCACTAGCCCCAGGCCCACCCTGGCTGCAAATAAACATGAAAAATGATGGCAAAGTTCTGGAGACACATGAGATGTCTTCTGTCCCATGGAAAAATGTCAGGTTTGTAGGCTTCTTTTTATAGGTTCATTGTTGGTGTTTATTGAGAAAGCAAACTGTTAGGAGGAAAAGAGGAAAAATGTGGTCTCAGACTTCTTCAGCTTAGGTGAAATTTGGCAAGCTGCTGATCAAGCCCACACATCTGAGGTTTTTTTCCCTTCATTCTGAAAGAGCTGAACCAAAGTAACCAATGCTGTTTCAAAACACAATAGTCACAAGTTATGCCACGTGCCCTGCCAAAGATCTGCCTTTCTTCCTTTTCACTTGGATCTTTTTTTTACCACCTAAATGAGAAGATGGACATAAGACAGGCTTTCCTGCCTCAATGTGCCCGTGCCATCTTATGACACTGCAGGCCTCCCTTTACTACCTGAGCGGTGCCTGGGCTCAGTAGGGAGCGGGCCCCAAAGCACCAGGTCCATCTCCTGGGACCCCAGCCCTTAGGAAGGAGGGCTCTCCTCGCCCTTTCTTCCTCCTGCCTCTGCTGTTCTCTGTCCTAGGACCCTGTGTCAAGCTGCCCTCTCTCCTCCTGAGCAGTGCCAGGCTCTCCACTTCCCTGCCTGCCCTTTCCTACCTGTAGAAAGTTCCTGCCTGTAAGCACTTCAGAAGGCCCCCTGCTTGGAGAATCCACCTTCCCAACAAATTAAATAGGCTCCTACAACAGCCTGCCAGCAAGCAACAACATATTTTCTTCCTCAGAACTAGTTGAGGCCAAAAGTAAAATCTCACTCAAACGTTTTTCACTCCCCACCAGCCCAAGGCTGCGTCACTCGCAGTGTGGTTTGGTCTCCAAAGCCCTGCCTGGTGAGGATGCCTGCCTCGAGCTCTGGGCCATGCAGACAACAATTTTCTTTACACAATTATGAAAGCGATCCGACGTTCCCCTGACATTTTCTGACCCAGCATTGTCTGTAAAGGGCACAGGTTAACAATGTTTAAGGAAAGATCACATACAATATATAAATCATGAAGGTCCCCAAGACACCGTGTGGTCTGGGGCTTTGCCTTCAATGCCACCCCAGCAAGGAGAGAGATGGCTCTTCTTTTCACTTGCTCTCCACACTGGACTCGCAAAGCCATTCAAATGCCAACAAAGACAGTTCGGGATCTACAATCACTTGACATTTTTTTTTCCTAAGGAAATTTAAACCCAAAAAAAGTTGAGTAAATTTAGAGTCTTGTGAAGTACCACCCGCCTCCTCTTCTCCTCCCCTAAAAAGGGCAAGAAAATTCATCATCAAAGGTCGCCCCCTGTGGAATGTCATCAGAGCGTGGTATTTCCACGCATGCATTTGTGTACACAAATCTCCAACTGTGCCAAGCTCTTAGAGGCAGAAACAGGAGCGGGAGACTGGGCAAGGGGACAGCTGCTTTCCCTCGCTGTTTTGTGGCAATTTTTCCTCCACTTTCATCAGTATAACCTAGGTTCCTGGCGTCCACGGTAAGTAACCCTCTGCCTCTACTCGGCACACAGAGAAAAGGAAGATTTTCTTTCCTTGCTCTCCCATCCTAACTCAAGAAGCCAAGGACATTCACACCTGCTGATTAAAAATGCACTATTTTTATTCCAAAAGTTAAGCCACAGCACATTTCCTCCTTTAAAATTTTTATGGCATCCACACTTTCAATTTGAGAGTTTTCATTCATGGTAGGTGAGCCTCTTATGTTCTATATTAAATGCAAGGCATGTGTGATCAGTACTATTAATAATATAACAGTGCCAATCTCAGAAGCGGCACACAGCACCAGCATGCAGCCCCACGTGAACAGACATGAAATCATGAGTGCCACGGCAATCTTTATTAAAAATATGGGAATAGAGGATGCAGCTTACTGCCCTTCCCACCCCAAACTCAAAAGAGGGAGGAATTTTTTTTCTTTCTTCTCCCAAGGTACAGTGTGTCATTAGTTCTCATAAATATAAACAGATCTGAGGCAGAAACAAGTGATTACCTTTATTAGATTCAAGGGGAAAACACAGAAGAGCTTAGGTATTCGTAGACACATCAAAATTGCAAAGTCATCAAAGCACATCGGACACAAGGATTTAAGGTCACCAAGGTTACCTGTGATGGCAGAAAAACTGCTCTTCACCTCGTAGGAACTGTTTTCCTCATAAGCCTCGCCCTTGTCTTTGATGCTACCCCAGTGTTCTTGCCCAAGGACAAAGGGCAACTGGGAAAATGGTATCTAAGATGTGTGCAGGAAGGCACGAGGCCCATCTCACTGCTGGTCGGAAAGAAAACTCAAAGTGGGCATCTGATGGGGAACTGAATCTCAGAATGACAGCTTGGGTTTTCAGACATGTTACATAAAGCCACTTAACTGTACCTCATGTGTCCCCAACAATGTCACCTACTAAACTTAGAAACAGTCCCCAGTTAGCACAGGCAGATTTAAGTAGAGACCCTGTCCGTGCATTGGCTATGGGCCTCTTCTCTCCTGCCAGGCACAAGTCAATCATCTGAAGACTCAAGGGAGGAGGTTGTAACACACAGGCTTCAGTTAGGACATCAAACATCAAATTGTCAGAGTAGGTGCAGTGAGAATTCTGGAATTTTGGTTTCTTTAAAAACACAGAACTATTATAAGAATATGTTTTTGTTTTGATTCCAGGTGTGGGGTATGGAGCAGCTTCTCACCGTCCACAGCAGCTGAGTATGGTTCTGCCAGCTGAAGATAGTTGATTGTGTGACACTTGGAATTCTGGGAACTTTTCAGAGGGTCTATAAATGCCAGAGGCACAACAGATGGGGTTGGGGGTTGGTGGCCATTCAGGGGGGTTGGTTGTAGTTTGTTAGTAGTCATGCTCAAAGAAGAAATTAGATTCAAGGATCTCTCTCTCTATCGCCCCTCTATCCTTCTTTCTCTATCTAGCGATAGGGGGTAAAACTGGGAGAATAAAGGGTGGAAAAAGAAGAACCCACAAAGCAGCAAAGATCGGCTACAGGTAGGAAGTAGGCTCAGTTTGTGCTGAGATGTCAACTATTAAAACAACCTGTGCCGGTGGCCCAGCTCATCCATAGTGTAATACAGTCCCCAGAGCATGTGCGCATGTGCACATACAGTTACACAGTCACCTCAGAGGAGAAGTATATGAACAGAAATGGTTCATGGAGACCACTGGCTTAGCACAGCAGATACCCTCAGAGGTGCAATAGTGATGCTGGCGGCCTGGGATAACCGACAGCTGTCTAATTGATGTAAGACTTGCTCAATAGGATGGAATTCATGAGTGCTACTGCAAGCCTAGCTGACTACCTATGGCCAGTGAGACCAGGGAGCACAGGAGAACCTATTCCTGCCACTTCCCTAAATCAGTATGAATTCCAACTGCATTCTAAGTACTAACACCAACAATCCATCGAAGAAGCTTGTCTTGGCAACAGATGGAGAATGTTATAGAAAGCCACGACTGGTCAAGAAGCAGAGAACAACTGGCCATGCGCGCCCAGCTCTAGCTGACACATCTACAGCGTAACACACACACCTAAAGCTCAGGAAGGACTGCGGAAGAGAAGAGAGTAGAAAGATTTTAAGAACCAGAGGACTAGGACATGTGCTGTGACTCTGTCTTCTGTAGAGGACATAGAACGTCACTGTGAAATCTTAACAATATAGTTGCCTAAACAAGACCTGCGCGATGACACTACCAATGAACATGCCAACAAGGGTGGGGGAATCTCACAAGGCCCAACCCCTATGTGAAGTGCTACAGGCAATCAATGGACTGCCAGCGGAGGGATAAACTCTCTAATTTGTATCCAATCCTAAGTGGTCAGCCCTAAAAACATACATACGAACAATACCAAATGAACTCAGTTGTATTTATATATCCATATGTGTGTGTACATGTAGCCATAATAATTAAAAGAGAATAATAGAGATCGTACATGAAAGTAAAAAGAGGACTTGGAGGTAGAGAAGAGAGAGAGAGGTAAGAGGGGATTAAAGATGACCAAACTGTATAATAGACATGTGTGAAATATCATAATGAAACCCATTGCTTTGTATAATTAATAAATGCTAATTTTTAAAAGGAAAAAAGACTACTATCTACCTAATTTGTGAATCAGTCACCCACAACTGAACTCAAGTATAATAATGCCTTCACAATGCAATCCAGGGGAAGGTGTCCCACAATCCCATTTTACCCATACAGAAGAGGCCAAGAGAAGTTGTCACTTGCTCAAAGTCACACCCCGGATACCAATCTCACAACACTTAGATCAGTAGTTCTCAATTTGTAGGTCACAATGCCCTTCAGGGTCAAATACCAGATACCCTGCAGATCAGATATTTACCTGACAATTCAAAACAGCAGCAAAATTAGAGTTATGAATAGCAACAAAATGCTTTTATGGTTGGGGGTCGTCACATATGAGGAACTGTATTAGAGGGTCACAGCATTAGGAAGGTTGAGAACCACTCATTACAGATGTGAATTGCTGCCAATTGGACTTTTCACTCATCCAGTGATGAATCAACACATACTTAATTTCACGTAAAATTCTTAGAATGTCACTTGTAAATGCATGCTTTGTGTCTAGCATCTTAACACCTGGCCCTGCTCTGAGGTCAGTGCTGAGAATAAGATCTGAAGACAAGCAGTACTCCCACGCATGGTGAGCACATTCCAGACTGGGGAAAGGACAGCCAGGAAACAAAAGGAGTAAGGAGATCATGGAGCTGGTAGCAAGGAGCACAGAGAAAATATGTCAGGGACACCAATGGGAGGGGGCACAAGGCAACCACTGCAATATGGAGGGGTTCCTGCAGGGGTGCCAGTGAGAGAAGATCAATGGAACAAGGACAGAGGGGGAGGTGCGGAGGAGATACAGGGCAATCCATCATACCTGCAACATACCTCAATGGCAAAACCTCCCCCAAACCCTGCAGTACAAACCCTCACTGGGGCATCTGCTCATTATCCCAGCCCGATGCTCTTCCTTTAGACCCTGCTGAGGTGAATGGGCCTAATGGGTCACAAGCATGGAGCTCTGCCTTTTCCAGTTCAGTTTACAAAGCCATCGGGCGACAGGAACGCCCCCTTGCACGTTTCCCACTACACACAGGCCCCTCACTGAGTTATATATAGAAGGACAATTATGTGTGCTTAGGGTCATCCATTAGCCCAAGAACCTAAGGAGCAGACTGTGAAGAGCATGGGGTGAAGAAAAACAAGCCTCTGTGGACAGGCAACATCCGAAAGGGCAAAGGGAAATGGCCACCGTACAGAAAATGCAGTGGCCCTTGGCTCAAAATCCTTCCCCTGAATGTACCTGGGTCTAGGCAACCGCTTTCATAGCAGTATCGTCAATGTGCACGTATGCAAGCATGACAAGCAGGAGCTAGCCTCAACTCCCTCCACGGAAAACTGATCGTGGTATGCCCAAGGGTGGACCCTGAGCAGCTGCTGGAACAGGAGCCAGCTGGCCTAAGGGTGTGGCCTGGCTCACTTGCCTTGTATGCCCAAGGCCTAGGACTTGATTACTAGCACAGCAAAGTGAAAGAAACCCCGCCCCCCACACTCCCCCCCACCCCCCCCCACCCCCCCACCCCCCCACCCCCGCCCTGAACAAGAATCAGTAGGGGAAGGATAGAATTCTGGCCATTCCAGAAAGCATGCTTGGTAACACAGCTGGAGATAAGAGCAGCTTTGTTCTCCAGCAGCACAGGGAACCGGAAGACAAAGGCCGCAACAGGAGGCAGAGGGGCGCAGGTGCAAGGCCACAGAGCTTCGCACGATCTGCTGCGGACATTCCCCCCCCCCCCCCCCCGCCCCCGGAAGCTGGAAACAGAACCAAAATAAGAAATGTAAGAAAAGATGGCAGGCCCTCACGAGCTCCCAGCACGCGGCAGGGCTAGCGCTGGAACTCAGCTCAGCAGGGGAGTGGCAGAGTCCCTGGGCAATGACAAGGCCAAAGCTTCAGTGACTTGAGTCAGACCAATTATTATCACTGGATCAGCCACTGAGGCAGCAAAGCCAGCTCTACTGTGGGCCCCACAACAGGCTCTCTTCCTGCCACCCTCCCAGATGCCCAGCCTAGCCTCCTTGAGCTGACATTCTAAGTGACAACTACAGATTCCTCAAAAGAACAAGACTAAGCCGCATTTATGTGGGGGATTGTTTAAAGAAGAAAAACAGACATTTTGGAAACATCAGAAAAGAGAGAGCTGAAAAACAAAAATATTCTTTGGCTAACGCTTAATAAATAGGAATGTCAAAATCTCCCTAAGCGGGTGGATACACTCAAAAGACAGATCTTTTGGATGGTGTGTGGCTGCTGGTTAAGTGTCTTGGCAATCGGGATTCTGCTAATACCAGCATGCCTGACTTTCGAAGAAAGCGCACCGTGAGAAGGTTAGCCCCCTCCTTCCACCCAGGCACTCTTAGGCAGGTAGGTACCTTTCTCGGTTCCAGCTCCTCGTGTGCACAACGGAAATCACACTGTGCAAACATCTTACAGGGCTGTCTGTGCAAAGCCACCTTTCACTCTAGATCCAGGGACTCAACGCTCAGTGCCACTGTGAACCTCATGGAGCTCCAGTCTCATTAAACAGATCGCTCCAAAACCAAAAATTGACGGCCTCTATGAGAGATGCAGCCCGGGAAAGGCACGGTGCTCGAAGTACCCGCCGTAAATCCACGGCAGACAGAGGGAGTGGCACGTGAAGGAAGAAAGGCAGCATGATGCCTGTGTGCCAGGGGAAGAGGAAGAGGGCAAAGGTGAGCCAGTGAGCTCAGGGAGACAAGAGATGGTGTGGCAGGAGCACGGCCTACATTTACTCTACCATGGAGCAGGTGGAACTGGAGCTGCACAGCAAACGAACAGGGAAATATGTGGAATCTTTATCTATGAACTTCCAGCAGCAGGATTACTACACACTGGGGCTTTCTCCAACAGCTCTGCTCTGGAGTCCCTGTTGGAGGAAGGCATGAAAGGGAACGGCAGCACGAGGTCTCAAGACACCTGGGTGCTAGTTTGTTCAGCCCCAATTACCGCCAACAATGCTCCCTAAGTAAGAAGAAGCAAAGCCTCTGCGATGGTGGTTCTAACAGTTGAAAGACTAGTTACTGGCATACAAAACAAAAAGCCACTGAAATTCTTGGAGCGGTTGGCAATTCATATTTCAAAATCTAAAGCTTGGATGGTAAAGGGAGCAGATGGCTGTGCAATATGCAAACAAATCCACAGCAACAATGGGCTCGGGCTTTGGTGGCATCCAGGAGAGTGGAGCTGCCATGCTGGCACAGGGAAATGACAACGGCATGGCAGAGTCCCCAGGAAACATCACCAAATGAAGATGGGCAAAACATGTGGGGCTTTCGGCAGTGGGACGGAAGTGGGGCGCATCTTCCGAGTGTGCTCGGGCGGACACAGCTCAAGTTCCCTTCCCAGAAACAGCACTACCATGACACCTGCCTCCTCAACACCAGCTAGATCCTGCCTGCCCCAGGAAGCCCACATCCTGGGGTGGGGGAAGGTGCTGAGTGACGCATCAACACCACTAGATGCAAAGAATCGACAGAAGTCACAGTTGGGAGGATATGACATTTCATCTAGTACAAGCTGATATTTTACTTTAAAATTCTAAAAGACCCAGAGAGAAAGTGGCTCTTTCAAGGCTATAACTCATCCATCCATCCATCCATCCATCCCACGAACGTTAATGGGCCACTTGCTACACGTGCCAGCTATTTCTCTAAACACACAGAACATAACAGTCAAAGAGACAAGGAGCATCTCCAGGAATGGAGCACAGACCCAAAGCTCCATTTTTAAGGGAGAAAAAGATGTGACACAGAAAGATGAAGCATGTTATGGCTTTCACGGCAGCGGGGGTGGGGGGATGGCAGGGAGGCATGGGGGGGGACTACAATGCTAAACTTCGTGGTGCACACTGAGAAGATGAAGGAAAAATGAGGAGCTAAACATGTGGGCTATGTGTGGAGAGAACAGTCTACCCAGAGGCCCAGGATGGCCAGGGAGCAGAGATGGATGCCAATCAGCACAGACTGATGTCAGAGCAGAGAGCACAGAGTTCAGGGGTGATCACGGAGGGCTTTGCTCAAGCAAGATGGGAGGTGCTGCAGAGTTGGAAGTAGACGGGAGACAGGAATTACTGACCTTGCTGAAGGACACTCTGCCTGCTGTCCAACAAGCACTAGAACAGGGAGAGCAGTGAGCCCGTGGCAGGGTCAGGACAAGAACACTGAGGTCAACCTGTTTAGTATAGCCTTTGAATGCAATTAAATAGCACTATTTGGGCCCTCGGCCTTCAATTTGACTTCTAAGTGACCAAGGAATGCCATTTGCCAAAACAAGTCCTGTGAGAACGTGGGGAAGAACCTTCCAGGTCTCAATGCCAAAGAGCAGAGCAAGGTCAGCACACAAATGCTCTAACTTTAGCCTCCTCTAGCCTGCCATTTTCCAGGTGAGCGCTGTGTCAGGGGCTGTGCTGAAGTGGGGAGCTTAAGGTAGCAAGGGAGGTGCTGGGGCTGAGCTGCTGTATGTTTTACATTTCCTCGTCTCTAAGTGGGGGGTGTGGAGCTAACAGAGCATGTCCTCCACACTGTCATCCTACAGAGCAGTTTCAGCCTCCACGACATAGCAAGGACTTGGTAAGTATCAGCACTATCTACTGGCTGAAGCCATGGAGCTCAGTGTCCACTCCTGCTATCCGTGCCCACACCATGCTACCTGTGCCCACCCATCCTACCTGTGTCCACACCATCCTACCTGTGTTCACTCATCCCACCCATGTCTACACCATCCTACCTGTGTCTGCACCATCCTACCCTGAGCCCACAGCATCCTACCGCACAGAGGGCAGGAAGTACCGACTGGACTATCTGGTGGCAAAGGCTTCTGTGGACCCAATACGTACTTAAGGAAAGGAGAGTTACTTCAAGCAAGTGCGCATAGAGAATGGACACGCCATGCCCCAACAAGGAGTGGACCAAAAACAGGAGGCAGATGTGCCCTGCTCACTGACCCCTCCCTGTGCAGATGCCCTGCCACGCACTGCTGGCCCTAGGAAAGGACATTCATGACTAGGTTCCTGCCTCTCTGGCCTATCACTAAAGAGGACACACCCTTCGCCTCTCTGACCCAGGGCCCTCCCTTGTAACATAGTATCTCTGTGGCTTTTTCTCTAGCTCTAAAATTGCAAGGCTCCATTTCTTGTTTGTTTTGTTTTATAAGACCATGGGAGGATGAGGAGCATCGATTTTAAAAGGCCATTTTGATAGAGAACACACACAAGGTCCCCTTCACACAACGATATAAAATCTCAACCTACCACACCTACATCACACACTTACACACTGCTTTTTGAAACGTCAGGCAGACTGATGGCCAGTGAGCCTCGTCCAGTCTGCTCAGGATCCCTCCTAGCGCAGGGGCCAAACACCAGACAAGGCCCTGGCCTCTCAAGCCACAGTGAGCTTCAAGTCTCCTCCCAGTGGTGAGGAAATGAATTATGAAAAGATGAAAACACAAATGCCTGCACTGCACTTTTGCTGTCTTTCTCTGTGAAAGAACCATTTAAACCAAACTAGATGGAGACCTGGTGGCCGGTTCCTTCTGCACAGGGGCCTGTGGAGCCACCCAGACTAAGTGGTGGGCTGGAGGAGCTTGCCCCAGAAGACAGCGCAGGAGGAGAGCCTGTCCATACAAATGTCAGGAGAAAGTTCCAGAAATAGGGCTTTGATCCAAACATCAGGCAAAGTGTGGGACAGAAAACAAATATGAAGGGAGTATATTTGCATTTGGCCGGGAGTGGACAGTGGAGCTGACACCAGGCACACCTGTCAGCCTGTCAGGCTGGAATCTGCCTCTCGGACACCACTGTCTCAATAAGAAACACTAAAGGGACAGAGTTATTACAGAGCATTACAGGCAGTCCGCTTCCCCTGCCAGCACACCCCACATGTGTGGCTCCCGCTTCCTGCCCATGCACAGACTTTCCTGGAGAGGCTGCACAACTATTTCCCTTGTCCCTTGAGCTGCTATTCTCAGGCCACAAATACTGCAGTCAAGTGGGGGCATCCATGCCTGGCTCCCAAGAGCTAAGCTACATCCCCTACAAGACTAAAAGAGGCGACAGAGGCAGGCGAAGAGAGCCTCTGCCTGGCTGCCCCCTTGGTCCTCAGAATCTGGCTGCTTGCAAAGAGAATGCAGGAGCAGCCAAAAGAAGGCAGGAGAAGGTCAGGCCAAGAGCTAGGCCCCGAGCTATTCCTGCCACGGTTTGCCTGTGCGCCCAGGGTTCACGCTTGGCCGTGAGTGTGGCGCTGCTGGAGGCTGTGGGATGGCCCTGGAGCACTGGTGGGGCTGCCTGTGGCAGCAAGCTGGGTTCCAAGAGGGAGTAATGAAAGAACAAGCCTGGTCACACCATGATCTCTCTCCTCCACACAGGCCCCTGCCACTGTGGTGCCATCAACCATCAGGAGGTGCTGTCCCTGAGGGCCCTTCCCACAGCTAGGCTCTGCTGTTGAGAAGTAACAAACCTCAGGCATTTCAGGCAGCCTAGCACATCCTTTCAGCCCAGCCCTGCAAGCACAACCCCACGCACTGTGTCCACATGAATTACCCATGCTTTACCAAAGGATGTGGGTGCAAAAGCAAGAGGTTCTTTTTAAATGTTTAAATAGTCAAATACTCAGTGTAGCTTCAAAAGTTGTTCTTTAGGACCCAAGTCCAAATGAGGGCTGTGAGGCAAACAAGGAAATGGGGGTGTCGGTGTGGCGAGTCTGAAGCAATTATAAGCAGACACAGTCGCCGGCCGGCCTGTGGTGGCAGCTGCCACTGACTTTCTTCTCCTCAAGAATGCAAATGATTAAGATGGATTAAATACCTACTTTGCTTAAATACTCTTGATAATGAGTTTCTTTCCTTCTTTTAAGGGTGTTTGATGTTGGCAGTTGATGGATCTTGAGTTAAATTGTTTTAATTCAAAACAGCACCATCTGTTGTCAGGATCTGCCGGCACTGCAGAGAACTGGGGAGGTGACAAGTACGTGATCTGGAGCTGAGGGGAGATGGGCAGGTGGCAGGGCGAAAAGAGCATGGGGAGGGGACGTCCCAGCCTGGCCACTGAGTGGTGCACATAGTCACAAGACCTGGGACTCAGTTTCTCCTTCCAAAATGAGGATGCTGACTGCAGATTGACAGCAACAGTGACAATGGCAGTTATTATTGGCAGTTATGAATACATATCGTGTACCAGGCTCTGAGATTAGGACTCTAGAGAAACATCTCATTGTCTCTTTTTGCCTTGTTGAAATGCATGATGGGAAGAAGAGCAGGGCTCAAGGAAATGTAGTCACTTGCTCTAGGTCACCTCAAACAGGATCTGTATGACTCCAGGGTGCACCCAGATGACCAAGCTCTAGACAGCCCAAGGCTCTCTGGAACTGGAGTCCTGTATCTCTGCCCCTCCGAAATCCAGTGCAGCAGCTGCAACCTACCTTCCTTGAGTCTTCACTGGAGTAGCTGCCAAGCTGAGCTCTGGGCATTTCAGGGCTGGTACCCTAGGCCAGGGTGGGCTCCTTGGCACTAGGTATTACTGGGATGGGACCTTTTTTACTGTGCTCCACTTAGAATCCATCTGTACCCCCCAAAGCTCACCTGAGTTGTAAAACTTTCCAAAACTTGTGGCAGAAGATCCACAACACTGCAGCTTGTGAGAGGCCAGCTGTCTTGGGAGACAAGATGACTCACGAGGACCCACGGCGTGGTTCGCCATGCACTCGTTATACTCATAAGTCAGGGAGGCCCACACACAGATCTTCTGTAGACCCCAGGATTTTAGCCTTCAGGAGCAATGTAAGCTTTCTGGTGACAGCCACAGAGTCAAAGGAAACCTTAGCAAAGAAAACAATGCTTCCAAAGAAGTGGCTTTCCTCTTTAGGAATGGTCACGGTCTGAATTGGGTCTGAGGGTCACGGGAAACACCTACCACCCACAGGAGGAGAAGCACCTTGAAATATGGCTGCCAATGTCGCAGTTCTCCTTATTGCCAGACTCAGGTGCCTCAGCCTTCAGCAAAAGGGACTGGGACTGAAGGGATGACTTAGGAGTTAAGAGCACTGGCTTCTTTTACAGAGGAGTGTTCACTGCCCAGCACCTATGCATGTGCAGTTCACAGCCTTCTGCAACTCCAGTTCCCGGGGATGTGAGACCCTCTTGTGGCCTCCATGGGCACCACGCAGGCATGTGGTGTGGAGATATGCATCCAGGCCAGCACTCATATACAATATCAAAACAAAAGTCAATCTTAAAAAGAATACAGATGTCCACCCTCTAGAATTAACAAGCTCAAACTCCAGACTGTGTCTGATAGAGGGAGTTGTAACAAGAAGGTTCCAGTGACAATCAGAGGCAGAAAGGGATCTTCCTCAGAAAGAAGTAGATGTGGTCACTTTGTTGACTCATATTTCTCACATATAATATAGAGTTCTCTATACAAATCTCTCATTTTAAAAAATCATTATTGGGAAACTGGCAGAACCCGGGGAGTCAGGTAACAACTAAAGGGTCCAGACCCACGCAGCAATTCACTATCCAAAAGAAACCCGAACCTAGAACCATCCGGCCCACTGGCCAAACCCATCTGGTATCCCCAGCGCCTCTAATGTGGTAACCCCTCAAACTCCCAATTTCTCCAGGAATTCCTTTGGTAACCTCAGAGATAAGGTCCAGGAGGCAGCGGAAGCCAGCCGCTCAGGGTTCAGGATGCTAGAAAGAGTTCATCAGCTGCTTAGTCATTCTCATCCGGGCCCCATATCATGTTGAGATTGGAACTAATCAAACAACGAGCTACATTTCTAACCCTAGCAGCTGTAAATGAGGCCAGCCTAAGCTCACCCCGGGGGACCCCCATGGGAAGGGTGCTTGTTTAATGTCACCAAGATAGCCCCTAGAGAATTCCCCCCAAGAAAGGTAATCCCAGGAATGGTGATTGAATTTATTTCCAGGCTCCAGAGACCACCTGGCTTGCTTAAACAAGTGTGCAACTTCTGAATTTTTACACTGGAGGTCTTACTCCTTTGCGTCCTTGTGCATGTTATAATGCAGGTGTTGCTCTCTAATGGAGAAGAGGGCAGGGCCCACTGGAGTCTAGACCCTGGGCTTCCCCATGTGTAGTGAGCCATCCCATTCTCACTCCCTTGTTGGGGGAGGGGGGGCACTGCAGGTTCTGCTGCAGTAGAAACGCCAGCCAGAGTTCTGGGAGATAAACACTTTAAGGAACTCAGTGCTCACGTACACATAGACCTGGGCCATCTAGAAAAGTCTGGCTCCATTTGGGCTCCTTAGCCGAGGTTGTTCTCCAGAATTGAAGAGGACTGGACCTTCTCTTTAGGGGACAAGGAGGTCTCTGTATGACACTGGGAGAAACTTGTTGCTTCTGTACCAAGCAGTCAGGGTTAACTAGAGAAAGTTCAGCCATGGTCAGAAATAACCTTCAGGAGGCATCAAGAATCTAAGACCAATCTTGTTCTCCTGGTCCCTTGGAGACTAATGCCTTGGCTGGGCCATTAACCCCTTTGCTCCCTGCTCCCACTATAGGACCCTGCATGTTCAACTGCCTACTTAGCTACATAAAACAGAGAACAAATTCTGTTAAAGTACTAGTGCTAAGGAGACGATATAACTCTCTGCCCCCAAATGAGTCCACGATCTGACTTATGCCCACAGAACAAGTGGGAACTATCACAGGGCCCCAGACCTGCAGAGCTGATGGCATGATGGAAGAAGTAGCACTCAGGCCTTGGCACCCGGCACATAGGCAGCAGCATTGTCCACAAGAACAAAGACCTAAGTCATCAAAGTCCATGTTCTGGGAACGTCCCTACATGCACTGCTTTTTGGTTTCTGTAGTTCTGCTTCTGGTTAACTATTCTTGCTAACTGAAGTGTGTCAACCCAGGATGTAGTATTTGTGCTTAAATGCTCACCCTGAGAAAGGCTCAGGCTGTACTCAGGCCCCTAGCACCCAGTGTAGTCATCTGCTGGCTAGTCTGAACCCACATCTGAGCGGTCTTCTTTGGTGAATACCTCACAACAAAGAAGTAAGGAAGGAAGAAACCTAGTATTGACCTCTGGCCTCCACACATACCCACACCTACAAAATAATAATAATAACAATATGCAATAGATTTTGTTTTATTACATTTATTCAGCACACAAGTGTGTGTGTGTGCTTTCATGCATGCGTGTATAGAGTTTTGTGCCATGGAGCATATGTGTGAAGATCAGTGGATTTTTGGGGGCGGGGGGTTCGAGACAGGGTTTCTCTGTGTAGCCCTGGATGTCTTAGACTCACTTTGTAGACCAGGCTGGCCTTGAACTCATGAAGATCCGCCTACCTCTGCCTCCCGAGTGCTGGGATTACAGGCGTTCACCACCATGCTGAGCAGTGGACATTTTGAGGGAGTTGGTTCATTCCTTCTCCCATGTGGGTCCCAGGGATCGAATGCAGGTCATCAGGCTCGGGAGGGAGCAAGCGCCTTTACATTCAGACACATCTTGTTGACCCAAAAATACAATCAATTTTAAAAGGAATTCCACTGGACCTTAGCACAATTTATGATTCCAGGAAAGACACCAGCCTGAAGAAGCCAACAGTCTACAACCCAGTGTGGGGTAGAGGCATGAACGTCCACAGGAATGATAATAAACCACAGATCGGAAGACAGGACAGACCCTGCGCCTGAGATGTGCAAAAGAAGCCACAAATGCCATCTTCCTCGCAGCTCGCTATGAATAAGAGCACACTGGCATGTGACACTTTGGAACATGAGTGGAACTCACCGACAATCGATCCCAGAGGCCCAATCTTTTGACCGAGACAACATTGTCATCTACAAAGTTCATGCTTAAGAACCAGACAATTGAATTTGTTTTTTTAATCTTACACACACACACACACACACACATACACACACACACGCTTGTGGTGTTTTAAGTAAGTCTATACTTTTGTACTGGGCTTCATTTAGCATCCTTGGCCTCGCATGCCTCTGGGCCACAGGTCAGGTCCACCGGGCAATGTCAAATGGCAGAATTATCCCTTCTCAGAGTTGCTATGCTCTCCAAGATGTCTGTGATGAACTTGACACTTTGATAATCAACGGGTTATTTTTACAGTGGTTTATGAAATAACTAAAAGAAGAAATTAAGAAAACAAAGGAAAGCAGGAAGAGAGGTGGGAGAGAAGCACACACGGTCAAATTTGAAGGAAACGCCACTCTTTGGTTGGAAGCAGCAGGGTCTGATGCAGGGCACTGGTCTCTTAGGTTTGGTTTCTCCTGGTCAAAGATTACAAGGCTGTCTGCATCACAGAGATGCTTTTAGCTCCTCTCTGATTGTTTGTTGGTTTATAAATGCACCACAAGCCCTTCCCGCTCTCCTTAGGCAGGGTCTTGCGTGGCCCAGACTGGCCCTAAACACACAATGTAGGCAAGGGTTGCAGTGAATGAATTTCTTCTCCTTTCTTCCACCTTACAACCACTAGGGCCACAGGAATCGGCTCCCGGCCCAGACACAAGTGCTCCTTCTAAAGCATTCTTCACTGGTCTCTCTCACACCCACTACTTTCCAGTGGTCCAGAAGCAAACAAAAGCTACCAAGGACAGGACAAGGGAAGGGGTAGACTGTTCAACAGCCTGTCCTGAGCGGCCACAGAAACAGAAGGGGAGGGTGCTGTGGGTGTGGCCTGGCCCTCCTCAGCCAGGATGGCAGGCTTTCTGCCCACTGCAGGACTCTGGGTCCACAGTTAACTTTGTTCTTATAAGCACAGCAGTTGCACCTGCTGCCCTCAAACCTGAAGGGCAACCCTGAGCTTGCTAACACAGTCAGAAACAGCGCATGCTCCCCAGCAAAGTTCATAGCTGGGAAGTTTCCTTGTGGAACCCATATCTTTTTTGCTGGTAGGTCAGTTTCATTTAATGAGAAGCTTGACATTAAGAGACAAAATTAAAATTCACTTAAGTCCATAAGAACACGGAAAAGACAAGAAGCACTCTAACCTGAAGTGCTCCCTCACACTGTACACCTAAAATGCTTCTTCGTATTTGAGAGTTCAGAGTGTGCGATCAAACCACAGGGAAAGTGGCAAGAAAGCAACTGTAAATGTCTCCTGTCTACTTCTAGGATTAAGAGAAAGAAAACAGAACGGACCGATAAACCCCACTAATAAAAACTGAAACCTCGTGGATGTTTGTGGGAAAAAGAAAATATCCCACATCTAAAGCAGTCAACAAATTATGAAGATATACAGGAAATAAGAGCCTAATATTAAGTTTTCAGGAAAACAATGACAATATTTATGCTCCGTGTGCCAAGAGATATGCTTGAGGCACCCTGCAGCAAATCTATAACAGAAAATATAGCAGGCAGCCCATCTATCAATAGCAGAAAAACAGACCTATGTGATCCATGACTGCCTATCAGATGTGAGGCATACATGTAGGCTGATGAATACATGATGTATTAGAAAATCAAAGAAGGGCTTATGGCCAGCAGGAGCCTGTACGCGTGCGTGCGTGCGTGCGTGCGTGCGTGTGTGTGTGTGTGTGTGTGTGAATTTGTTTTTTTAATTTTACACACACACACACACACACACACACACACACACACACACACACACGCTCCCTTTGAGCCTTTTCTTCTCTCTACTCTCCCATGGCCCAGCCCCAAAGCAATGGCAGCAGCAAAGGGAGCCCCAAAAAGCCCCTCAAGGAGCCGTACGTTTTGGAAGGAAGGAGCTGTGCGTGAAAGAACACCCCACCCCGAGCTCTGCCTCTGTGCTCTCTGGGTCTTTCCCACTCAACGAACAAGTCAGAAAGCCTCAAGGATGGGAAACCACAGAAAAGAAGGCCCTGGTGCAGTGACAGCTGGGAGGACTGCCACTCGTGTCTCTGAAGTCCCTGACACAGAGTAAGTAACACTCAGGGCCAGCGGGTGTGAAGTAACGAATGGAGCCGATCAAATGTGACAGACCCAGAATTGCTAACACAAGTTTTAGGAAGAGGACCACTTGTGAGGAAGTTAACTTACCAGCATCTGAGCATCTCATAAAGCCACACTAATCAGGACCTGCAGGACCTGCATGAGGTCAGGGAAGGAGCTGTACGGAAGGAGGCAGCGGACCTGGAAATGCGCTCTTACAGCCACACCCAGGGGACCCTGACAACAGTCACATCACTAAGGAAGCAATGCAGCACAGCTGGGCAGTCTCACAGCTGTGGTCTCACCCCACACAAAAAATACAACTCAAAGTAAGTCACAGATCTAAATGCTGAATACTATGAGACTTTCAGAAGAGACAGTAAGACTTTTGTGGACCAGGATACAGAGGTTCCCTGGCTAGGACACAGAAAGGAAAGGCACAGAATCCATCCAACAGACTCAAACCAAACACCCTTTAACCTGTGTATGTGTGGTCAGTGCAGAGCTATGGAAAATAAAAGGGAACCATCAGCAACCTAGACGAACTCAAAAAAGCAGCTGGCTGGACTGTCAGGTGAGGCTGCACTCACAGGCTGGATGGTCAGCTGAGGCTGCACTCACAGGCTGGATGGTCAGGTGAGGCTGCACTCACAGGCTGGATGGTCAGCTGAGGCTGCACTCACAGGCTGGATGGTCAGGTGAGGCTGCACTCACAGGCTGGATGGTCAGGTGAGGCTGCACTCACAGGCTGGACGGTCAGGTGAGGCTGCACTCACAGGCTGGACGGTCAGGTGAGGCTGCACTCACAGGCTGGATGGTCAGGTGAGGCTGCACTCACAGGCTGGATGGTCAGGTGAGGCTGCACTCACAGGCTGGATGGTCAGGTGAGGCTGCACTCACAGGCTGGATGGTCAGGTGAGGCATGGCTGCACTCATGGGACACCCTTAAACACACCGTAGTCTGAAAAACACCACAGCTTTGGGAATTACAAATGATGGATTTTTTGGAGACAGAACTCTCTGGATATTGGTGGAGTTCAGTGCATGAATCTACATGAGTCCGTATAGACATATAAAATGTAGACATATAGACAGAAAAGCCAGCTTTTTAAATGGAGTTTCCTTAAATCCTTCCCTGGGTGATGCTGTGGTGTTAGTATCAGTGATGAGGTGCCGTGAGGTGAGCATGGGTGTGCTGGCAGGTGGCAGACCTGAGTGCTCTAAATGCCTCTGTCATGACAAACACCACAATGCTTGTCGGACAGAAGGGACCGAGCCCCGTTACCATGTACTGCCTTCCCACCGCCAACCCTTCCTTTCAGAACATTCTGTGGTTTTTCTTCGTTTCACTTCTAACTGTGTCTTGTGGGGCTCTGTACATGTGAACACGGTGCCTGTGGGGGCAGCAACTGCTGTATCCCCTGGAGCTGGCGTGATAGGCAGCAGTTGTGAGCCACCTGACGCAGGTGCTGGGAATGGACCCTAGCACACACCTTTAGCCACTGAGTGGCCTCTCCAGCCCCTGTTTTGTTGCTGGTTGGTTGGTTAGTTTTGAGAAAGAGTCTCACTAGACTTTGAGAGTGACAAGAGTACCCAACAGAGGGAGGTGTGTGCAAGGCCACAGATGACAGGCAACATAGCTCACATGGGCTGGGCAAGAATGCTTGAAAATCTTAAACACCTGAGTACATGTTTGCAAACACATAACACGCACGCATACACGCACGTATGCACACACCTCTTGATCTAGCTGACAGCTTTGCAATGAGTTAGGTAGTAATCCGGGATCTTATAAAAAGCTTGTTTTAATCCTGGGAGAGAGAAAAAAACACTTGGACCAGTACTTGCTCTGGGGCTGGGTCCTTAGGCAGTCCTAAACAAGGTGCTGATCCCATCCGTCTTATAGCAGTGGCCAGTGAAATTTCCAACAGGGAAATAAAATGGGAAATCCTGGCACGTGTCCTGAATGGAGTACTGAACGATTTTTAAATGTCTAATTTTCTAATGCCATGCAACACTGTCATATACACCATGCAAAAATTTTAAAGTCCAGTAGAAAATGAGGCAAGGGCATTTTCATGGTGTATGAATAACGCACAAAACAAACTCAGCACAAATATATTTCCCTAGAAAACGGGCTGTAGAAAATCAGACAACACAAACCTTAGTTAAGTGGCAAGATTAGTGATGACCTTTTTTTCTTCTTTATACTTTTCCAGTTGGGATAATGAGCACAGACCTCTTTGAAAACTATAATCACCCACAACACACACACACACACACACAAATACTAAATTTTTTTCCTAAAGTCTTACAAACATTCTCAACATTCAATTTCAGGACATGAAATAATATTACAGATTTTTCCAGCCCAACTTTTCCCCTCAAGAACAGGGGATGCCTCTTGGGTGGACGGGGCTTGTTTTGTGGAGGAACCATGGTAGCCCTTGTTTCTGGCCCTCCAGTCAACCACCATGACAAAAAAGAAAAAAAAAAGCAAGTATTCCTGCAGCTGATGGGCAATAAATAATGTGAAATTATTCAGAACTATTCAAATCAAACCATTCCTCCTTATTAGGGAGAAGTTAATAGAACACATTTGCAATAGTGTCATTTTAACGCAGCCCGGTCACTGTGGACAGTTACGGAACGCCAGGCTGTCACACAGAACGGAGCTAATAACCAAACTGTTCTTTTGACTCCTCGGAACTTAAAGGTCCCCACCCTCCCGAACTGTCAAGGAGGCCTCTCACTCTCCATCTGTTCTACAGCACTGTGCTTAACACGAAGGGCCAGCAGTGCAGCCCTGTGCCCCTGTCAATTGCTTCATCAACTGTTTGGAGGAGCTGGCCCACACAGCGGCCGCTGTCTGTCCTTCCTCCGGCATCTGTGTCGCAGGCGTGGGGAGCAGGACTTTGACAGCCTGTTGGGATGTCAGCCCGTTTACTTTACAATTTCCACGGCCACTGTCCGTTCTTCCTTCAGCATCCCAGTCACAGGCAGCGAGCAGAGCTTTGACAGCCCGCTGGGGTATCAGCCCATTTACATTAGGATTTCCAGAAGTGAACCCTACCGCTCCTAAACCACAGCCAACTGGCTGTGACTAATTTTCAGGATAAAAATGCACACGGGGTTTTTGCCCTTTAAGCACAGGCCTACCTGCTTGGTGAATTGGAGATGTGCTGTTAAAGGCAAATATCAGCAGAGGATAGCACAAAGTCAACTGCAGAAAGAACCCAGGCACTCTGGAATCTTCTCCAGTCTGCCTGCAGGGTGATTAAGTACGACCTTTAAGAGTAATGGATCAATGCTAGTGCAGCAGCCTTGCGCGTGACGCAGGTGTGTACTGTGTAGACAGAGGAGCCTACTATGGCAGCTGTGTAGACAGAGGGCCCAACCACCTCATCATGCAGGAAAAGTTCCTGAGATTTATCTCCATTGATTTTACTTGCAAGAAAAACACATCAGCAAACTGCAGCCTCAGCAGGACACTAAAGGTCGGACTTGGCTTCTTGAGGGATGAACTTGATATCAATAGTTATTAGGACACATTCATACAAGATACACCAGAGAGACGGAGAGAAGATGCTGGTAATCCCACTTAATCCTGGCGCGGCCCTAAACCAGGCTCTGCAGACTGTGGGAAAATCAAGGAGAAGCCTTGCCACTCAGGAGATGAGATTCTGTGCGCATGTGCTTGTACGTGGGGCCAACAGGGAAGCAACGGCAGCATGGTAACCCCAAGCCCTGGAGTGGGAGGAGGTGGGGGATGGGCAACAGGCAAGGAGGGGGAAGCCTGGCATAGCCGAGGCTCACCTGCTCCCATGGGTCCAAGGGACGAGTGGGGGTCTAGGCTTAATATGTAGCCGAGTCCTGGATGGGCCCTCGCAAGACAGCATCACTGAGGGGCCAGGAACGCTTGGACCTAGGCAGGGCCTTACGAGAAGAACAGAGGGCTGAGAAGAGAATGCCTCAAAGCAAGCCCTCTGCAGCTGCATCTCTGACCCACCAGAGATGAATAAGATGCCCCTGGTACCTCACTTCATCCTGAGCACTCACTCAGTTCTCAGAAAATCCAGAAGACTGAGAGAAAACCGTGCCAAAGAGAGCTGGAAGGGACTGAAGGAAAACAAAAAGGTGAGCTCGCTTCTGAAGGGGGGAGGGGCTGTCTACATTCTAATAAAGTTACTGTTTCTTAATGCAAACGTTAGAGGAGTGAGGGAAAGGGTGGTTTTGAGTCTAAGAGGCATGATATGGCAAGAAGGACACTTGAAAATACAAACTGTGGTCCCTGGACAGAGATGAGAACATCTGAACTGGACAGGCTCCTCCGTGTGGGGTGTCAGGCAGATGGGACAATCAGAGTGCTCTTCTCAGAGGGGCAGGAAGAAGGCTCCAGCCACCAATAGCAACGAGCCACCTGGGTTTGGCTGAAAGTACCCACTGAACAAAGCCACTTTGTGGGATACAGAGTCAGGACCTAACACATTGACAGGGACAAGGACAGTGGGAGCAGGTATAAAATGGACACAACACATCTCTAACAGAAAAACACCAACAGCGATAAGCCCAGTAAAAGGGCTTAAGAAGACCCCAAAGCCAGACTTCTTGCTCTTTGCTGTCCAGACAGCTGCTAACTGGCCCCTCTGCTCCCTACCAGGCCTGTGCCCACCCCTATCTAAAGAGCCCTACCCAGTCTCTCTACTTCTAGTCTGTAGGCTTATATCCTTGAAATGCACATCACTGCTTACTGTTGGTTCTGCACCATTGTCTCCCCCAGCTGAGGGGAGCTTCAGGACACCAAGCCTTTGGCTTCCATTCCTTCCACACCACCATCTGAGCATTGAGTTGGTACTTGGGCATAAATAAAGGATGACTGTAATGCCTGGGTGGTGGCCTGAAGCTCTATTTCACCAGCCATTCCTTAGGCAAGAAACCCCAGGCTCAGCACACACCACAAACTCTCTCTCTCTCTCTCTCTCTCTCTCTCTCTCTCTCTCTCACACACACACACACACACACACACACACACACCATGCACATACAACAGGTGCTGCAGATGCTATCATCAATCTTTGCAACAGAAGTGTCAAAGCATGGTGGCTTTTGTAATCAATTATGAGGCCCTTCACAAGTAACATGTTCCCGATAACACAAGCCTGTCAATGACTTACTAATAAATTAGATCAGATTCAAGGTTACCCTAATCACAGCCCCCGCCACTCATCTGCATCTAGGTAAGCTTTGCAGAGTGGGGGAAGAAAGCAGAGAAGCACAGGTGGCTGGCAAGTGGCTCTCTGGAAGGATGACTCAGAAGCCAGCACACTTTGTTCTAGAGTGGAACCTCGCTGGCGAGAAGAGTCAGGACTCCTCCACTGGAGGGTCTGCTTTTCTTTTGCATCTTGCCACTGCAGCCTTGCAAAGGCCTGTGCCACCCTCTGCTCCCATCCAAGCTGTGGCAGCAGCGCACAGAACTCACTGAAGGGAGCTGACTTGGGTCGGATTCCCAGCTCTGGGGACAGGAGAGGGGATATGTATAGTTAAGTGAAAAGGGAGGTTAGTACTGCCTACATGGTCAAGGGGTCCTTCCAGTCTTCAGGCCTGTGTTCTCTAATTCAGCAACTACAACCTATGCATGGCTACATAAGTGAAATGGAAATTTTAGCTCCTTGGTAGCAATGGCCACATCTCAAGAGCTCCCAGGCCCCACATGAGCCACGTTGGATGATGGTCTCAGAAAACTAACTTACACTATTTGGCAGCAATGCAGTGTGTATGTTTTGAAGCCTAGACTCTACGATAAATCTGAATAAACCTTTGTAGAAGTCACATTTCAAAGGTCAAAACACACACACACACACACACACACACACACACACACACACAGAGAGAGAGAGAGAGAGAGAGAGAGAGAGAGAGGAAATGGCTCCATAATAAAGCCCAGGTAAGCACAGGTAGAGCAGCTGCTCCCGCATTCCAGGTGGGTCCAGCCCACTCTTCCTGAGCTGGTGAGCTCAGCACCTATCAGCTGAACCAAAGAAGGCAGTAGGGTGTAAAGGCACCGCTTTCTTAAAATAAGCTCCACAGAGCTAAATGTAGTATTCTAGAAGAGGCAGCCAGGCATCATGGGGGAAGTGTTTCCCTCCCAAGGCCGGGAGAGAGACCTAATAAAGGCTTACCTTATCAAACCTTCCTCGACCCTCCCTATATTTCAGTCTGGGAGATACTACATTTTACATGAGGAAACACAGAGACTGAGACGTTAAACAACAAACCCGACTCACACAGCTAGTAAACAGCAGAAGCAGGCTATGGACCCAACAGCCTAGATCCAGAGGCAGGCTTGTAGTTCCAAAGCTGCCCCCTGCCCCTCGCTGCTCTGCCTCACATGCTCTTCTCCTCCAAGGAGAAGGAGAAATGACCAAGTCTCGTTAGCTGACAAAGCGTGTGAAATACAGCAGGGTCTGCCAGACAGCTCCTGGGTGATGCCCAGACATGCTGCTTTTCACTTTAGTATATATGCATAATCTATTAGCAAATACATATACATATGTTTATATAATTAATACCTGGCAATATTTCCTTTTGAAAACAAATATAATCAGAAAGCTAATTTTAAAAGATATCAAGTAATCAAAAAGAAAGATATGGGAATAAAGCAAAAAATCAAGAAGGGAGCTCATGAATGTCCTTTCTTGGACTGTTCAGGAATCTAGTTGGGGAATGTAAGTCTTTGCTCTAAATGCCCTTCCCACTGGAACATTCTCCCATCATCTCCCCGACCCTCCACATACAGACAATCTTGGGAGGCCAGCCCTTCTCTTGTCTTCTTTTCTTTTGGGTACACACAGTATTAGCTCCCCCATAAGGCTCTACAGAGCCCTTCCATTGACTTTCAGCCCTGCAGCACTGGGCTTGCATTCCTCTCACTGTCCTGGACGTTCTATGACAGGCCTGGTTCTCCAGATTCCAGCAAGCAGCTCTGTGCACAATGGCCCAAATGACCATGCCACTGCCCCCCCCAAACATTCTTAGGGAACACTTCAGCCAAAGAATGGGAAGAAGCACAAAACAGGTATACAGATATAGATTAGATATAGATAGATATAGATACAGATAGAGATTGCTAGAGATAGATACACACACATATATATGTATATATATACACACATGCATGTGTATGTGTACATATACATATACATGTGTGTATATTCTATGTGCAAAAGCTATATACATATACATATATATATATATATATATATATATATATATATATATATTTGTGTGTGTGTGCAAATTGTGCCCACCATGTAGGCATGTAGAGGCCAGAGACTGACATGAGGGTATCTTCCTCAGTTCCTTTTCCACCTTGTTTTTAGACAGCATCATCACTCACTCAGCCCAGGACTCATCTGCTAGGGATATAAACATATGCATTTTATACAGATGCTGGCAATCTGAACCCAGGTCCTCATGTTCACAAGGCAAGCACATGGCCCACTGCGGCATCTCCCCAGACCTACCCACATAGTCCTTAAAACAAAAGACCGGAGCAGGAATCATCCACCAAGCTACAAGAACTGGGAATGCTTTTCACTTTCACGGTCGTTGGGTTTTACCGCCAGTCTACAGACCTAAATGGCGATAGTTTTCCTAAGTCCTCCACAATATGCCCAGCCTCCTGTGAGCACTTTATAAACAAAATACAGTAATTAACCTTGGGACCATTGGAAACCACATGTACAAACAGACTAAATTAATATTTACAAGATCAAACAGGATAGCAGAGACGATTAGATCAAGGATTTAGATGTGGGTCAACTCATACTGCCAACCACAAATGAAATCTGCTATTAAGATGCCTCAGACTCACTAAAGCACTGATAAGCTGCTTCCAAGACAGAGAGAGCATTAGGAAGGGGAACGCCATTTGGACTGCTATCAGCACAGGAGACGCCCACTACCATCCCCTTGCTGGAGCCAACACAGTGGCCTAAGGCCATTAAATCTGCAGATAATGCAAACCCTCCTGTTAGTCAAAGCCCAGTGCGGCCCACTCATACTGAATCATGGTGATGAAAATAGCAGTGTTTACTGAGCCCTCACTATGTTCCAAGTGCCCTCCAACAATCTCAGGAAGCCGAGGAGTGGTTAGCCCCATTTTTCAGAGAAAGAAGCAGAAAGAGGGAAGTCACGTGGACCACAACATCCAGGAAGGGACCGGCAAAGGCCGAGACTGAGCCTAACATCAGAATCCGTGTGTGGATCAAGAAACATGTCTGTGCTGTGCTCCAAATCTGTACTCTCCTCTCAGGTATGACTGACAGCGTTCCCCACAGTCCCACCACAATAATGAGGGCCTATTGTTTTCTTCACGTTTTTTGGTAAGGTGACCTCATTAGAGAGGACAAGTGCGGCAGTTTTCACACCTTGTTACTAGGTCTCTAACAGACACTGCTCAGGTTAAGATGCAAAGATAAATCTTTCTGCATCTGCATGGATCCCCGGCTGGTACTGTCCTAACAGGAAAATGGAAGACTAGAGCTCTAAAACTAAAGGTTGGCACCTGGCTAATAATTAGGTTACAGTCAATCTCCTGTTCCAACAAGGAATGACAGCGCTGCGTCAGATGACCACCGATCCTCTTAATAAAACAAGAATCCTTCACTGGGCCCATAGTGCTCAACTAAGCCAAGTTGGCCTCATAAGCACACAGCCACCTCAGTCCACCACTCTAGACAGAGACACCAACAGAGACACAGTGAAGACAAGGGACCAAGAGGGACAGGAGGCACAGGAGGCACAGGACCCACAGAGGAGGTGCCACTAGAAGGCAACTACATGGCCTGCCCTTCAGTTCCATAAGCCCAAAAAAATGTAACCTTTCCTAAAAGAACCTAGACATAAGGAAGAGCGATTTCAGCCTGCACATCTAATGTAATCTTAAGCCAGCGCAGTCACACAGGATCAAAGGGCTGGGGCAGGCCTGGGGCACGGGAGAGCAGGTACACACAGTCCAGGCCTCCTTGAAAGTACTATCTGTCTTCCCTACCCCTCTGCATCCTCATCTGGCAAACCAACAGGGACTGCCACGCCCCGGGGACTTGATGCCTAAGTCCCTAGGGAACACAGGTAAGACACAAGAGTGGGAAACTCGCCCAACTGTGAGCATTTACTTCCCTGGAAACTTGGGCACCGGAGTCACCACAAGCAAAGGTGTGAAAGTGCCAGTGAGCCTGCAGGAGGGACCATAGCTGGCACCGAGACCACACCCACGCTTGTACGGTATTCAGTCATTTTCTTACACCTGTAGTGGGCTTCCTCCTGCCTGAAATAACCAGGAGTAACTTAGATAGGTCCTCATTCAGCCTTATTTATGCTTGGATAACTATAAGCCAATGAGAAGGCTGGACTGTGTTTCCTAGAAACCAAATCAGCAAGTGGCCGGCAAATTAATGCAGGACCAGGGCTTTTCCAGCAGGTGGTCCCAAGTCCACAGACTTTCCAAGTTTCTTTCCTCAGAGACTCAAATTGTCACCTCCCCCTTTTCTCAGCTCTTCCTTGATACCAATGGAGACTGGGCTCAAGATGAGTGTGATAAGCACAGTAGAATGTGCCCTTTGAGAAAAAAGCAGTAGTGACAAACTTTTCCTCCCTCCCTCCCCCCCCCCCTTTCTCTCTCTGTGTGTCTGTGTGTGTCTGCGTGTGTCTGTGTGTATGTCTGTGTCTGTGTGTGTGTGTGTGTGTGTGTGTGTGCGCGCGCGCGCACGCGCGCGCAGAGGGTCAGAAAAGGAAGTAAGGAGTCAGATCTCCCAAGGCTGGAGTTAGCCTCTAACTCCTCTTGGTATGAGTGCTGGGAACTGAACTTGGGTCTTCTGACTAAAAACAAGTGCTCTTGAATGCCGAGCCATCTCTCAAGTCCCAACAATATTTTTTAATATCAGGAATTCAAAGTCTTATACAAAAATGTTAAAAGGAAAAACCTTCTATTAAACCAAGTGAAAACACACTGAAAATGTTCATTTCAAAGTCAGACATGAAAACATGGCAACAAGCAGTGTGGGGGGCACTGGGCTCCCTCTTCCTACCTCACAAAAGCAAGGCTTGTTGCTCCTTTTATCTGTACTCTGGGGGTTCACATGAAGGTCATTGAAGAAAAACAGCAAAAGCATCCACATCGTCACAGCTTCAGTGAAACTGCCTGAAAAGCTAAGCCTGCATAGTGAGCCCCCATCAATAAGTCACAATTCACTCTTCCTAAAGCTTGACATCGCAAGGTCTCCCGCCATCATGGGGGCTGAGGATTATCTGACAGTGCATCGCAACAGCACAGAAAAGAACACCTTACATACAATCAGCAGTAACGGTCAATAAAACAAGGCCAACTTTGTGAATGCACCCCACACACGAGCTGCTCACACCCCCTCCCCATGCTCACAAAGAACCAGGAACCTGCTCCAGCCCCATTCGGAGTATCCCACTTAACTCAAAGACCGAAGCAACAGCAGCCAGCTACAAAACCTTACTGCTGAGAGAAAATGGAACTGAACTCACAGGCAAAGATTAAAGAGCCCGTTCTCTGCCAGGGTGACTCGACAAACGGGATCAGAATCCAAACCAGTGCTTTGCCTTTCTCAAAAGCTTTTAACTCGAACTAGAGTATTCACTGCGGAGAGTCTGGGAAGTCAGGGAGGACGGCAGGCTAGGAAACACTCTCACAAAGAAGTCAGTAAAGAGCCGAGGACCAGCATGGGGCTCAGAAAGGGAAACAGCTTCCAGTTTAAACAGTAATTTGTGCATAATTATCCTTGCAGGTTGATACAAGATAGATTAAATAAATTAATCAAAGTACAAATTGTGCTGGCAAGCTCCAGTGCCCAGCGTCTCCTAAGGCCAATCTGCCAAGGGCTCCGAGGCCACTGGTGTCTCAGTCACCAAATCAGAGCTGACAACTGATAGGCCGAGGAGATGCAATACCTCCGGAATCCAAAAGGCACTCTGAGGGGCAGGCCCAGGGAGGGCTCTGTGCTGGGCTGTGACAATGGAAGCCTTAAATGTGAGATCCATTACAGCCTGCACACCCACAGCCATTTGCACATGATAGATGGGAATACATCCTTGGGACAGCAGCCGCTGACATCCATCGCCAAACCTAGCTGGGGCACCCTGCCCGCTGTACGGTGGGACACATGCCTTCCCACACTCTGCCTCCTCACTCCTACTGGGATACAACAAGTCAACGTTGCTAGCATGGACACTCAGGACCACACTAAGACCTAAGTGCTCATCTTTACCAGCGTTAGCTCCTGGAATCGTCACAAGACCCTGACACAGTCAGACCCATGACGCCCCTACTTAAAGACCTGGAAACAGCAGGCCGCACAGCCTGCCCAGGTCATGTGTTGAACTTGATGGTCTTGCCAGGCTGCCTGAGGAACTGGACAGGAAGTCCGTTTTCAAGGTAGAAAAGCATTAACAGAAGCAGTTAAAATGTTGATTTCCACTTTTTTGGACAAGAGTTGATTAGTGTTAAGTGTATTATGGTAGGAGGAGGAGGTCAGACTGCAGCAGGCAGCAGGATCTTGAGGATCATTTCCAGCTCAGGAAGGTCTTTCTCTGATACCAGCCAGGAGGACACATGGGGAAAGTCACTGCACAGTGCCTGGGGCGCTGACCCATGCCCAAGGCAATGGCCGCGCTTCTGTAGCCCCTTCAGGAGGCCATGCTTTCTGCTCCCACAGAGCCTTCACTCACTCTACCATTCGTGTACTGCTCAAGACCCCATTTCCAGCATTTTGAAGCATTCCTTCTTTTTTCCCAGAGAAAAGTGTCCTGAAATGTCACCTTTCCAGATAGCTGTTGATACCGTTGATCTTCATCAACCGCCTTTCTGACAGACAAGCCGTTCCTGTAGTGTTAAGGGGTATTTTAAAGAAAAACAAATAGTGGGTGCAAAGCAGCCTGAGTGAAGTCTGAGGGACACAGGAAGAGCCTCAAGTCTGGAAGTCAGTTCTCTAGTAGAGACAGGAAGCCAGGGCCAAAAAGACCACATCATCTCACTGCAGCTCACATCTGTTGTCCCTTAGGCTACAGCAGGGTCTCAGCCAGCCCAGTTAGAACCAGAAGGGCTGCACTGAAGGAGCAGGAAGCATGTCTACACTTACAGATTTAGTGTGTAAGAGTTTCTTTTATACTTATGCTGATAGCAGTTTGCAAATTAAGTTGATTTGTCACACTCAGTGTGTACGTCCCTATGAAAGGCAAAAGGCAACTTTGGCTGCCATTCCTCAGGTACCACTTACTTTGTTTTTTTAAGATGGGATCTCTCACTAACATGGGACTCACCAAGTACACCAGGCTGGCTGGCCAGCGATGTACCACCACTCTTGGATATTTTTCCCCCAGAGACAGGGTCTCTTTGTATAGCCCTGGCTGTCCTGATCTTGCTTTGTATACCATGTTGGCCTTGAACTCACAGAGATCCTCCTGCCTCTGCTTCCCTAACTGCTGGGATTAAAGGTGTGTGCCACCACGCCTGGCTATGCTTGGCTTTTTTTGAAAAAGGGTTCTGGGGGAATCAGGTTGAGGCCCTCATGCCTGTGGATCAACCCTTGATTGACTGACCTGGTCTATTGTAGCTCTAAGTTCCACTGATGTGGTCTGCACAGCCTGCAGTTAGAGCCTAACATGCTAAACACTGTGCAGTGTGCTCTCAGCCCCTGGCGTGTCAGCCACTCTCCATTGACCCTAACTTAATCATAAACTCTGGGACCAAAATAGCCCTGAGGTGGAGACTGTCCTGAGCCCCAGTTGTATACCAGGAGACAGGAAGTTGTCCAAGGTTACAAACCAGTGAAGAAGTAGACTGTGAACCCAGGCAGCCTGGCCCCAAGGCCAATGCTTTAGTCTCTCAGGTTTGAAAAGTTGATGAGCAGGCCCACGCTTCCCAGCTGCGCAGTGCCTGGAGGTGTTTCTCTAACTTTCACTTTATCCTTATCCTGTCCTTTTCCTGTCTGCCTCAAAAGAATCAAGACAATTTGCCTTCTATTTGTATCCCTAAACTACTTAAGATAAAATGAAAAGTAAAACTCAATATGCATTCTCCTTTAGCAAGCCTCCCCCTGAGTAGAATGCAGAAACTGAAGACAGGCCTCCTGCGCCTATGTCAGAGAACCCAACCCACCAGCTCCCCATCTCTGAATCTCAAAACTTGTGGGTATGATAATGTTACTTTCCTAGCTGGAGTTGTCCTTGTTGGTTTGTTTTCTTCTAAAGAACCTTGGTGGACACTGGAAATACAAGTGCAAACAGGATGGCCCGGTCCCCGGACCTGGTCCAGGACCTAGCGTTCAACCATGTTGAGTCATAACGACAGCATCATGGAAAGAGCGGTGACAGAAGCTTACAGGGGTTCTCTCACCCCAGCTATGGGGTCAGACTCTCCCAGTGTATGACTCCACACACACACAGAAGAGGAACCATGAGTCAAGCAAAACAGAGGTGGAGGCCAGTGAAGCAGAGCATGGGACATCAAGGTGCTTATGGGTACCTCAGGGTGACCAGATGCCAAGCTGGGCACTGCTGAGCCAGCCCCGGACTGTCAAAAACAGGAGGTCCTTAGCCAATCTTAGCAGAGCTGTGTGGCCAAACCTGTGTTCTGAAAGGCCACTCTGGTGCTGTGTGGGGCAGACAGGAAAGTCGGCGAGGCTGTACACACTGCTGGTAAGTGGCAATGGTCCACTCGGGGCAGCAATGTTTCCTGTGCCATCCGAGGCTCTCAGGAAAGCACCCTGCAGGCCACGGCAAACTGCAGGTGCTCTCAATGTTCCTCTAGGACCAAATCCAAGGGGAGATTAACCAAAGATGCTTCTGTTTCCCAGAGACACACCCAAGGCTTTGACTGTTCCTGGAAAGCAAGACACACCTACTATGGTTAAGTGACCAGGAAAGACACTTCTCAGTTTGAAGAGGTCGGAACAGGAAAGGCAACTTCTCCCACAAGACATCCAGCTAGGAAATTACTACATTCTGGCTTCATCGGCAGAGGTGTCTGAGTACAATGCTACGGCCAAGGATCCCTGGGAACCGCCAGCGGGATAATGTGGTTATGCTGTCTGAGGATGTGAAAACACATTACAGCCTCAATGTCTGAGTGCACTCGAACAAGTAGAATCAACACAGCTGCTCTGTTTAAGCAAGGACGGAGAGCGGCGGCCGCCACAACCCGCTGCGCTGGTTTGCATGTTCCCCGTAAGTCTCAGACATTTTAACAGCACCTGGTACCCAGCTGGTGGCTGTTTGAGGAGGACTAGGAGATGTGGCCTTGCTAGAAGTATGTCATGGGGGCAGGCTTTAGAGTTGCAGAAGACATTGCAAATTAGCCCTCCCGGTTTCCTGTCTGCAATTCTAGATGTGGGATCTCAGCTGCTGCTCCAGGTGCCTGCTGCCATGGACTTCACACCTCCACGCTGGACCATAATCCTTTGGAAGCCCCAAACAAACCTTTTCCTCTTTAATTTGCCTTGGTCCTGGCGTTTTATCACAACGACAGAAAAGTAACAAAGACCCCGACCTGAGCCTAAGGGTCGTCTAAGGAATATGGCACAGGAAGGGAGCTCAGGGCAGTGAAAGAAAACTAGACCTACAACGTGTCTGTCCAGTGTTAAGTGCATTCCCTCCTGAAAAAGAAGTGTCGTCAGACCTACTCTGTGTATGAAGACAGTGAAACTCTCCCAGTGGTTTGAACAAGAAAACCCACTCCCTGCTTGTCACACCAAATCCTTCCATGGTGGCCTCACTGCTTCCCGGTCTCTGGAGAGTCTGGGAGTCTAGTTCCTTTGGATGCACAGGTGCTCCCAGCTCATCACTGAAGATGTGGATGGCAGACTGGCTTGCACGGACACATTCAGGTCAGGGAAACATGAAATCATAAATGGGAAGGCAGGGCGGAGGAGATGGCTCAGTCAGTGAAGGGCTTGCCTTGCAAGCATGGGACTGTTTCACCCTAGAATTCACATTGTAAAAGCCAGGAGTGGTGGCATACTGGTAATCCCAGTGCTCGGGAGGATTCCTGGGGCTTACTGGTCAGCCAGTGGGAGAACCTGACTAAAAAAGAGGACAGTGGGGGGCTGGAGACATGGCTCAGTGGTTAAGAGCACTGGTTGCTCTTCCAGAGGTCCTAAATTCAATTCCCAGCACCCACATGGCAGCTGACAACACTACCTCCAGTCCCAGGGGATTCAGTGCCTCCTCCTAACCTCCACAAGCACCAGGCGTCCAAGTGATATAGACACATGTGCAGGCAAAACTCCCATACATATAAAGTAGTTAAAAAGTAGAGACTGCCTGAGAACAACACCCAAGGTTGTTCTCTGGCCTCCACAGAGGGGCACACGTATACACATACAAGAACACACACACACACACACAGAAATAGTGAGGCAAACAAACTTCCATGACTGGATGACTGGATGGAGAGCCAGGTGGGCAGTCAGGCAAATAGAGACCCCAGGTGGGATGCTGAAGTGGGACAGAAAGGCAATGTATGCATGAGCAAAATTACCCTTCAGGACTCCCAGCATCTGAAGGAGAACCAAACAGACGCAGATGAAAACACAGTCATCCCCACGACAGCTCAGCTTTCCACAGTCTCAGTTATCCACAGTCAGTTGTAGTCTGGAAATGTTAAATAGAAAATTCTAGAAATAAGTCCTAAGATTTAAATTGGTAAAATGGTTGTGGTGGTGTGAGTGAGAACGGTGTTTAAATATGTGGTCCCCAGTTGGTGGAACTATATGGGGAGGATTAGGAGGTGTGACCTTGCTGGAGGAGGTGTCATTGGGTGTGGGCATTGAGGTTTCCAAAGACTCCCATGATTCCCAGTGTGTTCTGTCTGCTTCCTTCCTGAAGATCACGATGTAAGCTGTCAGGTGTTTCTGCCTCTATGCCTTTGTTCTGCCATCAGTGACTTTAACCCTCTACAACCATAAGTCGAATTAAATGCGTCCTTTCATACATTGCCGAGGTCATGGTGCTTTGTTCCAGCAATAGAAACATAACCAAGACAGAACTGCAGTAAAACCTTAGCCACTCCACTCAGGATGGGAATCATCCCTTTGACCCAGTGTCCTCGTTGTCTATGCTACCTGCTGGGGAACAGCTCAGCAGCTCTCTTGACTGCAGGGTGACTGTTGTACTATTACTTGGTAACAGAGCAAAGCATAGGGTCAGTGGTGCTGACAATTCAGACCTGCCAAAGAAAAGCTGTAAAGGCTTCACGTAACAGGGCAAAAGCTCTTGGGTTAACAAGGAGAAAGAGAGAAAAAAGCATAAGCTGAAGTTTCTCAGATCTACTACAAAGAACGAATCTCCCGCCTATGACTTTACAAAGGAGCCAGAACTCCACACCAGCATGGCTATGTCACCTCCAAGTACAAGAAAGGCAGCCACAGGCAATGCGAGCACTTCCTCAGGGTGGCACGGGAATTCCACTGTAGGACTCAGTTCCACTAGGCTCTTGGAAGGCCTCCCATGCAGACGTGGGCTACTGTGCAGGGAAGGAGAAGTGCGCAGCACTGTCTGCTGTGGTGTCACCGGCCTGTGTCGTGGAAATGGGGAAAGTTATGACAAAAGCAGACCGACTGGGCCAGGCTTAAGGCTGACAGTGCACAGAAGCTGGTATGTGTGATGGTTTCCCTCACTGTCAGTTTGACCAGACTCACCTAGTATCTGTGAGGGCCTTTCTAGAGACTCATTCAGAATGTGGGGGGCAGCACCCCATAGGCTGGGGTCCTGACTGAATAAAACAGAGACAGGCTGAGCAGGATGTCCACCTCTCCCCACTTCCAGGCTGCAGCTACTTGTGAGCAACTCTCTCATCAGTGTGCTGCCCTCTCCACTGTGGTGGATTAGACCCGAACTGGGAGTCGGCTAAACTTGCCCTGCAGTTGTCTCTGTCAGGTGTTTGGTTGCAGAGATGAAAAGCCACCGTAACAGTGTCCTAAAGTTGATCGTGTGACTGTCTCTCCCTCTGGACACAGATGTAAAAGGTATATTGAGACCCGGGCGTCGTGGCGCATGCCTTTAATCCCAGCACTCGGGAGGCAGAGGCAGGCGGATCGATATGAGTTAGAGGCCATCCTGGTCTACAAAGCGAGTCCAGGACAGCCAAGGCTACACAGAGAAACCTTGTCTCAAAAAACCAAAAGAAGAAGAAGGAGAAGGAGAAGAAGATATTCAGTACTCTCTTGAAACCAATGAGAAGCCCTTAAAACAAGCACAGCTTTGGGCTGGAACAGGGTAAGGGCAAACTAGTCATATGGCAAGGGCCAATTAAGCAGCACAAGGGACGCTCGCTAGAGATCTGTGTCTATATTATGCAGGGGCAGAAGACAAATGCAGTGAGCTGTAAGAACAAGATGACAGGTAAGAGACCCAGACAGCAAGACAAAGCCACCTTTGTGCTCAACCCTGTCCGGCTTTCCTGTGAGTTATGTCCTTCTGTGACCATAGGGAACAGTGTGCAGATCCACTTAAGGCTCCTGGTAAAGAAAGGGTGTGAGGAGAGACTGGCAGTGGGGCCACACTCATGGCTAAAACCAGGGGCTTTGGGCACTGCACTCTGCTGGGCTAGAGAGCGGAGCCCCAGCAGGGAATGTATTGCCTTCACTCACCGGGTCTAGAACAGCACCTGCACGGCAGGTGCCGGCACGGTAGTGCTCAGCATGTCTGCAGTGGGCAGGTAGGGTGTGTCCTAGTAAAGAGTGTTCTGCCCTCAATTAGGAAATGAACAGGACTCAGGGCTTGCCGTGCAGCCACCTTCCCACAGACACTCAGAACACAGGCTAGCCTGCACACTCTCGCCATACCTATACTAACAGGACTGAGCTCAGAACCCTCCAGGTGGCTGGGGGTGGCAGCCACCGACAGATGAGCAATTCCTGAGAAGCCTACTGACTGAAGGAGCATGATGTCACTCTCTAACCTAGAACACACAGGCAGCTCGTCAACTCAGAATGCTGGGATTCTTGTTGAAAAGGAAGACAAGAGGGCTTGGCACAGCCAGTCACGGGTGCCCGGGTGGGGGTTGGCCTGGTTGCTGCCCAAATGAGCGGACACACGTACCCCAAAATGTTTGTAACCTTGCCCAAAAACTTATTCCTGTTTGACCAATAAAAAGCCAGCACACCTAGGCAGGGCAAATGGGATAGGGCATGCTAAGGTTCGCAGGCCTGTGTGGCAGGGCGGTTCTTGGGAAGGGAAGCAATCAGAGACCAGAAGAGGATCTTGAGAAGGGGAAAAGAGAGGAAGAGGAGAAGGAAGGAGGCTGCCATGAGTTAGGTGGAGGAGAAACACATGGCCAACGTGGATGGAGGCTTTGGCCCAAATGAAAAACTTTAGCAAGTATTTGGGATTATAGATGGGAGGAAGCTCGGTAGAAATTATTAGAAGCAGATGGCATGGGATTGGGGCAGGGAGATAAAGAGGTAGTTTAGTAGATTAATAGCTGCCCTGCCCCAAGTGAACCAAGGCTATTTTAAAATACAACAGGTGTCCGTGTTCTTATTGATTGATAGTGGGTTAGAAAATACCGCTGTAGTAATTAGCATAATAATAAGCATTTATTAGGCCATGCTTCTAAAATAACTGCAACAGTGCCCCCTCTCAGTCGGGAGGTTAGCTGAAGCACTGGACAGTCCCCTTCTCTTTCATTAGAGTACCAGCACAAAGGTCAGTTACTTGCTAAAACCCTCAACCTGCAGTATCTGCAGTCACTGCAAGAGAAGGCGTGGCTGGGGCCTGTGGCTGGCTATCAAAGGATCACACTGTCACTGTCACTGTCACTGCTGATGCCCTCCACTTCACCGTGTATCTGGACCACTGCTCCCACCTCATCAACAGGGAAAAGGTCTCAGCAGTGGAGGAACGACTCAACTCTTGAGTCTGGCGCATTCCTTTCTAGCCTCACTAAAAGGGGGCTAGCCACATGGCCAAGGCAAGTTACTCTCTGCAAGATGAGGTACAGTGACCTACCAGATTGCTGAGCCCTTGAGGTCTCATGTTCACCCGAAGAGACACAGCCTCTGAGTTTTCTTGAGAATACAGCAGGGTAAGGCTCAGTCACCAGATACTAGGTGTCCAAAGGTGACCCACAGTTCCAACCCTGGAGAAAAGGGGACACAACTGGATATTCCTTGATACAGTGTCGTCAGCGCAGCCACATGAAGGCCAAAGAACAATGACAGATAAGCCTATCTCTGCTTGGCCTTTATAAGAGGAGTGTGGTGTGTGTGTGTGTGTGTGTGTGTGTGTGTGTGTGTGTGTGTGTGTATACACATGAGCCACAGGCATCCCGGGCAGCACAGCACAGTCATGGCTCCAGCTTCCTTAGAGGGTAACAAACAATGCTGGACATCTGAGAAAGCACCTCCAGTTCACAGGGCTGGAATGACTGGCTACACAACCAAGTTTAAGGATGGGGGGGGGGGGGACAACATAAGTGATGGTTTGCCACACCCTGCTAGTCAGGCCAAGAGATCAGGAAGTTCCACAAGAAGAAGGCTAACCTAGCACTGGCCAGCAGAAACTGACCCCAGCAGCAAGCCTTCCAAGCCCTGGGAACTGCAGTGAGCTGCAGCTCCTAAACAAATGAGTGACTGCGGCAAGGGCACGCCCACATTTGGGAGAAAGGCCCATGTAAGTGCCAGAGCCAAAGGACAGTGCAGTGAGCAGGAGGTAAACCAGATGTGCTTCACCTCCCCGATCTGACAGAATCCTGGCGCCAGCCTGGAGGAGCCTACAGGAGCCCACAGAGCAGGGGATGGCCATGGGAGAGGTGCAGAGGGGCTTGCTCCCACTTCCGCACCTCCTCTAATCCTCTAATGAGCACAAGGAAGTCTGTAATAGGTCAAGGTGAGGGAAAGACGTAGTCTAAAAGGAGGTGGAGGTGGGGGGAGGCTTAAGTTGAGCTTGGTTTAAACACACAGAGATGGAGCCAACAGCAGTAGCTGCTTTGAAATGACACCATGAGCCCTGCCCTGAGGTGAAGACGCGGGAAATCTGCACAAAGGACCTGGTCCTGCGTCCACTGTGAGTGCAGTGCCCTAAGGCCCTCGGGCTTCAGGAACTGCGCAAAGCAGGACCAGGCTTTGTCTTGTGGGGCAAACAGGTGGTTAAGCCAGCAGAGTGGGGTAGAAGCTACAATGGGGACTGGAGGGGGCCATCTAACTGGATTCACAGCAGGCTGTCAGAGAAGAGGCACAGCAGGACGAGAGCCCTAAGTGACTGAGACTTTTCCACAGAAAGAAATGAGCCGGTGAGATGGAAGAACATGTGCAAATGCCCTTGGGAGACTGCAATTCATTTTATGAGATCAAATTGGCAAAAGAGGAGCAGACGAGCGGGAAGCCAGAGCTGGACACTGAAGAAAGCATACGCTAAAGGACACCATGTCTGGCCTTGCTTTAAAACACTCCACTCCTGCTGGGGGGGGGGGGGGGAGGTGCATGCGCTCAGAAGGCAAAGGCCCTGGCGGGGATGAAACAAGGCTGTAAAGTGTTCTGAATGATCAGTTAGGTATACAGAATATTCTAGTTTGCTTTTCTGCTGCTGTGCTAACCACCAACTAAAAGCAGCTTGGGAAGGGTAGAGAAACCAGAGCAAGAACTCAGGGCAGGAGCCACAGAGAAAGGCTGCTTCCCGCTTGCTCCCTCTGGCCTGCTCAACTACTTTTCTTTTTTGTTTGGTTTTTTTCAAGACGGGGTTTCTCTATGTAGCCCTGGCTGTCCTGGAACTCGCTTTGTAGACCAGGCTGGCCTCAAACTCAGAGATCCACCTGCCTCTGCCTTCCAAGCGCTGGGATTAAAGGCGTGAGCCACCTGACTAGGAATGGTACCACCCACAGTGGGCTAGGCATTCCTACATCAATTATTAATGGGGGGGAAAAAGCTCCACAGACCAATGTGATAAAGGCAACTAACTTTCTTTCTTCCTTCCTTTCTTTCTATTTTCTTTTGTGGTTTTTTGAGACAGGGTTTCTCTGTGTAGCCTTGGCTGTCCTGGACTCTTTGTAGACCAGGCTGACCTTGAACTCACAGAGATCCACCTGCCTCTGCCCCCTGCGCATTGGTATTATAGGCATGTGCCACAGTGCCCACCAGGTGGCAATTTTCAATTAAAGTTCCCTCTTCCCTTCCAGGTATGTGAAGTTGTCAACTGAAAGCTGGCAATGACAGGAGTTATGTAATTCTTATTTCTGTGTATATTTGAAGTGTCCTGTAATCAAACCTTTTGCTTTATTTCTGCAGGCTGGAGAGAAGATAGGAAGGACAGAGAAGCGTATCAGGGAAGCAGTGTGTGCCAGGCCACACCAACAGGCCCACCGGGAGACCACAAAGGAAGTCCACTCAGCCTGTGCCACACACCCAAGTCACCACCACAGCCATTTCACAGAAACTGAAGCTGGGTAAGACTCAGCTTCATGCACACTGTTGCTAGAATAGTCTGCATCCCAGTGAGGGGGCTGGACCCGTGCCCACGAGGGATGGGGGTCACTGGAAGAGTGACAGATAGCATGCCTGGAGGTCACTGGAAAGGAGACAGCCCTGACAAGGCTGGCATGACCCTGAGTAGCAGCAGCCTGAGGAGAGGGTGGACAGCAAGAGATGAAGAGGCCAAAAGAGCTGGTGGCCCTTGGAAACTTTGGCCAGCAGTCAGAGGTGACACCACGGCCTGGGCACGAGGCTAGATCCTAGATCCCGCCATGAGCAGCAGCACTGGCAGGGGGCAAGCCCTTCCATCTGGACTGCTTGTCTGTGAGACTTCTGCATGCCAAAGGACAAGTGTCTTCCTTGTGGGCACTGAAACAGACAGGCGGGATCTCAGGGGAGGGCTTGGCTGGGGACAGGTAGGTGTGGTGGGTGGGTGATGAGTGCACTGCAGAGCTAATGAGATGGCCCAGAGAGAGCCCAGCGACCAGAAGCGGCACTAATTCCATGGCCCTTCTCCAGCCTGCCCACTAGGAAGACACAAGATAACACGAGACAGCCCTCACTCCCCACAGAATGCAATGCAGGCTTCCTTCCCACCCACTGCACCCTGGCTGAGGACAAATGACAGACAGGTCTGGAAGATAATATGCCCTTTCTGAGGCTCTGGTATAATCCTCAAAAGGTTCTGGACTACACATAAGCCACACACACCTAACCCGTCCAGAAAAGGCTGGCAGAACTGGGGGTGCAACTCAGGGCAGAGTGCTTGTGCAGCATGCCTAAGGCCCCAGATTCCATCCCCAGCACTGTAAAAACAAAGGTGTGGGCTGGGGTACGTAGAAGAAAGCCCCAGGCCTGTTGCAAGGCTGCAGCTGACAAGGATAGGCCAGTTGAATCACAGAAACCAGGAGTCACAAAAGTGACTCCAGCGACAATAAGGTGACCATTTTCACAAACTACAACTAATCAGAACATTAAGATGCGGGGCTGGCCTGAAGCCTGGGGCAGGAAACCATTTACATTGTGGGGCATCACCTGATTCTTATTAGCATTTATACGGGCACTGCTGAGAGCTGCGAGCCAAGGCACCAAAAAAGCTTCAGGAGGTAATTTTCCACTGAGCCCTCAGGGCTGCCTTGCTTTGCCACAGTCAGGTGCATGGAGCATGGATGGCAGCTCCAACTGCTTCAGAAGCTTCCGAACAAGAGAAGAGCAGGAGAGACCCTCTCCGGACCCCAGGAGGCTCTTCTTCCCTACCCACAGGCAGGCATCAATAACGCCACTGGACCTTTCCAGGCCAGAGCAGGAAGGACCTTCTGAATACATCCAACCCAACCCTTTAGTCAGCCAAGGGAAGACCAACCATCAGCATCAGATCACGGAAAAGCCGTGTGACTGCTCATGGCAGCCACCATCGGTGAATTACTCTTACCCAGGTGACAGTTCTGAACCAGCAGCTGCTTAGTAGGGCATGAGACTCACCTGGTCATAAACGCCAGTGATAAACTGGGCATAACCCAATAACTCCTTCCGAATCAGCCCTTGCATTCAAACCTGTTCCTAAAACAATAGGCAGACCCGCGACATGCCCTGCAGCAGAGGACCATGGGAGCAGTTGCAATTCTAAACTCTGTGACAGACGTCTTAGTGAATCTCCAGGTGAGATGAATCCTCTATGGTTTGGACACTCGGTCTGCTGAGCTCAGTGGGCCCTCCTCTGTCACAGACCTCACTCCACCCTGTGGCTTCTTCTGAGGATGCTCTCCTTGCTGGTATGCTTCACAAGCCCCAATCCTTTGCCAAACTCCCAAGCCTTCACTCCACACCCCAGGTTTTACCAGGAAAGAACTGACCCTCATACTAACTTGCACTCATGTGTGAAGGTTTGCTATCCTTGCTAAGGCTCTTGGGAGAACTTCTGCAGACAATACCAGTGTCAACGGTGGGTGGGAGGCCTGGTGACAGAGGGGAGCACTGACAGGGAGGTCAGAGCATCCTGGGAGTCACTCCTTATCCTGTTTGTGAATGTGGTATCACCAGCCCTACTTTGCCGCTCAGGCCTCCCAGTCACCTCTCTGAAACATGCCCAACTTATCGAACTAAAGAGAGAAACAGGAAGGTTAGTCTCATGCCCTCAGGTAACGGGATGGGATTTGAGCACGCCAAAGTGCTCGGGACCTGGAGCCGTGCTGCTGCACACCACAGATGCAGGTGCACACTGCCATGTGCTGACCGCAGCCACCGCTCATTCGATGCTCACCATGTGTCAGCTAGCTAGAGACAGGTCGTGTTTTTATTTTGCCAGCTGAAGATGAAAGGCAGCGCCTTTCACATGCTGAAACAGACAATCTACTAGCGAGCTACGTCAGCAGCCAAGGAAGACATTCTACAGACAACACTTCTACTTCACCAACACTAGGGACAAACCCTAGCTCGGCCTCATTTCACTCAGGACACCCCCACTCGGGAAGAAGCTCCTCCCTTAGCCAAGGCACTGGCTGCATCTAGAAGCTGCATGTAGAACCTGAATCCAGGCCTGCAGAGGTCCAAGTCTCAGGAGAGTGGAGCACCAGCAGGCTGCTCTGCTGTCACGCTGCTCAGGAAACGGGGAGGTGCCAGGTCTGGGGCTAACAAGAGCAGTCGGTAGCAGCCACTCTGCCAACAGGTTGGCTGTGTGAGAGTAGGCACTGTGAGCACCAGGTGTGGGAGAAAGCACCTGTTAGAAGGATACCTGGCACCTGTCTCACAGCAGCAGCAGGTCCCACAGTAACAAATACTTACGTCTGTCTTTCCCGTTGTCACCTGTATGAGCTTGTGCCCTTAAACACGTGTCTAATATGCACAGAAAATGGTCAGAGCCAGGCCTGGTGGCAAGACAGACACTAGAAAAAAAATTACTGCTAGGTAGTGGTGGGAAGATGGCTCAGTCAATAAAGTGCCAGCCATTCAAGCACAGGAGCTGTTGTACCATCCCTGTCGTGGTTAACCTAAGTATCAATTGGCACAGCTTAGAGTCATCTAAACGGAGAGTCTCACCGAGGAATCCTCAGACCTGGTTTATGGGTAGGTCTGTAGGGGATTGTCTTGATTGTCAATTGATGTAGGAGTCTTGGGATCACAAAGGTTTTTGCACCCACAGATCAACAGGGAAACCAGGAATGTGAATCATTCAAGGTTGTCTCCTCAAAGGAAGAAATTTATCTGTTTTCTACCCAGAAAGCTGGGAGTGGATGTTGCTAATGACCTGATGAGCTTTGCTGTCTGTAGAGCCAGACCAGACCCAAAGCAAAGACCACACCAGATCCAAGGTCCTTGAGCCATCTTCATGGTCACATGGACTTTGAGCTGAGTTTAGATGTAATTATGCCTCCTTGTGCCCAGCCACTGTATTATACCAGGAAGCTTTTTTCATATTGTACTGTGTAAATGCGCTTACAATAAACTGCCTGGTGTCAGACTCTCTAGAAGTTTGAACCAGCATCGACTAATCAGGCTGAACCAAGTTTTCCTTCTTGCATCTTGTGGTCTGTTGGCCTTTGATGCTTGTAGCAACTGCCACATAGGAAGGCCCAGTCTACTGTGCATGGTACCAGCCCTAGGGAGGTGACCATATAAGGAAGCTGGCTGAGTACAAGCCAGGCTGAGAGCCAGCCAGCCAGCAGCATCCTCCATGCTTCCTGCCGTACTTGGCTGGCTGTGAAGTGAGTTCCTTGGTCAGAGGTACTGCTGTATGGAACAAGCAGGCCTGGCTTCAAGTTCCTGCCTCTACTTTCCTCAGGGATGGCGGTGACTGGAGTGGGAAGCAGAATACAGCCTTTCCTGCCCTTTGCTGCTTCTGGTTTGTGTTCTATCAGAGCAACAGATCCAAGCTCCAGGCTCAGTGAGAGACCCCAACTCAAAACACAAGGAGGAGAGCAACTGAATAAGACCCCTAGTGTCAGCCTCTGGCCCCCACAGTGTGTATGCGCGCGCGCACACACACACACACACACACACACACACACCACAAGAAACTATTGAGAATTCACCAAGTGGGCCCCTGGAGGCTGGTGGCATTGACCCCGTTCTTCCCAGGCAGCCTCTGCAATGCTGTCAAAGCAGCAGCTGCCACAGAAAACCTGCATCAGTTTCCACAGCTCAAACCAGCCTGATTCAGTTCCTAGGGGCTTCCACCAAACTGGCCCCTCCAAAGCACTGGCCACTAAGAAGGGCATCCTGGGTGACAACGCTCAAAGATGAAACTGCTAAGCTCAGCCTCAAAGAGCTTCCCGTCGCCTACCAACTGACCTCTGCCTGACCTTCCCAAATTAGTCTCCTGGAAGGCAGTGTGGGCCCCCACAGGCCCTAGATTGTTCTAACAATGCAACTGGACTTCTCGGAAGTGGCTGAAAGAGGGGCTGGTGACTTTCATATCAACACAAAAGGCTTTTGTTTACCCTTTCATTCCTTCAGAGGTGGTTTCGAGGTGTTTCCCGTAGGCTGTGCTAAGCAAGCACTCAACCGCAGAGCTGCACCCTGACTCCTTCACTGGGCACGTTTGTATTGCATCTTTGCTCTGCCTGTCCACCAGCCTCCTTGCAAGGTTCTGGGACAGGCTGCAAAGAACAAAATGGACATGGTGCCTCCCCTTAAAACAAGACAGAGGTCCTACAGGAAAGGCTCACTGTTGGGCTACAAAACAACCCGAGACCTGCCTGTTCCAGAAAGCAAAACCAGAAAGCACACTTTCAAAGCTGGATGTCAAGCTGGCATGGTGACCCAACGCTCAGGAGATGGAGCCAGGGTGATGGAGGCAGTAGGACCACACATTCAAGGCCAGCCTGAACTGGAGGCCACCCTGGGCCCCATGAGACCCTGTCTCAAACACGCACACACACACACAAGATGGAGGATGAGCATCTCAAAGCCATGGAGTAACTTGTGTTGGGGGAGGCAGGGATTTCTTTTATTTTATTCTTAGATAAGGTCTCACCACATATCCCCGGTTAGCCTTGAGCTCATTATATAGACCAGACATGCCTAGAACTCATAGAGACCAGCTTATCTCTGCCTCTCAAATACTGGGATTAAAGGCATGCACCACCACACAACCTAAAATTTTTCTTTTAAAAATAAAATGTTAAGCCAGGTATTGTAGCACACACCTTTAATCCCAGCACTTTGGAGGCAGAGGCTAGCCTGGTCTACAAAGTTCCAGGACAGCTAGGGCCATTACACCAAGAAACCCTGTTTGAAAAACAAAAATAAAGTTAAAGATGTTAGAAAAGTAAGAAGAGGAGAGAAGGAGGGAAAGAGGGAGGGAAGGAGGGAGGGCAGGAGAGAGAGAGAAAGGGACAGCATCTTGCTCTGCTGGCTGTGCCCACCTCAGAGTTGCAGTCTGTGTTACAGCATCACCAAGGAAAGGCAAAATCAAGGTGGGCTCTTCCAGGAAGATGCAGTAATTCTCTAGCTCTTGTCTGTGAATCTGCAAATCCAACCAAATCCTAATGGAAAATAGTCATCTTAAACTGCACACCTACAGACTCTTTTTCCTTGTCATTATGGCCTGGGCGATACAGTACAACAGCCATTCACATGGCAAACGCATCATGCTGGATATTACATCACCCAGCAATGGGTGACACACAGGGGAGAAGGTGGATGTGGTGGAACATGCTTACATCCCAGCCTCTCAGGAGGCTGAGGGAGAAGGATTAGCTGGTGGGGTGCCTGGGCAACAGCAAGATTCCATCTACAAAAGCACAGGGGGAAAGGGGGAGGAGGGGAGAAGGTGGTGCATTTTGTTATATGCAAGGAAATCATCATCTTATGGGAGGGACCTGGGCAGCTGCGGCCCTCCTAACTTCAGGCACAGGAGATCCTGGGATCAAACCCCCACTGGAACCACAGAGGGCTTTACACAAACCAGCCCTCTGCCACAAACAAGTGAAAACCATCGATTTCTGAAATTAAAAGCCTGGTGACAGGAGGCTAATTCTCAGAAAGGGACCTTTGGGGTAAGTTCAGTCTCCCTCATGTCTGAGCACAGCAAGTGACATTAAGTCTACACTGACTACTTTGCAGCAGGGACAGCGTTGATGCCAATTATTTTCTGCCCAAACTGAGAGAGCCTGTCACCCTTCTGCAGAACAATTATCTGTAGGTGCATCAGTGTTAAGAGTGCAGCTCTTTCCCCGAATCAGCATGAGGAAGTGCTGCCCACAGCGATTTGACACCATCTCATTAGCTTAGGCTTTGAATGCGTGGCTCTAACAATTATGCCAACTGCCATGTAATTAATACTCCAACTGACTTTACAAAAATTAGGAAAACTCCCCCAAAGAAAATAAGTAGTCATTAGACACGCACAAGACCTTTCAATGGCCAACAGCACAGAGCCCAGCACATAATGGGTAGTGTCAAAGTCTTTCCCCATGTCCTTCCAGTCTCAGCATGGGCGCAGAAAGCTGACAGCGGCAAGATAGCCAACTCCCCATCACACATAACTGCGTACGCTGTTTAAATTCCTTGGATAAAATGATGAATGGTGACTGTTTTAGCAATTAAAGTCTCTTTTCATTTACAGAAGCAAGAAAAACACATAATTAATGGTTGGCCTCTTGCACGTCAACAGCTGGAAATGAGAAGACTGGCGTCTTCCTTGAGGCCACTTCTTCGGTTTATTGAAGAAATCTACATAAGTACCCTCACCCTGGCTTTCATCTTCTCTTTCTGGGTTTATGGCTCTCATGATCCTGTCTTTCCCTGAGTCAAGTGTAGAAGAAATAAGTAACAGCCACATGAGACGTCAAGTCCTGCTACAGAAGTAAGATCTCCTGCACTCTGCTCTGAAGGGCCTGGCAGTAGCTGCCTAGCCACAGAACATCTGTATGATTCTGAGCCAATCCACAAACAGCCTTACCAGGGAAGAAAGCAACAGTTGATTAGTAATGTCTACCCTGGAAAGAGCAAACGTTTGAAGATCCACATACCACGTATTTGTCTTACCTGCCTTTTGATAAACCATGGGAATGCATGCAGACTGAATGGGTTAAAAATAAAAGTGTGAACAAACTGTCACATGATGTGGTTAAAGGGGAGAAATGTTTTCTAAAGTTGAAAACTTAAGCAAAACTGGGCCATCAAGTTTCAGAAAACAAATGAAACAAACGCTCAAACTGTAGTCCAGCTAGGATCTCTGAAAAGGTCAGTTCACTGGGCTCAATTTGCTTGGCTCTAACACAAGAGGCTGAATTCTTGGCTGGTGACACAGGGGACTGGTGACAGAACACTGTGGCTTTAGAAGCACGTCATCTCACGTCAGGGGCATGCCTAAAACCTCCGCAGCTCCCCAACACTGGCTATAGGACATACAAATATAATTTTTCTATGACAAACTTCCATGAGTATTTTAGCCTGTAGCATCTCTGAGATAAGAGTTCCAAACACATACTTATCTTCCTTAATACAATTTCTTTCTGTCCTTGGGACAAAGGCAAGAGCCAGGATTGTTTGTTCCAAGGCAACCAATGCTGATTTCCTTCCATTAGGAGAGTGGCTTTGTTCAACTGTGAATTCCCATCACTTCAATGTAAGGCCAGTCACTTCCCTTTACAGTCTCTGTCACCAGCCTACTAAAAAGCTCTCACCACTCAGGCTTCTTTACCCAAGTGACACAGCAACAGGACTTCCTCATCCAAACACAGGATGCTCTGGGAGTCTAGTCCAAACCGAGTCCAGCCATGCATCTGCTGACCAGCTTCCACCCACTCACCAGGCACACCCTCAGGAAAACCAGGAAACTTCCACAGGGCAGTCTAGAACGCTGGGGGCCATGGCCTCAGCAACTGCAGCAGGCACCTGCCACTGCTCTCTGCCTGGCCCCTTCTGCTCTAGTTGGGCACGTTTAAGCCCGAGTTGCTGCCTCCCACCAGGCTTCGTCCTCAGCATGACGATGATCTGTTAAGAGGTGGAACCTAATAAGAGACCCTTCGGTCAATGGGGACACGTCCTCAGAAGTGACTGGGGGACACAGACCTCTCTGACCTCCTGTCTGACCATGAGATCTGTCCCTCGTGCATGTCACCCACTGCTACAATACTACTTGCCGTGAAGTTCTCACAGTATCAAGCCAATGCAGCACCTGGGCCTGGCATCTCCAAAACCAAGTCCTAAATAAACCTCTCTTCTTTATAAAGCTGGTCTCCCTCGGGCGCTTCATTACAGTAGCAAAACAGACTAATACAGTCTTCTTCTAGGAAATGGCTTTCTCCAATACCAAGGAGAATCACTCCAGTGGGGCACCCTGAGACTCCCACACATGGATCCTGTTAGCCCTCTCCAAGGTCACCTACCACACCGGGGCTGACACAGTCATGGGAGCACTCTAGGCAAAAGGACGCACAAGCCTACAGCTGTGAGACTCTACCTCCTCCCACCAGGACAGTCTCACAGCAACAAGAGTGAACAAGCCCGAGAAGCGCCTGGCTGACAGGCACAGCATGCACACACTGACCCTCATGAGCTCAGCTGTGAACCAGGGCGCTCCCTGACCACTGTATTGGCCATCTCTAGCTCCAGGGTGGGTTTTACACCTGGCACCACAGAGTTTTGGGGAAAAGGTCCTGAAGGCCAAATCAATTTATTCAGATCCAAGCCCTTTTGGTCCCCAGGGACAACTAAAATAAGCCCACCACAGATATACAAAGGAAAAAAAATTACACACCAGAAAAACTATCAAGTCTCATCTGTCACCAAGCCCAAAGAAGGAGAGGACGAGAGGGAGAGGGCAAACGGTCTGGAGGAGCATGGCAGCGCACAATCAAAAACAAGCCTCAGGAGCCACTGAGAAAGGCTTCTAGAGCTATTCCTTAAGTACGTGCCAGTTTCCCGCCAGCAGGAAAACGCACAACACACAGTGCACAGACGAAAGGAACTCACAGGTAAACAAACTGCTTCCAGGTCTGTGTGCCCAATGCTTCCTGTTATTTTACACTATTGCTCAGCTCTCCTTTTCCAGCTTTCCTGAGGACCACGCCTTGGACTCGCCCACTCTACGACGCCATGAAAGTCACACTCTGTAGCGTGTGGGCTTAGGAGAAATTGGAGCATAATCTTATCCATAAAACTTTCCAGTTATTCTTCCACCATGACAGAGAAAGTACAACACAAGACCATAAACAGTATGTGTGGCCAAGCCTTTCCATCCCTATCTTTAACCCTGTAGGAGTCAGGACCTCCTGGTAATCTAAGGGAAGCTAGAATAGACGCGCCTTTCTCAAGCAAAACTGCACACACCATCGCACCCTGCATGTGACACGCCACACCACCCCGCACGCAATCTCCAGGGTGAGTACGCCTCATCTAGGATTTCATACCACTTACAGCCAACCCTAAAATTCCAACTCTACAGCCCATGCAGACGGAAGAGAAAGCTTGCTCTCGTGTTCTGCGTTTCTGGGAAAAACACTGGACTTCGCTCCATCACCCCGTACCTTGTTGGACCATTTGTACGCCTGCAGAAGTTGGCTGTAGAGTGGAGTTTTGTCCTGCACGGGATCCAGGCTCAGCAGTCCGCTGTTGTGAAGAGGGTGGTTCTCGGACGGCTTGCCTACCAGGTTGCTCAGACGTTCCAGTTCACTAAAAGCAAAGAGAGAAGCTGTATAAACCAGAGTCCACTTCAGTCCATCAGGCTGAAGGCTTCTGATGCTATCCGATGTCTCTTAAGAGGTTCAAACAGCTGGGTGGTGGTGGCACACGCCTTTAATCCCAGCACTCGGGAGACAGAGGCAGGTGGATCCCTGTGAGTTCCAGGCCAGCCTGGCCTACAATGCGAGTCCAGGACAGCCAAGGCTACACAGAGAAACCCTGTCTCAAAAAAACAAAAAGACTCGGGGCAAAGAAAAGAATGCCTGACTGCACGTTCTAATCTCAAACACTCCTGTCAAAACCAGGCATGGTGGCCCACACCTTTAACCCCTGCTCTGGGGAGGCAGATGCAGGTGGATCACTGTGAATCTGAGGTCTAATAGGAAATTTCATGCCAACCAGGGCTACACAGGAAGACGAATAAAACAAATATGGCTGTCTCCTACTACACCACAGGGAAAACTAACCTAAGGGCACAAAGAAGTGGTAAGTTTCCTAAGAATTAGGATTGAACAATCCAATTCATCCACAGCAGGAGGAGACGTTCTGGGATCTTGCAGCGTGCTGTAACACTGCCTCTCGTTCAGGGTTTTCAGACCCACGTGCAGATCACTCCGTTTGGCAGAGCAGCAAGTACCTGAATAAATCCTGATTATTTATCATTTCACATTGGGATAGGTTTGTGCACGGTGCTTCACAGATGGCAATGCTTTAGCAAAACAAAGAGATAAAATAAACAAATGGAATGGGGAGACACCATGGAGGGGGCTGTGTCAAACAAACACACTTCAGTCTAGCAGGAAAACCAGGGAGAAGCTTGGGGAAGTGAGGCAACAGTGAAACCACACACTCCAGGAGCAGAATCTGAGGAGCCAGACCCCAGCTGCCAACAGGACTCTATGAACCACTCCCATGATGCACTCAGTCTACCTTCTTCTTGGCATTTAATAAGTTAACATAGTATCAGCATTGCTGAGGTTTCAACAGTGAAAAAGTGCTATAACAGCCCACTAGAAAGCCAGAGAAGAGGAGCCAGGCGTGGTGGCATACACGTTTAATCCCAGCACTCGGGAAGCAGAGGCAAGCGGATCGCTGTGAGTTCGAGGCCAGCTTGGTCTACAAAGAGAATTCCCGGACTGCGATCAATACACAGAAAAACTATGTCTTGAGGGGGGGAAAGCTGGTAGGGGGTGGGGATGGGATCAGTGGAAGTTGGGGGGAGGGTGCATGTCCCCCTCAAGCTGACACTGCAACTAAAAATGTATACATGTGTAATTTAAGGAGGGCAGTGGAATCTGGAAAAGGAAGGTACACAATATTTCACTACCACCTCCTCCCCCATCCTACTAGACTAAACTGAGGGGGGGGTACCCTAACCTGTTCAGCGACTAGCTCACCAAATGCTGCTCCTGTTCAGGTCAATTTCAGAAATAAAAGGCCAAGGTTCTTAAAGTCTAACCTTCTAAGACAGGAAGAGAATACAAATTCAGGCAAACAAGAAGCCCTACTAAGCTGGGTGTGGTGGTGCACGCCTTTAATCCCAGCACTGGTGAGGCATAGACAGGGCCATCTCTGAGTTTGAGGTCGTCCTGGTCTACAAACAGAGTTCCGGGACAGACGAGAAACCCTGTCTCAAAACACAAACAAAGAAAGTGCCTTCTAGGTACCAGGCATCTGACAACCGTCCTCTCAGCTACTTCTTAAAACAGTAATGAAGTAAAAGAAGGGTTCTTGTAAGAACAAAAGGGAAATTTGTAATCCCCAGGACCACGTATTAAGAATTATTAGGGGTCAAACTGCATGTATATGCCTTACCCATTGTAGTGAACTGAGTGAGTCCTCTGAAACTGTGAACCTACATAAATCCTTCCTCTTTAAAAAAGAAAGAAAGAAAGAAAGAAAGAAAGAAAGAAAGAAAGAAGCAACAACAACGTTGGAAGATCAGCATGAGGAATTAGCCTAGCTAACAAATGTGAGATTAGGTCTCTGTTGAGAAAGAGCTGAACAAATGGTGCGGTGGTCAAGTGCAGGGTTGAACAGGTGGGTTCCAAAGGGAAACGGGAAGGCAAGAGGTAGTGTCTGAGAGTGAGGTGAGGCAGATCTGGTGAATTCCGGGCTGTGAGGACGGGAACTGGACCTCATCAGTTCGAGGGGGACGCAACTGGGCCTGGGACAGAGTTAATGGGTCGCCTGGTCAGATGTGATGGCGCCCAAGGTAAGAAAGCTGGTAAGATGGGCGAAATGGAAGTTCTTAGAACAGCCAGTTTCCTCATCAGAATACGAACACTACGACGGGACCGAGGATCACAGAAGTCAACTAAGACGAAACGGCCAACAGAACGAACGCTCGGTAACGGGACGGGGACCGGGTGTCCCTGGGGGATTGACAGGAGGGGACGAGCGAAAGTGACAGCGGACTGAGGACAGAGGAGAGCAGCCCGTGACTGGAAAGACTGGCGCGGGATCCCGGCGGGATAGGTGTCAGGAGGGTCCTCGACCCCGACCCTTTCAGCCAGTACCTACTTGAGGTCCCGGTTGACACAATGCAGGTTGTCCTGGAAGTGCGCGATGAAGGCCTTCTCGCGGCCCTCCAGCGTCTCCTTGTTGCGCATGCCATCCTTAAGGCAGTCGAACACCCTGCTCACGCTGGAGCGCAGCGCCTGGATGGCACTGATGGCCTGAGAAAAGGCCTCCAGGTTCACCCCGACGCTCAGTACGTCCGCCATGTTGCAGCCGCCACAGCCGGCTTTCGGGAGCCCGCACAGTCGGAGCGGCGAGCGGCGCTTTCTGATGGCGTCATCGTAGGTGGCCTTGGGATTTGTAGTTTCCGGCGTGGCGGGCTCTCGAGGGAGCTCCAGAACACACCTTGCAAAACAGCGCCAGTCTCACTAAATGAGAGGGCTGGACAGGAGGCGTGGTATCCATCTGGGGAAGTCCGGTTGCCCTCGCCTTTTGCTTGACGGTGAATGACAACGAAATATAAAAGTTCACTGCGCATCTCAAAAATCTGGACAGTCACACAGGAAAGAATTTCTCAGAACAACAAAAGTGTACCCCAGAGTACACGAATAAAATGAGTCCATAGTCATAAGTGAAGGGGAGGAACTCTCTTACCCAAAGTAAAATGTCAACACATAAATGAAGACGAAGTGATATCGGGAAACTTGGCAGCCTGAAGAACTTATTCAGGTATGAATCAACTGATTTTTTTTTTTAACCCAGCAAGATATTCTAGATAGTCTCAAAGTGGTTTTACCCTAAGAAACTTAATAATAAGGAGAAAACATAGTTGAGCTACATGAGACCCTGTATCCAAAAAGTAAAGTAACAACAACAATAATAATAATAGAAATAAAATAATGGCATACCCCCAAAAGAACTGAAAGCAGGGTCTAGATGAGATGTTTGTATTTCTATAGTCATAGCAACCGCATAAACAATAGTCACGTGTAGAAGAAGACAGGTGCCCACCAATGTTTAAGCAAAATGTGATTGTGTATGACAGAAATGTATATAAGTGTGAGAGCAAAGCAGGAACAATATACCTTGCAGGTTAAGAGTTCGGGTTGTAGTGAAGACATTTAAGAATATGTTCCTGTTTGTCCTGTGCAGGTTAAGATTTTTTGTTTGTAATTAAAGAATAAATTCCTGCTGGGCGTGGTGGTGCACGCCTTTAATTCCAGCACTCTGGAGGCAGAGGCAGGCAAATTGCTGTGATGTCGAGGCCAGCCTGGTCTACAAAGTGAGTTCAGGAGAGTCAAGGCTACACAGAGAGACCCTGTCTTGAAAAACCAAAAAAAAAAAAAAAAAGAATAGTTAAAGAATAATTTCCTGTTTGTTAAGTACTTGAAAGTTAAGGTTTCTATTTGTAGTTAACAATAAGTTCCTAGGGCTGCAGAGATGGCTCAGAGGTTAAGAGCGCTGACTGCTCTACCAGAGGTCCTGAGTTCAATTCCCAGCAACCACGTGGATCTCCATGAGTTCAAGGCCAGCCTGGTCTACAAAGCAAGTCAGGACAGCTAAGGCTACACAGAGAAACCCTGTCTCAAAACAAACAAACAAGAAGGAAAGAAAGAAAGAAAGAAAGAAAAGAAAAGAAAAGAGCTGGGTGCTGATAGTGCAGTCCTTTAATCCCAGCACTGGGTGTGAGTTCGAGGCCAGCCTGTTTTTTAGATCGAACGAACACTGCGAAGTATGTTTCTCAACCTACGCTAAACTTACGACCCCATTCACAGGATGAACACCCCTACCCTTGTTCCTTCCCTTTCACTGTCTCTTTCTAACAATGTGTAACAGCCCCTGGGAACATCTAATCTCTCCTGTAAAAAGGACCTCCAGGGACTACGCTCTCAAATCCCACCTTAGAGTGAGACAGCTGGCTGGCCAGTCTCAGGTGCTCGCCCCACAAAACCAGCTTGCTTTAACTGGACAATCGTGGACGCGGCCTTTTCTCCTCAAGAGTCTTGGGCTCGTTACCTTTCTGCTGAAGGAAGGAGGAAAATTTTGACACATGCTAATCAGATGATATCTGAGAAATATCCACAGCTGCATTAATCACGTTACAGGTGAGACACCTGTCATGCCAGTGCTCGAGAGGAAGTGGAGAGGCAAGGCCTTCAAAGTCCGTGTAGGCTACAGCATGAGTACTGTCCAAAAAAAAAAAAAAAGAGAGAGAGATGTTTGGGGGCTGAAAAGATGGCTTCATGGTTAAGTGCACTGGCTGCTCTTGCAGAAGGGCGTGCGTTGGGTACCCACATGCAGCTCACAGTCAGCTTTGACTCCACTCCCAAGGGATGTGTTGCCCTCCTCTGGCCTTCAAGGTCACAGCACTCATGTGGTGTGTGAACATACACGTAAGCAAAATACCTGTACATCTAAAATAATATACGGCGGGGGGGGGGGGGGGGACACATTTGGCCAGTGAAAACTTCACAGGTTAAACCAGAACAGTAAAAGCTATATGAAGTAAAATTGTCACCAAAAGACAAATATCATAAGATTCTGTTTCTGTGGAGTATGGAAGCCGTCAAAGCCACATAGAGAGAAAGTGAAACTGCAGCTTTCTGGGGCTGGTTTCCAGTGAAGCCCACACATCTTAAAAAAAAAAAAGATACCTAGCAGACACGTAGAAAGAAGAGAAAGTTTGGGGTGTAAGCATAATATTATCTAAATCTGGCACTGCAGTCTAAGGCATCTTGCTTGTTTTTCTGCCCTGCTACTATGGACAGGTTCTGTCCTGAGAGGAGCCAAGCGCGCATCACGTGGAATAGAGAAGATGGATGAGTAAGAGGAAGTTCACGATGTGGCCTTCGTTCTTTGTGTTAGTAGGGGAGAAGAGCCCTTCCGGGGTTCCTCGCGGCAACTAAAAGAACCAGTTGTAGCTGGAGGTGGAGCTCAGTGGGAGATGCCTGTTGACATAGGGGAGGCTCTGGATTCAGTCTGCAGTCCCAGAATGCAACAGCTACGGTGGGGAAGCCGGAGGGATGAGCATCTGGCCTACTGACTCGGGGACATGAAAGAAAATGGACTTGGAAACGTCTCGGTGGGTGGAGGACGGGGACGCTTATGCATCAGTGTAAATGGTTCTACAGCACTGTAAATAGACCGAATGCCACAGAAGCAGACCTGTAAGATAAAAATAAGGAAGTCAGGGGCTGGAGAGATGGCTCAGTAGCTAAGGGCACTTGTTGGTCTTGCAAAGGACCTGGCCTTGGTTCCTGGCACCCACTCAGTGGCTCACAACCTGCTGTGACTCCAGTTCCACGACATCTGATTTCCTTGAGCATCCAGCACACCGTGATGCCCACACATATATGCTAGCAAAACACACATAAAAAAATGTTTAACATAAGCCGAGTATGTCGGTACACGCCTATAGTCCCAGCACTCAGGAGGCAGAGGCAGGTGGATCTCTGTGAGTTCGAGGCCAGCTTGGTCTACAAAGAGAGTTCCAGGACAGCTAGGGTTGCTACACAGAGAAACCCTGTCTCAAAAGACCAAAAAACAAAAAAAACAAAAAAAAACCCACTAGTTAACTAGTTATCCTCTGAACTACACACACTTACATAACACACAGTAAGAATAGTGTGTTAATAATAATAATAATAATAATAATAATAATAATAATAATAATAATAATAAATATAGTTTAAATGGGGGAAAATAGGCTAGACTTCTCAGACAACAGCTTGCTGGAGGGGTCAAGATCAGCATAGCACAGAACACACTGAGTACTTCCTAGTACCATGGACTGAGGAGAGACAATGAGACGTGGGTTCTGTTCCTGCTCTCCCCAGCCCAGAACGCAGACCCGGAGAACTCAAACTGAAAGCCAACCTCAAACTGAAAGACAAGCAACAGGAAAACTGACCTGCTGGAGTTTTCAAAAGAATACTAGCTGGGTGTGGTGGCGCACACCTCTAATCCCAGCACTCAGGAGGCTGAGACAGGCAGATGGCTGTGAGTTCGAGGCCAGCCTGGATTACAAAGCGAGTCCAGGACTCGCCAAGGCTACACAGAGAAACCTTGTCTCAAAAAACCAACAACAACAACAACAAAAAAGAAAGAAAGAAAAAGAAAGAAAGATAGATACAAGTATACACACATAAAATAAAAAACAGCTTTTTTGTTTTGTTTTGGTGTTTTGGGTTTTTTTGTTTTGTTTTGTTTTGTTTTTTGTTTTCGAGACAAGGTTTCTCTGTTAGCTTTGGCTATCCTGGACTTGCTTTATAGACCAGGCTGTCCTCCAACTCACGGCAAGCCACCTGCCTCTGCCTCCCAAGTGCTCGGATTAAAGGCGTGCGCCACCACTGCCAGGCTGAAACAACTTCTTAAAAGATAAATTCTGCACAAAAATCTGGTTCCCGGTGTTACTTTGCCTGAGACAAGCAACACTGAACTGCCATTTAAATGAATTCCCAGTGCCACATGAAGGAAGAGCATTCTACTGACCTGGGTTCCTACAGTAGTTTTCGTTTCCTGGCATCAACCTCACCTCCACAGTGCTGCTAATTATAGCTTTCCTTAAGGTTGGAGAGTGAGTTGTGAGGACATCAGCTAGAGAGATGGCTCAGTGGGTAAGAGTGCTTGCCGTGCAGCCATGAGGGCCCGAGTTCGAATCCCCGGTGCCCACGTGAAAACCCAGGCACAGACACACAAGCCTCTACCCCCCAGGGCTATTAGGCTGTGGGGTTGGAGATCAGAATGACTGAGACTTGGTGGCTGCCAGCCTACCAGCAGACTCATAGGTGCACACCTGGACACATACTCATTTACATGCACCACACATATGCTTAGGCCACATACGCTTAAAAGCAGGAGGATTGTTGTGAGTTAGAAGAAGAAGAAGAAGAAGAAGAAGAAGAAGAAGAAGAAGAAGAAGAAGAAGAAGAAGAAGAAGAAGAAGAAGAAGAAGAAGAAGAAAGGCATGGTGGTGCACACCTTTAATCCCAGCACTTAGGAGGCAGAGGCAGGTGGATCACTGTGAGTTCAAGACCAGCCTGGTCTACAAAGCAAGTACAAGATAGCCAAAGCTACACAGAGAAATCCTGTCTTGAAAAACCAAAAACAAATAAATAAATAAAATAATAATAGTAATAATAATTTCAATCCATAGAGTTTTACCTCAGTTATCTCTCCTTTCTAACCTCTGATTATTTTGTGAGCTGCTTGTTGTTTGTTGGTTTGTTTGAGACACGATCTCACTATGACCCTGTCTGGCATTGAATTCACAGAGATCTGCCTGCCTCTGCCTCCCAAGTGCTGGGATTGAGTTGTTACTAGAAAACCAAGTTTTGTAAAAATAGCCATGAGCTTTAATAACTATCTATGCAGGTAAACATTTTTAGACCTGGGAAACTGAGGCAGATGGATCACCTTATGAGGCCAGCCTGGATTAGAATGCGAAACCTTGTCTCAAAAAAGAAATAACACTTGGTATATAACAAACACACTGAAAACCATATCTAGTAGGAAAAGGTGCCTGCAACTCCGTCACAGGGAGATTCTTTATAAAGAATCATGCAAGGGTTAGCAGTGGGTCTGTTTGGTCTCCAGGTTTCTAATGGCATGACTCTCTGGCTACAACATTGTCAATTAACTGTGTCCCACGATTCTCTATTTGGAGTAGATTTTTCATCAACTTTGGTATGTGGATTTTATGGTGTTTGTTCCTGTTTTACAAAAGAAAAAAGAAAGGAAAGTATCTGAGTCCCTTGGCTTGTGCGGGTTTGGCAAGAGTAAATTCTAGTTTTGTGTACTTATCTTTTTGTGGTCCCTGGAAGGTTAGAAGACATGGCGAGGCATAGTGGCTCCATCCCATAATCCCCTGGGCAGGGTGGGAGGCTCTGGCAAAAGAATTCAATGCTGGCCTGGACTATACACAGAGTTCCAGGGCCATGGAGCAAGACCAACCCTGATCAAAACACAAAGAGATAGGAGGCAGAGACGGGTTTAATCTCTGTGAGTTCAAGTCCAGCGTGGTCTAGATAGCAAATTCCAGGACAGACAGGACTACATAGAGAGACCCAGTCTCAAAACAGACAAACAAATGGACAAACAACAAAAACGGGAAGAGAAGAGGAAGGGGAGAGGAGGAGGAGAAGGTATCCCAAACTGTGCTCCTTATCCCTAGGAGGAGGGAAAAGGTACCAGGATTCCCCACCCCCCCCACCACCCGCTCTCATCCATATCCACCCATCTGTGCCATCTGCAGGGGGGTTTGTGGCCGCTAGAAAGCCTAAGCATGGTCTGCTGCTTAAAAATCTTCTGCAACCACCATTGCCAACGCCTTGGATGCAGAGGCTGAGGTCTGCACGTGCAAGCTATGAACGAAGGCAGTGCTGTATGCCTGTCTGCTGTTTTGGCTCCTCTTTCCAAATGGCTCCATGTCTCTTGTGCTTGGAGTCATCTCTTCCTCTTGTTCGGCCCTTCCCCCCCACCCCCCCCAGCTCCCCCAACACCTTCCTTTGTCTCCTTCTGTGATTCGGTAGTTTCCACCCTGATTGGAGCAATAAAGTACAAATAGACTTTGCTCCTGCTGTCATTAGTTTTCTGAATTTCTCCATGGTTCCCCCTCTTCTGGGAAAGTGAGAAATTGATCAGTGAAAATACACATTTCCCCTGAACCTAGTAAGGAGTCTTTTATCACGTCAACAGAAAACTTTTCATTTCAGAAAGAAATGGACAGGGGTTCTCTGAGGCGTTGTAAATTCTCGAGGATGTTGGCGTGTACGTGCCCGCATCTGTGTGTGTTGGCAGGATATAAATAATTTTAAAGGAGTTCATTTGGAGCAATATCATATTTTAATTATTATGATCTTCTGTTTGGGTAAAAGGCAGCACCCCACTGCTAACATCTTCCAAAATGAGCAAGCCATTAGCTGGATGCTACAAGCTCGGGAGTATGAAGAACAAGCAATCAGAATTATAGTTGTCAGTATTTAATTAAAATACGCTTGCGGCTCCCTTCATATTCTGAGAGCATGCCGTTGAAGCGTTCAGAAAAGACATCCTCATCAATTAATAATTATTAAGGACACCCTAGAAGCAACGCTATGCATGGGACATTTGGGCAGAATGTCACCAGAAAGGCTTCACTAGACCTGCCCTGGACTAACCACAATGACACGGAGCCACCTGTCGTAATCATAAAACATAGTGCTTAAGACACGTGGGTTGGGCTGAGGACTAAGTGGAGGCAGATCACAGAGTCCTGGGGACACAGTACACATTTGTGTTAGGCATTCAGCATGTATGCACACAGACTGTATGCGGCACTTTGCAGCAGCCTGGAGGTGGGGGCAATGGCCTGGGATGAGCCAACAGACAGAATAGGCATATCTGAGGTAGTTTATACATTCCTTTGTGTTTGCCTGGTTAAAGTGCTTAGCACCAGGCCTATTACAGTCCATCTAAAGTGAAGATGTGCTGCCATGCTTGGCATTACAAAGTCTTATTCTATTTTTAAGTGTGTGTGTGTGTGTGTGTGTGTGTGTGTGTGTGTGTGTGTGTGTGTGTGCAGGTAACTGGGAAGGCCAAAAGAGGACATTGGATCCCCTAGATGTCTGCTAAGCCCTCTTTTTTCCTTGACTTAATAGATCCCACCTGCTACCATATTCCATGACGTCAACTCTGGGGAAGAATTCACCTAAGGAAGTCTGTCTTTTGTGTGTGCATGTGTGTGCTTGTGTCTCTCTGTGTGGACATATGTTGTGGGTGCTCATGCAGCACCCATGTGGAGCTCCACCCATGCTCTCCTGCTTTCGGCCCACCATGACTCTGATTTGATGCTGAAGACCACAGGACAGCAAGAGCAATGATCAAACTGACACCAGCGGCAGAGAGGCCCCTGGAACTGAGCCTAGGCAGACCCTTCCACCCCTAGCCCTTCCAACCTCTGGTCTTGCTCTTTAAAAAGATTTCTTTTGTTATTTTTTTACATATGTGTATGTGTGCCCGTGTGGGTATATGCCACATGTCTATGGGCACTGGTGGGAGCCAGCTGAGGGTGGCAGATCTGCATAGACCTGGAGTTACTAGTGGGCTGTGAGTCACTGGATGTGGGGCTGGGAAACATACTTGGGTCCTCTGGCAGAGCAGTGCTCACTCTTGTCACTGCATCTCCAACCGGCAAACACGTGGTCTTGCGTCTAGAAGACAAAGAAGGAGGGGCAGGGGGATGGGTCAGTCATGAAAGCACAAGCATGAGTACCTGAGTTGAGATCCCCAGCTAGGCTGGGGTGAGTCTACACATCCACAGAACTGGTGGAGGAGGTGACAACACAGATCAGTCCCCTGGAGCTCACTGGCCAGGCAGCACAGCCAATCAGGGAGCACCAGGTTCAGTGATGGACCATGTCTCACAAACTAAGATGGAGAGCAATAAAGGAAAACAGCCTGTGTCAGTGCCTGGCTTCCACACGTCTTTAGCCCCAGCACTCAGGAGGCAGAGGCAAGTGGATCTCTGTGAGTTCAAGGTCAGCCTGGTTTACTTAGGGAGTTACAGGCCAGCCTGGGCCACCTAATGTGAAACTGTTTCAAATAAATAAAAACATCTTTTTATTTTTAAGAAGAGGAAAAATAAACACTGATCCTCTGCTGTGCTGCCAAATTTGTTCACTAACAACCACCTAAGAAAGAGGCTCAATCAGAGGGGTCAAGGACACCATGAGAATATGACCCACAGAGTCAACTAAGCAGGGCTCCCAGGGGCTCCCAGGGGCTCCCAGAGACTGAAGCAACAATCAGGGAGCCTGTTTGGGCCTAAGCAAGGACCTCTGAATACATATTATGGTTGTGTAGCTTGGAATTCTTGTGGACCTCCCAACAGTGAGAGTGGAAGTCTCTGACTCTTTTGCCTGTGTTTAAGACCCTTTTCCTCCTCCCAGCCTTGATATGGGGGTTTGTGGCTAGTTTCACTGTAACTTGATATCCCTGGGAGTCCTGCTCTTTTTTTGTTGTTGTTGTTTTATTTTGTTTGTTTGTTTGTTTGTTTTTTAAAAGGAAACAGAAGAGTCCATGGGGGAAGAGGGCAAGTAGGGTGAGAAGCTGGGAGGAGTGAGGGGGGGAACTGTGGTTGCGATGTAGTAAATGAAAGAAATTTTAGGGAGGGGAGAAAGAGAAACAAACAAATAAACAAACAAAGATGCTCAGTGAGGGTTCAAATGGAATATGCCTCCCTGTGTAGCAAGAAGTACATGAGGTGTGTATTAGGCTCTCTAGAGGAATAAAACTGATAGAATATATATTCTATATATAAATATATTTATATATGTGTTGTCTATAATATATACTGTGTATATCAGAAAATGGATAATTTATATATGGGAATTTATTAGAACTGTTTACAGGCTGTGCTCCAGTTAGTCCAACAATGGCTGTTCACCATGGAAAGTCCAAGAATCCAGCAGTTGTTCAGTCCATGAGGCTGGACGTCTCAGCGGGTCTTCAGTATACGCCAGAATCCTGAAGCAGTAGGCGCCAATGCCAGTGGGGGAATGGACTTGCCAGGGAGAGTCAGAGCAAACAGGCAAAGAGAGCCAGCTTCTTTCTTCTATAACCTTATGTAGGCTGTCAGGAGAAGGTGTGGCCCAAATTAAAGGTGTATCTCCCACATCAAAGATCTGGATTAGAAGTAGGTTTAATGGTTAATTAAGGAAAAAAAATTCCCTGCTGGGCAGTGATGGTGCACGCCTTTAATCCCAGCACTTGGGAGGCAGAGGCAGGTAGTTCAAGGCCAGCCTGGTCTACGAAGCAAGTTCCAAGACAGCCAAGGCTATACAGAGAAACCCTGACTCTGGAAAAAAAAAAACAAACAAGCAAACAAATCCCTCACAGGTGTGCCCAGCCAGTTGGGTTTTTGTTAATTCCAGCTGTAGTCAAGTGACGACCAAGAACAGCCACCACAACTGCAAGTGCAAGGTAAAACCCGTGCATATTGAATTTTAGAGTAGCTACAGAGGACAGCCAGAACACCCCAGCCATTGGAGGCTGAGCCCCATCTGATAAGATTAGGGATTTAGTAGGTGATGTGGGGAGCAGCAGGAAGGGAGGACTTGCAGACCCAAAGCAGGTCTGGGTAGCGAGAAGCTTCATGGTGTGCAGAGCTTGTACCAAAATGCCATAAAGGCCTTCGCCTGCATTTGTGTTTGTCAGGTTTTCATGGCTATGACAAAACGCCTGAGGAAACCAATTTAAGAAGAAAAAAGATGTATTTGGACTCATCATGGTTTTAGATGTTTCTATCATTGCTGCCCTAGCTCTGTTGCTTTAGGACATGGCGAGGCCACATTGAAGATGGTGTTTTAGCTACTTTTCAATTGATGTGTTAAGACACCATGACCAAGGCAACTTAGAAAGCATTAATTTGGAGACTAACTATTCCATAAGGCTAGAGTCCATGACCATCATGGCAAGGGACACGGCAGCAGGTGGGCAGGCGTGCTCCTGGAGCACCAGCTGAGAGCTTCCATCTGATCCACAGGCAAGAAGCAAAGAGCAAGAGGGCTGACTGGGAATGGTGTGGGCTTTTGAAGCCTCAAAGCCTACCCTCAGTGACACACCTCCTCCAACAAGGCCACACCTCCTAATCCTCCCCAAATAGTTCCACCAAGTGGAGGCCAAGCATTGGAATATATGAGGCTGTGAAAGCCATGCTCACCCAAAACATTATAAGTGGAGAAAGTATGATAGACCAAAGGAGGCAAAAGAGAAAGTGAGAGGCTGAGTCTGTTATCCCCTCTTGAGCACATCCTCAATGACCCAACTTCCTCCCACTAGGCTCCACCTATTAAAGGGCCCACCACCTCCCACTGGCACCACAGGCAGGGAGCCCAGCCTTTACCACATGGAGACTTTCCCCATGTAGACTAAAGCAGAACATTACAAACCAAGGTAGTGAGTGTCATACGGGCCCCGATGTCATGTAGGGGCGTGAGGTAAGCACAGTAGGTGATTTGATTTGCATTTCAGAAAGTCTCCTTGCTATAGAGCAAATAGGTTAAGGGATCCGAGTTTAGAAGCAGAGAGATCAGCGAATCTTGGAGACCCACACACAGAGTGGCCAACAGAGGACCGTGGGTGAGTAGGGCGTTCCCATCACAGGAAGCCAAGAGGCGTTTTAAATATCAGAGTAAATTATTGATCAACCATTTGGACACTCACTTAATCAATCTCTGGGCATGTTGTGAGGGGCCTCCACTCTCTCCCACATCCATCTGTAATTAAGCACAATGCATCTTAGGAACAGACCCTTTTACCAACACATTAAATCAGGTCAAAGCAGAGTAGGATGCAAGTTCTTTGCTCAGCCTATTTGAGGGTGGAACTGCTCTCTGATTCTACTACTAAGTTCTGTGGTGATCCTCTGTAACCTAGAGAGGCCATGGAACGCCCACAGCAGACACGTCTAACCCTGGAGCCCTCAGCAGAATCTGGGGTCAGAGAGCAGATGCCTGGGTCCCAGGCTTCAGGGGAGACCAAGGTACATGAAGTGATGACAGGCCTGAATCTTTTCTTTTTAAAGATTTGTGCATTTTTATTTTACGTACATGAGTGTTTTGCATGCACATATGTCTGTGCAATACATATGTAGAGTGCCCACGAAGGCCAGAGAAGGGCCTCGGATCCCTGGGAATTGGAGTTACAGACAGTCGTGAGCCACCATGTGGGTGCTGGGAGCCAAACCCGGTCCTCTGCAAGAGCAACCAGCTCTCTTAACCACTGAGCCGTGTCTCCAGTCTCAGCCCTGGGATCTCATTTCAGAAGGCCAACTCCCTTATTAGCAGCCAGACCGCCCCCACACACACTCCTGATAAGACAAGGAAAGACTGGTGAGCAGCCTTGAAGTTGGGGCACACACACCCACTTCTGCTGCTTTGTTTTTTTTTTTCCTAATTAGAAAATAAATCATTACCCTGAAATCCTGGCAACTATAGAAAATGCTTACATAAGGAGATAAAGTTGCACACAATTATACCACTGAACATTTTGGAAATTCATACATACACAGTCCGTCACGAAATGGAAACCACGGTATTTTCAAACTTCTGTTTCCCATAATATAAGTTAATACCTTTGCCTGCCATAAACACTCTTCTAGGACATAATTTTAATGGCCCCCAAAGAGTCAAATCAATGGCTTTGCGGCATAGCTTGAATGGTTGTTGGCAGCCAAGGTTTCCCCTAAACTGTACAACTGTGGACATCTGAGTGTTGCATAGACACGGCCCATGGAGTTGGTATGTCACCATTTGACCAAGCAAATGTTTTTTCCTAAATAGGGACAACGGCAAACCACAGGAGCCTGGTGCCACCAGTGTGTGCATGTGCGTGTGTGCACATGTGTGTGTGTGTGTATGTGTAGTGTGTGGTGTGAGTGTGTGCGTCTGTATAAGTGTGTGAACATGTGTGGTGTGTAAGTGTGTGGGATGTGTGTGAGTGTGTGTATGTATGTATAGTGTGAGTGTGTGTGAGTGTGTCTGCACATGTGTGTACAGTGTGTGGTATAAGTGTGTGGACATGTGTGGTGTGTGTGTGTGAGTGTGAGTGTGCACGCATATGGAGGCCAGAGGACATCTCAGATATTGTACATCAGGAATCACTCATCTTACTTTCTTTTTAATGTTTTCATTACCTGCGTTAATTTATGAGATGTGTGCCATGTGCTCAGGAGGCCAGAGGACAACTTTCAGGAGTCTGTTCTCTCCTTCTACCTTGTGGGTCCTGGGAACCAAACTCAGACAACCAGGCTTGGTGGCAAATACCCTCACCTTGTTAGTCCTCTCCTTATTTTATGAGACAGGGTCTTTCACTGGCCTGGATGGAGCACATCAAGTAGGATAAACTGGCTGGCTAGTGAGCTCCAGGAATCCTCCTGCCTCTATTTCCCCAGTCCTGGAATTACAAGAGTGTAATTCCTGTTGTTTTTTTTAATATGATATCTTTATTAGTTCTTATTTTCGACTTTATACAACCGAGAGTCACTTGAGAAGAGGGAGCCTCGACTGAAGGAATGCCCAGATCAGAATGCTCTGTGACTGTACCTGTGTGTGTGTGTGGGGGGGGGGGGGGGTGTCCGGATTGCTGAGTGCTGTAGGAGGGCCCAGCCCACTGCGGGCAGTGCCACCCCTAGGCAAGTGGTTCTGATTTGTACAGGAAAGTAAATTGAGCACAAGCCCGGGGAACAAGCCAGTAGGTAGCGTCTCTCCTTGGTTTCAGCTCCCGTTCCTGCTCAGGATCTGCCAGGGCATCCCTCAGGGATGGACTAGAAGCCGAAAGATGAAGCAAAGCCCTCTTTCCCAAGTTGCTTTCGGTCCTGATGCTTATCACAGCAACAAAAAGCAAACTGGGACATATAGGTTCCAGGGCTCAAACTCACGCTTGCCGGACAAGCATCTTACCAACCTGGACCTCTTCCCAGTTCCACCAACCCATTCCCCAGCAGCAGCACATAAGAACACAGACTTCCTGCTCAGACCCCACTCTGTCAATTGCACAGGGATTCCCAATGCAGAAATGTGCGTGGCTGCCCCCAACAGAAAGGCCACAGGTGGATAAGGGGAGGCCAGCTCACTGCTCTTCCTAAGCGGCTGAGGGTGTGTGCTAGCCACTTTGCGATTGCTGTGGTGAGGTACCGTAACCAAAGCAACTCATAGAAGAGTTCATCTGGGCTTATAGTTCGTGAGGGGTAGAGCCTGTGACGCAGGGGGAGGCAGCAGGCTGCAGACACTGTGCTGCAACCGAGCGATTGAGTGATCGGCTCGGCTCTCAAACCTCAAGCGGGAAGCAGAGGTGAATGGCTCCAAGGATTCAGACCCTCAACCCCACCCCCAGTAACATACTTCCTGCAGTGAGGACACCTCCTTAAACCTCCCCAAATGTCAGACCAAGCAATTAAGTGCCAGAGCCCGAGGGACACAGGGACACGTGCTCATTCAAACCACCACAGGGGGCATCCATCTCGAGGGACTGATGCAGTCAGTGGCCAGTCCGTCCTACCACCCTGAGCCCTCATCCTTGTTCTCATTTAAACGTCACCTTCTGTCACTTCCACGGTCACAGGATCACTGAACCTGGCCACACATTAGAAATAAAGAGGATAAAGGAGGGGCAGAGCCATCTCTGTCTACAAAGTTTTCTTTCTTCTCCGGCTTCTGAAAGTACTGCCAATAACTATAACAGAGGCACAGACATAACCTGGGCACGTCCTGATTGTCCCGTTTGGCAAGTAATGCCCCTCACACCCACCAGGATGGCTGTGTCTGTAATCCCAGCATTCGAGGAGGCAGAGGCAGGCGGATCGCTGTGAGTTCGAGGCCAGCCTGGTCTACAAAGGAGTCCAAGACAGTCAAGGCCACGCAGAGAAACCCTGTCTCAGAAAAACAAAAACAAGTAACAAATAACAACAATGATAATAACAATCAAATAAAGTCATCTGGCTGGGAAGATGGCTCAATTGGTAAAGGGCTTGCCATGCAACCACCAAAGGCCTGAGTTTGACCCCCAAAACCGACATTTAAAAAGCTATTTGGAGCTAGAAATGATGGCACGCCTTTAATTCCAGCACTCAGAAGGCAGAGGCAAAAAGATCTCTATAAGGCTAGCCAGGGCTATATAACAAGTAGTAAGCCAGCCAAGAACATTGACTGTGAGGCCCTCACACACACACACACACACACACACACACACACACACACACACGTGCTGGATAGTGATGGTGCATGCCTTTAATAATTCCAGTACTCAGGAGACAGAGGCAGGTGGATCTCTAAGTTCAAGGTCAGCTTGTTCTAATGAATGATTTCTAGGACATCCAGAGCTACACAGAGAAACCCTGTCTCACCCGACCCCCTCCCCACCCCCACTCCAAAAAAGCTATGCAGCTGATGAGATGGCTCACTGGGTAAAAGCGCTTGCTGCCTAGCCTGGTAGAAGGAGAAAAATAACTCCTACAAGTTGTCCTCTGATCTCCACATGTATTCAATGGCAGTTGTGCACCCACATACATACATACATACGTACGTACGTACGTACGTAGGTGCGTACACACACATGTGCGCATGCGCGCGGAAATCCAGCCTGAGGAGAAACTGGATTGGATGATCACGAAGAGAAAGGAAGGAAAGGCATCCTAGAACACGTGAGGGCCCTGTGAACAAGGAAACAAGACAGTCACCAAAGGCAGATTTCACGCACGTGAGGGACCTGCGGTAGCCATATCCATAGAGACGCAAAACAGAACGGAGGCTGCCAGGACTGGTTCTCAGTGAGGCCCCACTGGGAACACACGGCGCACAGGCTGTGGGACAGGAGCAGGCTTGACATTTAAACAAAACTAACGAAATACTGGCCGATTCTGGCTTCACAAAAGTTCTCAAGGCACCTAGAAGTCAGTTCTTAGTGATAGAAAGTACAGTGGGGGATTCCGGGGCCCAGAGAAGGGAGGAACGGCGTGCGAGCAGAGATTCAAGTCGGCTAGGTTAAAGGGCTCTGGAAGCGGGTGGTGGCGATGGGTACTCAATAGCGCGTATGTGCGGAATCTCAGGCTGGGGATGCTTAGTGAGAGAGGGTTTTCAGGCAGGCTCAAGGCCCTGGCTTTAGGCCTTAGCGTCACCCCTCCTCACAGAAACCAGGAAACAATTCTTTCTTCTTCTCTGGCAAGCCACCAGTGCTGCTTCGGACATCTCAGTGCACTAGAGAAGCACCTGGTTTTCCTAGCCTGGGCTAACAGAAGGTCTAAAGAATGCCCACTGACACCACCAAGTAGTCTCAAAGTAGAAAGGGATCCTGGGCTGTGAGGCGGTCGAAATGTAGAGATGGCTTCATTCATTTCGTAGGGTGAAAGAGTTAGAAGGTTGCCTGGCAGCCAGCGCTGTGATCCAGCACATTCGGGGAAACTCATTTGTCCTGCCGAAGGGCTCACCTTCCCTGACTTTAGCTGGGCCGGACGTAGATAAAAAATGTGTTTTCTTAGGTATTACTTTTTCTTACTAATACATGATTTGCTTCCGTAGGATGCCCTCTATTAAGCCTGCAGGAACACCCCTGGGGTTTCTGAGTTGTGCTTTGCGCGTGCGTGTGTGACAGCTCAGACAGCTTGTAGCATTGCTTAGCACACTGTTCTGCTGTTTCAGACACGCAGCAATGTGCATCTGTACTTTGATCCTTTTCATATCTAAAAGAAGTAAATGCATCACACATTTGTTGTCCCATACAACAATCAAGGGGCATTTAGGCTGTTTCCAATCTGGGGATGACTATCACGAAAAAGATGCTGTGATGGTTTGTGTACAGTGCTTGGGTGGATTTTTTTTTCTCATTCTTTTGGATATTTATCTCAAAGCAGGACTGCTGAGTCATATGGTAGCTCTTGAGATGGCTGAGAAATTGCCAAAGTGGTTTCCACAGTGACTGACACTCCCACCAGCAAGGATAAGGATGCTTTCTTCCTGCTTGCAACACGTCGTACTGTATGCTCCTTGATTCTAGGCATCCTAGGGACTGGGAACCAAAGTCCCTCTGCGGGCTTTGGTTTGTGTCTCTGAAGACAGGATCCTCAGTACCCCCGGAAGCTTACTGACTGTTTGGAGGCCTGTCTCTTTAAAATCCTGTGTTGCACTGACTCAGGGCAGTAAGACAATGATTGTGTGTGTGTTTGGGGGGGTGGGATTGAGTGAGAATGTCCCTCATAGGATCTGACATTTGCACACTTGGCCTTGAGGCTCGGGAGGCGTGGCCTTGCTGGAGGAAGTGTGTCACTGGGGGGTGGGGGTGGGATTGAGGTTTCAAACCCTTGTGCCACTTTCAGTTTATTCTCTGCTTCCTGCTTGAGGTTTGAGGCGCGAGTCCTCAGCTACTGCTCCAGCCACTCAGCCTGCAGCCCTTTGCTTCCACTCCACATCACGGACTCCAAACTTCTGGAACCAGGTGCCCAACTAAGCCCTTTGGATGGGAACCTGACCTTTCTAGTGTAATGGCGTGCTGGCTAGAGCTCCAGGAAGGTTGGCGATGACGCAGAGCTCACAGGATCTGGTGATCTCTAGGGCGCTAACACATCAGGTGCCATCCAGCACTCATAGAGAAGATGACAAAGCCGTGCCAGCCGGTGCCCACTTGAGTCTGCAATCCTAGCACTCAGGAGGCCAATGCAGGAGGGTGTCAAGTTCAAGGCCAGCTTGGGTGAGACCTTGCCACAGGGGGGAAAAAATCACATCCATTTGGAACTCGTAGAGGATAAGTTGCCTTGGCCATGATGTTTCATCACAGCAATAGCAAAGTAGCTAATACACACTCCAACCGCGGATGCAAGACCAACTAGATAAATAGTCTAATTAAGAAGCATGGGAGGTGAAGGCTGGAGAGATGGCTCAGCGTTTTAAGAGTGCCTCACTGGGGCTGGAGAGATGGCTCAGCGCTTAAGGGCACTGGCAGTTCTTCCAGAGGTCCTGAGTTCAATTCCCAGCAACCACATGGTGGCTCACAACCATCCATGATGTGATCTGATGCCCTCTTCTGGCCTGCAGGTGTATATACAGACAGAGCACTGTGTACATAATAATAAATAAATAAATCTTAAAAAAAAAAAAAAAAGAATGCCTCGCTGCTCTTGCAGAAGAACAGGGTTCAAGTCCCAGAACCCCGTCAGGTGGCTCACGGTAGCCTATAGTGCCAGCTCTAAGGGGTTCAACACCTTCTGGTCTCCAAGAACACACACACGCCCACATCCTCCAAAAATGAAGGAATATTTTTTTAACGGACAAAAGGCTGTATGGGATGTGTGGCTCAATCAGTAAAATGCTTTCCTTGAAGGAATGAAGACCCGAGTTTCATCCCCAAGACTCATTTAAAAAAATGGTGGTGCAGGTAGAAGATACCGTCAACTGGCATGAGAAGCTCAGAAACAGCTCATGAGAGAAACCACAATCCGACAAATGCAATCTCCTCAAGTCTGTCTGCAGCACATTCTTAGGCTGTGTAAATGGGCCCTTGAACATGCATACAATGTGCATGAAGTCATCAGATACCCAATGTCAGGCATGATGTGGGCCCAGAGGATGCATCATGCAGTAAAGTCATCTCTTCACAAAGCCCCGAGTCTCCTGAGGAAAGACAGGTCATCTGAGAATGGGTGCTTCTGTGATGTGCCCGGTAGTGAGGTGGGTTAAGGGGAGAGGAAGGCAGAAAAATGCATAGAATGACCAGGAGGGTGTGTTTTGAAATTTTTTAATGTGCATTTAAATTTGTGTTTATTTGCTACTGTTACTTGTGCGTGCACAGCCATATGCCATGGCATACGATGTGGCAGGGGGAAGACAGTTGTGCCGTCAGTTTTCTCCTTCCGTCTTTACGTGGATGCTGGTGATGGAAGCCAGCTCATCAGGCTTGGCAGCAAGAGGTTTGCCCTCTGAGGCATCACATAAACCTCCTGATCTTGTTATGCTTTGCTTTCAAGACAGGGTTTCTCTGTGTAGCCTTGGCTGTCCTGGACTCGCTTTGTAGACCAAGCAGGCCTTGAACTCACATTGATCCCTCTGCCTCCCGAGTGCTGGGATTACAGGCGTGCACCGCCATGCCCGTGCTCAGATGATCTCTTAATGACTGTTTTCATAGGTGGTTCTGGTAAGATCTTTGCGGTGTCCCTGGTGTAAAGCTATGAGGCCATTGATGAGAAGGGCATTCCAATTAGAGAGGACAGCGAGAATAAAGCCTTAAAGAACAGTGCAGAAAGCCAGTGTTGGGCTGGGCGGTGGTGGTGCACACCTGTAATCCCAGCACTTGGGAGGCAGAGGCAGGCAGATCTCTGTGAGTTCGAGGCCAGCCTGGTCTACAGAGCGAGTCTAGGACAGCCAAGACTACACAGAGAAACAGTGTCTCAAAAAAAAAAAAAAAAAAAAGAAGAAGAAGAAAAGAAAGAAAGAAAGAAAGTGTTGTGAACCCTGAAGTGAAGGCAAGAGGAAGACAAGAGCTTCGGTCCCATTACAGAGTCAGACCTCACGGAAGCTACCAGATCAGCATCTACTAGAGTGGAATAACCTTGGAACTCCACCTCCTCAACGTGTTTATGCAATCCGGTATTGCTGTCAGACCCGGGGCAAGCTGGTTTGTGGCCTTGTTTATTCCCTTGAGTGGAAGAGGAACAGCTGACTGGAGTGGGTGGGCTGAAGTTTGTCATGTGAGGTAGTGTGTAAGGCCTCCAGGGCACTCCCTCCGGGAGCCTCTCCACTAACTAGACTCCACTTTCCAGCCAAGCCTGGTCGTCGTCTTCTTCTTCTTCTTCTTCTTCTTCTTCTTCTTCTTCTTCTTCTTCTTCTTCTTCTTCTTCTTCTTCCTCTTCTTCTTCTTTTCTTCTTCTTTTTCTTCTTCTTCTTCTTCTTCTTCTTCTTTTCTTCTTCTTCTTCTTCTTCTTCTTCTTCTTTTTAACTTTTTTAAAAAATTTTATGTGTGTTGGTGGGAGGGTGTCAGATCTTGGAGTTACAGACAATTGTGAGCTGCCACGTGGGTGCTGGGAATTGAACCTGGGTCCTCTGGAAGAGCAGACAGTGCTCTTAACCACTGAGCCATCTCTCCAGCACCCCCCCCCCCAAGCCTGGTCTTCTGAGAGGGCACCCAGAGAGGAAGCATAGAAGGGTTGGGAACGAAGCCAAGTCAACAGACTACTGGATGAGTAGTCCAGCTTTATGGGGGTTCAGACAGGTCTCCTGTTGCCATAGTTGGTTTTTTAATACCATGGTTCCTACAGTGTGCCTGCCCAAGCTCTCAGAGTTCCATCCTCAGTGGGGCTGAAGACACATAGTTTGGAAGAGAGATGATGGGCTGGAAGAAAGTCAGGCTGTTGACCTCTGGCCCTCCCCACCCCCATGTCAATCAGGGAGGTGTGACCTTAGGCATCTGTTGGGAAGAAGGCCCCAGCCTGGTATTGTGAAGGACTTCCTACAGTCAGAAGGGAAGCAGGCTCCCCAGGAGTGACGTTATTCAGGAGGAGATCACAGGAACATTTATCAGGGATCCCCTGGTGGACAACCCAGGATACCCTTGGGCAGGGCTAAGTTCCCCAATTGTGTCTGCGCTGTCTTCCTTCTAGGTCAGAATCAGACCGCTCCGCTGAGAAGCTGCAGAACAAGTTGAAGGTCACTTACAGTACACCCGGAGTCTTTCCTCGAGTCTCGAGCTGCGGAGGGGTTTTAATTAAGCTTTCCCCTCTGGGTACAACCAGCTTGTTTTTGGTGAGTGCAATATGCCGTCCCAGAATATGTCAAACTTCATTTGCAAAATATCAGACTGCTGTTCCCCCCCACTCCAGAGCCAATCTGCAGAGTAATGCGTTCAATAACTTTGCTCTTTTTTGCTCCCAAAGATAGGTCTCTTTCTGGAGTCAATAGCGCAATAAATACGGAATCTGGTGCAAAAAGCCAATGGAAAGAAAAGATATTGTTATTTAAAGGCCAAATAACGGCTTAAAATTAGAGTCGCGAATGCTTTGAAAAACACCAGACTTCCCAGATGGCTTGGAGATAATTCACTTTGCACCGGGTCCACTCGCACGCTAAAAAAAAAATCCTTTTGACTCCGTTTCTCCCCAGATTGAAAGTTGGTGCCTGCGTTAAACATATGTGCTTCTCTCTTTAAATTTAGCTCTGAGTCATGTTGTATTACATTAGGAATCCAGCAGGCAGGCACTTGGAAAATGTACATCCATGCATTTATTTTTAAAATGATACAAAAATAAAAATATATATGTTTAAATATATTAGGCAGTATTTTTGCCCAATTTCAAAATGGTTGCTCTTCAGAACAGATTAGATAAAACAATAATAAGATGATGACACTCAATTCTGGACCACAGCCCATTCCCGAGAATCCTGGAGTGACTTGGCAGCTCCCATGGCTCCTAGCCCTCTGCATAGCTAAGTGCGGGTTTCGTCACTGAAGCCTCCGCCTACACTGGGGACCAGGCAGCTCCCTTAACAGCTGCAGGGTGGCCTAATTAAGATGCTCCTGCCTCCAGAGTGGCAGGTCTCTGGGCAGAAGTCAGCAAAGGGTGGGAACAGTCAGGTGGGCAGAAGCCAGAGGAAGACAGTCTGGAGGGACAATTATGGCTTAGTGGCTGTCGTAATGTTTTATGCTTCTGTATCCGAATACCCAAGGATGGGGACTTTATGAAGGACGGAGATTCATTGGTCAGAGTTCTGGAGTGGGGAGAGTGCAAGGTCAAAGGCCCAGCATATGATGAAGGGCCTCTCCCTATGACACCCTTGGTGGAAACCAGAAGTGCCAGTGTATGTGTGTGTATGTTCTTTTATGAATACAGGTGCGTGAGTGTGTGTGTGCAACTGTGCATCTGTGAGTGTGAGGGGGAAAACAGAGAGAGAGAGAGAGAGAGAGAGAGAGAGAGAGAGAGAGAGAGAGAAATAAGAGCGAGCCCAGGTAGTATGGAGCTGAGTTTGCTTCTTTTATGTGTGTATGTGTTTATGGGTGTATTAAGCCTGTGTATAGAGGTCAGAGTTCAAGACCAGGTGTCTTCTTCAGTCACCTTCCACCTTTTTTTTTTTTTTTTTTTAAAGACAGGGTCTCTCTATGTAGTGCAGCCCTGGCTGTCCTAGAACTTACTATGTAGACCAGGCTGGCCTCGAACTCAGAGATCCACCTGCCTCTGCCTGTCCCTCACTCCACCTTCCTAGTGCTGGAATTACAGGGACCTACCGCCATGCCTGTGGGATTCGAATTCAGTTCTTCACGCTTCTCCAGCAAGCACTTTACTGACCAAACCATCTCCCCAGAACCAAACTTTTATACTAATCCATTCCTTTGATAACATTACTAATCACTTCAAAGGACCACACCTCCCAACGCTGATGTACTGGGGACTGAGGTTGCACTATGCAGACTTTGAGGGACATGCTCTGGCTGTAGAGGGGATGAACATGCGGGCTTTAGGTCAGTCAAGTCAGACAACGAGGCTGTCTGGGAACTTAGAAACTGACAGGGTCGTGCTTGTGTCTCACTTCTGGGAAATGGCTGATGACTCCCATGACCTAATGTGACTACTACCCATATGCCAGACCCATATGCCAGACACCCACCACACCATGCCCTGGAGGGTGGAGACACGAAGAAATGATACAGGTCCAGTTAGTTGATAAGAATGACCACGCTGAGGGGACTGTTTGTAAAGCAGAGCCACCAGCATCCAAAGGCTCGGGACAGCCACACCCGAGACACCGAGGAGCACCAGCCACTTAGTGGGTGCTTGTTGGTTCCTGCCTGTGTTTTCAGTGGCTGCTGTCACAAATGGCTGCAAACTTAGTAACTTTAAATAACACACATTTATTATCTTCAACTTCTGGGAGTCCTGAGTCTGAAAATGAGTCTCACTGGGCTTGAATTCAGCAAGATGTTGGCAGGGCTGTGTTCCTTTTGGAGGCTCGAGGAGAGAATCTATCCCCCTGCCTCTTCCAGTTTCTATTTTGTGTGTGTATGTATGCATGTGTGGGTGTGGGTGTGGGTGTGTATGTGGGTACGGGTGTGTGCTTGTGTGTGTGTGTGCATGTGGGAATGTAGGCTTAGGTTGACATCAGCTGTCTTCATCAACTGCTTTCCACCTTATTTTCTCACTGAGCTTGGATCTTGCCCAATTTTGCTAGACTGGTTGATTACCAAGTCCTGGGGATGCTCCTGTCTCCACCTCCTCCATGCCGGGATTACAGCATGCATCGCCATGCCTCGCTTTTTATATAGGGGCTGGCCTTCCAAATTCAGGTCCTTGGACTTGCAAGTACTTGAGCAACTAAGCCGTCTCCCAGTCTCCTTTCCCAGCCTCTAAAGGCCACCTCCACTTCATGGCTTCCTCCCTCTAAGTCAGGTCTCTCAGCATCGTTGCCCTGATCTTCCAAACGTTAACACCCCTGCTCTGTGCTTAAAAGGGTCTTCATGATTCCCCTGAGGAAGAAACAATCCATGATAGTCTCTCATCTCAAGACCCTTCACACGATCTTTCCACCTAATCTATACCCAGACAAGCAACACACTCAGCAGGTCTAAGGGGCTCTGTTCACACAGCTCAGGAGTTCGGTAGCCAAAACTAGGAGCTCCCATCAAAGGGCAGACAAAAAGAGTGAAAGAAAGTACCCAAAAAGATGTACATGGCCATCCAGCCGTAGGGCATGTACCTCAGGGTTTAGAGAGCCTTCAGTGTGCCCAGGGCTGGAGCGCAGCAAAGGCTTCCAAAGAAAGGTTGGGAAAGATGACACAAAAAACACAAGGACCTGAGTTCGAGTCTCTGTACCCATGTTAAAAAAAAGTCTGTAATCTCAGAACTGCACAAGTGGAGACAAGAGGACCTCTGGGTTTCACTGGACAGCCAGCCTTGTCAAATTTAATCAATACACTCAGGGATCAGTGAGAAAAAGATGCAGAAGGATGTGTCCCCATAATACCAGCACTCAGTAGGCAGAGGCAGGCAGACAGATCCCTGTGAGTTCCAGGCCAGCCTGGTCTACACTGTGAGACCCCTTCATCAAAAGCAAAATAAAAACAATAAGCAAAAATAAGGTGGAAACTAAGGCAGATCCCCAAGGTTGACCTCTGATCTCCTACACACACACACACACACACACACACACACACAAACACACACACACACACACATGCACACAAGTACACACATGTGTATACACACACTAAAGCTTTTCAAGAAAGAACGTCACATATAAACTATCCTAGACCAGGCCTGGAGTTTCCAGCCTCATTACTGGCCACTAGACAACATGGTGAGAATCTTCATAGTTCCCACGGAAAACAGCATCTCTAGCCATTGTTGGCAATGCTTCCCAGGTGCCATTTCTGAAACCCTTGGAGGAGGCACTACATGCAAATGAGAGCGGGAATAAGAAGTGGAAAGCTGAGACTCCAGGAAGTAAACTGTAACATTACAGAAGCGAGCAGTGGCTGCCCCTCAGGTGTGTGTGTGGCAGGCCAGCCACAGCAGCCAGGCCTGCCTGGGCCGAGGTCGGAGCACACAGAGAAAAAAACACAACAGTAGCTGGGCAGTGGTGGCACACGCCTTTAATCCCAGCACTCGGGAGGCAGAGGCAGGTGGATCGCTGTGAGTTCGAGGTCAGCCTGATCTACAAAGCGAGTCCAGGACAGCCAAGGCTACACAGAGAGACCCTGTCTTGAAAAACCAAAACCAAAACCAAACCAAAACAAAACAGTAGGCTTCCTGGCTGTGTCATACCCCAGTAAGAACTTAAACTATGGCGTAACACACATCAAAAACTGAAGAACTCTGACACAAGTAAATTCTACCCAAAAATGCAGTTTCAGGCTTCCATGAGTAGAGGGGGTCACTTGTAGCTCAGTTGGTAAAATGCTGCATGAGGCCCCAAATTCAACTTCCAGAACCCACATAAAAAGCCAAGCATGGCAGCCCACTCTCGTAATCCCAGAGCTGGGGAGTAGACAGATGGATTCCTAGAGCTTATAGGCCAGCAAGGTGGAGGGAGCAGAGACGGGGCTCTGTGGTTAAGACTAGTTGCTGCTCTTCCATAGGACCCAGGTTTGATTCCCAGCACCCACCTTAGACAGCTGGCAACATCCTGGGGGCTCTAATATTTTAGCCTCTACAAACACCTGCACACATGTGATGCACATGCACACACACACACACACACACACACACACACACACAAAGATAGATATACAGTAGATAGATAGATAGATAGATAGATAGATAGGAATCTTGTTTTTAAAGTGGGTGGCTGGCTCCCGAAGGACAGAACCAAGGTTATCCCTTGACCTCCATGTGCACATACACACATGTGCACCTGCATATGTACATACACATACACATGAGCTCATGCACTAATGACACATACATAAATTATAAAGATAGCAAACATTGGCTAGTGACCTAGCTACCATCTGTGATATTGGGAGGGTTAGGAAGGGCCAAGTTAGTGTTGGGGGGGGGGGAGACCCTGCAGAAGGCCATGAATTAGGATGGCGCATAAAGCTGACAAATGGAGGAGATAAACTTGGAGAATTGCACGTGTAGCCTCTGAAAGAAGGGATCGGGTGGTGAGCAGAGTATGGCACACCCGCTCTCTAGGTCTGATTTACTCTTTTGAGGACCGTGAAAGTCCGAGTTCTGTTAGAAATGTTTAAAATTATCAGTGCAGAGTGGGGGAAGGGTGCTAGTGTCCTCCTGAGGGAGGAGGCGGGTGATGAGCAGCCCGGTGAGACAACCCCTCTGTCTGCGGGCAGGCTCTCTCTGACTTCGGCCTCATTATGTCACAAGAAGGATGTGATCTCTCTGAAGGACATCGAAACTGTGAGAGGTCCTTTGAGGCCATGCAGCCCTCCACCTGCCCCGGTGGCTGCCGCTATAAGAGCAAGCAGGGTGGCAGACAGGGCCTGGGATAGCAGCAGGCACCTGTCACTGCTCAGAGTCCTCCCAGCAGGCCTGGTGGCCCTGGTGGAGGGGTCATCACAGGAAACAAAGCTCCGGGGCAGACCCGAGTGGGAAAGGGGCGGAGACACCGCTCTGCAGGTGGGGTAGAGTGCATGATGCCCCACCAGAAATAAGGATACAGGTCGGCTTGCTGCATGAGCCTGAGATGCTCTGTCTTCTGAGGCACTTAGATCGCCACTCCAGTTGCTGACTCTGAAAAGACCTCAGGAGAAGAGGGAAGCCCCATAAATTATGACTTGGAGAACACAGGGAACATCAACAGCGAGGCACGGCACAAACTCCTGAGACGTTAACTCCCACCTCTATATCTGTACCCCGTAGACATTTCACCCCACAGGGCTTCAAGATCCCTAGAATTGGGAAGGATTTCAATAAGGTCCCCCAGGAAACTCAGGATTCATGGTCCAGACCCTCAGAGCTCATCACTTCTACAAAGAGAGGTGGTGAAGAGTTAAAACAGCAGTCACGGGCCAGGCATGGTGGCACATGCCTTCAATCCCAGCACTTGGGAGGCAGAGGCAGGTGGATCGCTGTGAGTTCGAGGCCAGCCTGGTCTACAAAGTGAATCCAGGACAGCCAAGGCTACAGAGAAACCCTGTCTGGAAAAAACCAACCAAACAAACAAAAACAACAACAACAACAACAACAAAATCAGCAGTCACTTGTGGGTCCCAGGACATAGGTCAGTAGGTAAATGTGCTTCCCTTGTGAAGCAGCCTGGGGTTCCACTACGGCATGCACTGGGTGTGATTGTGCATGTCTATAACCCCAGCACTCAGAAGGCAGGTCCAGATAGACCAAGGTCATCCTCGGTTACACAGAAAGTAAGAGACCAGCCTGGGCTGTACGGGAGAGTGTGCTAACTTCTAAACAAAGTGTCAGGTGGCCTCACACGGTCCACCCCCCATCCCTCTTTCAAAGGGTGGTGGTCGTCAAGTCATGGCTGCTCTTCTCTAGTAAAAGGCTGCCTAGAGATGAGTCAGAACACTAGGAGCTGGAGGGCAAGAGAGGACCTCTGTCCTGCGCTGTCTTCCTCCCCTGCCACTTGTTTAGAGGAGCATGTCTATCCTTGTGTGTGTGTGTGTGTGTGTGTGTGTGTGTGAGAGAGAGAGAGAGAGAGAGAGAGAGAGAGAGAGAGAGAGAGAGAGAGAGAGAGAGAGAGAGAGAGACAGCACATACGAGTCAGAGAACAGCCTTCAAGAGTTGGCTCTCTCCACCATGTGAGTCCCCGGGATTGGACTCAAGTTGTCAGGACTTGGCGATAAGTTCCTTACCCACTGAGCCTCCCTACCAGCCCAAGGAGGACAATGCTTAAAGGAAAGCCTTTGAGGGACAGACTTGAGGCCAGGAAGGAGCAGATTAGTCCCCACATTCTCAGCAGAATGAACCTAACCAATCCTGACGAAAACATGACAGATATGTGCATGCGCATGCACCTAGGTGGACTCAAGCTCATGAGCGCATGAAAGTGCATGTGTGTATCCACATGGGAAAGTGCAGATTAAACAAACAGAACAGGCATGCCCATGAGAAAACACCACCGTTCATGGGAAATGACCCAGAAGTTACACCTTTTCACAACTGCACCTGCTTTCTAGAAAGATCACATGCTCCTGGGTTCCACGGAACAAAATTTTGAAAACACCCAGCCAAGCATCAGAGTCCCTGAGGGTGTGGACATCCCCTGGACCAGAGTGCAGTGTGTTTAGTGAGACTATGAATCTTTGCTATTTCCATCCCCCAGCCTTTCACCTAACCTGCAGCCTGAAATGCTAACAGGGTGGACCCGTCCTGTCCTTTGGTCCTGCCCCAAGCGGTGCCACCAGTTGTCGGCGCCGCACTGACCAGACTTCTCGAGATCTTTACTCAGGATTAAGCTCAGTGGGAATGGCCCCGAAGAAGGGAAGGGCCAAGCTTAAGTACAACTCAAGGGCCAATCAGCTCATGCCAGGTGTCACCTCCTCATAGGTCCGCGTCAGAACAGGACTGCTCGTCATCAGATCACCAGTTACCCTTGCACAGCCTTTTGCCAGATGAGGGCTTGTTTATCTTAGAGAGCGCTTGGCGTCGGGATGGCGGAAACCTGCGCCTTGTTAAGGCGCGGCACCTCGCAGCTCTCCACAACCAGTGACTTCCAGTGTTCACTCAGTGCATCTTTGGGTTTGTTGTTGTTTAAGATGTATCTTTATTTTTAAATTTTATTTTCTGGGTGGTATTTGAACATGAACACATTGCCTTCAGAGGCCAAGGGCATGGGCCTCCTGGAGCTTGAGGTGCAGGCAGTTCTGAGCTCTTGCTGGATATGGGTGCTGGAAACCAAGCTCGGGTCTTTGCAAGAGCCGTACCCGCTCTTAGCCGCTGAGCCATCTCTCCAGCCCCCACATCTTTTTTTTTTTCAACTGATTTTCATACATGAGGAAGAATCTTGGAAAATGGGGTTTTAGGTGACCCAATTCTCCTGATTCTTTTGTGATTCCTTGGGTTTTTCTTCACTTTAAAAAAAAAAAAAGCTTGCACATTTTTATGCCTCACCATCCTGACTGAGAACCACAGTGTTCCTCAGCCTCATTCTTCAGCCATTTGTCCAGTCTAAATGATACCTGAGCTAAGCAGAGGCTGAACACAAACGCTTCAACGGAAGTCCCTTCAGCATCTGAGAGGTGGAGCGCGGGCCCTGCTCACATCAGGGTTTCTCACACTGTCTAGGTGTTTCGGGAGCGTCAGGTGGGGAAGGCAGTCTCGGGAGCATCCTCCCCCGCCCACGTTGCCGAGCCCACTGGCTCTGCAAACCCTGCCCGGGTGAGTCACTAACCCATCTCTCTTCCTTGATTCATCCATCTGTCCAACATCTATTCAATTAAGCAGCGGCTCTGAGTCAGGAACTGAGCTAGATGCTCGGATACAGTGGTGATGGAGACAGATGTCGCCTCTGCCCTAGTGGAGCTGACAGTCTTAACTTCGTAAATGACTACTTCCTGCCAGGCTGCCATGTATGGTCACACAGGCTCACACAACACAGGCTGCTGGCCAATAGGGCAAGTGGGCGCTGAAACCCACTCGTTGCTCCATTTGTCAAGTGTCTCGGTGCATATGTCTTGCTATGTAACAAAATACCTGAGGCTGAGTCGTTTATAAACAACAAAAACAAAACAAAACAAAAAACCCGGGGTTTTTTGGGTTTGGTTTTTCAGGGGCCTGGGGCCTGAGGAGCTCAGTGAGATGCCTGAATTTTGTGTTGTCTGAGAGGGCTGCTTCCAAGATGACACCATCATCCAGAAGGGAAGGAAACTGTGCCCTCACAGGTGGAAGGTGGAAAGCTGAGCATGCAGCCTCTCTCACTAAGGCCTCAATCACACTCTTGGAGGAGATGTCTCCTGGCCCAATCAACTCTTAAAGGGCCCACCTCTTAATATCACTGCACTGGCAACACCTGAGCATTGGAGCGGGGTGGGGGGCGGCTATGGTCAAATCATGGTACTAAGTCAGAAAACATGGCGGCAAGGGTTCTTGTGGTACCTTAACAAAGCCGCATCCACAGGGGCTCACGTTGGATCCATGTTGCTGTCTAGTCCCGATGCACCTGAGACTGAGACTGTGCCCTGCCCCCACCCCCCAGTTACAGCTCAGTAAGGGGCTGCTCAATGGATGACTAAACTCTTACACCAATAATAGTAACTGTCGCAGGCAGTGGGCCCCACTTTCCCTAAGGCGTTAAAATTAGAATCTGTGGGAGGTGGGGATAGAAAAGAGTTAAGAAAAGCTCCCAGAGACTCTGACACCTCCCCCAAGGGGGCAACCCTCCTTCCCATTTAGAAACCCACACTCCAGAGGGAACTCCAAAAGGCTTCTTGCCTCTCTTCCGAGGGCACACGATGCTCTCTTGTGCCTCACATCAGTCCTTAGAGGTGTAAAGTGAGGCAAGGGCAGCCAGGGAGCTTGGGCCAGAACTCTTCCTGGGACATCTGCTTTGGAGGCCACACCCACACCGGCCAAACCAATTCCCTGGACTGAATGTTCATGTACTTTGATGAGCTGGCAGTCCCTGGATCAGGATTCAGACGCTGCCAACCTTGCAGCTTGCTGCCTGTCTCAGTGCCACCATGCCCTGCCCAGCATAGAACTCCTGGCACTAAACTTCTCTGCCTCACCTGCTCCACCCTCTCGGGCAAACGGAGCTGCCCAGGTGGGCCTCATCTTTAGCGTGGTCTCTCTGTGGACATCCCTGTGTTGACTGTCACAAGGAACCAAGTGTTTCCCTCCATCGTTGAGAAGAGTGAGGCTCCTTTTTATTTTGACAATTTCCTCATGCTTGCGATGAGCACGGCTGTCAAGAGGAAAACCTCAAAGCATTTGGGGCAAATAGAGAAAATGTAGAAACACAGCAATGTGTTACATCAGATTAATGAGTCCTGTGGCCATCAAAGAGCGGTGAGTGCCTGAGCCTGGTACCCAGCTCTGTGCCTGAGGCCTGGCATGGGCCACAAAGAGGGAGCATGCCAGATGCATCCCAGCATGGGATGGAGGGAAGCTCACATCCATAAGGGATTTTTGAGGAAGGGCGGGGTGGGCAGCCACAGCTTGGGCACGTGACTTGCTACCCAGCCTGTTGAGCTAAGCCCACGTGGTGGAAGATGACTCCTATCAGTTGACCTCTGATCTCTGTGTGCATACTCTGGAACAAACACATCCATCCCATTCACCCTTCTACATTAATGAATGGCTGACTGACTGACTGACTGACTGAATGAATGAATGAATGAATGAAGTAAAAATTGCATTTAATAAGAACTAGGAATTGGATAGATAGCAGAAATAGTATGAACAGTAAACACGGCATCTCCCCAATTCCATAACCCACCACATACTGGGTTTCCTTTTTTGTCTTAAAGGGATATTTTTCCTTGATTATAAGAACTATATTTATCTACTAAAAATAGAAAGTAAAACACACAAGTATGTGAAAAGAATAAAAAATGTACCCAATTCTACTCTTGCGTGGATAAGCTATTCATACTTAGCTCATTCATGTAACTCAGGGATGACGTGCCAGCACAGGCTGAGATTCCTGTGCACTTTCATCCTGAGGATGTGCCTGGCACTCTGCATGCAGGGTGAGCTCACTAAAGCTGCCTCTTAAGAAGAAACCTGGCCAGGCATGGTGGCACATGCCTTTAGTCCCAGTACTTGGGAGGCAGAAGCAGGCAGATTGCTGTGAGTTCACGGCCAGCCTGGTCTACAAAGTGAGTCCAGGACAGGCAAGGCTACACAGAGAAACCCTGTCTCAGAGAAGGAGAAGGAGGAGGAGGAGGGGGGGGGGAGAAGAAGAAGAAGAAGAAGAAGAAGAAGAAGAAGAAGAAGAAGAAGAAGAAGAAGAAGAAGAAGAAGAAGAAGAAGAAGAAGCCTGATTGTAGCTTCCACATTCGGAACATCACCGTCCTGACCTTTAAGGCTCAGAGTGGAATTTGCTTTCTGTGCTGGAGGGTACTTCAACATGTGTGGCATGACATCCGGCTGGTCAGAAAGCCCCAAATGTTCTAACAACAAAGCGTATTTCTAATCTGATCACCTCTCACCACCTGCTGTGACACCTCTCTGGTCTATGTCGTGATGTCCTCCCATCCAGAATGATACCGTCTTTCTCTCTGGCCTCCTCACTTCCTGATTTTGTCTCTGATACATTTTTCCTGCAGAAGGCCCAGAGATCTTTTTTTTTTTAAGATTTATTGTTTTGTTATTTTTAATTGCATGAGTGTGAGGGGGTGTGCATGTATGAATGCAGATGCCCAAGAGCAGGAGAGTCAACTAGGTTTTTTGTTTTGTCTTGTTTTGCTTTGGTTGAGACAGAGTCTTTCTACAGAGAACCCTGGCTGTCATGGAACTCACTATGTAGACCAGGTTGATCTCAAACTCACAAAGATCCACCTGCCTCTGCCTCCTGAGTACGGGCATTAAAGGTACACACCACGACATCCAGCCTGAGTCATCTAGGTTGTGTGTGTGTGTGTGTGTGTGTGTGTGTGTGTGTGTGTGTGTGTGTGTGTGTTTTAAAGAGTTATTTATTTATGTATATGAGCACTCTATTTGCATGCATGCTGCATGACAGAAGACATCAGACAGCATCAGATCACATTATAGATGGTTGTGAGCCACCATGTGGTTGCTGGGAATTGAACTCAGGATCTCTGAACAAGCAGCCAGTGCTCTTAACCTCTGAGTCATGTCTCCAGAGCCCAGAGTCAGATAGTTTTAAACAACACTTTTCCCCCTCTGTTTCTGGGTGTCTGTTTTCCACACCATGTTCAACCCAAGGGGCTGAAAAGCTCTTGAAGCACACAGACTGTACACTTTTAAATGCTTCATTTTTGTCTACAGTAATCATATAAATAGGATCATGCAATACAAATGGCGCCAGAGGGATGAAAGTGGATGCTAATAAGCTTCATGTATTTGCCTTCCTCCTGTGAGTGCAGGTAGCATTACCTTAGCAGTAACTCCCTGCTCCTAGCTGGCCACGGACATTCAGCACCATGGACAGCGACCAGTGTGCCAGCAGAGCGAAATGGCTGTCTCAGTACCTGCTTTCTGAAAAAAAAAGAAAAAAAAAAGTGAAAAGAAACACCCTCATGCCAGGCAAGGTAGCACAGGCCTTTAATCCCAGCACTCAGGAGGAAGAGGCAGGTGGATCACTGTGAGTTTGAGGCCAGCCTGGTCTACAAAGCGAGTTCAGAACAACCAAGGTTACACGGAGAAACCCTGTCTCAAAAAAAAACAAAAACAAACAAATAAAACTCCACCATGGAGGCTGGGGAGATGGTTTCCCAGAAGTGTGAAGACCTGAGTCTGGTCCCCAGCATCTATGTAAAGGCCACATTCTGTAGTCTGCATGTGTCATCTCAGCACTCCCAGGAGAAGATAAGAGACAATGTACCATGGCATGTATGCGTGCACACACACACACACACACACACACACACACACACACACACACACACGCCTACCTTAAAGAGCCACTGTGTAACTACAGTGGAGATACCAGATATGGGCCAGCAAGATGGTTCGGTGGATAAAATGTCCTTGCCGCACAAGCCTGACCCTCAAACTTTGACCTCTGAGATGCATATAAGGGTGGAAGGCAAGAACCAAATCCACAAAGTTGTTCTCTGACCTTCACATGTGCATCATGGCATGTGTGCCAACACTCATCAAACATACCTACACACATTAATATAAAATCAAAAATAAAGAAGAAGCTGGAGAAGAGGGGTGCAGATGATTAAGAACCCACAGGAGTCTAGACTTTATCCCCAGAGGTGTGGGAAGGGAACTGTGGCTCCAGAATTATTTTTTTTTTCAGTGTCTTCTACTGTGCTGATGCCAATACACTGCAGGATGTTTTTAAATCTTGTTTTGTTTTGTTTTGTTTTGTTTGTTGTTGTTGTTGTTTGTTTTTCACAACAGGGTTTCTTTGTGTAGCCTTGGCTGTCCTGGAACTCACTTTGTAGACCAGGCTGGCCAATAGGGCAAGTGGGCGCTGAAACCCACTCACAGCAATCAATCAGCCTCTGCCTCCCGAGTGCTGGGATTAAAGGCGTCCACCACCATGCCTGGCTTGAGTTTTTATTTTAATTAAATGTTGATGCTTGTGTATGGGCATTTGCACAAGAGTGTGGGTACTCGTGGAGGCCAGAAGAGGGTGTTGGATCCCTTGGAGCTGGAGTTAAAGAAGGTTGTGAGTTTCTTGGCATGAATGCTGAGAACTGACCTGAAGCACTCTTAGCTGTGGAGCCATCTCTCCAGACTCCAGGATATTTTTCTTTTACTTCCCAGCAAGTAATATCTCACATGATACAAAACCAAAAGCAACCAATGAAAAGACTATTTTCCCCTGAAATGATCAACCAGTGTTATTCATTTCATATCCATACATCCAGGGTTATATCTGCCTAAGAATCTAATATATGCATATATGTATGTCTGGATATAAAACTTACATATAGATATTTCCCAAACTTTATTGCTAAAAATAACAAATGCATATTTCATCCAGCATCTAGCTTTTTAAATTGATATCAATATATCAAGGGGGTTCTTCCACAATGACTGTGCCCTTGGGACCCTTGGTCTTGTGCATGCTAGGCAAGTGAGTTACACTCCCAACCCCCCAAATGGTTATACACTTTGGATTAGTACTGGAGACATCTCATCTGTCCCAAAACTGTGTCCTGCTATTATTTCATTATCATTTTCTTTTGTATGTTTTTACGTGTGTGTGTATGTGTGTGTGTGTGTGTGTGTGTGTGTGTGCGTGCGCGCGCGCGCAGGTGTATGTAAGTGTGTGGTTGCATTGTGGATGTGTGTGCATGTGCATGCAGAATCCAGAGGACAACATCAAGTGTCAGGAGACGTCTAGTTCTTTTTCTTTGAGACAAGGTCTCTCACTAGGGCCTGGCGCTCACCAGGTAGGCTAGGCTGCTGACCAGGTTCCCTGGGGATCCCTGTCTCTGCTTCTCCATCCATCACTAGGACTACAAATCCATGCTACCACATTTGGCTTTCTAAAAAGATTTACTTAATTTGTGTGTATGACGCTGAGTGTGTGTCTGTGTGTGTCATGTTTATGAACATGAGTACATGCCAAAGGAGTTCAGAATAAAGCATTGGTTCCCTTGGACATGGAGTTACAGGAGCTTCTGAACCACTTGATGTGGCTGCAGGAAAGCAAACTCTGGTCCTCTGCAAGAACAGTAAGTCCTCTCTACTGCTGAGCCGCCTCTCCAGCACCCACTCTTGACGTGGGTTCTGTGAATCGAACTCGGGTCCTCATGCTTGCAAACAAGCACTTTGTGGACTGAGCATTGCCTCACATCTCATTATCTTCTCTTATAAGGTGTGGCCTTGCATTTGGCCTCAGTCTCTGGGGTGGCCTCTTCTAAACTGTGTCTCATAGTCGCCGTTTTACATCTTTCTCTCTTCACCTGTATCAATAGTCTCCAGACAGAGCCAGTACGACAGCTGCAGATAGATGGGGAGGGAATTGAGGGGCAGCTGGCAGGCATGATTGTAAAGGCTGGGGAGACTCTCATTAGCCATTGCAAGCTGGTGAGCCCAGGACCCCAGGAGTACGGCCAGTCCAGAAGGAAGGACTGGGTGCAATGTGCATCCTGAGGCTGATGGCGTGAGAATCCGACACTCAAAGCTTTGCGTTCTGACTCTCAGGACAAAAAAAAGTGGGGGGCAGGGGCTCAGCTACACTGATGAGAGAGCAAAGGGTCCTTTTGTTCTATGGAGACCTCCAGCTGATTGGCTGACACCCAGCAACAGTGAGGGTGACTGGCCCCACTCAGCTTAGTAACCCACGCCAGGGTTCCTGGAGGCGCCGTCACGCTCAATGCTCAGAGGGTTTCCAGGTGATCCTTACTTCGATCCTGTTGATAACTGATACAGACCATCACCAGACCTCATCCTCAGGTAATTCAGAAACGTTCGGAAAACGAAGCTCACTGGCCGTCTTACTGTAGACCTCCCCCCGCCCCCCCACCCAGCCCAAAGTGAACTCGGGAAGTCTCGCATTCCTCAGTGGAGTAAAGGGAAGGCTCTTCCCCCGCCCCCCCCCATGCTGACCCTTGGACACCCTCTCCCCTCCCAGCCTCTTGGAAGGGATTTGCTGCTATTGGGGCAAGTGCTGCTCGGGCCAGCCTTGCTCCCTTGTGTGGAGCCCTGTGGAACCTGACCAGCTCCTGCTTCCGACTCTGTCTCTGTGCTTTGTGGTGGCCAATACTCTTCTTTTAATGGCTCCTCTCTAGACAAGTTAGAGTACAGTCAGTTAGGTGGTCAGCCCAGAGGCTAGACCCTGATCTTCTTCATTAGATCTGAGTGTTCCCCGGGTCAGCAAGGCACGCACAAGCTGTTTCTCTGAGTGAACAATTGTCTATGTTTATGACATCTGTATTCATTTTTTTCTTTTTCAATTTTCATGTGTGTGTGTTATAAATGCATGGGTATGCATATTTGAGTGTATGGGGGCACATGTGTGTAGGTGGTTACGTGTGCACATGTGTGTGTGCATACGGAAGCCCAAGGTTGATGACGGAAATCATTTTCTTTTTTTTTTAATTATTTTTTTAAAATATTTTTATTTAATTTTAATTTATGTGTGTTGGTGTGAGGGTGTCAGATCTTGGAGTTACAGACAGTTGTGAGCTGCCATGTGGGTGCCAGGAATTGAGCCCAGGTCCTTTACAAAGAGCAGGCAGTGCTCTTAACCAATGAGCCATCTCTCCAGCCCCCGGGAAATCATTTTCAATCACTTTCCCACCTTGTTCATTGAGGCAGGGTTATCAGTCAAATCCAGAGCTCATCGATGTATCTAGGCTCACCAGCTGGCTTGCTGAGGATCCTCCTGCATTTAAATCGTTGCTGGGATCTGAACTTCAGTCCTCACACTTTGCAAGGCAAGCATTGTGAGCACTGAGCAGCCTCTCAGACCAAGTGCTAGCTCTTGACAGAACTGCATTTTAAGAGAGCCTCTGGTCCAAGCTTGAATCATTTACTCCACTCCCTAATAGCTGATTATACGGCAGAAGGCTTTGAACTCCAACTCCATTGCTGTGTCTCTTGCCCTGCAGCCTTCTGCCCCGCCCCTCCAGGTTTGGTTGGGTAGCTTGTTTCTTTGGCCAGCAATCTCCTCTCTCTGGAATAACTGCAAAGTCTGTCAAGGCAGAAGCTTTGTTTTCTTCTTTGCATGTTTTATATCAACCCCCCACAGTGCCAGGCACACTAGTGCTGATTAATTATTTTTTAAATAACTCGAGGGGAAAGGACAGGAATTTATAACCTCTCTCTCTCTCTCTCTCTCTCTCTCTCTCTCTCTCTCTCTCTCTCTCTTCCTCTCCCTCTCTCTCTCTCTTTCTCTCCCCACCTGTCAAGCAAAAAGGAAACTCAACACATTGCTCTGTGTCTGCCAATATATAATTTTGCCTGATATTCCTGTGTTTGGATTGTCTTGACACATCTTGAACTTGAGCTCTTTTGGCTTTATCTGGGAAATGATGCCTTAAAGTATTGTTCAATGGCAGCCCTGCAAGGCAGTGTGCTCATGGGGTGGGGGCTGAGGGTGGGTGGAGGGCATGTATGCTCTGGGCCTGCCTCTATACCTTCCTACACCCCTGCTTGCAGAAGATACCCAGGGAGCGCTGGAGGTGGCAGACATAATATCCAAGCACCTAATCAAGTGGTCACAGAAGAGCAGACTATAAAGGCCGGGCATCTTCGGAGATCACAGACTCTTAATCTCCTCACCTTACTCAATGAAGAGGAAGCTGCAAAGTGAGCTTGGCTTTCTCATAGTCCATATAGTTCTGGGAGTGGAGCCCCCAGCATGTTGTCCTTGCCTGGCTCTGTCCATGACATCATCTCCTGTGTAAAATAGGGTAAGGAGTCAGCTTCTGAGACTCCCATGAGCATGCATGCAGAGCTCTTCGTGTGGTCCCATGTTGTTCAGGGTGTAGCAGTGACTATGGCTAAGCTGTCTTGGAAGAGTAGGGCTAATTTCCCTGCAGGACTGATGTCTACCTGTGTTACATACTTCTTAGGGTCCAGCAAGCATCTGGTGATGGTGACACATGACTTTCTTATATAACTTTCTTCTAATGGCCCAAGAAAACAGGCCTGGTATCCTTGTTAAAGACGAAAACAGCCTGCATCACTGGTTACATGAGACTTGAAATGCCCCTGCCTCAACTTACCCCCTCTTGGCACACAGAATTTGGCCAGAGAAGGAAGACACAGAAAGCTTTGATTGATGGATTCATTAGGGCTTGGAAAGGGGCATCTGGTCCTCGGAGCCAAGGGCTGTTATTTAAAGAGCACTGATGGAAGAGAGGAGTTAGGTATTCAAATCGCCCTCGGAGGACCAGCACGTCAGCCAGTCATCGTGGGGCATTTAGAGAGCTAATTCCTTGCTTCAGTATTTAAGGCCTCCCAAAAAGCAACATCCATCTTCTAGGAAGAAAAAAAATGTTCTTGTGTCTTCCTGCTATCCAGAGATTATTTAGTGCTCTGATATTGACACCGCTTCTGTAGGAAGATTTAAAGACGAAAACGCACTGTGTTCGAGCCCTGGTCATTTTTCATCGTCACTTAGTGACAGAAGAGCCTGGATTCAACCACAGCAGATTTGTCTTTGTGATATTGATTATGGGCATGCATGCACAGCTGATCCCAAATCCTTGGCTCCCTGTACCAGGAGCCTCAGAGAAGTCAGGATGAGAGGGGGCTGGGGGGAACCCTACCTCTAGATCGCTACTCCACCAGAGAATCTGGGTGACCTACTGCCAGGACCAGGCGGGCCAGAGATGGCTGCCCATTAACAACTCCACCATTTGATAGCCTGGCCCGCTGTCTAATCATGGTGGAAAGCCCCCTGAGGTGTGAGACCCAAAAGGGCTCAGAGCCATTGCATCCTAGGCTGGCTTATTAAAAATTGCCAAGCTGGAGTCTCTGGCTTCTTTGAAGTTCGTGTCTCTTTTGGAAAAGCGTGTGGATCAGCATCTTCCAGGCCCTGATGGAGAGGCTGGAGCACCACAGCTTCTGCTCTCCCTTATGACCTCGGCGGGGGGGGGGGGGGGGGGGAAGGGGAGGGGGGATGTCTGCTGGAGGCACCTGTGCTGTGGACACTCTCCGAGCTTCTTTATTCCCCCAAAAAAATACTGGGGAGGGAAAGAGGAAATGCGAGAAAAGAAAGGGGGTGCTACAGGAAGTCGAATTAGGGCACAGTGGTTGTTACTCTGCATTTCACAGATGAGACTGAACCTAAAGAAAGAGCCAGGGCTTGTCCCCAAACCACCCAGTTCATCCTGCTTAACCACTTCCCTTCATCTGCTCCCCAATGGCGAGCTTATCCTGGGTCACTTCCTTCAAAGGCAGCTCCAGACAGAAGGTTTTCCCTGTTAGCGGGGGTGGGGGTGGGGTGGGGTAGGAGAGTTCTTTCTAGACCCTGGAGCTCCTGTGGGTAACATGCGACAGTTGGTGGGGCCTGGCAAGACATCTCAGTGGGTAAAGACACTTGCTGCGCAAGTCTAGAGATTGGAGTTCAATCCCCCAGAGCCTGTGTGAAGGTGGCGAGGAAGAATCTCTCCATAGAGCTGCCCTCTGACTTCCATATGTGGCCCATGGCACACGCACATGCATTCACACACGCATACAGAGAGAGAGACAGAGAAACAGAGAGAGAGAGACAGAGAGAGAGAGAGACAGAGAGAGACAATGATGGAGAGAGAGAGATGAAAAGAGAGAGGGAGACAGACAGACAAATAGACAGAGAAAAACAGAGAGACAGTGAGGGAGAGACAGATAATTCTCTGCTGGGCTGGACCAGCTGGGTGCCCATTGGAAGCACAGCTCTTAGCAAAATGGCTGCAGCGGATTTCAACACAAACTTAGGGTCCCAGTTCTCCATCCTCCCATGTCAAGCTATCATCTGCTGGTGAGCAGTGTGCTCCCAAGGGCTCTGCCCCTAACAAGAGCCATGAGAAGAGCTTTAAGAACCTTGGGTCCTGTGGAAGACAGAGCTCCAGCTCCCACATCTGGGTTTCTGACATCTGGGCTGCAGGTGCTGAGAATTCATAAGAAGACCATCTCTCACTGTCAGACGGCTTTCCTCAATATTTAGTCTATATCCACTATTCCGAAATCCCATCAATCACTTCTCCTCATGCCCGCTAAGCCATCTCCCTCCCCTGCCCACAGCTCTACCCTTTTCAACGCCAGCCTACCCTTTCCACATGATGCCATTTTGACACTTCAAAGACAGCCAGGAGACAGTCTCACTCCCCGTCCTGCCTCAGCCATAGACACGTGACTGTTGGAAGAGAGGTGAGGCCTTAGAAACTGTGCGAAATTCTTTCTTCTAATCTGACAAATAGAGAATACAAGACCCAGAGAGGACACGGTCTCCTCAAGGTCTCAACATTTCAGAAGAGTTTGGCCTTGTAGAAATGAATATAAAATTAAACAGATGTTAATGTGTCTTCGAGTGCTGGTGGTAAGCTAACGCCTACAAGGCTGAGAAGCCAGCTTAGACAGTAAAATACTTTCAGACCTGAGTTTGATATCCAGAAGACACATAGGGGAAAATAAACAGACAGGCACAAGGCTCTCACTTGTAGCGGAGATGTGCAGATCCCTGGGCTTGTTAGCCAGCCAACCTGACCTACATGGTGCATATCAGGCCAGGGAGAGACCCTGTCTCAACAACAACAACAAATGGACAGACAGACAGACAGACAGATCCTAGAGAGCAACACCCTCGGCTTTCTTCTGCCCTCCACCCACATGTACACACACACACAAAATAATGTGTATTACTGACTGTGATGGTCACTTGTCCTTGCAGTGTCCTTGCTATCCATGAGTTGACCGAGGCCCAGAGACCTTAAGGGCCTTCTCCACAGACACACACCAAGCTACAGGCAGAGCTGGGTTTCCAGTCAACGCCTTCTAAACTTAAAGTCCATCACTTCTGTCTGGATATTTGCAATCAGAAGTCAACAGTGACAACAAATCACCAAACATCAAATTCTAAAAGTGAGAGCAAAGGGAAAGTCTCTTTAAGAACCAGATTGTACAGTCCTGGTACCAGAGATGAAAGGCACAGAAGTCTCCTGGGCATCCCAGGACAGAGATGTCAGGGACTCTTGATACTCACACCTCTGATGGAGAGGATACACGGTAGATGCTTTTGAATGACAGAGGTAGGGAAAAATGACTTCATCAAAGGGAAGACTGAACTGGGCATTGGTGGCGCACGCCTTTAATCCCGGCACTCAGGAGGCAGAGGCAGGCAGATCTCTGAGTTCAAGACCAGCCTGGTCTACAGAGTGAATTCTAGGATATCCAGGGCCATACAGAGAGACCCTGTCTTGGGAAAAAGAAGGAGGAGGAGGAGGAGGAGAAGGAGGAGGAGAAGAAGAAGAAGAAAGCATATAGAAAGCATTCTAGTACATGTTTCTCTGCTAGCATAAAGGAGACAGCAGGGGTACCAGTTTGACCTTAGACCAGAAGTCTGCCCTGATTTATCCAGAATCATCTGGTAGAACCACAGGAAAGTGGGGTAAACACTCAGGATCACCCCTTCCCTGCTTGCAGTTGGTATCCAGCCACCTCTCCCTACACTTCAGCCAGGACTGTCCCCAAGTCTTTCTCAGAGAGGCAGAGAGGTTGGGTTGAGGCCTGGGTTCCCTGTCCCCTCCAGCTCAGCCATCCCATGAATACACCCTGCTCTCTTGTAAAACTGGTGGCTTCAGGGATTGACATATCGCACGCCAGTGTCCTGCTACTTGAGAGATAAGCAGCTAACCCAGGGTTACTGGCCAGCCAGCCAGCCACCTCACTGAATTAGACTTGAGATCCTAGGTGGCCATCGCTCTGGGACTTGCCACCTGGAGACACTGTTCTGGTGTCAAGTACATCCAAACAGGGTAGGATTCTTCCTCCCTTGCTCTTCCAAACTACATTTTTATTTATTTATTGTGTGCAGGCTTGCATTGGTGCACGCGTGGAGGTCAAGAGGACAGCTTTCAGGAGTCAGTTCTTTCCTGCCACATATAGGCTTGGCAGCGAGTGCCTCCTCCCCCTCCCCAGCCTCCTCCCCCTCTCCCCAGCCCCCTCCCCCTCTCCCAGCCCCCTCCCCCTCTCCCAGTCCCCTCCCCCCTCCCCAGCCCCCTCCCCCTCTCCCCAGCCCCCTCCCCCTCTCCCCAGCCCCCTCCCCCTCTCCCCAGCCCCCTTCTTACTTTTCTGACCCTCATTGTTCTCTGTCCCATTAATTTGAATGAGCCTTGCCCTGCTGACCTCTTGTTGTTGTTGATAGGGGGAGTGTTGATGTTGCTTGTTTTGAGGTAGGGTTTCATGTATCCTGGCTAGCTTTGAACTCCCTATGTAGCCAAGGATGACTTTGAATTGCCGGCCTCCACTGGGATTACAGGCGTGTGCCCAAGAAATGCAGTGCTGGGAACTAAGCCTAGGGCTTCACTTATTTAGGCAAGCTCTCTGCCCACTGAGCTACATCCAAGTCCCGATGCTGCTCTTTTAACCAGAGCCCATGTTTTTGGACATGCAAGCATCCAAGGAGTATCTTCCCAGTAGAGTGTCTGATTGCAACACTATTGTCTTGATTCCATGGAGGAGGTGGCCCCGGAGACCCATTGAAGTATCCTCAAGAGTGTAAATGCCAGGACAGGGGACCTGTCAAGCCAGATGCCTGCAACGAAGAAGATCCTCAAAAAAATCTGCTCCAGGGCTGGAGAGATGGCTCAGTGGTTAAGAGCACTGGCTGCTCTTCCAGAGGACCTGGGTTCAATTCCCAGCAACCACATGGAAACTCACAACTGCCTGACACCCTCTGACACCCTCACACAGACATACTTAAGAATAAATAAATCATTTTTTAAAAAACTGCTTCAGCCTTTCTTCAGAGCAACAATGGTGCTGACATCTCCAAGCAAGGCTGAGTGCAGTGCCCTACCCTAAGGGGTGCAGCCCAACACCTGCTTTCCTGCTTTCTGGAGCCCATTTCTAAAACCCCGCTGTTTCCCTCACTGGATCCAGAAAACAGAGTGCCTGTCAGTCAGCCTGACTGGCCTGCATCCCAGAGCTCGCCGGGGGCCATCTTGTTCTGGCCCTGCTGCCCTCCCCGGGGATAAAGATTCCAGGAACTGGGCATCCAGCCTCCAAGAGGTCAGGATGACTTTGAAAAGGTATTCCCAAGCATTTTCCCCCATTTTTTTCAGGCAAGGGGTCCAGGGCTCTAGAGACCCAGGTGGCCCAGGGTGGTGTCTCTGGGGTATCCCAGCAGGGCAGAGGTAGAGGTAGGCTCCCACCATGGGAATGCTTGCTCCTCCACAAGCTTGGCCATTTTCCATGGAACCTCAGGCTAAGCTCACTCCTGTCCAAGCCTCTTTCAGCATTATTTCTGCATTGTTCTTTCTCTGGGGAATATCCTGTTTTAGACTTTCCTCCCAATTGAATTTGTCTTCCTCCCTGTGAGCCAAATCTTATTTTGTTATTTTTCCATCGATGTCTTTTGCCCCCTTTGAGGCGTCTGCTTCGCTCTCCTGCCGTCTTGGTGACAGCAACACCTTCCAATTAAGAATCGTATGCAAATTTCATTAGGGTGCTGTTGGCTCCATCTTTCTGATCATTATTAAAGATGTTAAATGAGACACGAACAAACATTGGCTGGTCACCGCTTCAGCAGGGCTTTTCTCTGTCACCTGTCGTGTGTGTGTGTGTGTGTGTGTGTGTGTGTGTGTGTGTGGTGTGTGTGTTCCACTTACCAAGGAAGTTCTTTTTCATCCTGGGGTGAATTCATTTTGCAAGGAAAGCTGCACAACACATTACGGCAAATGTTTTAACAAGACCTATTCTTTTCACTATCCCCCGATCCTCCTGTATGTGTGGACTCAGCAGAAGAGAGAACAAGTGGACTTGCTTGCTTTCCATGGGAACTGGAGGCGGGTTCGTGGTCTCCAGGACACCAGCTGAGTTTCCTTGAGTATTGATATCTCTGTATTCCTTGGTTGACCAATCAAGAGCATGTGCTTAATATCTGTGTGTGCAGACTTTCTCTCTTCTGCGAAGAGATGTCAAGGTGGGAAAAAAACATGGTTGTGATAATTCACTGTCTGTTGTAACAAAGCACTCAAGGCTGGAAACATTAAAAAAAAAAAAGTTATAGTAAGCTAACAGCTTTGGAGACTGTATGACCATTCTCTGGCAGCTCCGTTGATGTGGCCTCTGGTGGAAGCCATGGCAAAGGCATCATGGTGGCAATATGGATGACAGAGATCGTTCGTGAGATGGGAAGTTAGGAAGTGAACAAACAATTCAAGAGACAGGCTCGCTCTTGGCAGCAGCTTACTCTGGTGAGCTGGGGTCCTAGAGCTCCCTCATCTGTTCCGAGGACAACGCCTCCAACGACTCAATGACTTCCCATCTCTTTGCGGCCCCACCACCTCACCCCTGCCCCACATGAACTCTCGGAGATGGCACACAAGCCACAGCTGAGGCCCATGCTGTCAAGAGCCTCACAGCCCAGCTTAGTGGAAGGAATATTCCTGCCCACAGGCTCGGGGCACACAGACAGGGAGAAAACTCAGGTTCTGTGGAAAGCAATGCAAAACCAGGGACAAGCCACACACTAAAACACTCGAGCATGTTTTAAGATTTTTGGTTGGTTGGTCTTTATTTGTGTGTGTGAGAGGATGCGCACATGAGTGCAGGTGCTCTCCGAGGCCAGAAGAGGGCGTCAGGTCTTCTGGAGTAGGAGTTACATGAGGTTGTAAACCTCAGGCAGATACGGGGAACTGAACTCAGGTCTTCTGCAATAGTGCTGAATGCTCTAACTACTGAGCCATCTCTCCAGCTCCCATAAGCGTGATTTGAAACGTGCTTTATACTATGGTGTCTCCAGCCACTGCTTACCTAGTGTGGACATTGGCAGCATTTGTTATTCTTTCGTCTATCATTCCTCCTTTTCCCCTCCCTCCTTTTCGGTTGTATCATTATTTGTTTTAATTGTTTTTGTTTTTTGAGGCAGGGTTTCTCTGTGTATCCCTGGCTGCCCTGGAACTCACTCTATAGACCAGACTGGTCTCAAACTCACAGAAATCCACCTGCCTCTGGCCTCCCTAAATGCTGGGATTATAGGCATGGGCCACTGTGTCTGGCTTCTTTCAAATGTTTATTACTTTTTTTAAAACTTATTTTGTGTCTGTGTGTGCATCGTGTGTGGGCACACATGCCATGGCACACGTGTAGAGGACATAAGACAACTTCTCTTCTACTACTATGTAGGGCCCAGGGATCAAACTCAGCTTGCTGGACTTGGCAGTGAGCGCCTTTATCCACTGGGCCATCTTACTGGCCCCACTACTTCACAATGTACCTCTGACCAATTAAAGGCTTTCATTTTTTAAAGTAATATTTATATTAATTCTTTATAGCATATGATTTCTTTTTTAAAGATTTATTTATTTATTATTTAGTGTATGAGTGCTCGCTCTATCTGCATGTACACCTGCAGGCCAGAAGAGGGCATCAGATCACATTATAGATGGTTGTGAGCCACCATGTGGTTGCTGGGAATTGAACTCAGGACCTCTGGAAGAGCAGAAAGTGCTCTTAACCTCTGAGTCATCTCTCCAGCCCCCTTTTATATTAATTCTTTGAGAATTTCATGCATTATATTTTGCTTCCTCCAAGTCTCAGTTCCTCTCCACCTCCCTACCCATCAACTTGATGCCTTTCCCTCCTTCTCTCTCTCTCTCTCTCTCTCTCTCTCTCTCTCTCTCTCTCCCTCTCCCTCTCTCTCTTTCTTTGAGACAGGGTTTCTCTGTGTAACAACCTTGGCTGTGCTGTACTTGCTTTGTAGACCAGGCTGGCCTCGAACTCACAGAGGTCTGGCTGCCTCTGCCTCCCGAATACTGGAATATTAAAGGCGTGCACCCCCCACACCCGCCCCCACCTCCTTCTCTTAAAACACCCATTGAGTCTAGTTTGTGTGGGTTAACTGCTCCTACCAGGGCCCAGGGCTTGCCCTGGAGTGTGGTTCACGTGACATGTGTCACACCGCTCTGGGCTTGAGCTGGCACAGGTCTCGTTGTCACAACTGCCATGAGATGCTACGTACTCTTGTGCCATTGTATCTGGAAAAGACGGTTTCCTTGGGTCACCTGCCACCCCTGGCTCTTACAATCCCTGCTTCTAAGAAGATTCCTGAGCTTTGAGGGGAGGGGTGTGATGCAGCACCCCATTTAGGGTGAAATGCTCCAAAGTCTCTATTCTCTTTTTATTGACCAGTTCTTTCTCTGTTGATTGGGCTTTCCTTGAAAAAAAAATTACCGCATCTGATATACTTTTAAAATTCCTTATGATAATGTCCATCCGCTGGCCCTCGTTTAACTTTTTTGCCTAACTGTGCCTTCCCTCAGGCAAAATAAAAAGAAGTCTTTTTACAGTTAGTTACTTCAGGCCCCAGATAGGAACATTATATTTGGAAGTCTGTACCTACAATACAGCCTTTTAAAATGTCATCTATGTGTTGAGAGCTCTTAAGTCGCCTTTCCTGAGAATTATAAATGAAGACTGTTCCAGGAAATATTTGTTATATAAAATGTGAATATAAGGCGATCTGCATCTGAAATGTGAAGTCTTAGGGTTGGAGGGGCAGCTCGGAGCTTATGAGTATAAACCGGATCCATCCAGATCTTCACCCCAACACAGGGGCCTCAGCGAGAAGAGCCTGACATATTTGACAGATGTGTCTCCCCTTCAATTTGCAGAGAAACCCATTTTGAGATTCCTGTAAACAACATGCCGTCCTTGCACAGATAAACAGCATTGCCCTGCTTAGTAAGCGCTTAGCATGCGCTCGCACACAGGTGCAAAATAGCTGTTGCCTGACTCGTATGCTACCCCTGGGAGGCTGGAAAGAGAGGAGAGAGGGCTAGGAAGAGCAAGAAAGGAAAGGGGAGGAGGAGAAGAAAACAAAAGGGAAAGACCAGAAAGAAGAGGGGTCAGGGTCTCAGGGAGAGCCCCACCGTGGGGACCCCGAGGGAAGCAGAGGTAGCTGATGTCTGTGGAGCTGCAACGTGTCCTAAGCAATTTGTTTGGTTGGTTTTTTGAGATACAATTTCAGCGTGTTGCCAAGGGTGACCTTGAATTCCTGGGCCAAAGTTATTCTCCTGTCTCTTGAGCAGCTGAGAAATGTGTGTCTCAGTCTCTCTGTCTCTGTCTCTGTCTCTCTGTCTCTGTCTCTGTCTCTCTGTGTGTGTGCGTGTGCGTGTGCGCGCGCACCTGTGGAGGACAACATTAGGTGTCCTCCTGCCAATGTTGGACAGGGTCTCTCCATGGCCTCTATGAGCTCACCAGTTAGGCTAGACTGACTGGCTAGTGAACCCCGGGGAGTCACTCTCCGCCTCCACCGCAGTGATGTGGTCACAAGCACACAGCACAGGTGGTAGGGATAGACCCCAGGCTGAGGCTTGCAGGGTAAGCACCGTGCCAACTAAAGTGGTAGCCTCCTTGCCCAGCTGAGGCCTTTTTTTAGCATCTAAATCTATGGGATCCCTGCAGTAGAAAGGGAGGCAGGGCCAGTAAAGAGCCATTCAGCTGAGAGGAAATCGCTCAGGCATTATCAGACTGAATGAGTGGGCCCCTGCAGGCCCCTGACATTGTTGAGGGCCAGGGTCTTAGCTTTCCGAGTCCGAGTTCTCTGGCCCTGGGATGATGGTTTGGTACACACATGAAGCCCAATGACACGGGTTTCCCAGCACATACCTGGCCCGGAAGTTGGGTCCACCCATGGTCAAGGCTGAGCTCTGTTTGCAAGCCACAGACAGACTGTTCACTCTGCCTCTCTGACAGCAGATCTTTGCATTGAGGGTTGCCAGGGGTGGGGGGTGGGGGGAAGGATCTATCCAATCAATTGCCTCTTGTAATAGGTTGATTGGGGGATAATAAACCCTTCGACTAAGCAGAAAAAACGGAACAGGCTGATCTGTGAGAGCTTTCCTCGCTGCCGGCTTCCAAGCTTTGGCGGAGTGAAGTTGAGACCAGCTCTGTCCCTTCCTGGGATATGTGTGATGTGCCGTCATCATTTTACATTTCCAGCCTCGGCTTTAGCCTTTATAATTTTCCCAAAATACCAAGTAGGTTAGACAAGCCCTCCAGGGCCCTTGGACTAGCAGGGCTGGATTTGCTGATAGGGCATCTGTTTACCCACAGGGATCCAGGTGAGGGGAGTCGCTTCCTAGCCCTCCCTGCCTACCCTTGCCTCAGGGCTCCTCTTGCAAAACCCAAAGAGAGGCAGGACAAGACAGAGCTACCCCCCCAGCCCCTCAGCACCGGCTTGAGGTTCCTGGAAGGGAAAGTGGCCAATCAAAGAAAGAGTTGGTCCTGTCACTAGGGGAGGGAGGCGAGGGCCTACCAGCATCATGTCAGGGTCAGCGAGCTTAATTCCTCTGCTTGTTGTGTTTGGAGACAAGGTCCCCTGTCATCCTGGCTGGCCTGGAACTTGTTGTGGGGTCAAGGATGATCCCGACCTTTGGATCTTTCTGCCTCCATCTCCCTGTGCTGTCACATTGTGCTGTAGTGTGTGTCAACCCCAGGGCTTCGGGCACGTTTGACAAGCACCCACTGAGCCACATCCTCAGCCCTTAATTCTGTGCTCTCACGGAGGCTTTTTAGCCTCACAGCAGTCTTGGGCATCCATTTCCGGTTCCTGGTGAAATAAGGTCACAAGACAGCTATCTGCACCCAGCAGTGGTTCACTGTCCCCTCGCCTGTCCATCCCCCGCCCCCACTCCCTCCATGGCCCACCCTGAACCCCTCTCTGCCCCCAGCGTTCTCTACCATGCGGTTCCCAGAGACACAAGGAGGCTTACCCAACTCCATTAGAAACCCATTACTTAGAGCGGTCATCCTTACTTCCTCCCAGGCCCCTCACCTCCCACCACGAACAGCCCCCCTCAGGAAGCGGAGTGTTAGGTTTCCTGAGGGGAATGAGGTCCCTCTGTGACCATCCAGTGACTGCACACAGCTGAGGCCCATGCGGGAAGGAGGCATCTTGGGCGCCTTGCTGTTCAGATGTTCCTGGTCACCTGTTTGGGCAGGGCTCTCCGTCCTGGCAGGGCAGAAGGGAAGAGAGGCGGAGGCCTTGGGAGCCAGCACCTCCGTCAGAGCGCTCCACTATCGGATCGATCGCCAGCAATCGATGCCTTCTTTTCAATCAGCAAGGCTCACATTTCACCTTCTCTCCAAGAGCCCCTGAAATAAACCCTACCAGCAGCTAGGAGTCCCTCCCCCATTACTGCTGGAATTGGCTCAAAGCTAACTTAAGTTTGTTTCCAAATAGGGGCATCCTTGCTGCTGCTGCTGCTGCTGCTGCTACAGACTGCTGGTATTGAAATGTGGAAGCCATGTCTTCTTTTTTGAGTTTTTTGTTTGTTTTTTGTTTTTTGAGATAGGGACTCACTATGCATCTCTGGCTGTGCTGGAACTCCACATGTGACCAAGCTGGCCTCGAACTCACAAAGCTCTGCCTGCTTCTGATTTTTAAGTGCTGGGAATAAAGGGGTGCCCCACTACGCTCAGCACTTGCATGTATTATATATGCAGTTATTTACATATTGGTGTGTGTGAATGTGTGTACGAAGGGCGCAGAGGTTAACACCAGGGCGCCTTTCCTCAATTCTTCTCCACCTTTCCCTCCCCCATTGGTTTAATTACATTTTATTTATTTATTTTCTATGTGTACACATGACAGCCTGTAGGAGTTGGTTCTCCCCTCCATAGTGTCCCGGGGATTGAACCTAGAGCCTCAGGCTTGGTCACAAGGGCCTTTTCTTACCAGCTGAGCCATCTCACCAGTCCCTTTGCTTTATTATTTATTTTACTTATTTATTGAGACAGGGTTTCTCCACTGAACCTGAAGTTCTCCATTTTAGCTAAACTAAGCTAAACTGGGCTTAGTGAAGCCCAGGCTGGCCTCTCCCAGCAGGGGTTACAGGTGCCTGCCTCTCTGGCCCTGAATTCTGAGGTTCCAAAGCTGAGTCAGCATGTTTGGCCAGCAGGCACTTCACCCACTAAGCCGCCTTCCCAACCCAGAGCGGTGTCTTCACCATGAATAAGAGCAGTGACGGTGACCCATCCACTGCTCCCAAGGAGCCCCAGAGTGACCCCCACTCCTCCTCTGGCCAAAGCCCCCTGAGAGCTGATCCCAGTTTCTCCAATTACACTGCTGGTTTATTAATAATTTAGCCTAGATCGAGGTTGTCTCTGCTGGCGAATGGCTTTGGGGCTTCGGGTTATTGAAGTACTAATGCTGTCCATTTATCAGTCCTTGCTGATGGAGTGTCAGAAGTTTCTGGAAGTTGCAAGAGACATCGAGCCCTCCTAAGAGGGGTATTTCATTGATGGGAATCTGCAGGAGGAAATCCAGGTGTGCTGGGCCCTGGCCCTGGCCCTCAACGGAGGACTTCGAAAAACCTCCTGGGACTGAGGACAGGGCGGGGCAGCACAGCAAACTTAGTGGTTTAAATTTTAAATGTGGCACACGACACCTCCCTGTGAAGTCTCCCCATGCGTTCCATGTCTGTCTGCCAATGCATGGGCTACGCAGGAGTACATGTGGACTCCCCATGAAGTTCCACACTCACACCGCTCAACCACAAGCCAAGAACAGCTCCCTTCCTCCTTTCCAACCTTCGAGCTGCTCAAGGGAAATTGCGTTGGGAGCTTCTGCTGCCTCCCTCACACCCGATCATCTTCCTGGAGCCCCACGCCCCCCAGGCTCCAGTGAGAACTGAGCACTGGCAGTATTGGAGGGGGGCAGGCTGTTACACTTATTTTTATATTTTATATTTGTGGCCAGTTGTATGCATCTTCCATTTACCGTGGTGATGCATGCTTTCCTTTGAAAGAACATACGGTCAGGTTAAACATCTTATGACTTGCACTAAAAATATCAAGTCGGGGTCTGTGGTGAATGGATACAGTGCTAGATGCAGAGGCGACCATGGAATTCTGGGAGCTCAAGAAATCTGAGTGTGCTCTGTGGTGCTCAGGGTAATTGGGCTGGGAGGGTCTTGTGCGTTTCCGCTTTAGAGCAGCCTGAGTAAATAAGAACAGCCGAAGTGTCCGGCATTGCTAGCCACCAGGGAGGGGCACATCAAAATCCCCTGAAATAACCTCAGTCCCTCGGCGGGGGTGGGGTGGGTGAGATGGGAAAATCAGAGTTCAAAGGTCATCCTCAGAGACACAGCAGAGTTTAAGGCCAACCTGGGCTACCTGAGACCCCATCTCAGAAACAGAACAACCCGAAAGTTCCAAAGCAAAAGCTATGAGATCCCATCGCGATGGCAGAGCCTGGTTGTCAACTTGACTGGAGTCGGCAAAAAGGCTAGCTGCTGAGCACTCCCGCTTCTTCATCAGAGTTGGTATGGCAGGAAGCCCACCTGAACCGATCGGAGGAGGGGGGGACATCTGGTGACAACCCAGATAGCTGGGGAAAGAAGGGGGCTTTGCTCTTGCCTGCTGGCCCTCTCTCAGTCGCCTGCCCTGCCGCTGCTGCCACCACCGATCCCTTCGCTGGCATCAGGGCCCAGCCTCCCAGTGTGGACTGACCGTAGCAGCTTGTGGGAGAATTCTCACCAAATTGAGATCCCGAAGCCTCCAGCTCTATTTACTGAGTGGCTACCGGGTCCTCAGCCTTCCCCGTGTGAGACAACTGCTGTCGGACTCCCAGTACCATTTCACATAAACCAGTCTAGGAAATGTCCTTCTGATGTGTATTCGTTTGCTCTGCACTGTTCCTCCGCAGAACGCTAATAGGCCGGTTCACACCCATTAGGGCCCTAGGAATCAACAATGTTTACAATGCCAAGCACTGTCGAGAAGGTGGAGAAATGGCATGGTGGCCGAGCTTTGCTCTTGCCAATTGAGGGAAGAGGGACCCTCAGTTGAGGAACTGCCTCCATCAGTTTGGCCTGTGGGGGTGTAAGTGGGGTATTTTCTTGATTGTTAACTGATAGAGGAGTCCACCGAGCGGCATACCATGCCTAGGCAAATGGGCCAGGGCTGTATGAGAAGGACGGCTGAAGGCGAGCCTGAAGGCAGGCTGACCAGCGTTCCTCCTTGGATTCGGCTCCAAGCTCCTGCCTTGAGCTCCTGCTCTGACTTCCCTCAGTGATGGGCTATAACCTGTAAGATGAAATAAGTCCATAATTGCTCACATTGTTTCTGGCCATGGTGTTTATCACATTAATGGAAAGCAAACTAGGGCAAACAGGGACCTGCATGCTCTCTGACGAGGATGCAAAATGGCGTGGCCGCTTTGCAGAACAGTCCAGCGGCTCCCCACAAAGAGAAAACATGGTTATCATTTGTGACTGCAATGCCATGCCCATGAGAAACGAAGGCAAAAAAAAAAATTGCACAAGGTGTGTTCACAGCCTAAGCATCCATCAACAGCTAAGGGATGAAGAGAACACAGTGTCTATCTGCACGAGAGGATATTAAAACGGGATAAAGGAGAAAACCATGGTACCACACAGATACACTTGAACCTCTGTGCTAAGTGAACCCAGCCTGAGTCCCCAGGTGCCTGAGTCTGACTCCATGAAATGTCAAGAGCAAGCAAAGCTATAGAGACAGAAAGCAGATTGATGGTTGGGGGTGGGGGAGCAGGGGGTTGGCACTGGGCTATGACGGAATGGGACGCCTGGGGTTGACTGGGAGAGGTGGCTGGCTAAGGGGAGTGGGGTTTCATTTTAGGATAATGAAATTGTTCTAAATTGATTGTGCTGATGGCTGAGCAACCCTGGGAATATGATAAAAGCCATTGACTAGTGCTATTGAAGTGGATGGATTGGAGAGTGTGTGAATTATGGCTCAATAAGACTGGGGAAAGAGCTCTGACTAACTTAGTGATTGTTTGTATGGTTTAGAAAGGTTTGGAAGATGCTGTCATTTTGGAGCTTATTAAATCTGGGGGCTGCTGTTTGCTGGTTGGGCTCTGTTCTGGGTGTGGGTCAGCTCCCATGGCTAGCCTGGTTATATCCAGGCCTTTTCCAGCTGTTGATTCTTGGACTCAGGAGCGGCCACCTCAGTACTCCAAAGCCATGTGGACTCATTGGGTCTGAATATAACAGAAGCATGTCCAGTCAGGGAGAGTGGGATGGAAGGAGAACAGCTCATGCAGGCAGAGCAGCAGGGGTCGGGGGAGGGCATGGCTCATGGACCAGGAACAGCAGGCGGCTGAGTCTGGGGTAATGGGGGTGACCTCAAGAACTAGGGGCACCCATCTCATGCTGTGACCTCAAGAGGGACTCACTGGCCAGCTACCAATCAAGGGCTTGAATTTTAAATTCTCCCAGAATGGTCATTCTTACCACATCTTCTTGGTGTCCATATAAGAAAATGGGAGCTGGGCGTGGTGGCGCATGCCTGTAATCCCAGCACTCGGGGAGGCAGAGGCAGGTGGAGCTTTGTGAGTTCAAGGCCAGCCTGGTCTACAGAGTGAGTCCAGGACAGCCAACGGTACATAGAGGAACTCTGTCTTGAAAAACAAACAAACAAAAAGAAAGAAAGAACAAAAGAAAGAAAGAAAACCAGATCTGGATTAGTCACTTGTCTTGTTTCTATGACAAAACACCTAACAAAGGTGACTAAAACAAGGAAGGGGGTGAGCTGGCCATGGTGGTGCACACCTTTAATCCCAGCACTCGGGAGGCAGAGGTAGGTTGATCGCTGTGAGTTCAAAGCCAGCCTGGTCTACAAACTGAGTTCAGGACAGCCAAGGCTACACAGAGAAACCCTGTCTCAAAAAAAAAAAAAAAAAAAAAAACCAAACAGACAAAAAACAGGATTTCTTGGGCTCACAGTTTGAGGGGTACTTCCTTCCATCCTAGGAAGGAATGGATGGCATCAGTAGAGTGAGGTGACTGGCCACGTCACATCTGCAGCCGGGAAACAGGGAGAAGTGGATGCTGGTGTTCAACTCACTTTGGTCCTTTTATTCAACCCAGGACCGCAGCCTGCAGGATGGTGCTGCTCATGGGTCAGGTGGGTTTCCTTCCTGCCTCAGCTAACCTGCCCTACACAACCCCTCACAGGTGTGCCTGTAGGCTATCTCCTAGGCAACACGAGGGCTTGCCTCACAGATGTCACCCATCTTCCCACAGACCACGTCACACAGTGCTGACCCACGGGCCAGTGTAGTCGCTCTGGAAGGAAAGTGCTGGGCGGAGGAGGTTGGAAAACTACTATGGAAACTAACTTGACTGTCAACATAATGAGATTTGGGATCACCCTGGCAACAAACCTCTGAGAATGTGTGTGGGGGCTTCCCGGATTGGGGTAATTGAAGTAGGAAAGTCCAACATGAATGTGGGTAGCACTAGGCAACGGGCTGGGGTCCCAGGCTGAATGGAGAGAGGCAAGCAAGCTGAGTGTCAGCACCCATCTCTTCCTCTCCGCTTCCTCGCTGCAGCCATGACGTGACCAGCTGCCTCTTTGCTTTCCTGCCAAGATGGAGCGTAACCCTCCTTAAATTGTGAGGCAAAATAAGCCTCTTTCGGGTACATTCTCACAGAGATGAGATAAGGAAATTCGCACAGCCAGATGAGTCTGGCTGTCTCATTAGGGCCTTCCAGTCAAAATAATAAATGGTTGGTGCTCACTGGTCTGTTACAGTGTGCCTGGCTCTGTGACTCGGGCAGTGGAGGACTAATTTCAGCAACGCTTCACAGTGACCCATGAAGTAAGTATCGGCCCCATTTTACAGATGAGGAAACTGTGACTCAGAGGAGCTAAAGAGCCCCAATAATCACTAATGGATATTTGGTGAGTCCCTTGTGAGTGGTTGTTCCAGTTTCCTTTCAGTTGCTGTGATAAAACACTCTGGCCAAAAGCAGTGAGGAGAAAGGTTTTTTTTTTAATCTCATAATCCCAGGTTGCAGCCCATCGCTGTGGGGCAGGCCAGGCAGGGATTTGAAGCAGCTAGCAACATCGCAGGCAAAGTCAGCAGCAGAGCAGATAAATTAATGCACGCACAGCCCTCCACTCACCTTGCCCACCTTATGCAGGACCCAAACCCTGAGGCGGCGTCACTCACAGCAGGCTGGTCATCACACACCAGTTAAGACAATTCCCCAAAGGATTTGTGGGAAAGAAAATGCCCAAGGCCTGATCTGTGCAGTCCCTCACTGAGACCCTCTTCCTGGGTGATCCTACGTTGTGTCAAACTGACAATTAAAACTAAACATTACCGCGGTTTAAACAAAACACAGACGCTTTCTTTACTTTTTCTCCTCAACATCACAAAGTACCTGACAGAAGCAAGTTAAGGGGAGGAGAGGTCTCCTTGGACTCTGGGTTTCAGAAATCGCCTGTTGCATCATGGGCAGTAAGGTAGCTGGGGCTCCACCAGTGGAGGCAGGAGCTTGCACAGAGGCGTGGGACGTCTCAGCGTATCTGGGAAAATGGAGCCAGCTATCATCCTCCGAGGTCTACCGACAATGGCCCACCTCCACCAGGGAGGCCTTCTGGCTGGAAGGTTCTGCAGCACCCCCACCCCACCCCAAAACCATGCCCCAGCTGAGGCCAAGTATTCAAACACACATGCCTGTTGTGGGGAGCAGGGCACGTCACATTCAAACTGACATACTGGACATATTAATTGTAGGTGTTATTTCCTATAGGTGGGTGACAAGGACAACAGTGACAGGCACTGTGTGCTGGGGCCAGGCGCCAAATGCTCTGTGTGCATCCTCTTGGGGAGTCCTGATGAAAGAGCTGTAGGTGGATTTGGTGTTGTTTTCTGTGTGATACGAGGGGGAATCTAATTTTAATGCCATCCTCAACAATTATTATTCCTCTTAGGGCTGGGGATGTGGCTCAGTTGGTAGAGTTTGCCTCCCATGCATGAAGTCCTAGGTTCGATCCCCAATACTGCGTAGAGGCAGGTATGGTTATGCATGGGTGTAATCCAGCAGTCTAAAAACACAGGCAGGAAGATCAAAAGTTCAGAGTCAGCCTTGGCTACGTACTGAGTTCTTAGCCAGCTTGGGCTACTTGAGACCCTGCACATAAAAAAGCTGGTCTCTGCCTGATGTGTATGAAAAAACACATGCATCTCTGTTCTGTGTCTGGGTCCCTCCTGTCTGACCTGTTTGTCTAATAGAACACCAGTGCTGCATGGTTACCGCAGCTTTGTATGATATTTAATGTAAATGAAGGCCTTGCTTCCAGCCTGGAACAAGGAAAGTGAGCCGGGGGATCACTTAGTTTGTCTCTCAAAGGCCTCCAATTGCCTGTCAATCACAGAGGTATTTAGGGGTGTTTATCCTGGGAAATGGAAGAGGTCGCTCTGGTGCCATGACTGCAGCTGACCCTGAATGAGTCTGGGGGCCTTCCTGGGTCTCTGTTTCCTTGGTTGGAAACGTGCAGATCACTGAGAGGAGCCAAGGCAATGGTGGAGAGCGGGCATCGAGAAAGCCAGTACGCATGTCAGTCAGTGGCCGTTCTCCCTCTCCTTCATCCACAGCTAGTCACTGAATTTGCAAGGTGCCAAACACAGGTCTGGGCACCTAAACAGACAGTCAGCACCAGACGTAGTGTGTGTTCTGTCGGATGGTAAGTGTGGCAGAAGGGGTGTGTAGGAGGGAAAGGGCAGAGAGGTCAGCGCAGAGAGGAGAGGGCAAATCAGCGCCTACAGAGCCACAGTGGAAATCACTGTGACAGGCCAGGCCCTGGATAGCCACCCAAGCTACTGAGGAAGTGATGGGGATAAAGTGTGTGTGGGGGGGGGGGGGGCGGAGTCTCTCATTGTCTTGAGGCCAGCAGTGCCGGGAGTTGCAGGGGTTGGAAGTAGAGGAGGCTCTGGCCAGGGCCATGAAGACTTCATTCTCCCCACAGATGGAAGGCTAAGGGCAGGGAAGGGGGATCCAGGCCTCTCTTCTGGGCTGTTGTTATTGGTGCTGTTGATAGTAACAGTAGTCATGGTGATAGGTACAGCAGTTGTAGTAATAGTTAGAGTAAGAGCAAAGTGTGAGAGGTGCAGCACTAACAGAAAGGGTGCTTCCGGTGATTGTGGAGGTGTCAGCAGTTGAGGTGATAATGACTGCAGCAACACGGATAATAGTGGCTATAGGTACATGGTTGCAGTGACAGCTGTGGTAAGGGCAGTTATCTTAATAACAGTTATGGTAATGGTAACGACTCTTGTATTACAGTGACGGTGGCTATGTTGATAGAGGCTAGGGTAATAACGGTTGTGACAGTTGTGATGTTAGCCAGCACAGTAACAGCGGCTGCAGTAACAGCAGATGTAGCAACAGTGGCTATTGTAACAGTGACTGTAGCAACAGTGGCTGTCCTGATGCCAGTAGCAACAGTGGCTGCAGTAACAGTGACCTCAGCAATAGTTGTATGGAGTTTGGAGTTAAGGGCCAGAGATACTAGCTAGCCTCCTTCCACCTTTAAAATCTAAGACTTCAGGATTTGTTCAGAATCAACCTCTGGTCCAACACTTCCTCAGGCTGGCCCAGCCGAAGTCATGCCTTTACCGGGGTCTTTCTGAAATCACCTTGGCAAAGGCTGGACTATCCTGTCCTGACTCACAGTAGGGCGAGCTCCGGCCCATGTAGAGACCAAACTCACTGCACCTGGCTGGGGCTCCAGCCCCCCCTTCGGTAACTTCTAAGCACAGTGGGGTGGGGAGGGGAGCGGGCAGCAGAGCCATATGGCTAAGCAGCTGACGCTCCCTTTTTTTCTGTTTGCTCATGTGTCTGCGGCTCCCTAGGCCCTTCTAGAATCTCGTGTCCTGCACTTAGCCGATATCCTCTCCTTTGACAATGGGCTCCACGCCCCTTGGATCAGGATTTCGCTGACTAGTGTGCATCCTGCATTATAAAGTATGTATAGGGCTCGGCGCTGGCAGCGCCCTTGCCCCGGTCTCCTGTTCCTCCTGGAAAATGAGTAACCAGACAGGGCAGTGACCAGCCAGGACTGCGGTGCTGCCTCCTCCAGCTCCTCCTTCCTCCTTTCAGTAGAGTTCCGCGACTGTGAGCAGCGTGATGTCCTGCTCTGAGTCTGCCCCCTGGGGATTCCAAACATCATGAGTGGAGGTGGGGGGGGGGGGTGGGGCAGGGGGGGCTGCAGGAAGACGGCTGGTGGCTCCATCTGGGCCCAGGTGGGGAGGTTCAGGTGGCATAGGAGGATACATCCCAACTTGGGGGCCAAACCAAGAGAGTTGCAAGTGTGTGTGGGAGGAGGACAGATTGGGGGTTGAATGCAGGGAGGGATCGTGGCTAGGGAACAGTGAGAAGGGTCTCCAGGTGTCACAAGGAAAGCGGCAGTGTGGCTGCTGTGCTGGCAGAAGCCAAGGGAAGTAAGCTTCTTTCTTTTTCTTCCTTTTTTCTTTTCTTTTCTTTTGTTTTGTTTTAAGATAGGGTTTCTCTGTGTAGCCTTGGCTGTCCTGGACTCACTTTGTAGACCAGGCTGGCCTCAAACTCACAGCGATCCGCCTGCCTCTGCCTCCCAAGTGCTGGGATTAAAGGCGTGCATCACCACTGCCTGGCCCCCTTTTTTCTTTTTAAGTCAGGGTTTCATTATGTAGCTCTGACTGTCCCGGAATTCACTATGTAGACCAGCCTGGCCTCGAACTCACAGAGATCTACCTGCCTCTGTCTCCTAAACTCTAAGATTAAAGACAAGTGCTACTATGTCTAGCCCGGGAGTAGGTTTTCATGTGCAGCGGTCAAGCGCCGTGCAAAGCCTTGCCACAAAGGTAGGGCTCTGCTTCTTCATCAGCTCTCTGTGTTGGTCTTGGCCAGAAAAGACTGTCTATGAAAACTATGCAGTCTTCATGAGATACCTAAAAGCCACTCTGAGGAGCCCAGCTAGGCCCCATTCAGTTACCGATACCAGTCGCCTCAGGGTGCCAACTTAAGCACAGGGTGAGCAACAGAAGACGCCATGAACCACAGCTGTGGGTGGCTTAGAGTGGAGATGTGGCGGGAAACCAGAGGTCTGCCGGCAGATGTTTCATTCTGAGTTGCCATGGAGATGGGAGTGTGAGGTAAAGGGTTGGAGCTTTCCGGGGGTGGAGGGTAAACTCAAGGGAGGACGATGGAGTCAGCAGTACCTACCAGTTCAGGAGAATTAAATATTATATTTTTAAAGGCTATCCGGAGATGGCCTTGGGCTATAGCTCAGTTGGTAGTGTTTACCTGATAAACATGAAGTCCTGGGTTCCATCACCAGCATCACGTAAACTTGGCACAGTGATTGGTACCTGCCTGTCCTGCCGGGACTCGAGAGGTAGAGGCTCAAGCGTTAGGAGAGCAAGGCCACCCTCGGCTGCATGAGACCCTATCCTCACAAAACACTGTAGAGAGAGAAGTAGTTATTTGGATGGCAAATCCAAGACAACCCTTAACTGGAGTTGGGATGAATGCCCAGGTAGCTGGTGAGGCATTCTCTCTCTCTCTCTCTCTCTCTCTCTCTCTCTCTCTCTCTCTCTCTCCATGTGTTTAAGGGGTTTCTGGAAGTCACTAGCATCTGAGATAGTGGCCTGACCAAGGCAGATCTGTCATCACCCACTGTGGGCTGACCCAGAGATCCAGTGGGGGTGGGGCAGGGGGGAAGAGAGGCAGTGGAGGGGTGACGGTGTGAGCTGTCTCTCTTTTGTAAGGGGACACCAGCTGCTACCAGTGCACATCAGAACCCCGGATTCTGCCTGGACTCTGGACTTGAACCTGTGGCTCCTGGGTTCTCTGGCCTTCCACCTTGGACTATGAGTTACACCATCTGCTTCCCCAGCTCTGAGGAAGACCACGTGGTCTCAAGCTCACCAGACTCTATCATTGTATGAGCCAGTTCCTCTACTACAGCCCCTCTTATCGTGCGTGCGTGCGTGCGTGCATGTGTGTGTGTGTGTGTGTGTGTGTGTGTTCGTGCATGTCCCTGAGGCTCATATGTTTGAACACCTTAGTCCCCAGCTGGTGGCACCATGTTAAAAGACTGTGAATGTTTTAGGAGGTGGAGCCTTGATGTGAATGGGGCGGGGCTTGAGTTTTAATAGCCAAATACATTTCTGTCTGCCCTCTGCTTCTGGGCCTGTAAAGCCATGAGACCAATCACATTAGGGCTCCTTCTGGCCATGGTGGATTTCATCCTCCAAACCCTTGCTGTTAAGTTGCATCTTGTTTGATCACTGCAAAGCGAAGAGTAACTCGCACACATACACGCACTTCTGTCTCTCCAGAGAACCCTAATACAGCGATTAAACATTAGGTCTTATTAAAAATTAAACTACGTGAACCTATAATTAAACAAATTATACTAAAATCAAAGGTGATTACTACTCAAACACACACACCGTCCTAATTATTTTTACTGCACTCTGACTCTCCATGAGCTCTTGAGTTATTTGCACCCCTGGAGTCAGCATGGCAGGAATGAAGACACCAAGGCGCTTCCTTCCCATGTGCAGTGACGTCATGCTGTCAGGTGGAGTCAGCCATGACAGGAATGTTTACACCAGGAAATGCCCAATGGTATGAATCAGAGGTTGGGTTTTTTTGCTCCCAGAGAGCAGTTATAAAACTTACTTGTTCTCTCTCTGTCTCTGTCTCTGTCTCTGTCTCTGTCTCTGTCACTGTCTCTGTCTCTGTCTCTGTCTCTGTCTCTCTCTCTCTCTCTCTCTCTCTCTAACTTGCATGATTACAGGAATGCCCCTCCACGTCCAGCTGTTGGCTGATCGGAGTCACAGCACGCAGCCCAGGCCAGTCTCATGTGCAGTGACAGCTGCGCTCAACAAGCCTGCAGCATCCGTGTATGTGCCACTCGTCCTGGTTTTGTCCACAGAGCATCTATGAAGCTCATGCCCAGTCTTCACCTCAAGTCAAACGTTATAACAGTTCGTCTTGTCAGCTGGATAGAATCTAGATCTCTCTAGGAGACCGGCCCCTGCGCGTGTCTGTGAGGGAGGGCCTATACGGAGTGGCCCACCATCAAGGAAAGTGGCATCATCCCATGGGCTTCCTGACGGTGGACTCAATGTGACTACTTGTTCCGCCCTCTTCCTTCCATGACTTTGCCATCTTGGTAGTCTGCACTTCCAACCCCAAGGCGGAACAAGCCCTTTGCCTCGAGTTGTTCTTGGAAGGTATCTTGTCACACGGCTAACCAGGGCGATGTCCTCAGTCCCATTGATCTTTGTGCTCAAGCATCCTAAGAACTGGACAAGCTCAAAAACAGCCAGAAGAGCTGTAGGGACCAGCTTCTCTGGGGAGGAGGCGTGAAGGCCTGGAGGCCACATTATGCCTCACGCCCACTTACTTGGCCCTGACTGGGCTCCAGACTGTAATCTCTGTGGTGTCGTAAGGACCACACACGCACACACACACACACCCTCACTTTTACTAACTCAGAAGCCTATCTAGGCTGAGCAGTGCCCAGATTAAAGCATCGAGAGAGATGAGTTGTGATCAGAGTGACCCACAAGCCCAGGGTCCTCGAGGAGAAGTCAGAAAGTGGCCTCCTGCCTGGCCCTCCCCTCTGCCCTGCCCCTGTGCTACTCACCTCCAGGAATGGCCCCCATGCAGCACTCAGGGTCTTCTGGAGCTTCGGATCAGAGGGATGGGATTTAGCCCTTCCTACATCTTTTTTAAAGATTTATTTTTTTCTAATATAATGGACACAGTATTCTGCCTGCATGTACACCTACAGGCCGGAAGAGAGGATCAGACCACGTTACAGATGGTTGTGAGCCACCGTGTGATTGCTGGGAATTGAACTCAGGACCACTGGAAGAGCAGACAATGCTCTTAACCTCTGAGCCGTCATCTCTCCAGCCCGTCTTTCCCCCCTCCACCCCCGCCGCCCCCTGCCTTGCCTACATCTTCATTTATTTTTCTCAAAAGCCAACGACAGATGTGGTTTAACGCTGTCTCGAGGGACCAGTCTCATTGTCTTCACTTGACTTGAGACCCTGAGTGCTGCATGGGGGCCATTCCTGGAGGTGAGTAGCACAGGGGCAGGGCAGAGGGGAGGGCCAGGCAGGAGGCCACTTTCACAGTGGCAAAGAAAAGAGAGAGGGCGGGGAGGGGGGGCATCATGTTCCTAAGCCTCCAGACAGAAAGCCATCTATGACAGAGGCAGAGCCAGAGCCTGTAGCCACGTGACCTCAGGCCAACCCTTTCCCCTCACCAGCCTTGGTACCCCAACTATGAAGCTGGGGGAGTAGGATCCTGAAGGAGACTGCTGTAGAATCTTCCAGTGCAGGACTGAAGATGCTCACGTGGGCTCTCAGGACCTGTCAGGGGTCCCTGAGTCCCTAGGGATGCTTGACCCAGGGCTGAGGCCTGCCATCCTCTCCCCCTGCTCCCCCGCTCATCACTGCTCTCTTCCCTGTCAAAAAGGCTCTGGTTTCCAGAGCAGGGTCCAACCAAGCAGCCGGGCCACCACTTGGCCCTGTTGATGGAAGCGGGCTTTGTACAGAGGCTTTTAAAGCTCCCGGCTTCGTCTGAGTATTGATCATCCCGGGGCCTTAATGGGCTGTAGCTAAGACTGTCAGCCTAGGTTCCTCTAGCTTCCATTGTTCTGGGCCATCTCTGCTTGGACTGCTTCTCTCAACTCAGAGCAGGCCAAGAGTCATCGCCACTTTCCTCTCTGAGGGAGCGGGGGAACCGAGAAACAAAGCCACTGCTCTTTTGTGCGTGGGGGGCTGAGCCACTGCCTTGCACAGCGAGTGACAGAGAGCAAGCTGCAGAGAGGCTCTCAAGGAGCTGTTCAGTGAGCCACCCTGTCCTGAGTCTGGCTGAGTCTCAGCCCTTGCTAGAAGGCACCACCATCACTCCTCTAGTCTGCCCCGTGTCCTTGTGTGGCTGACTTGCTGCAGCCCCAAAGCCTTCCCCTTTTCGTTACCGAAGAGACCCCAGAAAGCCTCCCCTCGGGGATGAGCCCCCTCCTTCTCCCTGGGTTCCCTCACGCCTGGTTTTCTGATCTGCCCGTTGCTATGGGCTCTAGCCTGCATCAATGTGCTAGCACAGGGTTGGCTGCCTGCCCTGGGTCCTCTGACTTCCTTTACAATCAAGTCAATAAAAGTGTCACTTCGCCCTCCTGTTTTTAGTATCTGTTTCGGATCAGTGTGAGGTCTGAAGGCCGTCGATTATACCCCAATGAGTTACCCAAGAACAGCACTAAACAGACTCATCTGACACAGGGCCAGGAGGTAGCTGGCAAATGACTTGATGTTTTTCAAATGCCTACGTGGTCTGATGTCTACTTTGGTTGGAGTCCCTTGGTGCCATTCCATGCCATTGGAGGCAGTGTGTCTACACCCCACTACCCTGTGTCCTGACAGGTGACTTCACTCTCTCAAACAGTCCTTGGTTAAGTGGTGTGTGGCATCTTCTGAGACCTTCACCCCAAAAAGGTGACTTTAAGAGGGACTCACAGGCCCCAAGGGGTAGCTGGGAGACGAACACGATTGTGCTGGGTTATGTGACATCTTTGGTGGCTGCGCCACATCCAGTTAGATGACAGCTGGCCTGAGTCCATACATTCTAACAACCCTTTCCTCAGACCATCAATAAAGCAGTCAGTCCAGTCACTTCCAATGCCATACCGGCCCCAGGGCTGCCTTCCAAGGCAGCCTGGAAAGGAACACGACCATCCAAGGGATGGACTGAGCGTCTACAAGAAGGACATGGTGACAAGCCATAAACAACACAAGCCCCTGCGTCCCACAGCTACCCTTGGCCGGTTTCTCCTGGCTCACTGGCTCACTCACTGTGGCTGAAGCTGTAACGGGCCTGAAGGGAGCTGTCCAGACTTCAGAAGCAGAAGAGAAGTGCCATAGACACATGGCTAACAGGACAGGGCCAGATGAAGGAAAGGAGTTTTAATTTGTGTTTTACATTTTTAATTTGGAAGAGGGGCAGTATGCGCATGCCCCGGTACACAAGGGGTCAGAGGTCAACTTCCAGGAGTCAGTTCTCTCCTTCCACCATGTAGGTGTCTAAGACATTGAACTTGAGCGGTTTCATTTGGCAGCAAGTACCTTTACATGCTAAGCCACGTCACCAGCCTGGAAAAAGAGGTGGGGGTTTGCTGTTGTTGTTGTTGTTGTTTTGTTCTTCATTGGCTTTTTTGTTTTGGTTTTGGAGGGGGGGTCGGGTTTGTTTGTTTATTTGTTTAGTTTTTGAGACAGGACAGGATTTCTCTATGTAGCCCTGGCTGTCCTAGACTTGCTTTGTAGACCAGTCTGGCCTCGAACTCACAGCGATCCTCCTGCCTCTGCTTCCCGAGTGCTAGGATTACAGGCATATGCCACCATGCTTGGCTGGGTTGTTTGTTTGTTTGGTTGTTTGGTTGGTTGGTTTTGGTTTTTTGAGACAAGGCTGTGTAGCCTTGGGTTATCTGGAGCTCACTTTGTAGAACATCATGGCCTCGAACTCACAGAGATCCTCCTGCCTCTGCCTCCCAGAGAGCTGGGATTACAAGCATGTGCCGCCTCACCTGGCTTTTGGTTTTGTTGTCGTTGTTTTTTTAAACAAAAATTTTTCCTATTTTATAATTTAGGGAGCAGTAGAACATCAGGGTGACAAGTAGGGACTTTGTGGCCAGTGGCACTGAACTCCTGGTCCTGGGTCTGTATGATGACTTTAACACTTCCAGGCGAAGTTCTCCTTGGCCTGTGTGACATAAAGTCACTGAGAGGGGCACAGGGACAAACCCACCAGGACCTCCATCCTACAGAATTTGCCTCATTGCCGCTGTGCAGAGCACTCCAGCACCCTGGGGATCTGAGAGCATAGCTGGTATCAGGGTCATGAGTGGGAAGACTGGGGCAGGAGACAAAAGCTGGGGATGTGTGCAAGGGACAGCCAAAGGACACAGGTCACGTGCATCTGGGGCTTCTTGACTGTTCTCTCTCTCTCTCTTTTTTCCCCCTCTCCACCTTTTTGTTTGTTTAAGGTTTTAGGTAAAAAAAAAAAATAACATTCAACTAGCCATCTGAAAATGGGTGTGACATTGGCACGTTCCTAATATACCAATTGGGAATCGAGCTCCAAATTTTCCTCACCAGTCCAAGATTGGATGCCCATAACCCTTGGCGTTCAGTACCCCCTCCCTCCCTTCCCCCACCCCTCGCCCTGTTTTGTCACCCTCTGTCTATGGAGCTGCCTGTCCTGGGTGTTGCCTAGAAAAAGGATATCACAATATACGTCCTGGTCTGGCTTTTTGCACTTTGGCACCAAGACCTCACGTACCTCTGTGTAGCCACCACGTCAGTGCTCTTGTATGAGTTACTTTTATGTCACTGTAACCAAAAATGTCAGGGAACTCCGCCAAGGGAGAATTCTTTACCCTGGCTCATGGTTCCAGACTGAGCCAGAGCTACGTGAACCCACGTGTGAGGGAAGAGCATGGTGGCCGAGGGCCTCCCTTTTCTTCTTACTTTATCCAGACCCACAGCCCATGAGATGGTGCCACACACACACTCAGGGCTAAGTCTTATCCTCTCAGCTGACCCTCTCGGCAATCCGTCACCAGCACTCGCAGAGCTATGCCTCACCAATCTCCTAGGATATCCTACATTCAGTCAAGAGCTGGCAATTAAGCATCATCACCATAAACCCTGTTCCTTTCTGTAGCCGAGTTCCGTTGTGTGGACCTATCACATTTTCTTCATCCATTCTCTGACACACACTTGGATTTTGTCAACATTGTGGACCGTTGGGGGTGACGCTGCTATGAAGAGCAGTGTGCCAACTGAATGCTCGTGGTGGGCACTGCAGTCAGGCGTCCCTGCTTTCATCCCTGCCCCCGCCCTTTGTGTCTCTGGGCACACCCCACCAATCCCTAACCTGACTCCCCTTTACTAATTTAGATGGACACTTCTACACACTCCAGGGTCCAGCCCCATGCCAGGTCTACCAGGAAGTCTTGCTGGTGCCCCACTTCTAAGGGGCTATGGCCGTGTCTGGAGCCCTTCTATGCTGTCCCTGCTTGTATGTCAGTCAGTCTTCCTTGATGAGAGAGACTGGGGTGCTCTGAGCATCCCGTGCCTTGGAGCCTGATTCAGTACTAGCTCATAGTAGGAGAGAGAGAGAGAGAGAGAGAGAGAGAGAGAGAGAGAGAGAGAATAGATGCCAACTTTTGAGGCAAACTCAGAGCCTGGATCTTGTAGATAAGCTACACCCGCCTGGTCAGTGAGCCCCAGGGTCCTTCTGCCTCCTTCTGCCCCTCCCCCTCCCATGCTTGAATTACAAGTGTAATTACAAGTATAAATTACAAGTGGAAAAAAGGAGATTTATTTGTTTATGCATATGGGTGGTTGGTTTGCATGTGTGTCTGTGTACTGTATGCATGAAGTGCTCACAGTGGCCAGGATCCCCCGGGAACTGGAGTTACAGACAGTTGTCAGCTATGATGTGGGTGCTGGGACTGGGTTCTCTGAAGAGCAGCCAGGACTCTTTACACCACAATAAACCCAAAGGTGTTTTGTCTTGTTTTGTTTTGTTTTGAACATGTGTTGTGAGGATCAAACTCAGCCCCTCAGGCTTTTGGGGCAAAAGCTTAACCAACCGAGCCATCTCCCCGACCCCCATAGTAGGCACTTTAAAATGTTTCTTGAGTGACCGTGCTGATCTTGTGCTTTCTGGCCTGGGAGCAGTGGACACGTGTCAGGCTATTGTGGCGTTCCTCGGGAGGATGGGGGCAGCCACCTCTACTTACTATTCCCAGAAGCAAAACACCCTTGGGAGACTTGTTGATAAGAAATGCCGTGTGAAATAGGACCAGAGCTGCCATTAAAAATGATTAATGAGAGTGGCGCCCTTGTCCAGTCTAGAGCCACACTGTCAATATTAATGACCCTTAAGAACATTCCGTGAGCAGACACTTGCTGTTTGGTTCTGTACTTAGCTATACTATTGTTTTTATTCTGTTCTTTTGAGCTCTCTTCCCCAAAACCTTACCTTCAGGGCTGCAGGCCACAGTCTCTGCAGCTTTGCTTGATCAAGAGCTGTCCCCATTGTTTCCTGGACCCTGGCCACATGTGTCAGGCAGCTCAGAAAGCGCCATCCCCTCCCGTGCCAGCCGTGCGACAGGCGGACCCCTCCCTTTTGACGGCTTCATTTTGTAGCTCAGTGCCACAGCGGTTCCTGGGCCGATCAGGACAATGTGGGACCCTGGAGGAGAGGGCTCAGCTTTCCTAATAAGATGGCAGCTGAGAGATAACACAGACGCCACAAAGGAGCCGCTTCCATGGGGGACTGAAAGGACACTATTCACAGGGGTAGCAGAGCGCAGAGCCTGCAGGGCCAGGTGCCTGGCGGCAGCGCCAGCTGAGAACACTGGCTACTATCTGGGAAAGTGCCAATTAAGCCACTAGCCCTGAGCTGGGGGCTGCTCAGAGCTGGGACACTTACCTAGTGGTGCATGAGTCCCACCATCAGAGGGAAAGGGGCCCACACTTAGGCAAGCACACCAGATGCCAGAATGCTGCTTTACTCTGTTTTGGGGACCAGATGTTACCCTGTCTGCACTCTCCCTGTTTCTTGTCCCGGTGGCATCGGAAGCTTGGGACCGGACACTCTCAGGTCCATGGAAGGACAATGGCCACCCCGGCCCATCTGAAACTTCCATGGGGACAGAAACCAAGCCTAGCTTTCTTCCTGTTACTGAGCATGAGGCCTCACACACAGGTAGGTGCTCCATAAATGCTGGCTCGGTGTTAATTACTGGCCCCTAAATGTAAGTGCCCTCATCTATCTCTGCAAATGCCTGAGACGGCTACATTTGCTAGGAGAGTGGTTTTTCTTGAGTTTATATTCACAAAAGAGGCACGGATATTAGGCATTTGCCAGGAATTTTGTTGTTGGATCCAAGATGTGTGATTTTGCATTTTTTTAAAATGTAACTTTAAAAGCAACAGGCATTTTATGGGGCACTGGGCAGAGGCCCAGGCCTCAGGAAAGCCTGATGGGCAGTCTGCCCCATAGCACCATAAAAACAACTGACTCAGATTAGACCCAAACAAAAGACTGTTGTCCCCGCCCCCCACATACTCCGAAGTATCAGTCCCCGCCCCCCACGTACTAAGCTGCACCAGGCCCTACTCCCCACATTCTCAGCTGCGCCAGTCCCTGCCCACTCCCCCACCCCCGACTCTTACCCCCTATACTCAGAAGCACCAGTCCCTGCCCCCCACATACTCAACTGCACCGTCCCTGCCCCTCACATACTCAGCTACACCAGGGCACACTACTACAAAGAAATCTCTCACTCTGTGGAATCAGTTCACCTCGTGCCTATGACCTTTGAGAGGAAACAGAGACAGGCCAAGTAACTTCCTGGTGTCCTGTGCTCACTATGGGACACGTTGTGTTGTTGAAACCTTTTGATCTGAAGGCCAGAAGTTTATTCATGTGGACTTCATGGTCTCTCCTTCAGAGCTGATGTCATGTGACCAGCTCCTGGCCCTCCCGTGGAGCTAGGATAGAGATCAGGGCTCCCTGCCTTGCTAGCTGATCAGACCTGCCTTCCCCCACTGCCTGCCTCTGTCTTCAGTCCCCTTTAATTAAACAGCAATTCCCCAAGGATAGCAATTGAATTATCCAATCATGTCCTCCTAACATGATTACTGCTCTTAACACAGGTGTCTTGGTGGCTCAGAGACGCAGGTGTTAATGGGGCTCGGTGCCTGCTGCCTGCTCCCTGCCCCCGACCGGCATACTCAGGGCCCTGTGGCACATCAGTCATTCTCCCTAAATGATGAACAGCCCAGAAGCTCAGCTGTTGATGGGGCAGGGACCCCACCCCTCCTAGAATCTCCATCCCACAGCCAGTGCCCGGAGCTCTAGGTGGCCCCTACCGCACTTGGCTGCACTCTGTGCCTGTCTGTTTTCTATACTCATCCTGCAGCCCTCTAGCAAGTATCTCAGTGTTCCAGCACACTGCCAGGAGTGGACTCAGAAGATAAATTCCCAGTGTCTCCTGGTTACGGGCAGAGGGGCATAGCCTTCATGCCGCCCAGACACAGGGCTGGCTCTGAGCCCCTTGCAGAGGAGGACTGAAATATCTGGGTGAAAGTAAAATAGCTTTTAGGATAAAATTTGCAGTCCATGAACACAGTCATGTCTCCTTGTTGTATGAGTTCTCCGTGTAGTGGTGCCCACTTCTCTGAAATGAAATCTAGTTGTTTTTACTTCTTAATTTGAAATATATCTAAACCTATTCGGGAAGAGTAAAACTAGCTCCTCTGTCCCTGTCCCCTAGATTCACCAATTGCTGACAAATTGCCCCTTGCTCATTTTCTGTAGTTAGGCTTTCTGTATGATGGCTGATGTTGGCCTTGGAGAGCAAGCCACGGGCCGCCTGCTTGAGAGCAGGGTGCTCTCTTTCGACAGTCTTGGGATGATGGTTCGCTGTGAGATTTTTCATGGAGAGAGGTAAACAGACATCTATTTGCCACAGAGAAAGCACTGAAGGTGGAGCAAAGCTTCTACCCACGTCTGTGAGTTGATAGGGTTTCCTTCAGGAGCATGGGTGATTTAAAGAGAACTGAATCAGAAAAAAAAAAAAAAAGCCCAGCACAGCCCCTGTGTGCGCTCATGAAAGCTGCATCCTGGAGCTCCCTAGAGGATTCACAAGCAGCTCCTCCCAAGTATCCTCCACCAGTTGTTAACTGCCTTTATGCTGTGGGAGGTGCCTGTGAACCTTGTAATTTTCAGGAATTTCCTGAGCCTTTGAAGTTTTCTCTAGTTCCTAAATCTTGAGAGTTTCTGTCTCCCATCCTGAAGGCAATGTTTCAGTTCATCGGAAATAGCCACACTACAAGTCCTTCCACCGTTGCTGTGTCTGCTGCCTTCCCACCTTCCCAAGCAGAGTCATCCACTGGGAACCAAGTGTTCAAACACATGAGCCTGCGCGGGACATTTCTCACTCAGACCACCACAGTCTATTTCAAGCCACCATGGTCACATTCAGAAAATCTAATAATTTAATGCTGAGGGAATAGCACCATCCTAGATGTAGGGTATGTGGTCATTGTCTAACTTTCTCAATATTGATCTTTTAATACAAAATTTACATCATTTATTTTGTGTGGTGGGGTGGGTGGGAATGTGGAGGTCTGAGGACAACTTCTGGGAATCACTTCCCACCTCTCCATATCCCACCCCTCCACTTCCCACCCCTCCATTTCCCACCTTTCCACTTCCCACCCCTCCACTTCCCACCCCTCCACGTCCCACCTCTCCACTTCCCACCCCTCCACTTCCCACCCCTCCACGTCCCACCTCTCCACTTCCCACCTCTCCACTTCCCACCTCTCCACTTCCCACCTCTCCACTTCCCACCTCTCCACTTCCCACCTCTCCACTTCCCACCTCTCCACGTCCCACCTCTCCACTTCCCACCCCTCCACTTCCCACCCCTCCACGTCCCACCTCTCCACTTCCCACCTCTCCACTTCCCACCTCTCCACTTCCCACCTCTCCACTTCCCACCTCTCCACTTCCCACCTCTCCACGTCCCACCTCTCCACTTCCCACCTCTCCACTTCCCACCTCTCCACGTCCCACCTCTCCACTTCCCACCTCTCCACTTCCCACCTCTCCACTTCCCACCTCTCCACTTCCCACCTCTCCACTTCCCACCTCTCCACGTCCCACCTCTCCACTTCCCACCTCTCCACTTCCCACCTCTCCACGTCCCACCTCTCCACTTCCCACCTCTCCACTTCCCACCTCTCCACGTCCCACCTCTCCACTTCCCACCTCTCCACTTCCCACCCCTCCACGTCCCACCTCTCCACTTCCCACCTCTCCACTTCCCACCTCTCCACTTCCCACCTCTCCACTTCCCACCTCTCCATGTCCCACCTCTCCACTTCCCACCTCTCCACTTCCCACCCCTCCACTTCCCACCCCTCCACTTCCCACCTCTCCACTTCCCACCTCTCCACTTCCCACCTCTCCACTTCCCACCTCTCCACTTCCCACCTCTCCACTTCCAACCATGTGAATCTGAGCAGAAATCAAACTGCAGGCGTCAGGCTTGACAGTGGACGCCTTTGTCCACCGAGCCGTCTTCCTGGCCCTCGATACTAATCTTTTCAACAATTTTGTTTCTTTCTTGACCTTTGGGGACTCAATCTAAGGACTATGTTTTGTCCAGTTGAGCCTCTTTAAGCCTCTTTGGTCCAGACTAGCTCACAGCACAGTGAGACGTGGCCTGGGAAATGCCTCCTGAGATCTTGTCACTATAGGAGCATCCGAGGGCATCATCACACACAGCTGGCTGCTGCCACTCATAACTCCAAGCCTAGGCCTGAAGCTGTGGGCGTAAGCCTCAAGCTGTTTTGTAGTGACTGTATTTCATAAATAGAAGAAGCACTCTCTAAAATAATGACAAAAAGACTCATAAAGTGTTATAAGTTGTACAAGACAGGTTCACAGAAAGGAAGCTCAGATGAATTAATAAAGAAGAAGAAGAAGAAAAGAAAGCCAAGTGTGGGGGTGTACACTTTTAATCCCAGAACTCAGGAGATAAACAGGTGTGTGGGTTCAATGTCTGCCTGGTCTACACAGTGAATTCAAGGCCAGCCAGAGCCACATAGTGGGTGTCTGCTTCAAAAAGAGAAAAAGAAGAAAGATGACAAAGATGAAGACTAGAAGGAGGAGGAAGTTATTAGCAGACATTATGTAATTTTTCATAGGACAGTATAATAAACCAAGTGATGGTGCATATGTGTGTCACCTGAAAGCCTTCATCTGGACCTCCATGGGAAAGCTGGAGTCTTGGAGAAAGAACTGGCATGCCTTAGGAAGAACCGTCGCCACTTAGTAGCGGCAAGGATTTGAACCCGGTTCCTCCTGTCTCATTATCCCTGTCATCAGCCACAAGACCCAGTTCACTTTCCAGAATAGGGACCCCATAGTTCTGCTACACTCTGTTGCACCAGAGTGGAGAAAGCCGGATGGGACGGCCAAACAGGCTCTTGGACCCTCTTTAATCCACCCCGGGGCGCTACTGTCATCTTGGAGAGCAGCCAGCACCCCTCTGCCACTCACGGAGAAAGCGCTAATTCCTAGGGCCCCACTTTAATCAGGGGTCCAGCTGGTGGGAGCTGTTATTTCAGAGAAGTGTGAGTGTTGTTGCCATGGAACGCAGCCGCCTTGTGTCCAGGGAGCAGGAATCACCGGGAAGGGAAGCCGCTGTGATGCTTTCTCCTTTATCCGAGTTCTGCTTCCCTCTGAGAGCGGGTTCATTTCGGTCTGCATGGAGAATTGGCACGCCTGTCACTAGTTAGCGGCAAGACAATCTCACACCCTCCCTCTTTCCCCTACCATATGTGTACACACTGCCCCTCCTGGGCAGGGAGGGAAGGAAATGGAGATTTTCCCCACTGTGGGTGAAAATAGCATCCCAGTAGAGAATAGAAGGAGACAGCCCAGCGTGCCAGTCCTCAGTCCCTTATTCTCAACAGGACAAGGTCCTCAAAGTGTTCCCTTGGATTTGGCTTAGAAATTTGCTTGAAGGAAAGTGGGGTTTGGACCCCCAGGAGGGTACAGTACAGTGAACATCCCTGAAGTCACTTGCGTCGCGGGCTATATATGCAGAATCCTGAGTCTGCAGACTGCAGTCCACTTCCAACTATCTGGAGGGCCTGAGGCCAGGGGCTTAACTGCCCTGGGCTGCCTGGTCCTCATTTGTAAGCAGGGATAGCAATACTACAGGCTGAGGCAGGGGAGTTAAGGAGACAGCCTTAGAGCTCAGTGTCCAACACATACCTGCTGCTCTGCTACGGGAGCTGGTGGCATCTATACTTTAATTTTAAAATAATAATAATTTGAGGTCTGAAAAAAAAATAAGTTGAGGTCTGGGGCTGTGGCTTACTTGGTAGAGCACCTGCCTAACTAGCACAAAACCCAAAGTTCAGACCTCGGCACTGCATAAACCAGGCACGTTGGCACTGTTCTGAGCATGGCACTGTTTGTGAGTATGAGACCAAGAGACGCACACATTGCCTTTCCATGTCCCGCGAGAATAGGCACCTCTATTTCAGAGCTGGGGGTGTGGGCACCGTGTGTGCTTGAAGATAGTTGACAGTCCAGACAATTCTGTCCAGGACAAATGAGTCAGGGCAGTAGGGAGACCTAGGTGGGAAAGTTATCGTAAATACTCCAATTAGCCTCCATGCTGCTCCTAGTAAGCCATTAATTGCTAAGCTTTACCAGATTCGAAGGAGGCCTCCAAAGCCACAGCACCACCAGCATTTACTGGAACACCTACTATGTGCTGGGCGCAGGTCTACACTCAGCCAGCCCGATAGATAGTCAGCCAGCCCGATAGCCACAGGAAGCTGGCTGTACAGAAACCTATGGGAAAGGGGCAGCTGCAGCCAGAACACTACAGTACAGTGTGACAGGGTCGTCTATGGGGACGGATGGAACCAAGGTGCCTAGATCCCATCCCCAGAGGTCGCGTCTGACTAGCTGCCTCCCAAACCACCTGAGGGTCACAGGGAGGGGGGGCAGGTTTGGCCAGCCTTGTTCTCAGTCGTTCTCCAGGGTAAGACCTACAGCACAGCCCGAGCACATGCTTGGTTTATTGAACACCAAGAGGGGCTACACAGCACGCAGAGCCCTTAGCCTTCACATCCTGTTTTCTGCTGTTCTGCCTCCTTAGGATGAGGAAATTCAGAGAGATGAAGATATTCACCTCAGGCCACCCAGCGAATCAATGACAGGGCCAGTAATCTCTCAATTCTCATCCGCCCCTCCCCCACCCTGTCTTCCAAGACCCCGCCTCTTCCCATCAGCACCTGCGACTTTCCATAGATGCTGGCAGGAAAGGGCAGGTGGAGATGGGTGGGGGCGGGTCAGGAGGCCAGGATATCTGACATGCTCTCTGTACGTCTTAACTGAAACTCAAGACCACCCCCCCACCCAAATTCAGCAGGGTATTAATAGCCCTGAACAGTCTGGGAGGGGGGGGCTCTGCCAGGGCTACGCAGTGGGGCTCGAACAGTATCCCTGGGGGCTGCCTGGCAGCCCAGGCACCCCGCTGCATTCACCTTGTCTGTGTCACTACACAGGGGTGCCCCTCCACAGCTCTGTGAACTGATGTGAGTTTGTGACTCAAGCCCTAACACAAAGCCCTCCACGTGCTGAAATGTTGGACTACTATGTGGTTATTTTTTTTTTTGGTACAGGGACCCCCCCCCCTGGGGGTGGGGAGACAGGGAGGGGCTGGAGCCTTGTGTGTGGGTCCTTTCTGCAAAGTGTTCTGTGGTACCTGACAGAGGAGTTCCTCTCACCTTGGTGGTCCTGAGCCCACACAGACACGTTACAATCTCACGGTACATGCCAGGCCACTGAGCCTCCAAAGAAGAGTTCCCTGTAGTGGTATTTCTGTTTGCCTTTTCTGGCAAACAATTTTTTAAAACTCAAAGCCACAACCAGACCCTCAGGCCTGCCTACCTGGTGCCTCATTGTCCCTGGTGGCCTCAGGCTCCCTGTTCTCGCCACTCAGACCTCTTCTGTGCCAAGCTCCCTGTGTGTTAATGTCAGACTTCTTACCAGCCTGCCCCTCTCCTCGGGGATCTGTCACTCTGTTGATGTTGATGGAACCGTGTGCTGAATCAGCTCAGATGCTCTGGTTAACCCCAGGTGGTGTCCGAAAATAAGCTGGGAGGAGCCCAGGCCTCCCTGCCCTATTCTCTCCCTTGATCATAAATTATCAAGGCCCCAGAGGGAGCCCGGGACCCAGCTAGGGGCCTAAGGACGCCAGGGTATATATATGTTGGAGCAAGAAACTCTGACGCTTGTGTGGTGTTTGTGGGAACTGAGGGGGCTTAGGGTAGCAACTGTGAGGTCACTGGCCTTGGGGTAAATCTCAGTCCAGGGCTTGGGGGGGTGGGTGAATGTTGGCCTCAGTTTCCTAATCTATAAAATGGGATCAAATATAAGCACCTGTTTCAGGGGCTCGTCCTCAGTCTGTTATTTGGAATGGGGACAGAAGGAAAGAGAGTGTCACTTCTGGTATCATGGTGACTAAGCTGGCTTGGGACACAGAGTCAATGTGGGTAGGCAGCTGTGCTCAGGGCTCCTCACTCTGTTTTCCATGAAGCTGTTTCACTGCCTTTGGCTCCTGGTGCTGTCTCAGTCTGTTGCCTGAAGATTTAAATGCAGAGGTGGCCTTTCCCATCTGTGGTGAGAGAGAACCCATTGAGCCAGTAGGCTGGGGATGCCCTGAGAGCAGAGAGTCAGCCCTCTGGTGGCCTGCAGCCTGAGGGTGCTGGAGGAGAGCCCTCACAATACAGCCGTGGTTCGGTCCTCCTGGCAAGTGGGGGCTGCTGTAGTTGCCATGGCACAGACAGGAAACTGAGGCACAGCAGGCAACCTGAGGCCTCAGGGGTGGGTTGTGGGGAGGGGATGGGTAAGTGTGGGGGGTTCAAGCTAGGTTCTGCCTCCAGGGTCCCACCTATCAGTGCCAGGCTTACTGTAAACGTGGTCAAAGACTTTCACGGCCTTGATGGCACAAGAATGAGGTGAGGGGGTGCAAGCCCAGAGTTTCCCATTGAGGTGAGGGGGTGCAAGGCCAGAGCTTCCCATCCCCAGCTTGGTAAAACTTCAGGAGTCCCCCATGATGAGAAAGGGGGTATCAAGAACCATGGCCTTCTAACTCTCAGACGGCTTAAAAAGCCAAGTGTCTGCGCTTTGCCAGCTTCTACACCGGGATTTCCTTAACGAAGGGGACAGGAGAGTTGTGTGTGACCCAAAATGAAATGGGATCAATGAGGAGCCGCAGCCACCCGGAAAGGCGTTAAGGACCCCAAGGATGGAAGGACCCCCCCCCTGAAAACAGAGGCAGTGTGAGCTAAGTATGGACCAGCAAAAGGTCACGAGTAATGGCCACCAAAGATGGCAGAGAGAGAAAGACCAGTGGCTTCAGGAACTGTGTCCGTCTATTGGGCCAAGGGCCATTAAGTGAGAAACCCAGTATGAAAAGCAAGAGCTTCCAGAGTGGTGGCACTTGTCACCCTCGGGTACTCCAACCCGATGTCTTCCTCCAAGCAGAAAAGATGGGCCCAGGGCAAGAGGAGGCAGGGGGAGCACTGTCTCGGTGGCTCACTGCCAGGACTGCTGATGCCCTGTTGAGAGCAATGTCATCATCTGCCCTTTGGGCAAGAGTCAGAGGGCAAAGGCTGAGGACACCGGGCTCCTGCAACCCAGCACGTTGATAGAGTAAGGATCCAGGGGTGGCCTCACAGTGGACAATTTAATGAGGAAAGTGTTGCTAGGGACAGGAGGGGGAGTGGAGGGAGAGAGGGAGAAAGAGAGGGAGAGAGGGAGAGGGAGGGAGAGAGACAGAGACAGAGAGACAGAGAGAGAGACACACACACAGAGAGAGACAGAGAGAGAGAGAGAGAGAGAGAGAGAGAGAGAGAGAGAGAGAGAGAGGAGGATCTGAGGGTGCCTTTACAGCTGTTTTGATCAGCAGCTGCTCAGCTTGCCCACCTCAAGCGGGTCCTGGACAGAGGATGTCACACGCTTGCGCATGCGCGCTCTGTGCTTGAGGCCTACTTGGGGCCCTTCGAACAATGCCAAGGGTTGGGGAGAACAGGCTGGGAGCTGGTGCGGACGTGCTGTGGGCTCTCACCAGCAGGGAGGAGAGGACCAAGGTACAGAGCTGGCATTTCTATAACTGGGTCAATTATTTTGTGATCAGCACATGTCTGAGAGGGTGGGCACATCTGCTGTGCCACCCTGGCCCAGATAACCTGCTCCACGAGGGGAAAAAACAACCTCGCTTTCCTCCAGGTGTGGAGCCGGGGTGGGTGCGAGGGAGCATGTTCCCACTGAGATTGCGTCCCGCCTCCCTTGGTTTTCCTCCCGCCTTGCAGGTGTGTACTCTGTCTGCCCACAGCATCACCTGCAAAAAAGCCCTACAGCCTAACTGGGCAACCCCAGGAGGGTCCTGCTCAGCTTCCAAGAGGCAGGGAGAATGAATGGCAGACACAGAGGCCAGGTCAGCTTCTGCTCCCACAGCCTGAGAGTCAGCAGAAACCGTCCTCAAATGAAAGAGGGATGGGTGGGTGGCGGGAATTCAGTTGCTGATCCGAGAATGAAGACATAGCAGGGCTGGGGAAGACAGGAGGTTTATGGGCTGAGATGGTTGGCTGTAACTCCATCGTGTGCGTGTGCGTGCGCGTGCGCGTGCGTGTGTGTGTGTGTGTGTGTGTGCTGTACCACCTCTCTAGGTTGACCTTTGTCTGGCACACGGTAGATGCTTAGTCGCCCTCTGTAAGATGTGTGGATAGCATGGATGGTGTCACTAAGCTCACTGGTTCTGTCATCCCTGGGGCCCAGCAAGATGCCACACACAGTAAGTACTCATCTAGAACCCCTGAGTTACCTGCGGAAGAGAACCCTCTCAGGAGCAACCCGATGAGGCCAGGCAATCACCACTCGCTAGTAGAGGGGCATTGTGCATCCTGTCCCAAGACCCCAGTGAATGCCCCCCCCCCAACTCCAGGCTCCTGGAAGTGAGTACCACTGTTCCCACCAGTGAGGCTTCACAAGCAGATTTGCTGCTGCTAAGGAGCCCTGGCTCTCTGCTAGTTCCTGGGATGGAGTGGGGCAGGGCATGCCTGAGTTTCATCTTTCTGGACAGAATCCAGCAACTTGTCCACAGAGGCCTTGGGCTCTTCCTCTTAGCCTGGGCTTCACCAGTCCCCTCTCCCTGCTATGCTGCAGGGAGTTTAGGAAGGTGACAGTCTTACCCCCTCCCCACCACAGAATCCAGTGCCTACCGCAGGCAGCCAGGCATGCTCTCTCAGTGGAGGGTGGGGATGGGCATCTGCCAGGGTGCACACGGCAGAGCCGCTCTGTGCCAGTCACATTCCAGAAGCCAAAGGTTTCAAGTATTTGCTCATTAAATTCTTACCCCAAGCTTAAGTCCTTAGATGACTAAGACCTGGCAAGATGTGTCCTTTGGTTCAAGGTCACAGAACCAGAAAGTGGCAAACAGGACCTTGAGCCCACGGTGCCTGACTCTCGGTCCTCAAAATCCCAAATGCTACCGTTGTCAGTGTTCATTTCAGGTCTCAAAGGAATCCCTCAAGTGAACTGATCGTCCCATTTTATGATGTTATTTTCGTGTGTGTGTGTGTGTGTGTGTGTGTGTGTGTGTGTGTGTGTGTGTGTACAGATACCTGCAGATGACAGAAGAGGGTGTTGAATTTCCCTGGAGCTGGAGTTATAGGTGATTGTGAACTGCCTAAACTAGGTGATGGGAATCAAACTCTGGTCTTCTGTAAGAGTAATAATCATTTGTAACTGCTGAGCCATCTCTGTGACCCGCATCATCCCATTTTAAAGCTGAGAAAATTGTGGCTGAGAAAGAGACATTTAGTTCTAGCTCTGCCACAAGCTTAAGGTTCCTACACAGCAGGTTCTAGGGGCCGAGTTGGTTTTATTGCATTCAATTTCAGAGTAACGCTGTCCGGAGAGGCTATTATTAATGCCACTTTAATTTAGGCAAATCGAGGCAGGAAGGAAGCAGTTTGCCAAGATTACACAGCTCATTAGCAGAGAGCCTAGCTCTAGAGCCCTGACCCAGAGCCACTTTGTGGCATTGCCCTCTGTAGAAGAAGGCTAGTCTGGCTCAGCATCCAGAGGCTCAGATGGAGTAGCGTGCCAAAAGACTGGTCTACAGGAAGACTCTAGAACACAGCAAACACCAGGCAAGGCAGGGTGCCATTGCTTACAGAGATGTGCAAGGAGCTAGGGCTGGCAAGCCCAGTCTACCCAAAGACTATTAGCCCCCTGCCTCTGTAAAGAGAAGTTTATTCAACAAAATGCAGACCAGCTAAGAACACGTCCTGCTCTATGTGAGTCTTGTTGTAAGCTGTGCACATCTTGGGAGATGTGTGGATGAAAGGCGCCATATAAAATGCAATCAATTATGAATCACCATTACTGAATTAATCACATGTATGATTAATACGGTAATAATAATTAATGGGAGTATGATCTAGAGATTAGAGCTGAGACGGGCAGGGAGGAGCTGAATGCATCTTGCCGTTGCTGCTGCTGCCTGAAGCCATCACCTTGGGGGCTGCCCTGAGAGTGAGTCCTGTTCTTCCTTCCCTTTCACCAAACTGGGCTGTAGAAGTAGGAGACCCTGGGATGTCTCAAAACCCCTAAATGGTCCCGGAAGGGTCCCAGGCAGCTGCCATCAATTCACAGCTATAGCTCAATTGGTCAAGGTCAAAGGGACAAAGGGTTTCTCGGAGAATCCAAATTTTGATCTGGCGATCTGGCACCAAAAATGCAAGGACTGTGGGCGTGGCCAGAAGCTGAAAGGGGCAGCTCTGAGCTCGAGTTTGACTGCCAGTTCGTTCTGTCTGTCCCTCCTTCTGTCTGTCCGTGTTGGGATTTGTCTTCTTGACAAGATTCCCAGAGGGCGGGACCTCATCTCTCACCTCTCACTGCAGAGCGAGGAGCTTATTTTTACACGTGACTTTCTAATTTCCTGTTACTCCTTGATCCTTTGTTTATTTCCTGGTTGCAAAGGATTTGGAAGGCATTGGAAAAAAATACATATATAACAAAGCTGCTCTCATCTCCTGCCTCCCTTGTTTATGGCTTGATATATGTCTCCAGAATCTCTGCATAGACTCTCTCTATATGTGTGTGACATAAGCATATGCACACACATATAATGCTGAGATACAAATCCTTTTCTTAAAAATAAAGGCTGGGGCCATATCACTGTATTGTTCTATGATTACCTCTTGATAATGGATTTTCACATACACAATTCAAGTACACAATAGTACAGCGAGGCCAAAGTCCCACCAATGAAGATGATTAGGCCGCTGGAGAGAGGGGAGCCATCGATGATTCCGGTGGGGGTGTTCATTAACACTTTTCTGCCTGGTGTGCTCAGCTGCTTCTCTCTGCCAGTGAAAGGTCATTTGTCAGAAAGCGCCTTAATGCAGTTTAGAAATGAACGGGGCCAGGCCACCTGGTCCCTACATGCCTGGAATCTGGTTCACTCCTGGGCATTTTATTATTCTTTGAAAGGAATGCCTTTTCCTGGAGGCTGCTGTGCAATGTGGCCAGTCCAGGATGGAAACACAGGGGCTGCATTCCCAGATAAATCCTTTTTTCCACATAGATGGGGAAACTGAGGCTAAGAGCAAGCTTCCTCTTAGAAAATCCATTATCTCACTTTGAGTTCCACTGTGATTTTGGTGGCAGCAATATTTGCATGTAGGAGTCACAAGAGCCATCCTGAAACTCAGCAGTAAGAGCAGCCCAGGGTCCCTTCATGGTGTTAAGAGGAAGCGGGAATTTGAAGCATCCTCCTCCCGGCTTCAGCCGATCCTGACAGCATCCAGCCATCATGTAACATAGCAGCAGGTACTGCTGGGATTGATGGGCCGCCTGGGGGTGACAGAAGTCCAAAGGCCTACAGGGTCATCGCTCACCCTGGACAGAAGCCCCACCTAGTGCCCTTCATTGCTGCCTGAGGCACAAACGCTTACAGTCCAAAAGGCTGAGGTCCGCCTCCTTTCCCGAAGGAGTTTCCTTTAGTTTACAGGCATCGAGGCCAGGCTGGGAGCAGGTGTGCCTTGGGAGCTGCATCTACTTCCCGGATGGCTTGGTGGGATGGTCCTTTTTTTGAAACCTAAGGACATGTTCAAGTAGGCACTCAGAGGAGGAAGGTCTTGCCATTCGCACTTGACAGCCGGGGAAACTGAGGCTCTGAAGAACCTCTGTCACACCACAAATTAGCCAGCCAGCCTGTGGCTGGACACCAGGTAAGAGGGGGAGATCCACCTCTCAAGGCAAAATCTCCCTTTGTCCTGTGACCTTGACCAAGTTACTTAAGGTCTCTAAGCTCTCCATTGCTAACAGGGGTTAAGTCACACAGCGTGGGAAGAGCCAGGGACAAATGCACCTCAGCTGCTTTGCATGGAGCCTGCCTTGAAAGGTGTTCCATAGTGTCTGTAATGACTATCACCCGTGAGAAGCAAATTCTGCATCTTCTGCCTGCTTTGTCACAAGATTCTAAATGTTAACCAACAGAGCAACCTTCTTTTACAATTTAGGAGGATGTTGGGAGGAGGGACGGGTTAAAGTGGATGTGAGTAGTGGCAGTGGGGTGGGGCACTGAGGTTCAAGCAACCTTGCTCCTATTTCTGACCCTCTATGACCTTGGACCAGTCTCAGTCTCTCTCCTCTCCCTCTCTCTCTCTCTCTCTCTCTCTCTCTCTCTCTCTCTCTCTCTCTCTCTCTCTCTCTCCTCCAGGCCCTTTGTTCTTGATGCATCTAAATGACACCTCTATGAATACCGCAGCAAGAACCCACCCAAAGGAGGCCAGGAGCACCCAAAAAGACCCACACGCGCCCCTGGGAAGATCAGGAAGTACTCCTACAGCCCCGGAGGCAGCCTGGCACGAATACTCCAGAGGGCTGAAGAGAGCACAGGAGCTGCCCTAGCGCAGCCAACTCAGTAGCCTCTGCCCGGCCTCTGCGGGAGTCCTCCCACGTGGTCCTCCCAGGCCTGCCCCAGGGAGGCAGAGAGCTCCTCAGCAAGTGCTCTCCTGCCCCCCTACTCTGCGCTCCCTGCAGAGCTGGCTTGGCTTCTCCGTCAAAAGCAGGGCCCATCAGGCTGGAGGCGGCGATGTGTCAGCTGGTATTCAGGCTTTGGTTGTGCGCTCAGAGCGCTCCCCCTCCCCAGCTCCCCAAATCCACCCACCCACCCCTTTACCCACTGCTCAGGGCCTTCTGGGTGGCAGTGCTTTCCAGAGAGAGAAAGAGACAGAGACTGAGGAGCCAGCAGCCTAGAGCCCTGGCTGTGGGGGGTGGGGGCTGACTCACTTGGCCCCCTCCCTGGTGCCGATGGGGCAGCCCCCACACCCCTGGGCGCTGGCACCGAGTCAGGCACCACAGTTGGGAAGAAGGGAGATGCAGCTCCGCTGTGCCTGACCCGAGTCCGCTGAGGATGCACCCCGAGCTCAGGGACCCGTTGGTCCCCGGGCCGCCAGGCGATGTGTAGTCAGCGACCCCCCACTGCAGGCTCATTCCGGCGGCCGCCTGCTGGGGCCCCCTGGCCGCGGGCTCGCCGGGACGCCCCTGTTCGCCGCGCCCCTCCCCGGGCCGAGGCTCGTCCCCGGAGCCTCGCAGTATTTCCTTCCTGCACCTTTAAGAAGACCGTTGCTCCGTGGTGGGATGGTGTGTTAAAGCCACACAGAGGAAGTTACGCAGCCCGGATCAGACCGGGAGATAAAAGCCCCGATGGTGACCGTGAGTGATGGCAAGAGGATTTAGCCTCGGCATTAACTTGGAGCGGAGTGCAGGGGGGCGGTGAGGCGCCCCGCCATCTGGCCGGCGCCGCGCCAGGGGAATGCTCAGGCGCCTGGACCAGCAGCGGCGAAGCCCACCCAGGCCGGGGGCTGAGTGGGGCGCGCGTGCAGATCCTCCCTTGGCTACCCAGGAGGCCCTAAAAGTTTGCACTTGTTAACAGAGACCTCCCGCTCCGCCCGGGAGGGCGATGCGGGCGGCGCGGGCGGCCCCCTCCCCTGGCCCGCGTCTCCGGGACGGCTACGAGCGGGCCCCCCGGCGGCCCGAGGGCTCCCCAGCCCACATCTGACGGCGGCCACCGCAGCGGCGGCACCGGGCAGGAGTCCCGGGCTCTCAGCCCAGCGACCCGTGTGCCCACCCAGCGCCCGCCAGAGGGTGGCGGTCTCCGGCCTCTCTGGGCTCGCTCCGGGAAGCTGCTTCGAGCCCGGGTAAGGCAAGCGGGGAGCGCCAGGGCGGCGGGCGGGCGGGGAGGCGCCGCAGTTTCGCCAGGGTGCTTTCATTTTGAAAAGGCTTCGGTGACGGTGCCAGTTCTCCTCGGTTCGGGGAGTCACTCCAAGCCGCCCAGCTGAGGCTTGGACACAAAGTTATCTGGTGGCGGCTGTTACTAGCGGACGGCTGGAGCAGCCGAAGAAGGGTGTGTGTGCGCGCCCGGTGCAGCATCTTTAAGAAGTAGAGTAGCTTGTCTTTCCTCTGGGCTCCCCGCCACCCAGCTCGTCTTTTTCCATCCTGTGCGCCTGTGTGGGGAGGGGATGGACCGTTGCAATAACGCTGCTTACTGTGTCTATGAAAAGTAAATAGCCGTTCTCCGCCGCCGCTCCTCCTCCCTAATTTAGTCACCTCCGGGCTCTAACGGCGCACCGAGAACTCTTGACCAAGCGGTCTAGAAACTTCCTTCGGTGCTGTAGTGGGGGTCGGCAGGTGGAGAGGGGCGCTCTTCCACGATGTAGAGGCGCACTGTAGGGGGAGCAGAGGCAGCGGGAAGGCGGGAAGTGGACCACCAGATCTCGGGTCCGCCCGCTTCGGAGTAAGTTGCGGGTCTGGGCTGGGGGGGTCGGGGGGTGGCAGCGACAGGGTTCCCGCGGAGCAGCTGCGCAGGGAAAAAGAATGCAAATAATTCCCAGGAGCTTTGCTCGGTGTCTTTTAATTAAGGGAGGCAATGTCAAATGAGGGAGCAGCCTGGATGCGGGCCTGGCTTTTATTAAAGGCGTGATAATTAATTGGAGCCGGTGGTTTGCACCGAACTTTGGAAAGGGAAACTGCAGCGGCGGTTTGTGCTCCGTGTGCAGTGCAAACCACTGTCTACGCGCCCCAATCTCAGCACGGACTCAGCCAGACTCCCCGGAGTCTGCAGGTCGCAGGCTAGCCCCGCCCGTCCACGGGGACCGACACGCGGCGGCCTCAACCACACGTCCTCAGAGCTGGGTGCTCTGCCCCGCCCCCAAGAGCCCAACTTTTTTGGGCCTCCCAGCCTCTATGAGGGCGGCAGGGAGAAACCAGAGTCTGGAGAAAGCTCCCTTCTCAGTGCTGGGGACACCGGGACACCGAACCCGGACGTCCACCGAGGCAGTGGTGAGCTTGGGGCAGCCCAGGTCGGGGAACCGGGATGGGGGGGGGAGGTAGCCGTGAGACATGGGGTTCCCCTTTCCTTCCGGATCCAAAGCAAGTTTCACACGCCCCTTCTACCCTTTGTCCAGCCTGGGTGGAAGAATAAACCTCTGGTGGATTGCTCCACGTCCCTGCCCCGCGCGATCCCCAGGGACCCTGCGCCCCACAGAGGCAAGTTTCCCACAGGAGAGCATACAGCTCCGGCAGGAGCCTGTTGGCAGCCGGGCCAGCTCCGAAAGGCGCTAATTCAATAAGACAGAGAAATCTGAGTTCAGAAATCCTGATAAAATCTAATTTTCGGGTTTTAATACCCAGGCTATCAGCCCCCCCTCCTCGGTTCCTGAGGACTCTTAAAAGAAAATAAAGCGCATTGATTCCATTTGTTTCAGAGAGCTGCAGTTTCTTAATAATATCAGGTGAAGATTTATTTTCCAAGGAGAAAACGATCCGCGAGGATGCAACCTCTTACTCTGAATTTCTCCCTGCCGACTCCTCGCTCCCTGCTACTCACCTCGTTTTTCCGTGGACTCTTGCCTGAGTCCCCCGCCCTTTATTTTCTTTTTCTTTCTTTCTTTTTTTTTTTTTCTTTTTCTTTTTTTTTTCTTTTTTCTTTTTTGGCAAAAATCTACTGTAATTTTCAAGTGCTGAGCTCACAGTGCCCCCTCGATGCCAGCAACGCCCAATTGATTGACGGGTTGTAAACACATTTTCCCCTGGCAGATTTTGTTGTTTCCCCCACTCCCATTTTCTAGGGAATGTGTAGTGCTTAAGCCAACAAAATTGCAAAGCAATTAATAGATGTGCGAGTTGCGCCGCTTGCTGCTCGCTGGGGCTCCGGCCTCAGGGCCTCGTTGCCTCCCCACCCGGGCCAGAATCCAGCGCTGTCCCAACCAGGAACAGCCGCTGGCCCTGCAGATGAAGCCGGCAGCTGGGCCCGCCTTGAGAGCCGCAGCCTGGCGCTCTGGTTGTCCCCAGCCGTCAGGAGCGCCCTACCTGTTAGTGAACAGTCGGGAGCCGGCTGCTGGAAGAATTAATTAGGGGCATGCTGTTTTCTGGGCAGCTCAGAGCTTAGCTGGAAACGTCCAAACCATTGCCGGGCCGTGGTATTTTATTTTTACTACATTTTTCTCAGGTTGGGAAAAAAAAAAAAAGACGCTTGGTCACGTTCTTCCAGAGAGTTTTCTAGCAAGAGGCAAGCCCTGGGCGGGGTCTAGAGCAGGTTTCTGTTGAAGCGGTCAAAGGAGAGGTGTGAAATGTGGTCTGGCTGGGTTCTCATTCATCTGTGTTAGGAGTCCTTCATCCTAAGAGGGGGCAGGGGCGGTCTTAACGTAGATGGATGAGGCCCACTGCAGCCTGGAGCAGAGGATGGCTAGGGGCTGCCCCCTGAGCAAGGAGTTCTCAGCAGACAGGCTAGACCAAAATGTCCCCTCCTGCTGCTTGTCTTGGGGGCAGGAATGTGCTGTGTCTGGGTAGCAGTGTTTCACACAAACACAATTAACTCCTCTGGGACTTTCGGTATACAGTGGCTGACAAGTGGGTTCAGGTGAGAGGCAGGCTCCCCATATGTGAGGTTTCAGGATGAAATGCAGCAACTGTGAGCATTATAGCCAGAGTAACTAATAACACAGACTGTGTGTGTGTGTGTGTGTGTGTGTGTGTGTGTGTGTGTGTACGCGCGCGCTACATCCATCGAGATAACCTTTGTCCTCTTGGCCAGGGGGTTGGTGGGGATCTCATGCTGGCCGGGACACAGATTCTCCCATGTAGCAAATGTCCAGGAAAACACCAGAGTCTGGAAGTCATGTGTTTCTAGACGCAGTATTCCTATTAGCTATATCTATTTTAGCTTTTAAATGATTACCGCAGGCTTAAAATAGACACTGCCCTCCTAAAACGATTGCAAACTGTTGGCCTTGGTCAGGGACTGTAAACAACAAAACACCGATTCCCATGGAAGCTTCCAGCATCCTAGTTTCTCGCCATGGGGTCTTTTAATTCATGGTTTCACATCGTGCAGGTGCCGGGGGAGCGGGTTCCGGGCGGCCCACACAGAGACCTCCCTATTGGGCTGTAGCAGTGGGAGCCACCACCTCAGTTGGATGCTCTGTGGCCTCTTTTAACAACTTGGACATTTTGACTGGTCTGGCCTACTGTGTTAAAGCGACCATTAACCCTTTGCTCTTGGAGATGCTTTAGGGAGTCCCTGGCCCTCAAGAAAGGGCACGTCCACTGAACACACATCCCTACACGTGATGTGGAGGCGTACCGCCTTTTTAATAGCATGCCCACCTCTACACATGTAACTCAGATATTAATAAAGAAAAGATAGCCCAGCTTTCTCTGGAGATTTCACTAAGGCAACCTCGTTTGTTTGTGTGCGTGCGTGCGTGTGTTCATGTGCGTGTGTGCGCGCGCGTGTGTGTGTGTGTGTGTGTGTGTGTGTGTGTGTGTGTGCACATTTTACCAGAAAGCTATAGTTCTTGTGTCTCTAACCACCCCCCTCCTTTTAATTTGTTGCAGGTGCTGCTGCTAATGAATGCTCCCCCCCCTGCCCCCCTCTCTCTCTTTCTTGTCTCTTTACAATGAAAGCCAAGCCAGAGCCCAGGTACCTGGATGAAGTAAAAGCTGAAGAAGTCTCAGGAATTTCACACCAAGTGGCCCATGACTACTAGCCAAGGTCAGCTGGCCCCCAGTACATGCCTGGCCCCAGCAGAGCAGAGGCAAATGACCTCTCCAGTTAACACCTCAGTGGCCTTATTTTTTTTCCAGTCTAGTCACATAATCGTTGTTACTTTAAGCCCATATGGAAAGAAATCTCTTTTATTGGTCCGAGATGGCTAAGACCGGTCCCAGAGAGCAGGGACTCATCTCCAGCTAACATGTATGCCTCCTGATTTTATCTTCTCTCCACCACGCAGGCTGCCGGGGCTGTTTTTGCAGTCGCGTTGAGCACATCACACATTAAGGGCCCTTTAAAGACCTGGATTGATCGGAAGGACAAAAATTAAAAGCAACCTGATCCAGCCCCATGCCGGATCCCTGCTCATCCCATTTCCATCCACTGTCACAATCTGAGAGTCGGCCCGATTTGATCAGCTTCCCCTCCAGGGGAGGTGTAACGCCAAGGTTAGGAGGACGCCAAGTTACTGGCCACTTTTTCATCTGCCCATCAGCAACTTGAGAAACGCTGGCTCTGGATTTTCCGCGTATCAGCCATTTGGAAAACACACGCTCCCACCGTTGGCAAGGCTGCAGTGCCCAAGCCAATGGCACATCCCCGCCACCACGGCCTGGTAGATGTGGCGTTTCCATGCTGAGGCCCCGAGTCCCCCCTGACCCCACCACCACCTTTCCAGTGCCCCTCTGGGCTCCACCCCTGTGGACTTCGAAGCCATGCTGCTGCGCCTGCTGGCCCTCTTCCTGCACTGCCTCCCTCTGGCCTCCGGGGACTATGACATCTGCAAATCCTGGGTGACCACAGATGAGGGCCCCACCTGGGAGTTCTACGCCTGCCAGCCCAAGGTGATGCGCCTGAAGGATTACGTCAAGGTCAAAGTGGAACCCTCCGGCATCACGTGCGGAGACCCCCCTGAAAGGTTCTGTTCCCATGTAAGTCAGCCCCGCCCGCTTCTCCATTACCCAAGTGAGGGGGTCGGGGGGCGGGGGGACTGTGTGTAGAGACAGACCTGGGGGTGGCCGAGCCCTAATAACAAGACCAACTCCAAGTCCCACCGTGGGAAAGGTGCCAAAGCCAAGCTTCCCCGAGGACCCTGGGGGTTCAGTGACATTTTGTAGGTGGAGGCAGTCTTGGCCAGCTGACCCTGGCATGGTTTCCTGCCAGGAATTGCACAACAGTCATAGGTCCCTGTCTCAATGCCAACCCCTTCTCCTTTGCAGGAAGTCAGCATTCAGACCAGCAATCTGGATGCTGTTTGCAAGGTTACCCTCCCCACCTGCCCAGTCCAACCTAGTGCGTAGAGTCCTGATTCCAGCTCTGGCCAGGCACCGGCCAGGCATTTTACAGAGGACAGTTCCTGGGAGGCTTGGGAGGAGTTCTTGAAGGAGGAAGCAGGGTAGGGGTGGGGGTGGGGGGTGGGGTCCGGCTGGATGCAAAGTGCAGCATCTCAGCCCGTGCTATCCTCTAGCCAAGAGGCAAGTGCCCAGGCCTTGTCGCCTGAGCCCCTAGCTAGAGAAGAAAGGGTCTTGGAGCTAGCGGGAGCTTCAGCACCCAGGCAGTGTCACCAAGGGTGGTGGCAAGAGTGGAGTTTGACAAGAGCTCCAGGAATGGGAGGTTGAGAGTCTCATGAGTGTTATTCTCTAGCGTTTTCCCCTGGGCTCCCCCAGGCTGATTCTACCTTGGACAAAGTCGGAATGTGAAGATGAGGTAGCAGGTTTCAGACCAGTGTCACCATCCCTGGGTTCTGTCCTGTCAACTGTAGAATTGGGGGTGAGAGAGGGAGGTGTGCATTAATACAGTAAGTACCCTGAGGGGGTGGGGGGTGGGTCAATGGCTCTGTGGATACATGTTGTTCAAAATCAGACCAGGCACAGAGGAGGTGTCCCAGATGTTCAGTCATTCTGGTCATAACTGATAGGGAAACTGAGACAACCCGGGCTGGGGTGGAAGCCCTTGGCCAAGGTCACACAGCAGAAAGTGGTGACGCTGCGGAGTTAAGCTGGACCTGCAGCACGCAGCAGCCTGTCTCTGGCAGAGGCTGGGCAGAGCAGCCAGAGGAGCAGGCAGGGGAGGTTCGATGTCATCCTGCAGGTGGCTGGTGCCTCTGAGTGTCCTTGGGGGAAAGATGGGGTTTATTGCACAACCTGGTGTCCCCAGTCCAGGCTCCTGGAAATGTCTAAGTCCCTTGGGGGTGGCTCCAGTCACAGTGCAGAGCTGCTAGCCCGGGAAGGTAGATTCCCCACTTGGGCTTGTCAGTGGTGATAAGGCTGTCACTGTGGGTGGTGGCTGGGCCTGAGCCAGCTTGAAGAAGGGGAGGGAGGAAGGAAGAAGACAGCCCAGGGCCAAGAGCCAAGACGGGATTACGTGTGGACATTGTTGGGCATCGAGCGAAAGATAGGCAAAGGGCCCGGGGCCCTGATATTTAGGGCTCTAGAGAGTTCCATTCAGAGTCTCAACTCCCATGGGAACTGCCTCAACCACATATTTCCCAGGCACAGGCTCAACATGATCTTTTAAATACGAATTGTTGCCAGGGTTGGGGGCAGTGCACAGGACCGGCTTCTTCTCAAGGGTGTAGGGGCTACAGATGACCACCAGAGGCAAATCCAGGGCCTCTCCTGACTGGTGACGCCTCTGGATCTTGATGTTGGCTGAGCTCTAGAGTCTGGACAGGTGAAAAGGTCTGGGAGGAACCCCCGCATTGGCAGGACTTGTTTGATGGACACAAGTGTCCTGTGGTGGGCAGGAACAGCTTTGCCTTTGGTTACAAATATGAGACCAAGGAGAATGGGCTGCTACCACAGGAGCAGGTGGAGGGCAGCCTCCAGAAGGTGTCAGCTTCTGCAGGAAGGGGGGTATCACACTGAGTCTATATTAGAACAATCCCCCCCGCCCCCACCCCCACCCCGCCGCCAATAGTGCTTTTAACTGAGGTTCTTCCTGGGCAGGTCCAGAGCAGGCCACGAGAATGCATTGCTGAGCCATTTTGAGGGCACCCTCAGGTACCCCCTATTCTGATCCCCCTTTTAAGGATTAGAAAGCTTGCCTAAGTCCTGCCAAGGTCAAGAAGCTTAGCAGGCAAGCCAGAAACTCGTCTGCTTACCCACCAGGGTGTGTACCTTCCCTCCCTGAGCCCCGGCTTGCTTCCTGCTTCAATTAAAAAAAAAAAATAACGTAGGTGTGTCACCGAGCTGGCAGAGAGACAACTGGGCCAGGCATGAGCAAGCACGTGGGAGTGCCCCAGTGTGCAATGGCCGTAATTATCTTACGTCACCATTGTTATGACTCCCTTGGTGGCTTCCTGGGTTGCTCTGCTTCCCTGGGAGCAAATTGTTTCTCTCCAGCCTTGACCACAACACAGTCTGCATTTCTCATCTACAGGCAGCTAGCTGGTGGTCGATGAGTGTGCCCAGGGACGGTAAACGCCCTCAGCCAGAGCAGGTGTGGCTAACTAGCCACCAGAGGGCACCCTGGTGGCAGCCAGGCCACCCAGTGGCCTCTTAGTCTTCCAAGCCAGGGCCAGCTCATCCCTGCCAGCTGACAATCCTCCTGCTAACAGCTGTGGGCCTGCCTGTCCCAGGACCCAGACAACCAGAACATGAACCCCAGAACACCCCGGAAGCACAAGAGAAGACAAAGCAGTAGTCGCCCCTTTTCAGTCCCAGGGTGCAGCCCCTACGCTCCTGGCTTTTCCTGTCCTTCAGCAAGGCCACTAGAGAACTGAATTGTAAATTCCAGCCTGGTGAGGAGGGGGAGAGGGATAAAAGACAAGATAAATGAATAAATAAAAACCTATTGGCTCTAAAACGCACAAGGAAAATGAATAGGAATGAGCTCTCAGCAGCGGGTTTCTTGGGCAAGGACGAAATTTCAATGAGAGCTGCGGGTCACAGAGCATCCCCTGGAGGGGACGGAGGGAAAGGAAGAGGAAGAGGAGGAGTAAGGCAGCCAAAAAGGGCTTTTTAACTTTTCACTGGGTGGGAGCTATGGTTCCTCGGACCCCTCTGAGGCGAGCTCACTGGGGCCTGCAGCCTTCACTCCTTTCTCTGTGCCAAGGGAACAGAACTTGAGACTTAGGACAGAGAAAGTGAAGGAGGCGGCACCGGGTATCCCCAGCCATCTTGCAGCCTCATTACCAGAGTGTGGTCCCTGGACCCTAGATTTACCTGCCGGAAACGCAGGCTCCCAGCCCCGCCCTAGCTGGGCTGAGCTAAGCTGTAGGGCATGCAGACACAGGCAGGGTCTTGCCTTCTCTGGGGAAGCTTACTGTAAGGGCTCAGGAGGCTTATAGTTTCCTTGGGATCTCTACAGCTGAAGAGGGGGTGTTGATCACTGCCCAGGGAAGAGAGGAAAGCCAGAGGGACCTGGATGTCCTGAGAGGAAAATATTGGGTCAGGCAGAGGCCACTTAGGTTGAAACTTTGAACAGTAGGGTGGGCTTTACCAAGGCTCTGTGCTTGGCTCTGTGCAAGTGAGATACGGTGGCTGCTTCCAGGGCAGAGGCCTGTTTTGGTGAGAGCTGGAGATCTGGAATCACACCATGGCACTACACTGGAACTTTGGGTTCCGTGAACTGGGATAAGCCATTCAAATTCTCCGCACTGGCCGGTGAGTGTGGCTCAGCTGCTGGAGAGCATAGCATGCGCAAAGCTCAAGGTCCAGTCACTAGCACTGTGTAAACCAGGTGTGTTAGCAGGAGGGTCAGAAGTTCAAGGCCAGTCTGAGCTACTTGAGACCCTGTCTTAATAGTCAGGGGTTGCGGAGGGGTGCAGACATGGCTCAGTAGTTAAGAGTGCTGGCTGTGCTTACAGAGGACCCGGTGTTAATTCTTAGCACCTACGTCACGGTTGACAACCATCTGTAACTCCAGTTCCAGGGGCTCTCACGCCCTCTTCTGGCCTCCATGGGCACTGCACACATGTGGTCCCCAGACATACATGCAGACAAAATACAGAATGCCCATACACATAAGATACTTTTTGTTTTATTTTGTTTTTCAAAACAGGGTTTCTCTGTGTAACCTCAGCTGCCCTGGAACTTGCTCTGTGGACCAGGGTGGCCTCAAACTCATAGAGATCTGCTTGCCTCTGCCTACTGAGTGCTGTGCTAGGATTAAAGTTGTGAGCTACCACAGCCCAGCATAATTTTTACTTTAAAAAAAAAAAAGCTGAGTTTGGTGGTACATGCTTTTAATGGTAACACTAAGAAGCTTAAGAGGGCAAAAGTAAGTGGATCTCTGTGAATCCAAGGCCAAGATGGTCTCCATGGTGAATTCCAGATCAGCCAGTATTATAAAGTGAGGCTCTTTCTCAAAAGCGGGGGTGGGGGAGGGAGACCATTGCCTAAGCCTCAGTTTCTTCATCTAAGAGCCTGCCTTGCCCACATCATCACCTTCTTGGAGAGAGAAGCAAGTCTCTAAACTTTCCAGTTTAGTCAGAGTTTGTTCTGACCATTAGATAGAGCTAGCTAATCCCCGTCTCGAATTTTCCACGTTGAAATGAATGAACATCGAATTTGTCTATCAAGCCTCCAGAGAGATGACAGTTTGTAGTATCATGCCATGTAGCCTTCAGTGTGGGATATAACCTTGAGACCTCCGGTTGAGGCTAGAAGGAGACCACACCCAGGACGCTGTCACCAGTGCGGTGCCTGACACAGGCGCTTGGATCGTAGGACTCTAACAAGAGTGGTTCCTGACGGGCGGCGGTGGCGAACACATTTCATCCCAGCACTCGAGAGGCAGAGGCAGGCGGATCTCTCTCTCTGAGTTCAAGGCCAGCCTGGTTACAGAATGGATTCCAGGACAGGCAGGGCTACACAGAGAAACTCTGTCTCAGGAACAACAGTAACAACAAAAGAGGGCTCCCCTCTCGTCTTAGTGCCTAAGAATCATCTGCTGGACAAATGGATGGATGGGTAGAGGGATGCTGTGGTCCAGGAAGGCTTCCTGGAGGAGGAGGGATGAGTGCTGAGCCTTGAGGAGAACCTATGGCTGCTGGAGGGTCTAACTCTTCAGGCCCCTCACGGCTGTGGGATTGCCCAGCTCTCTGCTGAATTCTGTCACAATGTCATGGAGTTGCCAGCACCAGCCCTTAGCTACAGCCACGGGCTCTCTAGGATGAGAATAGATCCTGGGGAGGGATCTTATTACACGAGAACTCTTCTGCTGGGGACAGACAGGAAAGGATGGAGCTGTGATGCCACCAAGTGCCAGGCCCATGGAGGTCGTCGGTGCGTCTGACATTTCCAATAGGAAGGAGCTGGGTTTAGACACGCTGAGGGGCGGGCAACAGCAACTTCAGGGTAGTGAGGACACAAAAGAACCCAGAGACACGTCTACTTAGACTGCCAGAGCCTTGGGTATCTGGGCTCAGTTCCCTTTCTGTCCACAGCCCAGGCTTTATTTTATTTTTTATTTTATTTACTTAATTTTGAGACAGGGTCTCATGGGACCAAACTTGTCCTTGAACTTGGCTAGGTAGCTGAGGATGAATCTAGGCCTCTCATCCTCCTGCCTCCACCTCACAAGTGTAGGCATGAGCCGCCACATCCAGTTTATGCCATCCTGGGGATGGGACCCATAGCCCTGTGCACGCTAGGCGAGCACTCTTAAAATCTCAGCCGAGTCCCCAGCCCCTACCCTAGGTTTTAAGAATTTCCTTTCGGGCTGGAGAGATGGCTCAGAGGTTAAGAGCACTGCCTGCTCTTCCAGAGGTCCTGAGTTCAATTCCCAGCACCCACATGGTGGCTCACAGCCATCTATACTGGAGTCTGATGCCTTCTGGAGGACAGGCACACATGCAGGCAGAATGTTGTATACATAATAAATAAATCTTTTTTTTTTAAAGGAAAAATTTCCTTTTGAGTGTTATGCCTTTAGGTAAGGCCGACAATTGGTGGGCAGACAGACATGCAGGTCTCCTGTGCTAGTACTGAGAGGGACTAGCTCCTGGCCTGTGGAACTTTGGGTAAAGTAAGTCCTTGTGACTGTAAGCTCTTGCTTTCTCCTCTGGAAATGGGGGTGACACTTTCGAGCCGCCATGTTTCTAGGAATGAGCCGAGGCAGGAGGCCAGCCTCAAAGGAACGTCCAGCGAAGGGGGGGGGGGTGTTCCCGTTCTCAAAATAGCTAGAAGAGTGAATGGGACAAACCCAAAGGGACAATAAGTAAAATGTGGCATTTCAGACAAAGTTGTGGGGGGGTGCGTGGGAGTCCTGGAAGGTTGCAAAGAAGCAGAGAGGGCAGGAGAGAGCGGGTGATGGCGAGGAGCGGGCCTGAGAGCAGGGAGCCACAGCACGCTCTGGCAGTTTCCCATAATGTGTGTTTTAGGCCGGGTGTTGCTTGACTCTCTGAGGAGGGTCCCTGGGTGAGTGAGGATGCTGTGGTCCACCTCTACCACTCATCGGCTCTCCAGGTTCCCCTCTGCTCCTCTCCTCCTCCAGTCAGCAAAGATGGTTCCCACCCACGTGCTCTTGTATAGTCGATGTTAAGTAAATAAATATGTGCTCCCTCCAAACTTAAGAGGAAAAATAGTAGGATTTTTTTTTTCTGAGACATGGTCTCTCTGTGTAACTTTGGCTGTCCTGGACTCGCTTTGTAGACCATGCTCGCCTTGAACTCATAGTGATCCACCTGCCTTTGTGTGCACCACCATGCCCTGTAAAAGTAGGATTTTTTTTTTTTTTTTTGGTTTGGTTTTTTGAGACAGGGTTTCTCTGTGTAGCCTTGGCTGTCCTGGACTCACTTTGTAGACCAGGCTGGCCTCGAACTCACAGCGAACCGCCTGCCTCTGCCTCCTGAGTGCTGGGATTAAAGGCGTGCGCCACCACTGCCCACCCCAAAAAGTAAGATTCTTAAGGCCAGAGGAACCCCACTCTCTATGAGCAGACGGCAATGGAGCCAACTCAGGGCAAAGCTGTTGGCCGCCTGTATCCCTCTGGTCCTGTTCGCAAGTCCCTGAGTACTGGGTCCCTGATGGAGTCCAAGCTGTGGGGGGAGGGGCACAAGGCTCTCCGTCCTGGACCTCCATTTACCCATTCACACCCTAGGTTTGATCTCACATGGTGACACGTGGTAGGAGACAGGGCATAAGCTGGAGGTCACCTGTACCAGCTGCGGGCTGGAGCTGCTCCTATATAGCAGAGACGGCAGGTTGACGGGCTCACTTCCTGGCTCGCCTACGTCACACCTCTCAGAGCTGGGCCTTGAAGACATCAGCAGACAGAGATCTCACTCTTAGCCCTGTCAGCAATGGCTCTCCAGTAAGGTCAGGCTGAGGTCAGACATGGTAGTGGTAGGAACATACATGCTTTTTGAAGCCAGCATCTTTGATGGTCTTTGAAGTAGGATTCTGGGAATAATGCACCCTTCCTTTGCCACATACTGACCCATCGCCCCTGGCACCATACATACTGTATACAGCCTTTTCGACCTCTCCATAATATTACCAGGCAGCTGAGAAAGGGGACAGTTAAGGAGGTGGTAACACTTGCCCAAAGTTGCACAGCCAAACCAAAAACCTCCTCAGAGGTTGGCCCAGCATCTCCCCCAAGCTCTTCTATAGCACAGGTCCGAACGGCCTGTGTGACAGTGGCCTGTTGCAGAGAGACCTGGCTGGTAGGACGGGGCTAAAATTGAATTTTCACTCGGATAGCCAAGATCTAAACCCTGACAAGAGGGCGTGTGTCTAGAACCGCCCCTCCTGTGAGGAAGATCCAGTGTAGTTTGTCTTAGGTCTCTGTGGACGCTTCAGACCTCGTCAGCCCCACTCCATCTCTCTCCTGCTGCCAGGTCATTTGTCCACTTTACGAGAAGCACTGCCCAGGGAAATAAGTGGAAATGAACCAAGACCCTGTACATCCCCTCCAACAGGCACACTGTCGGTGCTGGGCAAAGGTGAAGAGGATGCTGGGAGAGGCGCCTACCGGGGAGGCTGCAGGCTCTTGAGAGTGCCCTCCCTCTGAGAGATCACAAGGCAGTTGGCAGCAGGACAGAATCAGTGGTGCTTGGGGGAGGCAAAGTGCCCCCCCCAATCCTGAACCCTTACCAGCACTGCGTGGCAGATACTGTGCTGGGACAGCTCCTTGGGACAGGTCTGCCCTCTGCAATAGCTGGGCAGCCTTTCTTCCTTCCCCAAAAGAGGAAGAGCAAATGAGGGGGTCTGAGTGTGAGCCCCTGAGCTTCCCTGCACTCCTGGCTTACTAGTGAACCGAGAAGAGCAGCATCCTCCCAGACACCAGGGATGACCTAGGAGGACCAAAGGCAGGAACCAGCTCCTGTCTTAGCAGCAAAGCTCTGACTTACTGGGCCACAAAACCCTCTGAGGACCTGTGGGGCTTTCTGGAACAGGAGCTGGGAATGTGTGCAAACATTCGTGTGTGCACGTACAAACACAAGGCTGCAATCCATGTGGGCACTTCCCATGTGGGACAGCCCAGACTCCACCTGTGGACCCCACTAGCCAATGATGCAACTCTAGAGGACCCTGCTTACCAGGGCTTCTAACCCCAGAAAAGTCAGGGTGCAATTCTTGCCACCTAGAGACCTTTATTCCACACCCTCCATCTCATCAGAGCCACATTTATTGAGTGCCTAGTGTATACTAAGCAGTTAACATAAACTGAATCTACACAGAAGGCATGGCAGAATTTGTATAAATACCCTATTTTAAATATGAGCAATCTCAGAGTCAGAGAGGTCAAGTCACTTACTTGCCCAAGCTTACACAGCTTCTAGCATGCTAGGTTGCCCAGACCTCAGTGTCTACCCGGGCTACATAGCTAATAGGAGACTTTCTGAGTTTCTCAGGAGAGAGGGGGTTGGAGGTAGCTATCGTCTGTGTGTGTGTGTGTGTGTGTGTGTGTGTGTGTGTGTGTGTGTGTGTGTGTGTGTTCATGCATGCTGGGTGAGCAGAGTCCCCATCAGCCCTGGAGGAGGGAGGCTGAGGAGATGCTGTGTTTTCCCTCCCACTGCTCTTTGAGACGAGGCGGAGCCTGCTAATCCACTTATTTGATAACTCGCTTGCTCTGCTTGCTCCGCATCTATTTGGAAGCAGGCAATCTCCCACGCACCAGCTCCAGCAAAAGCGAGGCGGCTTTGCTTAGAGGAATCTGATCTGTCTTTCTGGGGATGGAGTGCTGAAACGATACGCTCCAGTGGACAGTAATGGGCCTAAAAATAGAGGGTGCGTGGAGTGGCGGGCTAGGAAGGGTGCTCCTGGCCTCACTGGCTGGCACCGGCCAAGCCTGCCTGCCTGCTCACCTGAGCTCCCCAATGCTTTGGGATCCTCTAGGCCTGAGGGAAAGTGTGAGAATGAGGAGGGTAGGGAGACAGAGTGTCCCATTGATGCCACTGCCCGCCTCAAGATGGGAAGCCATCTCCCCGTCTCGGGCCCGGAGGCCTTGGATCTTCCGCTTCCCAGGAAAGCCCCGGAGATCTGTACTGTGGGTGTGGGTAACCCCGGATCCCAAAGGGAGAAGTGACTCCACTGTGGGGTGGCCGAGTGTCTGTGCTCTTCTCCTTTTGCCCCTCGTTGCCTTACCCTTGGGGTGATCTTCTCAAAGGCCCCACTGACATGTGGGGAGTAGTGACCGGAACAGCAGAGCAGGCAAGAGCCAGCAGGCAGGTCTCCTCACAGCTCCAGAACCCTCTGCTCGCTGAGGTTTCGCCATGAACTATGTGGGGGTACTCCTGGAGAGCTTGTCACCATCCCCATGCCCAGCCATACGACCCTGTGGATGAGCCCACTGTCCAGGCTCATAAACACTCTACAGGTGAGCTGTGTGTTGGCAAGTTTGAGAACCACTGATAGGTGAAGTCCTCCTAGAGGCTGCCCCGTGTCCCTCCAGCCTTGGCCATCTGGCTTTCTTTAATTCAGAGACCACAGCCACAAAGGACGCCCCGGGCGCCTTGGCTCTCATAGGCCTTACATCCTGCAGGTGCCCCGCCCATGCTGGCTTTGGGAGCTGGATTCTGACTTCCAGTCTTGGAGAATGGAGAATGCCCCAAGTTTCTTATTCTTCAAACTCTGGTTCCTCCTGCCTCTTCCTAGGAGGCTTGCTTGCCTTCCACGAGCTACCAGCTGCCCACTGACCTCTGGTTCTTGCCTTCCCTTTGGCCTTATCCCCCGTAAGCCTCAGCTAGCTCCGTGACAGCCACACACGGCAGCTCAACACTTTCCACAGCCTTCTGCACACTCATTGAAGCAGAGTCCGTTGCCTGCCCCTCCACCCCGGGCACCCTCTGTCACAGCCACATATCCTGCAGGACTTGATGCTAGCATCCTACACGGAGGTCCAGTCAGGCAACTCCCCTGGTGCCTCTACAAAGGATCCACGCGCCTGGGTTAACAGAGGTGGGATGTTGAACAGGCACCTAGCCCCGGTAAAATGAATGTGGCAGCAAACGATGCCACAGACTTCACAGTCGGTCCACATCTCACCAGCCAGCAGCACCCCAAGCCCAGCTGCGCGCACAGGGCTCTCTCTCTCTCTCTCGTCGGTGTATTAGTTGCTTTTCTTTTTCTGTGACAAAATAACTGGGAAAAGAAACATATTTGGGATCCTAGTTTGATGGTGCAGTCACCATGGTTGGGGGAAATCATGGTCACAAGAAATAGTGGCTCGCTCTGCCCCATAGCCAGGAGCAGGGAGAGAAATGCTGATGCTCAATTCACTTGTTCATGCTGCAGCTGGGACCAAAGCTCATGGCGTGGCTGATGGAGAGCACGGGGCTTCCTTCTTCGGTTAAATCTCCCTGGAAACACAGGCCCGCTCAGAAATGAGTCTCCTAGGCGACTCCAGGTCCTCTTAGTGAGGATGAACTCTCAAGCGGCGCCGTTGGTTGGTTAGCTGGTTGCCTGATTAGTTGGCTAATTGCTTGAGTAGTTAGTTGGTTGGCTAGAAGGTTGGTTAGTTGGTTGGTTTGCTTCCTCTGAACTTAAGACCTGCGAACATTGTTGTTACGTGTTTTGTCCTCGGGGATAAAGTCTGAAACTGCTTCCCCAGAGTGACATTTAAGTGGCTGGCAAGTAGCGGAAGGCTAAGTAGAAGAATAAATCTGTACCTTCTGGCCCAATCTCACCGCTCCTGCCCCCCACTTGAGGCTTTACCTACAGAGGCCTGCCACTGTCTGGGTACGCCCCCACTTTGTGGCTTCCTACTTGTCCCTCTCCCTCATCTCTTAACTCCCCCAAAGAGCAGTAGAAAACCAGCCATGGCCCTTTGCAGGGACCACCCCAATCTGTTTGGTGCTTACTAGTGAGAACCCAGAGAGGACCCACTGATGAGGCTCTCATTCTGCAACCCTGAGCACACGGCATGTGCCACGCTCTGTCCTGTTTTCCCAGTGCACCCATAGGAGGCGACACAGGTTTGCTGTTAACCAAGTATGTCATTCTGTGACACTGTGGTCAAGTGCACAAACAGGGGGCCTGGACAGAGCCAAGGAGCTGTCCTCAGGGAGGAGCAGCTGATTCAGACACCTGCCACTGGGTGCAGCCTCCAGATAGAAGTGTCCCAGCCTGAGAAAGGAGGCAGAGGAGCTGGTGAAGGGGGCTCGGTCAGGAAAGTACTTGCCAAGTAAGTGTAAGGGCTTGAGTTTGACTCCCCAGGACTCCCTGGTCTGCCGTTTAGTTAAGTGCCTGCGCTCCTGGCTGCAGGGAGGCAGAGATGGGCGGGTGCCTGGGGCTCACAGCCAGACTTAGGGCTCACTGGCCAACTAGCCTACATTATTTGGCAAATTCAAGGCCAATGTGAGACTGTCTCAAAGAAAAGGTGGAAAGTGTCTTAAGAATGACACCCGAGGTTGTTCTCTAACACACACACACACACACACACATGCACACACGCACACGCACACACATGCACACACACACACACACACACATGCATACATGCTTCACTGCATACACACACCCACAAACACACGCACAGACATATGTACATTCCCCCCACCTTCCAACCTTCAAAAGGAAGCAGCTAGCTCGAGAGATGCTGGAGAGCAGAGAGAGATTTGCTGTGTCAGGGGAAATAGGCAGGACTAGGGGCCACGGGCTTGGGCTTGTGAGAATTCCAGGTGCCGAGGCTAGGGAAGGCGTAGCATACACTGCATCACTTTACACAAGGCACCTGGCGCCAGGTTGAGGACGGGCTGGTGGTTAGTGGTAAGCAGGTGCCCTGCCCCTCTGGTTGCCTGGCCCTTTGGCAACCTATGTCTGTCCCAGGCCCTAGCTAAGGCCCTGTTGCCCTGCTCTTCAGCAAGCAATGCCCAGAGGAGCGGCCACCAGCAGGTAAAATAACCAGGCCCTCTAAAGGCCCCGTGGCTATGTGGAGGGGCCAAGCTGCCCTGCCCTCGCCCCACCCAGAGCTGGGATCCTCGCAGCCTGCCTTTTCCCCTTGTGATGAAATATTCATGTCAGCAGAATAGGTCCTCTCTGGGAAGGCTGCCTGCGTCTAGCTTATGCCTTGCACAAGCTTTTAAAGAACGGGCCGCTTTTCCTACCCTCTAAGCATTTTCTAAGTCTTCAATCAATAATGCACTTTACCAGTGGCTTCCTCTCCTTCGAGCCCTACTCCCATCCTACCCTGCCCCCCCTTCCTTTCTCTCCTCCTCCCACCCCTCTTCCTTTCCTTTCATTTACTTGCTCTAAAAAAAATTAAGTCAAAATGTTGACCTTTTTAGGTGCCAAGTGTAGTGGGAGGGAGGTGGGTAGGAGGGCAAACCCCTCCACCCGAGTGTGAGCTCAGAGATATGTGGAGCCACAGGTGGAAACAGCTGGGCAAGAGCACTGGAGAGCTGGAGGGGAGCCTTTGAGGCTGCTGAGCTCCTAGTGAGGGGGCAGGCTTGGCCGGTTGGCAGACAGGTTACTAAGATGCACAAGACCCCGGGTTCAATCCCCTATAGAGCATGAACTGGGCATGCCGGCACACACCTGTCACCCCAGCACTCAAGAGAGAGAGGCCTGAGGATGAGGAACCAAAGGTCAACCTCAGCTATACAGGGTGTTTGAGGCCAGCTGGGATATGCAAGACCCTATCTAAGAAAAAGTCTGGAACGGCAAGCATGGTCTCGCGGGGCGTCTCTCTTACCTTTACAAACGAACTGGAAAATGTTGATGGCCTAGTGAGCGAAAAGAGGACCACAGAAGGGGTCCCGAAACAGGCGCTGTGGAGCATCTGCGAGAGAGCCAGCCAAAGTCTCTAAGTATAGAGCGATCCTGCTTCGGGTGCCTGCCTTTGTGTGGTAGTGAGCCCCCTGTGTCGAGGGGTATGCAAATGTAGAGGAATCACCCTCTTCTAAGGCAGGGACCCACATGTGTCTGCTTGGTAGGTGGTACACTGAGGGCCGCGAGCGCGTTCGCTGCATGTGGGGGCCATAAGGCTGGGTGCCAGGCACGCTTCAGAACTGGGAAAGTGTCTCCCGCCCCAAACATTCCTGGAAGTCTGGCTGTGGGAAGAATTCACATATGCCCAGGGCAAAGCAGAATGGAGCCTTTTTTTTTTTTTTAAAGACAAATTTTGAGTTCTTGGAGAGATTAACCCTCCTGTAGTCACTGCCTTGGCAAAACACTCACCCTCACTCCCTGTGACTGCTCCTCTGACAGAAAGCCAGCCATGCTGGCTGTGTCCCTGCAGGCAGCACGAGGCTTCTCCACCTTGAGCCAGCAGACCCTCTCCCTGGATGTCTCGGCCACATGCAGGACCCAGTATCCCGAGCTACTCTGAAGGGCTGTTGAGGGAGAAAGATGAAGGCACCTCTAAAAGCAGCATCCCCAAAGAGTCCGAGGGCCGTGGGGTTGGCATCTTCTCAGCCACCGCTTGGACGCACAGTTCTCCTTAGATACAACTCTCATGACACGGGTGTAAGACTCCCTGCTTGGTTGTTCATGCCTACTGCATGAAGCAACAGCTGGAGGGTGTCAGAAAAGGTGAGGCCTCCTGGCCCTTGCCCTCCTGGACTTTACTCTTGCACATAGAAGTTTCTGGAAGGAGGACTATGGTGGGCAGGTTTGAAAACCAAAGGCCTCAGCGTGTCTCCCTCCAAAGCTACCCTACATGGTGAAGGACCGAGAAGTGTTCTGCTGACTTGAGCTAAAGCCAGGACAGACTTGGAAGGTGGCCTGAGACTCTGGGTCCAACGTGGACCTCCGCCTAGGACACGGCCACTGAGGCTGGGCCTGGAGGAAGGAGACAACCACTAAGGCTCGGGATGGCGCTCTGCTAAGCAAAGGATTGAAGATAAGGCCCAGCATGGGCCCAGCATGTCCTCCCTGCCTGCAGAATTGATAGGGTATGAGAGAGTCATCTCCACCAAGTGAGTCTCCCTGGCCGGCTGCCGCTCGGGGTGGGTTTCTGCTGATCCGCGGAGAGTGACGCAGGTGACCTTGCTGTTGACTGGAGCAGAGGAAGAAGTCGGGAGGAATCAATGAAGCCACAGAGGGACACAGAGAGCGATGCCAGAGAGGGAGGAGGGACTTAGGGACGCAGGGAGGCCCGAATTAGGACCAGCGGCGAACACTATCTCCGTTTCCGCTTTGTTAATAATTCATCCCTGTTGCAACGTTTCTCACCAAGAAATAGGAAATAATTTGTTAGGGCGAATTCCCCCAGCACTTGGCTTTCTCCCTGGCCCTGGGGAGGAGGGCGTGGCTTGCTCCCTTCATCCCCAGGAGCCAGAGAGGTGAGGACCATGAAGAATCTGAGACATTAAGGCAGCGATGGCACAGCTGGGCTGTCAACTCCTGGTGAGCAAGGAGGCGTTTTCTGAACAGGGAAACTGAGGCACAGATAGAGCCAGACCCAACCCAAGCTTTCATGTCACTGGTGTTGGGGGCAGTGCACCCTAGAAGTTAAGTGTGCCTAGTGCTTCCCAGCCTGTCCAAATCAGGGCAGTTTCTCCCCAAGTCCAGAGAGAAGGGAAAAGCTGCCTTTTGAGTCCCCCTCATCTCAGCCCCAGCACCTTCACTTCACCCCTAAATCCCAAGTCTCTGTAAGAACAGGAGCTGGTACTGCGTCCCCCTCATCTCTGCACCACAGAGCCTGGGTTACTCCTTGGGAGTCTCCTGCCTCCCCACCCCCTTCCCCAACCTGGGACACAGAAACGATCCCCAGCCCCACAGTGAGGCTGACAGCTCAGCAGCCAAGTTCAAAAAGAACCCGTCAGCTGCTGAACTGTTCAGGGCCTGCCCACACACCCAGAGGCAAAAAAACACGGGCTGTCTGCCTCCTGGGTGCGGGGTGTGTGGCTCGGGCTGGGGGCGGGCTGTGTCCTTTCCTTCTTGGGTAAATGGCAGTTTCCTGACTTGTCTTTGAGGTGGAAAAATCTGTCCCCCTTGGGAAGCAGAGGGGTAATTGTGCCTTTGGGCTGGGATGGGTTCATACACGGTGGCCTGGCAAGGGATGCCTTCGCTGCATCCAGCATCCCTGAGCTCACATTACCATGAGCATCTTGTGGTACCCAGACAGGGTCTCACTGTGTAGTCCTGGCTGGACTAGGAAGGCCTCAAGCTCACAGACCTCCTCCTGCCTCTGCCTCCCAAGTGCTAGGATTAAAGGCGTGTGCCACCACATTGGGCTCTCACTCACTCTGCCAAGATTGCCTGAATCCTCAGAGGGAACCAGGAGCTGAGGCCACTGTGATGACAGAGACAAACGGGGTTGGTACCCTCAGGGAACTCACCGTCCATAAGAGGCTGCTTATACTTGAGAGCCTAGGGGTCTGAAGAGAGAGCTTAGGGGTATGGAGACTCACGAGGCTGAACTTTCCCAGATGAGGGGAGTTTGTCTGCTCCACAGCAGTCCACTCCCTGGTCCAGCATGCTTTTGACCTGGAACTTGCCCAGCATGTTTACCTCCCGGGCTCTGACTCCTGACCTGAAAATAAGAGAAAAGAAAAATCTTTGAAGAGACAAAAGTGCTCAAACCTGGTGCAAAAAATGGCTTCCCTGCAGACTGGACCTTTTAAGAGACTTTGCAAGAACCATGTCAGGTCACCCTACCCCACCCTGGTGCCTGCACTCCGGGCCCAGGGCTGCTTCACTGCCTACCTTCCAGGTGACTTACTCGGGGTGTGTGGAAACAGGAGAACTGCAGAGATGCTGATCTCAGATTCCCCAGGATTCGCCAAGGTCAGTCCCATCGTCTCCAGGGGAAGTGACATCAGGCTGCTATATACTCGGTGACTGTAGCAACAGCATCTGTCCCTGACCCTGCCACCACTGTGCTCCTCGGGAGTAGCTGTCACCAAAGCAGCCCGAGTTCAAGGTGGTCTGCGTCATGGGGTCCCCAAGGTCCCAGCATCTCCCAGCTTCCACCTCCAGCTCCTTCCATCTCCAGCTGACGTGCGTGACTCAGTTGTGTGAGACTGTCACCACCATGTGGTGACATCACTTGGGTTTCTAGTGTACTCTATCTCACAGACACAGGACCAGGAAATGGCCCCCAGATTCTTAAACAAGGGGTTCTAAACCAGACCTCATGTGCAGGGCGGGGGGCCCTAGAAATTGCATGAGAGATTTATGTGGTGGGAAGGGGAACTCCAGGGCTTTTTGTGTATGCGTGTGTATGCTTTTGTGTGCATGTATATGAATGGAGGCCTGAGGTCAACTTAGGTGTCATGGCACACCTTATTTTGAGACAAGGTGCCTCATTGGCCTAGACCCTGGCAGTTAAGCTCAGCTGGCTGGCTGGTGAGCCCCATGAAAATTGCTGCCTCAGCCATCACAGTATTAGTATTAGAGTTGTAAGTGTGCCATCTTACCTGGCCTTTTTTTTTTTAACCTTTTATTGATTCTCTGTGAATTTCACAGCATGCACCCCAATCCCTCTCATCTTCCCGTCCCTTCATAGCCTCCCTTCACCCTCCCCCACAAAAGAAAAAAAACACAAAAACTAAAATATTTAGCCACGGAAACTGAGCTGTGCCACGTTGTGTCCCACAGTGCACCCTTTTTGTCCACACATCTTTCCTTGCAAATGTTCGCTGCAGTGAGTCGTTGGTCTGGTTCGAGGCCTCTGGCTTCTGCTTACACTATCAATGCTGGGGACTCCTCCTGGACATCCTGCAGTTGCCCTGTGCCGTGGAGATCCTGCAGACCCAAAGCTTCACACTCTCCAGAACTTCATGGGTGGGGTAGATGCTGGAGTGGGGCCAACACAAAGCTCTGGAGCTGGGCCTGGGGTGGGGGGGAAGGTAGTTGAGTTGGTCAGCCCACCAGCTCCTCCCACAGCCATGCCACCAGGGCCAGCTCTCCCAGCATTGCCCCAGCTAGTCCACCCAAGGCCAAAGCTGGCAAAGTCACCTGGCTTTTTTTTTTTTTAACATGGCTTTGGAAACTCAAACTTAAGTCCCTGTAGCAAACACCTTACTGACTGAACCGTGCCCAAGTACCTAAGGCTCTTCATCCCAAGGCTTTTAAAATCAGGGATGTTTTGGGGTTGCTAATTATTAAATAGCCAAAGATGCGCAAATGCTGGTTTTGATAGCATCTGCCCTTAGCCTGAGTTCCCTTCTGCAAGGGAGAAGTGTGCCCAAAGCTCTCCTAACTTGGCTGTCCCGTCAGGCCACTCCATTTGGCTGTTTTCATTAACACTTAATCTGCTCTGTAGTCCTGGAAGCTAGAGACCCAGGAGGCTGGCAAGGCCACTCTTGCCTCCTGCTGTCATCAGCTGTCCCCCTTGGGTAGGGACAGGCCCGGCTGGAACTCCCCTGGAGAGTTCTCTCCCTGGTGTGACACAGAAAGCAAGCCAGGGCCTGAACAAATACGTGTTGAGGAGAAGTTGGCTCAGGGTGGACACAGCCCTGCCTCCTTGGTGATACAGGAATTCTGAGATTTTTGGGGTTCCTAGAAGGGAGGAGGCAGAGAGAAAAAGCTAGAAGGACTGTACTGGCCATGGTTTGGGATTATTTGCTGTGCTCGTGGCTGGCAAAGCCCTCTCTGCAGCCGGCATGAGGCTGGTAACTCATTAGTGTTTCACCATCTGCTTCCCAAGGGCTGGAGTAGGGGGCTGGCGGGCCCTGCAGGCTGGGCAGCACAGATCCTTAATCAGGCTCGAGGTCTCGGCCCCTGGTAGAGCCCCTGTATCCATTTTCTTAAATGATAGGAGGCCAGGAACAGCCAGTGGCTTTGAGGAACCCTGTGTTCCCCACCCCCTAGCCCAAGGACCAGGAAGGTAAGGCAGGGGGCTGGAAGAGGATCCAGGGAACGGTGAGATATGGTGATCTGAAGCAGTCGGGGTAGGAATGTGATGTGTGTGACAGGACAGCCACTGTGAGATGGGAGGACATTAGGGCTTTTAAAATCAAGGCGGTGTGCACTTGTTTTGGGGTGCTAATCATTAAATGGCCCGAGAAGCAAGTGCTGGTTTTGACAGCATCCACACTTAACCTGAGTTCTCTTCTGCAAGGCAGGAGTGTGCCCAAAACTCACCAAACATTGGCTGTCCTTTTTTAACAAGAGGCCAGGTGGCCTGGACGTAAGTGAGGCAGGATGAAAAACAAGGTTTATGGAAGAGGCCCAAAAAGTGTCCCTGAGGACACCCTGAAAAACCCAGGGTTGCAGCACCCCTTTGGACCGCCACCCCTCTCACTTGGCTCTCTGGGATGAGCCTGCCAGGAGCTGACATCTGCAGCAAAGACATTTACTGTCTCAGAGGTTCAAGACCAAGGTGCCGCAGGTGTGCCTCCTCCTGCAGCCTCGCTCCTTATGGTATAGGGCAGCCACCTCCGTGTGTGTCTCGTGACCTTTCCTGCATGTGTGTGTGCACATGTCCCTTTTGTTTCTGTGTGTGCCCCTTTTTTCTGCTTATTCAAGGGCCTTTCTTAGAAGGAGAAGGATCACCCCAGGGTCCCCTTCAACTCCTTAGTCTTAAAGACTGTTTCAGAATACAGCTCGCTGACTTTTGAAGTTACTTGGGGGTTAGGAATTTGAGGGGACACAACTGAAGCTCAAATAGGCCCAGGGCAGTAGGAGGAAGTGAGTAGGAGAGCGCGCAGCCTGAGTCAAGCTGTCCACCAGCTCCCTCATTCACCCACAAGTGTCTGCCATCCACTTCCCAGTGCACAAGCCGGCGGGCGCACTCTGCCCTGGGCTCCGTGTGTCCTTCCTGCTCTCTGTAGGGTGTAGCAGGGAGGTGTAGTGGTGACCTCATGGTCAGCCAGCAGCAGCCTGCTGCCTTCTCCTGGCGACCTGGCTTGGCCTCTGCTTGTCAGTCACCCTGTGGTGGTCATCAGACTTCCCATTCAGGGAAAGCACCGAAAAGTTCCTCCTCTGTCGTTGTGGTTATAAGCTTGCCAGACATGACCGTGGGAATCACCGAGGCAGCGTAGGGGGAAGAAAAAAAAAATGGGGGGGACGGGTAAGGAGGAAAACAGAAAGGAGGAAATGAAAGGGGGTGAAGAGGGATTGTTTTCTTCTCAAAAGTACCTCAAACTCCTCTGAGAAGGCCTGGGTTTGTTTTGCGTTCCCTGTGCCTCAGTTTCCCATTCTACTCAGTAAGGTGCTAGACTGGCGCGACATTCCTTGTACCTCAAGGTTTCCGGTCCCACCCATCAGCAGAGCCAGCCAGGTGGGGTGGACATTGGCATCACGGGGTGCCAAGGACAGAGCTATTTTGGTCGGGCAGGGCTTTGTGGGTCGCACCTTAGTGAACCCCTGGGCTGGCTGTTGCCCACGGAGCAGCCCTAGGCAGCCTGGGCACCAGGCCTGTACTGTGGAGGATCAAAGTCTGTGACCAATGGCTGACTGCAGTGTTGCTGGCTGGTGTGGCTGGGGATGGTGGCAATGTGTCCACCCCCCTCAGGGGCCTCATGGCTCATTAGAGAGCGAGAGGTTTTTGTTTTTTTTTTTAACTCAGATCCAAGCTACTTTGTCTCTGCACAGACACCTGAAATATTCATCAAAGCGGCTGTGTGGACTGGAGTACGGTGAAGCTGTCGGCAGCAGGATTTGTTGTTTGTTAATTAATAGGCCTACCATCTAGGGCAGTTATGGGCTTACAGAACATGGAGTAGAAAGTACAAGATACCTAAGAGCCCTGGCGTTCCCGTCCGTCCAGCCCCATTATCTTATGCTCTCTGTGTGGGCCATGACCGCTGGCTGCACGTGGGGCTTGGTGATTGCCAGCGGATGTCGTCTAGGGACAGGACAAACACCCCACAGGCCCTTCCCAGTGACCAGCCTCTACTTCCTGACAGGCTCTCTTCCATTGCAGGAGAACCCTTACCTGTGCAGTAACGAGTGCGATGCCTCCAACCCGGACCTGGCCCACCCACCCCGGCTTATGTTTGACAGGGAAGATGAGGGACTGGCCACCTATTGGCAAAGCGTCACGTGGAGTCGCTACCCCAGTCCACTGGAGGCCAACATTACCCTCTCCTGGAACAAGAGCGTGGAGCTGACAGACGACGTGGTGATGACTTTTGAGTACGGCCGGCCCACGGTCATGGTCCTCGAGAAGTCCCTGGACAACGGCCGCACCTGGCAGCCCTACCAGTTTTACGCAGAGGACTGCATGGAGGCTTTCGGCATGTCTGCCCGCCGGGCCCGAGACATGTCACCCTCCAGCGCCCACCGGGTGCTCTGCACGGAGGAGTACTCACGCTGGGCAGGCTCCAAGAAAGAGAAGCACGTGCGCTTTGAGGTGAGGGACCGTTTCGCCATCTTTGCCGGCCCTGACCTGCGCAACATGGACAACCTGTACACGAGGTTGGAGAGCGCCAAGGGCCTCAAGGAGTTCTTCACCCTCACTGACCTGCGCATGCGCCTGCTGCGCCCCGCGCTGGGCGGCACCTACGTGCAGCGAGAGAACCTCTACAAGTACTTCTACGCCATCTCCAATATAGAAGTCATCGGCAGGTAAGGCCCGGGGCCACTGGGGTGTTGTCACTCGGGATGCCAACTCTTTCCTGGAATGTTGTCACCTGGTTACCTGGATGTCACATGTTTCTAAGGATACCTGGTTTGTAGGGATGTTAGGTGATATTTGGAATGTCACCTGGTTCTAGAGATGTCACCTGTTGCCCGGAATGTCACCCGGTTCTAAGAATGCTACCTGGTTCCTGGGGGATGTTATCTGATATCTGGGATGTCACCTGGTACCTAGAATGTCACCTTGTTCTCAAGATGCCACCTGGTTTCAAGGAAGTCACCAGGCCTTGGCATAATTGGGGGCACTTGTGTGGGTGCTAAATGCCTGGCGGGGCAGAAGGTTCTGCACCATCCAGGAAGTTTGTTTATAAATAGATTTGACCACCTCCTCTTGGTGGGGAGGCCTGGTAGCACTCAAAGAAAGAATAAGCAGGCTACCAAGATGAGACTTGATAGCCTATGACCATATAATGGGGGAGGAGGTCCCCCTTGGTCATAGACCTCGTGGAGGGGAATAGGGTGAAAGCGGGAGGGAGGGAGGAATGGGAGGATACAAGTGAGGGGATAACAATTGAGTTGTAATCTGAATAAATTAATAAAAAAAAGAAAAAATTAAATAAATAGATGCTATGCAGGCTTTAGGAGAGGCTCTCGTTACCACCAGTGGGATGGGGAAGCCGAATCTGTTTCCCTCTGGACCTTGGGGTGCTTAGATGAGTCAGGCTTGGCAAAGGGCTCACAGCAGTGCCCAGCATGGAATACGTGCTGTTTTAAAATGGAATAAAATGAATGGTAGCTAAAGGAATGGCACTAGAGGGCTGGAGCAGGCTGACGGGGCAGTGCGAGGCCTGGGGATGACGAGGCCTGACAGGGGCAAAGGGAGCACCCGGAGCCCCATCGGGGCCTTTGTGTGCGTCTCCATAGCTGGTTTGTGCTGCCTGGCCTGGGGAAAGCCACTAGCTGCTCCGTGTGACTGGTTTTGTTTTGTTTGTTTGTTTTGCTTTGCAACTTAAAAAAAAATTTTGAGAAATTTATACACATGAGACTATATTTGCATCAATTCTACCCCTTTTTAACCCACATCCCCACCCCCTTTTGTAAAACACACAGCATGCCCGTGTTGTTTCCATATTTAGGGCAGGATTGGGAAGAAGGGTGTGGTGGCATGGAGCAGGGAAAGCCTGGGGCAGTGCCTCCCTTTGCCTGGTGTGTGAGGGCCCGGGGGGTGGGGTGGGGTGCCTCTCTCTGTCGCAGTGTGTGTCTGCGTTCCTTTCATGTTGAGTTTGTGTGTAGATTCCAGAGATGGAGACAGAGGTGAGCCAGTCAGAAGTAGAGTCAGGTTCAAAGCTGGCAGAAAGACAGAAGCAGGTGTGCATGTGTGACCTGTGCTGCGGGTGCCTGGCAGGTGTGCACGTGCAGCCTATGCTGTGGGTGCCTGGCTCCTGGTACTTACCCACTCAGGAACAGGGCATTTCACATCTGGAGTATAGTCAGGTGCAGTGGTGCACAAATGTGATCCCAGCACTCAGGGAGGCAGAGGCAGGCGGATCTCTGAATTTGAGGCCAGCCTGGTCTACAAAGCGAGTCCAGGCTACACAGAGAAACCCTGTCTCAAAAAAAAAAAAAATCAAATCTGGAGTGTGCTGGAAGCCATCTCTAAGATGGCCACTGTCGTCATTCTTTCCCGGTTGTGATAAATGCCCTGAAAGGGGCCTGGAGCGATGGCTTAGTGGTTAAGCGTACTCCTTCACAGGGCCCAGGTTTGGTTCCCAGCATCCACACAACTCCAGTTCATGGGCATCTGATGCCCTCTTCTGGCCTATACGAAACACATGCATCCATGTAGGCGAAGCACTTGTATGTAAAAATAAGTAAATCTACAAAAGATTTTAAAGTGCCCTGACAAGAGCAACCTAAGGAAGAAAGGGTTTATTTTGGTTCAAAGTATTGCAAGCGCATCGTGGTGGGGAGGTCAAGGCTGCGTGTTGGTTATCAGTGGTCCCCACCCTTCCTAGTGCTGCGACGCTTTACTACAACTCCTCACGCTGTGCTCACCCCCGACCATAACATTATTTTCTTTGCTACTTCATAATTGTAATTTTGCTACCGTTACAAGTCATAGTATAAATATCTGTGTTTTCTGATGGTCTTATGTGACCCCCATGAAAAGGTTGTTCAACACTCCCCCAAAGGGGTCGTGACCCACAGGTTAAGAACCATTGCTGAATATCACGTCCCAGCTGGGGATTCATTGCAGACAGTGATGAGTGCAGGCTGCCTCTCAGCTCCCTTTCACCACTTACACAGTCCAGGATCCCAGGCAAGGAGAGGTTGTTCCTCAGTGAGTGGGTCTTCCCAGCTCAACCGACTTAAGATAATCCCCACAGGTGGTCGCAGTGGCGCACATTGTTGGTCCCAGCACTCAGGAGGCAGAGGCAGGTGGGTCTCTGAGAGTTTCAGGCCAGCCTGGTCTATATCGGAAGTCCCAGGACAGACAGGGCTACATAAAGAGACCTTGTCTTAAAAAAACAAACCAAGGGCTGGAGAGATGGCTCAGTGGTTAAGAGCACTGGCTGCTCTTCCAGAGGCCCTGAGTTCAGTTCCCAGCAATCACATGGTGGTTCACAACCATCTATAATGAGATCTGGTGCCCTCTACTGGCGTGTAGCTGTGCATACAGACACAGCAGTGTATACATAATAAATAAATCATTAAAAAAACAAAAAAAGAAGGGTAATTCACACACATATGCCCCAGAGTCATGTCACACAGGTGATTCTAGATGGTGGCCCAGCTGTCAACCAACAGGTCAAAAGCGCACACATTTTAGCATTGAGCAGCCAGGTAGGGACTGAGCAGCAGCCCAGGCCCTCAGGATCCTAGCCTGTTTTCTGTGTCCACTGCTACAAGGGACCCTCATCCCCAGTATTTCTAAGACCCAGCCTTAGAGGACAGAGGGCTCCCTCCTGTCCAGTGGAAGTCAGCAGAGTCACAGGAACCTCTCTTGTAACCTGAGGTTCAAGCCCCCACCCCTACCCTCACCCCCACCCCCACTCCATCCCCATCCCCATATCTGGTCCTCTCTTTCACATCTGTGACAAGACTAGGGTCACCGGGAACCGCTGTCTCTATGGCAGGGTATCGCGGCGGTGGCGGGGCAGTCCCAGCACTCCTTTGGCATCCAGCCTTTGTGGGCACAGGGATTCTCTGTCGTGGTGGCAAAAGCGTGGCAATCAATTCACAGATAGGGCTTCAGGTGGCTGGTTGGCAGGAAAGCGGCAGCTTCGTTATTGATTAATTAGGTCTAGTTAGACGGCAGGTGTGGGAGCCAACAGAGGAAGCCCCTGAAGTTCCCAGGTTCTAGGGCTTTCTTATTCCATGCATCCGCCTCCCCCTATGACCTGCTGCCAAAATAACAGCAAATAATCCGTGCCCCCCCCCCCCCGTTCAAAGGGGTATTGAGGGTATGAGCGCCCACAAGCCCAGGTTGGAACATTGAGCAAGGTACACTTAGTCCCGGCCCATGGAGCTCACCCTGCAGGGCCAGTGTTCCTCACAGCTCCTGCCTTCTCAGCTGAACTAACTGTCAGCCAACCAGGATCCCATGCCAGACTCACCCAAGGTCAAGCAAGCCTCACACAGCTTTCCGTAAGGAGGCGTTGGCCTTGTGGACTCCTGGGTTCCCATCCTAGCTCTGACTCCATCCCTGTAACGCTGCAGGAGTACCTACAAGGCAACGTCCCCACCTCCCCTCCGAAGCCTAGAGCTTTTTGTTTCACTAGTGGGTCCAGGCTCTGCACACATCAGCAATTACAACTTTAAGGAGGGAGCAGGTGGCCGGGGGCGGGATCAGGATGGCAGAGGCACCTGGTGGGGGTCTCAGGGATTAAGGAGCTAGTACAAATGGGCACCAGGGTGTGCAGGGCTGCAACAGAAGGGTTGCACCAGGAGCTAAGAGTGAAAGCCAGTCACCAGCACCCTGGGGCTCTGGCTTCCTGCAGCCCCGTCCCCGGGGCTTGTTCCTAGAACGCTGGAAGGAGGTGGGAGCTATTTTCTCCTGCGTGTGGGGGAGCTCAGGTACAGAGTCTGGGCAGGAGAGGCTGCCTTTAAACTGCAGGGAATCTGGGCCAATAGCTGAGTTGGAACTGGAGTGAGATCATCCGGGCTCCTGTGGAGCAGGAATGTACATCCTGTCCCCGCAGCCTGAGCCTCACCCGAAATTCTCAGGGGAGTCTTATAAGACCCACCATGAATCGGCTTCCGCCTGGAAGCTGGCAGCGAGGTCCAGAAAGCCCAATACTTGCAAAGCCCGTCCAGTGAGCTGAGGGACGAGGAGAGACTCCAGGAAATGAGCTGCCAGTTGGAAACCTGCCCGAGCCTTCTTTTCCTCATCTGCAATATGGAGCCATAGAAGTCATCTCCCCAGCATGTGTGAGCTGTTGATGAGATTACAGTGTGTCCCCTTCCTTCTCTTAGAGGGCAGGGGAGCAGGGAGGCAGAGGCAAGGACAGAGATGCTGGGGAAGATGTCCTGGTCATACCCAGGCCAGGCCATGGCCTCCAGGGCTGGGGACCATTGGGAGACAATGTCATCAGAGGCAGTAGGGAAGAGGGTAGCCTGTGGAGAAATGTGTAAGACTGAGACCTTTAGAGCGATCTCTAGTCTATTTTCAGAGTCTCTACTGAGAGATGGAGTCCGTTGTCAATGTAAATGCATAGGAATTTATTGAGCTGACGCAACAGGGTCTGCCAAGCTCTTTCGAGTTGGAGACCCTCAGAAGCAGAGGCACGGGCCTTTTATAGGTTTTAGATAAAGAAATTGGTTTTACAGCATGTGATTGGTTGAAGCAGTCACAGGGGGTGTTAGGAACTTTTTTTAGTTGGGAGGGGTAAGTACATTTCTGGGAAAGTGGAAATTTTAAACACAAGCTCGCTGTCTTTGAGTTAAGCTGGACTCTCAGCACAGGAGGGCTGTCCTTGAGACAAACTGGACTCTCCAAGCAAATAAGATTTACAGACTTTGGCCTTAATGGGGGTCCTAAAGGGAGGACCGGGTAGGCCAGCTTTTACATTTTCCCAGACTTTGGCCTTAATGGGGTCCTTAAGGAGAGGGGCCTGGTTTTTCAAATGCAGTCAGCCAGCCCCTTGAAACACAGCAGCAGACTAGGGAAGACACACAGCAGACACCTGTGTGCGACCTCTTGCTCTTTAAGAACCAGCATCGTCTTCCAAAGTCTTTGAAAACCCTGTCCGCATGAAACAAAATGCCCCTGCAGCGCAGCACTGACAGCCCAGGGCCCCTTGCAGCTGTGACAGGAGCCACACAAGCCCCTGACAGGGCTGACACAGTGAGGGCTGTTCCCACCAGTCAAAGAGAAGTGGGAGGCCATCCAATTCCTACTGCCAGGCTCTACCCTGGAGGCACATTTTTCTACCCAGAAAACATATATAGGCTCCAAGGAATCTGCCATACTGGGGTCTTTTTTTTTTTTTTTTTTTTTTTTTTTTTTTTTTTTTTTTGGTAGTGGTGGTGGTGGTGAATTTGAGACAGGGTTTCTCTATGAGTCCTGGACTCACTTGATAGACCAGGCTGGCCTAGAACTCACAGAGATCTGCCTGCCTCTCTTTAATCCTGAGTGCTAGGATTAAAGGTGTGTGCCACCCAGCACCATACTGGGCTTTTATAAGCTGGGGGCAGAAAAGGAACAGGCTCTCTCTTCAGCAGGCCTAGTGCCCGGTGTTGGCTGTGTTCTGTCCTCTTTTGCCCTGGAGGGATCCAAAACTTTTGAGAAGGAAAAGGACCTGTTTGATCCCAGAGTCTTCACTGAGCTTGGTGGGCAGCTCTCACTGTAGGCTCTGGGCCACACCCGCCCTGGGCTTCTCCTCCCTTGACCCGCTCGCCTCTCTTGCCTCCCTGTCTTTTTCACAAACCTCCTGTCCCTATTGATTGCCAGTAACTGGAGGTGCAGTCACAGGACAGGAATAGAAATGACAGAGAGGAGAAAACCTCTGCGGGGCAGGCAGCGTGAGGCAGCAGGGAAGGAAGGCGCCTTTCTACTCACACCATGCCCCTGTCCCCCTTGACTCCCCATGGCAAACATGGATGGGAAGAGAACCGTGGGAGGCTGGGGCGGGGGACGGAGCTGTCCCTCAGTGCTAGTGACCATCATTTACAGAGCACATCTTGAAGGCTAGCGCCCCGCCCACCCATCCTTTCTGAGGTTTCTTCATTGAGCCCTGCTCCACTAGGATCTTTGTCCCCATTACTTAAATGGGAAACTGAGGCCTAGAGGTTAAGAAATGCATGGGGCTGGGTGGGGTAGCACAAGCCTTTAGTCCCAGCACTCAGGAGGCAGAGCAGATGGGTTTTTGTGAGTTTGAGGCCAGCATGGTCTAAATAGTAAGGCACTATCTCAACTAAAAGAGGAGGAGGGCTGAGTGTAGGCACACCCCTTTAATCCCAGCACTCAGGAGGCAGAGGTAGGCACATATCTGTGAATTCCAGGCTATCGTGGGCTACATAATGAGTTCTAGGACAGCCAAGGCTATGTAGAGAGACCTTGTCTAAGAAGAAAAAAGGAAGGAGAAAAGAAAAAGAGATGTTGTATACACCTGTTAGATGGCTAAAATGAGGGAAACAGAACAATCGGCATTGCTCATGGGAATGTGAAATGGCCCCTAAAAATGCTGAATACAGAATTAACATGTGACTCGGTGATTGATTCTCCTTCTGATCCACCCACAAGAATCTAAAGCAAGGTCCTAATAGGTACCTATGTACCCGTGTTATACCAGCAGGCTCGCCACAGCCGGTGATGCAAGCAGCCCAAGTGTCTTTGGGGAGATAGGTAGGTAAATGCAAGGTAGTCTACACATGTGGTGGAATATTATAATTTCCTTATAAAAGGACAGAGCAGTGTGTGGTGGTGCAGCTCTACAACCATAGTATTAAGGAGACAATGGAAAAAGGATTCTGAGTTTAAGGCTAGTGTGTGTGTGTGTGTGTGTGTGTGTGTGTGTGTGTGTGTGTGTGTGTACCTGGAGTCTATCCTCAGAACCACACAAAAATGAAAATGGATGGATGGGTAGGTGGGTAGATAGATGGGTGGGTGAATGGATGGATAGAGAGGTGGATGAGTGAGTGGGTGGGTGGGTGGGTGAGGGGGTGGGTGGGTGGGTGGGTGAGGGGGTGGATGGGTGGGTGGGTGAGGGGGTGGATGGGTGGATGAGTGAGTGGATGGGTGGGTGGGTGAGGGGGTGGATGGGTGGGTGGGTGAGGGGGTGGATGGGTGGGTGGGTGAGGGGGTGGATGGGTGGGTGGGTGAGGGGGTGGATGGGTGGGTGGGTGGATAAGCAGCTGGCTTCCCATATTGTACTGTCCAGGTAAGAATCTTGTCAGGTGTGACCGCTGAGAACAAGAGACCTAACCTGTCAGTCCTCCTTCCCACCTCTGTAGAACGGAGGCAGTGGCTGTGAGGTTTAAAGGAGCTTGTCCCTGAAGGGTGTGTAAAGTGCTTCTGGGGAGTAGGAGCCAGCATCCGCTGCCATGGGCAATGAGGAGGAACCCTGGGTTGCAGGGTGTCAGAGGGTCTTGTACCTGCATCTGGGGACTCTTAGGAAGGCAGAAGGTCTGAAGACTGCAAGAAATGTGTTCTTAGATTTTACTATGTGAGGTCTGCTCAGGAAAGGGCTCCTGTGGAACTCATATCAAAAGGGCCCTGACCCTCCAACATCTGTACAGTCTCTGGACAGGCAATCTGGCTTCTGTTTTGCATTCTCTTATTATTTATTTAGTGCATGTGGTTGGTGTGTGCACACTTGTGCGTGTGTTCATACGTGTGTGTGTGTGTGTGTGTGTGTGTGTGTGTGTGTGTGTGTTGTGATTAAAAATACCCTGATTTAAAACAACTTGAAAGAGAAAGGATTCCCGTTAGCTCACAGGTCAGGGCTAGGGTCCATCACGCGGGAAGTCAAGGCAGCAGGAGCTTGGTCACATGGCACCGTAGTCAGGAAGCAGAGAGAGATGGACGCATGTGACATATGTAGTCCAGGATCCCTGCCCACAGAGTGGTCCTGCCTGCCAGGTGGGTCTTCTCTCACTACCTGTCATTCCACATAGGCTCCTCGAAGCTTGTAACTGTCCACAGGTGCCCAGAGCCTCCTTTCATGGGTGACTCTAGATCTATCAGGCTGACAACACTCGCTGTCATTAACTGTCTCTCACCCACCCTCCTGGCCTGAGCCTTCTTCCAAGGAGGACGTGTATACTCGCCTCTAACCTGTCGGAGTTGGGGGCACGGGGTCAGGCTGAGTCTCCTGCGTCAGGGCCTGTAGGCTCCTGGGGCCCGTCTGGTTGATGGGCTCTGTCCATACACTGGATGGGGTGGACCTACCTTCTTCAGAGAGGAACTAAGAGCCTAGGGCTTGGCTAGGATGCCAGGATGTTAGGGTGTCTCACAGTTGTTCTTGCCGGCACTGGTACCTGCCCGGGCTCCCTGGTCCATTGTTTCTGAGTTCCCCTCTGACCTTTCTCACTCCTTGTCAATTCACCCTCATTTCCTCGGGCACCATATTGGCTTCCATTGCGATGACAAAATGCCACAGCCTGGAACGTTGACACCTCAAGAGCTTTTCCATCCTACCTTGGTGACAGGACACCTAGGTGCCAAGTTCTCTGAGGCCTGAGGGCAGCCTTGGCAGTCTTTGTGTTACTGCGGATCCCTCCTCCCAGCCTGCTTCTCTCTGAACCCTGCCTGGTCTTTCCCTCTGCCCTGTCATTATAAAGATTCTGAGCAGGCCTGGAGAGATGGCTCAGCACTGGCTGCTCTTCCAGAAGTCTGGGTTCAATTCCCAGAACCCACATGGCAGCTTACAAGTGTCTGTAACTCCAGTTCCAGGGGGTCCAAGACTCTCACACAGACATATATGCAGGCGAAACGCCAGTGCACATAAAATTAAAAAAGAAATAAATACATTAGGACCCGTGTATGGTGCCACACACCTTTGATCGCAGCACTCAAAAAAGCAGGGGCAGGTGGATCTCTGAGTTTGAGGCCAGCCTGGTCTACAAAGAGAGTTCCAGGACAGCCAGGTACATTACCCAGAGAAACTCTGTCTCGAAACCACCCCTCTCCCCCCAAAAAAAGATTCTGAGCATGGGACTTGGGGTTCAGACTCACCCTATCCAAGATGGCATCATCCTATTCAGTTAAGATAGCCATGTGTTCGCGGAAGTCACGTGAGGTGACAATGGTAGAACTTAACCCATGCTGTCACCTACAATCTGCTGGGTGCGACAGGTGTTGCAGGTCAAAAGCTTTGAGGTGCTGACACCCTAAAAGAAAGAGTGCTGGGACAAACCAAAGCCACATATGGGAGCTGAACCCATGCAGTCAGGAGGTGACCTCCAAGGAGCCACTGAAGGGAAATGGGGGAGGGGAGCCATTCCCAGCAAGGGACAGCAAGTGCAGAGGCGTTGTCTAAGATGGGTGCAAGAGGTCCTAAGGACTCAGCAACTGGGTGACAGTGGCTGAGATGTCTTGAGTGGGTGCAAGAGAGAAGCTCTGTAGGCAGAACTGGGTGGCAGTGGTTCCTGAAGGTAAGGGGAGGCATTGGTTTTGGTGGCAGCCTGGGGGGGAGGGGAGGTGGGGCTGTGGGCTTTGAGCAGCATGGCCTGGCTTCTGATCTTAGTGACAAAGGCAGAGGGGCACTGGGAGAGCGTGTGAGAGCAAGCCCCACAGCTGCTGTGTCCGGGTCTGATGGTGGACGGTGGTCACGGAGGGGGCAGGGAAGCAGCCGCCTCAGGATGGCTTCTGTGGAGTTAGCAGGTGAGAGGCAAGAGGAGGGCTTCCCAGGAGACTCGTAGGCTTCTGACTTGAGGTGCTGTGGGTATGAAGATTCCACCTAGTCAAAGAGAGACAGTTGGAGGATGCATGGGCGCGCTGTATGAACATGGTCCTGTGTTAAAGAAAGCAGTCAGGAGAGTGGGAGAGAGAAATGTGGCATGGGGGAAGCCTTGAGATCTTGGAGGAGAAGGCAAAATACAGAGGTATAGAGACACTTAAGGGTCGTCTCAGAGGAAGTGACCCAAAGGTGGGTTCATCATCCGAGAACCCACAGGTTAGCTCACGTCGGCACACACTGTACTCGGCTCAAGGGAAGGGGTCCTTGGCAGCTGCAGGGAGTCGGTATTTTGTCATCTGCGAATGGGGGGCTTCATCTGGCTTCCTGATGGATGCTAACAGGGTTTATCAGTGAGTCTGCAGAGGTGATGTATATCGGCGCACTTAATAGAAAAGGGCTTGCACAGAAGCCCAAATTTGATTTAGCCAATGAACTCAATTGCCAGCCATCAGCTCTGAGAGGAGCCGCGTCTGTCCATGTTACTTTGGCATCGTCCAGCCTCTCTGTTCACTGTGGCCTCTCAGCCTGCAGCTAAACATCACTTCCTCCTTCCTGGGGGCTCGGGTCTTGTTGGCAGTGTCCTTTAGACCCTGTCAGTGTCAAGTTCTCCATCTGGGACTTCTGTCCAGCTGGTTGCCTGGACATCCAGTTCCTTCCAGCTCCCTGTGGTCACGGTCACAGATGTGTCGTGCCCTCCAGCCCTTTGGCTCCTTCAGTTTCTCTCTTGACCTTTCTCTTGCTTTACGTGCAGATGACCTGTCCCCAATATCACAGGGCCCACCAAAGATTGGGGCTCCCCACCCACCCAGACCACAGGTCATGAGTGTCATTGTCCTGGGTTCAAGCTGGATACCACCCCACCTTGCGCCCCACCCCCACCCCACCCTTCACCCAGCCAAACCCCTGCTCCCTGTAGACCCCATGAGTCCCTCAAGAAGTGTCCTGGTGACCTTTTTCTTCTTATCCTGTGGAGCCACCACCTTGCCAGACGACACAGAATTGGAGTCTGCCTTGTCATAACCAAAGACCCAGTGCGATTTTTCCCCCAAGTAGAAGAGCAATGTTTTGCCTGGTGAGAAAAAGGAAGGCACCACTGGCTGCCTCAAAACACTAGCTTTGCTTCCAACTTTATTATCCAAAGGGTCAGAACCCATAACTCTGCCCTTCGCTCGCCTCCTGTGTGACAACGGGTGGGCAGTAGGGAGAGAAGAGGCTTTGGGGACCAATTATACAGAACAGAAGCTGCTTCACAAGGGGACAAGGTGGGCTCTCCCCTGCTTTCCACATGGGTACCCCATTTTGGAGATGTAGCTGTGCATAATTCCCTTGGGGCTTAGCCCTTCATCGGGAGTCAGCCCTGGGGCCCTCTCCTGCCCATTTCCAGCACCCCATGTTCTATGTTCACCCAAACTCCCTGCCGCCTCCTCTTTGCCCCAAGGAGCGGCTGACATCACTCACTGGCTTGGGAGCTGACCTACATTTCGCAGCCCTCCAGTCTGGGAGTCGCTCCAACACCCGTTTCTCTCGCCCAGAGGAGGGAAGGACCAGCTCACGATTTTTGTGGCACACTGGTGCCAGGCTGGGGCCCAGATGGTGCCCCCTACTGGTAGCTCCTGGGCATTGCCTGATCCTTGCTGCTGAGCAGGGCATGCTTGGACCTGGCACCAGCCAGAATCCCTGCTGTCCTCCATGTGGCTGTCAGGCATCTAGCAGGGCCTGCCACGTGTCCTCAGAGCTAGGCTTGTCTGGCTTGTGCCTTCCCCAGGAGGTGAGCCTGGCCCTGACTTGGAACCGTCATGTTCTCCAGGGGCTGACTTAGGACTTACTCACTTTAGGAAAAGAAAAAAGGGTGGGGGACAAGATAGATTAGACCACTGAGACCCTATGCCTATGGGATGCATGAGGCTAGAATTCAGCGGATGAGTGGGTACACCCACGGGAAGCTAAAAGGAGGCACAGGCCAGGGCAGAGGGCATGTCTTGTCACATGGTAAACAAGGGTAGCTGGTGAAATATAAGGCGCCTTCTTAGATTCAAGTCTTAGATTAACAGGAAGTAGTGCTTAGTTTCATGGGACACATTTATATGAACATGTATTATTTATGTGAGATTCAAATACACCCTTGTATCCTGTGCTGCTGTTGTTAACATGGAGTTTCCCTGCCAGCACCACCGCCCCCCCTAGCACCCCCCCCCCATGTTTCCCAGGCTGGCTTCAGACCTTTGACCACCCTCCTGCCTCTTGTAGCAAGGAAAACAGGCACGCCTCCCAGCTCAGGCAGCAACCAATGTCTTCCTTCGCTATCCCTGACACCTACAGAGGCTCAGGACTCCACCCCATAGGGGACCCTACAGACCTCAAGCCAGTCACACCTGCTCTGGTGTTTGCTGGCCACTGAGACATTGGGGGGCTGTTCGTTGGGGCAACCAGGAACGACTGGGAAGTCCAGCGTTCTCACCCCCCACTGGCCTCTGTGCTTGTTGGCTGTCAGCCACAGCGAGTGTTACTTTTCTGAGCCCAGCCCTCTATTCCCATAGCAAGAGCCTGCTGCCAGGTCCCAGGCCACCGGCCACCCAGACACTGGCCATCGTGTTTGCGTAGGACTGGCGCCGAGAGTTTGAGTTTTTCCTCTCTCCTCTTCCCTCCTTCCTTCCTTCTTCCTCTTTCCTTCCTTCCTTCCTCCTCTCCTCCTTCTTCCCTCCCTCCCTGCATCCCTCCCCTGTCTTCTTCCTTCCTTCCTCCCCGCTCCCCACAGAAGCCAGGTGCTTACTAGGTAGCCAGGCAGTGTGCTAGGCACTTAGGAAACTTTAAATGACTGAAAAAAAATCCAAGGTCTGATCCAAGCGCTTCTTTTGTAACTGAGACCCAGAGAATAACCCTTCAAGGTCACCCAGAGAATTAACCACAAGGTCTGGGCCAGAAGGTGGCTGCTGAGCCAGCACCGAGAGCACACCCACCCCCAGCCCTCGGTCCCCACCACCGAGAGCACACCCACCCCCAGCCCTCGGTCCCCACCACTGAGAGCACACCCACCCCCAGCCCTCGGTCCCCACCATCCCAGCAGTGAGAAGGGGACTGGTGGCTCCACCTGCCCCTGGCAGGTCCTGCGGCCTGGCCCACCCTGTGCTTTTTCTACATGATTAAATAATGTATTCTGATGGCTGAGTTGAGAAGAACTTAGCAGTAAAGAAAGGCAGCCCAGGCCATGGTTTCCTAGTGAACTGGTGGTTCTCAAAGTCAAAATCAGTTAAGAGACCCTTGGGAGAAATGACTCCTGGATGACGGACAGGCCTCGGAAACAAGAGTGCAGCCAGCGGCCGGGGCCACCCACGGTGTCTGTCTATGTGCTCTGCCTGGCGGTCCAACACAGAGGACCCAGGCCGCACGACTCCTCCACAGCCCTCTGCTGCCCCCCCTGGCACCCCCCCCCAGAGACCTGAGTAATGGCCTTGACCTGTAGAGCTTCTGCCTTCTCACCCAGGAAAGGGGGGAGAGGGAAGGAGTGGGGTCTTGTGGGTGTTTTCAGGATTTGGTTAATACTGCAGGTGCTGGGGGGGGAGGGTAGCGGCACTCTGAATCACTCACATGCTTGCTTATTTATTTTCCTTACTTCATCTCCCAAGGGTCTTCTAGATTAGGAAAGAAAAGTCACAGGACAAAGGCTTGAGCTGGAAGAAGAGTGTGTCTGTGTCTCGGGTGGGGTGGAGCAGCTGCGCATTGGAGCTCATGTCTGTCTGAGAGCCAGCCAATTAGACCTCGGACGCCAGAAATGGAATCAGTATTCATCGAACGTGTATTTTTTAACTGCTCCCTCCCCCTCCTCTTCTTTTGAGACGGGGTCTTGTGTAGACCAGGCTGGCCTCCAACTCTGCAGGTAGCTGAGGATGACCCTGAACTTCTGATCCTCCTGCCTCCACCTCCTCAGGACTGGGATAACTCTCACGCACCACCTTCTGCAGGGCCTAACAGATTAGGGTAAAGGTCAGCATTCTTTCCTATGGCTACCACAAGTAAGGGGCCAGCAAGAACCGGGGATCAGGGCCACCACCTCCCAGGCTCTGGGAAAGGACGAGAAAGGAACTAGCCCCCATGAGTGGGCACCTACTGTGTGCAGAGAGCTTTGTGTCACGCCAGCCTTTCATACGTGTGCATGCAGTGCCTGTCCATCAGTCCTTCACTCACTGTGGCCAGCATCACTGGTTTCCATGACAACCCAGACACAAGGGATTTGTGCGCCCATTCTACAGATGAGCAAATGGAAACCCAGCTTGGCTGATAACACATGTACCTGTGCTGGGCAGAAGCCCCGCCCACCACTGCACCTCTCAATGTCTGCCTTGGCTCTAGGGCCACTGGGTGGTCAGCCATGGAGAGCAGCTGTGGGTCTGGCTGACTATTGCACTCCAGACTGGTACCACCTTTGGCTCACAGTGCTTCTGTGGCCTTCCCAGGCCTGTTTCCCCATCTGCATATTTGGGTGGGTAGTGCAAAGAGCTCGCAGGTTGGTTCTCACTCAAAGTGGGACCTTCAGGGCCAGCTGCCTTTGCTCAGAACCTTCGAAGGCCAGAGAAAACAAGTGTCTGATGGAAAAGACGTTGCCACTCAGCCTGTTCTGGGGTTTCCGCCACTCACGTGACTCACTCACCTCGGCTCTGCTGGACCGAGCTCACATGCTATGCACGCACCCGTTTAAAGCGGGATTCAGTGCCCTTTAAGATTCACAGGGGGCTAGTGAGATGGCACTTACCATCAATCCTAACAACTTGAGTTCAACCTCTGAGTTGCACATGATGAAAGGAGAAAACTGACTTTTGAAAGCTCTTCTCTGACCTCCACACATGCTCCACGGCACTTGCATACACAAAACAAATGTGATTTTTAAAATTTTCCGACTTCATCTACATAGGGAGTTTGAGGCTAGCCTGGGTTACATGAGACCATCAAAAAGAACTTCTCTCAGCTAGGCGGTGGTGGCACACACCTTTAATCCCAGCCTGCTGGAGGCAGAGGCAGGTGGATCTCTGAGTTCGAGGCCAGCCTGGTATACAAAACATGTTCAAGGACAGCCAAGGCTATGTAGAGAAACCCTGTATCAAAAAGCAAAACAAAACAAAACAAAAACAAAAAACAACACAACAGCAAAAAAAAAAAAATCCAACCCAACCCCCTCTCTGTCTGTCTGTCTGTCTGTCTATCTGTCTGTCTCTATTGAGATAGCCTCTCTGTACAGGCCTGACTGGACTGAAACTCACTATATAAACCAGGCTAGCCTAGAACTCACGGATATCCACTTGCTTCTGCCTCCAGAGTGCTGGGATTAAAGTGCGCCAGTACACCTCCTAGCAGGAAATCCTGCTGCCCACAATCCTCACTCTCCACAGTAGCCCAACTGCCCCCCAGGGCAGGTCCGTGTGCCCAGGCAGGTCTCTATGGGCAGTTAGTGGCAACCGACTTATACATTGTATCTGCCTGATTTTGCTCAGCATCATGTTTTCAAGGTTCACCCAGGTGCAGTATAAACCAGCATTCCCTTCTTTTTGTGACAGAATAACACTCTTTTCTCTGAACACGCTACATTTCATGTATCTGTAAGTAGGTATGGGTGGTCTCCGGCTTTGGAAGCAGGAATTCAAAACAAGATTCATTTCTCTTGGGTGTGTATCTGAGAGTATGTAGGGTTGCATTTAACATTTAACACGCATTTTGATCCTTGAATTATCTCAAGCACCCCACCACAGCAAGCAACTCTGAACGTGGTGTTTGCGGCCAATGTGGTGGAGGCATAGCAGGCTGATGGGAAACATGGCTGATGGATGTCCCCCCCCCCAGTCCCCCCCGCCCCCCCCCCCCCCGCAAGAAGTGACACTGTTGTTCAATTTGCCTCAAAGTGTTAGCTCTGTAAAGGAGGCAAGAGCCTTGAGGCAGGGGCCAGGCAGAAGGAGCAGCATGTACGAAGGCCCACAGGGTATCAAGGTCAGAACTCAGGCTAGACAGAGGTAGAGAGAGCGGGAAGGAGAAGGTAAGCCCGTGAAGTTCCCCACCCCACCCCACCCCCGCCATCACCGCCACCCCATAGAGGCAAAGCCATCCAGAAGTACTTGCGAAGTCAGGGGGAGTAAGAGCATCTGCCATTAGCTGGGATGGTATAGACCAGTGGTCCTTGGGCAGCCTCCTTATGCCAGGGCTCTCCTGGTCCTCGTGGCACTGCCAACACCAGGATGCCTTCTGTGTTCTGGCAGAAGACAGGGCAGGGCTGGGGCTGGCAGGGTGAGGCCTGAACAGAGCTAAGGTGGTGGGGGGTGGGGAGGTGGGGGGGTGGGGAGGTGGGGGGTGGGGAGGTGGGGGGTGGGGAGGTGGGGGGTGTGCTTCTCAGTTCTGTAGCAGCCACTCCCCTCCTGCGCCACCCAGGCTGCTGGGCTCTAGGAGCCGGCCTTCTGTTAACATGGGTTCGGTCTGTTTCTCAGGTCCAGCTGATCTTTTATGCATTTTTAATAAGCCAAGGTCAATGTTATCACCCAAAGTTGATGGCAATCTTTTCTCTGCGTAGCTGATGTCTAAAAATATCCCCCTCTCAGGCCAGAGGTGTGGAATAAACTCCTGGTTTTCCACAACTGGGTGTTTCCTCTCCAGCCAGCTCAGCAGGGTGTTAAATAAGAATTCAGAAGAAGGGGGAAAATTGAAATTTTGGAGGTCAGGGACACTTTGCAAAACAAATTTCTGTCAAAGTCAAAAAGATGTCTTTCCTGAAGAACTTCCCAGAGGCTTTGGTACACTAATGTGCGTCGTGAACTGGGTTGTTGTGGGTGTCAGGGCACCGTTCCAGGCTTGACCAAAGAAGCTCAGGCACGGGACCTTCCTTTACATGGATTTCTGTCACCCTAGGTTCCTGGGGCCCAGTGTTCCCAAGAGGAACACCAGCCTGTGATCCCAACACTCTGGATGTGGAGGGAGGTGGAAACGAGGATCAAAAGTTCCGGTCAGATTTAGCTACACAAGGAATTGGAGGCCGAGGATACACAAGACTGTGTCAGAGGGGAGAAAACTGACATAGAAGAAAGTAGAAATTATTTGTGACCCTGCCCCTCCCTCCACCATCCATTTGTCTTTCTTTTGAGGTTAAGGGTACAGGGGTGTGTGTGTGTGTGTGTGTGTGTGTGTGTGTGTGTGTGTGTGTGTAGTTTGTGGGAAGGGAGGTCAGGTAGGGCTTCACAATGTAGCTCAGGCTGACCCGGAACTCACTTCAGAGCCAAGGATGACTTCAAACTTGTGGTAATCCTCCTGCCTCAGGGCTGATTACAAGCATGAGCTCCCCGTTGGGCTTTACTGTGTCCACTTTGATGTCTTCCTTTGTCATGATCCAAGCTCTATCCTGTGTGAGCCTTCTGACCCCTGGAGTTGGATTCTGGCTCTGTGCCCTCATCTATAAGAGGAAGGTGACAGTGGAGTGTGGAATGCGAACATTTGGGAACTGTAGCCTTCTGCCCTCGCATTCAGAATGTTCCCTGCAGCTGGAAATGGTCCTTGACACATCTATTCATGACTGTGTAATATTTCATCACTTGGATATACAGCACTGGTTTTTTGTTTGTTTGTTTGTTTGTTTGTTTGTTTGTTTTCTGAGACAGGGTTTCTCAGTGTAGCCCTGGCTGTCCTAGACTCACTTTGTAGACCAGGCTGGCCTCGAACTCACAGATATCTGTCTGCCTCTGCCTCCAGAGTGCTGGGGTTAGAGGTGTGTGCCACCATACCCAGCTGGATGAAGGGCATGTTAACTTACAGTGGAATTGTACTCCAATGGAGCCTCATCTGCTGCACACCACAGCCTTAAGCACATTCATGTCTTTCTCGGTGATTAGCCCGGGACGAGGTAGAAGTGCCACACACTAAGCAAGTTCCGTATAAGAGTGTAAACAGAATGGCTCCCAGGGTACGCTCCTGCTCCATCATAAAGTCAAAAGGTTGAGGGAGGAAACGCTGTCAACTGGGGGCCTCCTGTGACTTAATTCCTTTACATATCAGGATAACATGAATACAGGAGGCCATAGAAAGCAGGCCGCCTGGTGGGTATCTGCTGGGGTCTGCCCCAGAAGCTGTCAGCCTGCTGAGGTCTGTTGCTAGTCGGGGTCACAGGCACAGGAAGAGACAAGAAGACATGAGGAAGGATGACAAGGGGTATTCGATATGCATGGTGCAGATGTGAGGAGGCAAGGGGTGCTGGGCCTTCTGGGAGCATATAAGCAATGGCCTATGGGACACAGAGCATCACCCAGGCCAGGCTGGCGAGGGGGGCATGAGGAAGGGGGAAAGGAATTGGCAGACATCTCCCCCAAGCCCATGCAGGGCATAGGGCCCAGGGCCTGGCATGCCACTCCGCAGGTCCCAGAAGTATGGGATGATGCTGTTCACTGGGCATGATGGGGACCCAAGATGGCTGACGACTTCCTGCCTGGGTTTTGGTCCCCCAGAAAACCCATGTGCCCAGAGCAGCCACAGTGCTGTAAAACACCAACTAGCTCCTTGTGCCTCAGTAGGGTGCCCTCAACCACCACCATTCGAGTCTCCTCTCCGTCACAGGAACCTCCTCGTGCTCTTGCTCTTTCTAGAAGGTTCCCCGCTTCTAGACTGTCCTTCAGATTTCAGTTCAGAGACATTTTCTCCTGGAGCCTTTTATCTGCTCCACCCCTGGGGTTGGGAACCCCAGGTCCTTTGGGTAGCACTTCGCACAGCAGTTGGCAAGCATAACTGAAGAGCTACACCCCCCCCCCCCGCCCCCTGCCACTGGCCCTAATACTGCTGCTTATGGGGCAGGTTCACAGACGGGTGGGAAGGCAGCCCCACCCCCCAGTCACCTCCCCCTACAGTGCATGGTATGCTTGCCATCTCATCCTTCTGGGGTGTGGCGGTTCCCACTGTGAACACACTTGCTCATTGAAGTCCAGATTTTGCCAGATTCCCTAGCAGCCTAACATGCATGTATCACAACCTCACAGGGGACGGTCTCTCTGCCCTAAAACGGCCCCATGTGCTATTTGTTTGTCCCCCCATTCTGTCCCTTTTCTCCTGCCACTGCCCCCTCGTTGTTGGCCTTTTATCAGCAGCATCTCCTAGTTAGAGCCGGTGCCCATCAGAGCAGAGACCCCACTCTTTGTTGCCAACCGTTTAACTTATCCAATGCATTTAACACCCCAGCTCAAAGCCTGCTACATTACTGGAGTCCTATAAATATTTTCCTTGCATATTTTAATAAAAATAAGAGTCCACTCATCATACCGGCTACAATTCGCTTTTTCCAAATATTGACACTGTATCTTGGGAGTCTGCCCATCTCAGAATAAGGCACACACACCTGCTCGCCTTCCCACTCCCCACTAATTTTGTGGGTTTGGTTTGGTTCTCTAGGCAAAGACTCTCTCTATATATAGTCTTGGCTGACCTGGAACTTGAGATCTCCTGCCTCAGCCTCCTGAACACCAGGGATTGTAGGTGCGCACCATCACGTCTAGCTCTCTCTTTAACTTTGGCCGGTGAAGAACATCACATTTTCCTCTGCTCCCCAGCCCCCCCCCCACACACACACAAGAGAGCCTCCTGCTCCAGCCTCCATCTGGGGTTCTCTTTTCCTTAGTGTTTCTGCTATGTGGCCCTTCTCTCACTCAAAAGCCACTCTCAGCTGTTCCATAACTGCCCTTGTAAATATTTCTGGATTTCTCTAAAAGACAGAGACCTTGAGACAGCATCGTGACAGCTGATATGCGCTTAGTGTAAACACCTTTGGTATTGATTGCCATGTGTCCTCCAGGCACAGCTGGCGTTCGTCTGAGTGTGTTCCCACCAAGGCCCAGCCAGGTACACACTCGGTCCCGGGTTGACACGCCTTTGAGGTTCGCTGGGGTCCCCCGCCCTTCACAGCCATCACCACCATCCACCATCCGTCTTCTGAGCAGCCGGTCCCTGCCAGCACCTTCTGGGCTGCATCCCACTTGGTGGCATTTAGTGTGTTGCTCTGTTTTCTGCATTTCTAGTCCAGCTTTGGTGTGATTCAAATTCCATTCCAGTGGTAAGTGGTCTTCCGGAAAGTTCCCGCTCTGGTTGTGTCACCTGCGACGTTCTGGGCTGTCGTGGCTCAGTGCCAGGAGCCCTCCGTTCTTAGGGTCTTCAATTCTTTTTTTTTTTAGGGTCTTCAATTCTATCATGAAATACTTCTATAAAAAGCAATGTCCCTTCATCAACTTCAGGTTACCCCGAGCGAGGTAGAGCTTATGAAAGACAGGCAAAATTCATGCTTATCACTTTCCTTTTATTTACCAGTTTGCACAATGATAAGGTGCCTATGAATATTTGAATAAATGCTGAATAATACATGTGTGGGTGAATTGACAGGGCTGAGGGGCTGGGGTTCTCTCTGTCACCCTCAAGCACCTGGGTCTGCAGTCTTCAGCCAGAGCTCTGTATGCACAGGTGTGCTGGAACATGGTTCGCTGCCTGTCACCCGCTACCCACCTCGGTGAAGAGCTAAGGTGGGCATAGGGGTGTGGCTTGCCGGGTCAAGTGTTTACCTAGTGTTCACAAAGCCTTGGGTTAAATCTCCAGTGCACACACATGTGTGCGCGCACGCACAGGCACACACACAAACTTTAAAATGGATATGATAACCAATATCTGTACTCTTAGCACTTGGGGGGCTGGATGTGGGAAAATCAGAAGTTCAAGGTCACCCTTAGCTATGAAGCTAATTCAAGGCCAGCCAGGGCTATGTGAAATGCTCTCCCAAAAGATTTAAAAAAAAAAGAATAAAAAGGAGTTATGGCAATCAGATTGCTGAAACATCTGGAATAAGGAGTCTCTCCCCATCCAAAAGCAGAAGTCTAGGAATCCGGCCACGGAGAGCAGCCAGACCCTCACAGGATCCAGAGCACCCTGGCTGGGAGGGGTCTCCGAACCATGGGAATGGAAGTCTGGACTCTCCCTGAAGGACAGTCTGAGTGTGCATTGGACCACTGGCCTCCAGAGTCCCTTCTAGGGCAGCTCAGCACAGACCTGGCCACTCCTGCTCCGGAGTTCTTGCCTTCAGCAGAGGCCAGGCGGCCCGCCCTGGAGCTAGCTCACTGACCTCCTCCGTCTTCTGGTCTCCTCAGGTGTAAATGCAACCTGCATGCCAACCTGTGCACAGTGCGCGAGGGCAGCCTGCAGTGCGAGTGTGAGCACAACACCACGGGTCCCGACTGTGGCAAGTGCAAGAAGAACTTCCGCACACGGGCCTGGCGAGCTGGCTCCTACCTGCCGCTGCCCCATGGCTCTCCCAACGCCTGTACGTATGTAGCCTGTCCAGCAGCAGACCTCATCCTGTGCTCACAACTGTAGCTCACACGTGCAGATGCTCGCGTATGTGCGTGCATGCACACACAAACGCACAGAGGAGGGAGGGGGCAGCTGGTGTGGGGACACACACGTCTTCTATGACGCACTTGCAGCCCTGGTCACAGGCAGGCCAACCTTCCTCCCATCTCCTCTGTACTCTGTGGAGGTACAGGGGTACAGCTGAACGCACCCTCACAAGGATGCTTATGGGATATATGTCACATGTCACATGGTGCTTCTGGCACACCGCTTCCCCAGCCCAGCCGCCGGCAGTCAAGTGTTAACACCCACATGGTGCAGAAGTGTCTTTTGAGACTCTTGTCTGAGCCCCTGCTCTCAGCCCAGTCTAGTCCCCCACTTTCCTCAGCCATCAAGGGAAGCATGTGAGAATTTTACCCACACAGGTCTGCATCATGAGCAGCCTTTGAGGAACTTCCAGAAGAGGTCTCATGAAATCACAGCTCCCACAAGTCTCTGGGCCGCAAGCAGAGGGCAGCCAAGGCTAGCTTCTTAAACCCCTGACACGTGAAATGCATCAAATGACCTGTTCCAAGCTGAGGCTGCCCCAGGATCAGATGCCACACATGATGCTTCCTTGAGCCCTTACAATACCACAGGACAGCCGTGATTAACCTACCCTCCAGATGAGCACCCGGAGGCTCACCCAGTCCAGTGGCCTTCCGGTTCCACAGCCACTCTCAGGCAGCTCAGGATCCAAAAACAGAGCCAGGGTCCACACAGTTCCCAAATCGCTTGTCCCATCTGGCACCCTCCCTCGCCCCTAAAAGATTCATGTGGCTTTAGACTGATCAAAGCTAAAAGCTGCGGCAAGGCAGACGGTGACAGGCATGGTGTGCGTGGGCTACAGCCGGCGATGTGACAAGCCTTTGAAGGGGTGACTTGCTAAGCACCTCGAGGCACTCGAGGGTCTTCAAAGGCACAGAGGGGGCTTGGCGGGCTGCTGGCCTGCGCCTGGTCTATCTCCCTCCTCCTGGGTGCCTCTCCCCCATCTCTTTGTATCCTGGACCCTCCTTTAGTCCTTTTGCTATCTCTCACTAAGTGAGCTTGTCTCCCCTCCATCTGTCCTATGGCCATACCCCACGCCCATCACCTGTCTGGTTTCTCGCTCAGCCTCCCCACCTGTCACTCTCACCATCATGGACCAAGACTCCTACCTGCCGAACACCTAGGACCACTGGCCTCATGCCTTGCCTAACCAGCAGACAGACACACCCCACAGGAGCTTTTGTGTGTCTTACCTCCTCCCGCCTCACCCCCATTTCTTTCCACCTACCTCCTCTCCGGGACCTCCTCTTCGCAATCACAGGGGCACCCCCCCCTCCTAGGTGCCTACCTACTTCAAAGCTTTGGGAATGAAGCCCTAAGTTGTCAGTCTCCCCAAAGTACAAGGCCCCTGTGCAACCATCCTGCCCCCCTCCCTCCAAGACTCCTTATTCCCAAAGCCAGAATCCTCTGTGTCCAGTCTCTAGGGACTGGATCTTCCCACCGGACCCCTGTGACTTCCTCACCCTCTGGGGCCCCCTTGCCTCTACGCTCCACTCCCAGCATCTATGAGCGCTTGCTCTCGGCTCCCATATTCCTATCTCCTGCGTGTGGTACCTGCCAAGGTGTGCAGATAAAGCCTGGCGTAGGTCTCAGGAGGACGATGTGCCCCGCCCAGCTCACTGTCCCCACCACAAGTCCTTTCTCAGAACCACCTGGGGGCAAAGCCAGGACTTACACCTTCCTTTTGTGGCCGTTCTGCTCAGAGATGGTGGCATCACTGGTCAAACCACAGCCCCAGGCTTCCTCTCCTGCAGAGGCACAGATCACCTAGAGAGGAGACTTGGATGCAACCTCTCACGTTGCCATGCATCCCAGAAGGCCACACTTCAACTCCCTGCTAATAACCCTGTCTGTGAGAACATCATCCTTCCCTAGGGGACCTGAAAGTTGGGGTTAATCAGCAAGGAACGCTTGTCACAGTGTCCCATCTGCAAAATGCACTAAAATCAGCCTTCAGGCAGTCAAGTGGTAAGAGGGCCCATTGACGCTTCCCCTGTGACAGGGAGTCTCAGGCCCTCTAAGTCTCCTCCCCTTTCTTGTACACTGCCCTGTGCCAGGTGGAGGTCGCCAAGCCTTGTGTCTAACACTGTTAACCTTCTTGTGCCCCTACAGGTGCAGCTGCGGGCTCCGCCTTTGGCAGTAAGTACCCGCATTCTGTACAAGGCTCTGTGGCTAAGCCTGGAGAGTTGGCCATAAAGGGGCTGCTGTGTCTCTGGGCCTGGCCTCTGTGCTCCCTACTGCACCTCATCACACCCATCCTGTCTCTCCACCTCTCACCTTGGGTCTCCTAGGAGCTTTCTCCTGCTGCTTTGAAAGAAGGACAGGGCCTTGGTGCAGTTTTTGGTCCCCAGACCCCTGGGTGGAAATGACTCCTCTGTTCTCCCACACTCCATTCTGTCCTTTGTACACAGGCAGGAACAGGGGGCGGGAGTGGGTGCTTCTCCACTAGCGGCAGGGTCTGTCCCCTGAGTGTGACCGTTTGGTACCTCCTCCAGGCAGCCTCTGCAGCCAGCCTCTGCTCTTGCCATAAGGCTGGAAGAGGCCAGCTCTGATCCCAACGCTCTGGGTGGCTAGTGTGTCAGGCTGGGGAGGAGCACCTCAAGAATGCAAGTGACTTAGAAATCCCAAGGATGGTGAGGGCGGCTGATGTAGGCACCTGCCGACTCCCATCCACTTGGTCCTCCCAAGCCTTCAGTGGGGCCAGGGTGGCTGTGCCAAGCAGGGCACTGTCACATCTCATTGAAGCATTGCAAACTCACCCCTGCCCCCAAAGGACCTTCTCTACTAGTCCGAGAGTCAGCAGAAAAGGGCTGCTTGTCGGTGACAAACTGACCCCAAGCCTCAAGGATGCTTCCAAGGACTTCACCACCATCCGTCAGGTTTCTGTGGGGACACGTCCTGCCTGACTGTTCTGCCTCAGCCAGGCTGACCCCTGTCTGGGAAAGTGGACTCTGCAGGCATCGCTGGCATCTGCCCCCAGCATCAGAGCAAGGAAAGGCATCTCTGGGATGCCCCTACCCCACCCTCTCTTGCTTTCTCCATGTCTTGCCAGGTACCAGCAGGTCCAGCAAAGGCCCTGTCCCCAAAGCCCCTATGGCCGTTGAGGCCACAAGGAGGGGCCCTATCACTTCTGTCCCCTCCACGTCTACCATCCAAGTCCCTACAGCCCCCAGCACCCCGCTGCCCACAGGTAGGTATGAGATTATACCTAGGGGTGCCTGTTCCCTCTCTTCTTGCCTCCCTCACCCAGGGAAGAGCAGACGCTTGCTTGCTTCTTAGAGTAGAAGCTACTAGCATCCTAGCTCCATAAACACACTGGCTGAGGCGGTCCCCAGGCCATCTCAGGACACCACCCAGCAGGAGCCTTAGCCATGGCAACCACCACAGCTCCCAGAACTGTCTCCTATTTGTCCCTCCAGGATTATAAAGAAGGGCCCAGAGGCCAGTGTAGCCAAGGGGACACAGGGCCTGGTAGGAGGGTGCCCAGGGCAGCAAGTCCACTCAGATATTCAGGCAGAGATGATGCCTTGTCACCCAGGCATGCTTTGTAGGCCATCCGTGGAGCTGGCTCAGGCTCTGTCCCTACTGGCCACTTACTGGCTCCTCTGTCCAGGTGCTGGCCAGTGGGGAAACAGCTGGATAAGTGGAAGAGATCAGGGCAGGAGGCACCTTGGAAAGAACCAGATTTTTCAGGAGAGACCTGACTGGGGCTTCCTGTTCCTTGGATAGCTCTGACCTTTCTTCTCTTTCACTCCTTGCCCCATGGCAGGCAACATCTGAGGACGGGGAAGCAGTCCACCCCACATTCTGTCCTGTCTCTAGCTGCGACACCGAGTGGCCTCTCCAGGTCAACTGACAGCCTTGAGGAAGTCACCTTCCTAGGCCCTCAGCTCGGGGGTTCTCTCTGAACCTCTCTGTGGGGGATGGTGCAGGGGGCTGGCCAAGGAGATGAAGGCTTTCAGGTGGCAAAATCCTGGCTTTGAGGCTTAGCAGACTCGGCCTCCTCTGGAGACCTTTGCACTTTGCCAAGCCCATGATGGGCAGAGGGGGCGGGGAATATAAGCAGGAAGGATTAGGGGTGCGCTTTCTGCCACTGACCAGTCATCCATGTGGGAGGGAGACAGGCAACCACTGTCAGGTACTGAGGAACCTCAGACCCACTTGGAAACTGCTTTTGTGTGGCTGGTGTGGGGCAGACAGTGAAGTTGGGCATTAAATATGAGAAGACGGAGGAGGCCTGGTGTGGGCTCTCCAGAAGGGTGGGATCTGAGTTGTGAAATCCTCCTGGGGTAAAGGGCTGGCCGACTCCAGGACTTTTGCTTGTGAGCCAGAGGCATGCCCATACTCCAGGCAGCAATAGCGAACTTCGAATGACTGTCAGTTCTGCTCTGCAATTCTGAGCCGTGGGCTAGACGGCCAAGCATTAAGGGGAGGAGGTGGCTTCAAGGGAACAGCCAGCGGCCTGCACCTTCTCATCTGGGACATCCTTAGCTCCTGTGTGGCCTGTGCCCAGAGTCCTTGGGACACTTGGCACACCTTTGGTCTGGATGCCAGTTGTATATGTAGATGCCTGGCTGGCTGCACAGTGATATCTTCCTAGTCTCACTGGGGGAGGGGACAGAGGCTTAGGCAGAAGCTGCTGCATCTGTGGTGTAAATCAAATTGCTTTAAAAAAAAAAAAAGCAAAAAGAGAAACAGCTTCCCAAGGACCCAGGAAAGATGCAGTCTAAGCTGGAGCACAGGGCTGGCTGACACCATTCACTGTCCCTGTCCCCTACTGCCACTGCCCTGAAGTCTCAGGTACTTGGAGATGGTCCCGCTGCTAAGATCTAGCTGCCATGGGTCCTTGGTTCCAAAGGACCCCTGTCTAGTCTTGGCACACAAGACGGGACACCCGGGCATCTCGCACCAGAACCCAGGCAGAAGCATTCTCCTCCCGGCCCCTCCTCCAGCTCCTCAGACCTCTTTGGCCACAGCCCAGTGGGGCCTTGAAACCTCAGCCCCAGATGTTTCTCTCTCCTGCTATTGTCAAGCAGCGTTTGTGTTGGAAGCCAGGCTGGAGAGCCTGGTCCTCCCAGGCCTCCTCAACGGGGTAGAGGGAGCCAAGCTCAGAAGCAAGATGCCTTCGGGTGGTTTTATCAGGCCTCTAATTAAGCCCTTGCCAATTTGGGTCCTGCAGCCTTGTCTCTTCACTGAATACCACATTAATGTCAATTTGATGTCCAAAGGCTTCAGGCTCCCAGCTGGGAATCTCCCGCCGTTTTTTTCTAATGGGTAGAATTTTTTTTTTCTTTCTCCATCAACAACCATGGGTAATCCCTTTCCAAAAGGGAAGACATCCACTCCCCCTAACCCACCCACCTCCCCACCCCCTCAACCATCTCCCGGTTCTGTCCTTCGAATTCAGCAAAGTGACTGCTACCCTCGCGCCCTTGCTTTGTGTTCCAGCTCTGGGAACTGAATGTTGGGGGTAGGGGAGTTGGTGACTCATGATGAGGTCCCCCCTCCCCGCCAGTCCTCAAGCCAAGGCTCAGGGGTGGAAGGGCAGTGATCAGAAAGGCGAGTAAGACATGGGAGGATACTCTGGGGGAACCTTCTAGAACTTTTCTCAATGTGTCTAGCATCCTAGCCAGGACACTGTCCCCCAGCGCCGCATTAGCCTGAGGCTTCACACACAAGCCCTGTTCTGACCGGCTATTAAGTTGGAAGAGGAACGGCACACAGAAAGCAGTGTCCCAGTGAAGGGCCGGCTACCCAAAGTCCACAGAGCCTGAGGCACGGGGGCCTCCTCTACCAGGGTTCAAGTGTGTGCGTCTCCTCTGCAGGCTATGGTAGTATAGATGCTCCCTCTGTAGTGGACTTGGACCCAGATCCTTTGGCCAGTGTAGACAGAGCCTGTAGTGCTGTTTCTTACAGGGGCCTCCGGAGGGTATAGGGCATCATGCCTGGCGTGACTTGATTTCTTCTCTTCTTCCCAAGGTCAGCCCAAGCCACCTACTGTTGCCCCCCTTGGGGACAGCTTCCTCGGGCCCCAGGTGTCCACCAGTGCAGCAGGTATGGGGGCAGGGCCTATGGCAGGCCTGAGACCCCAGAAGCTCCATCTTAGACCCCTCCCTCTGTTGTGGGGGTAGCAGGCTTAGATGATGGGGGTGTTGGGTAGGAGGGGGTTCCCAGGAACTGAAAGGAGTCGGGTGAAAACAGTGAGGTAACGGACCTGGTAGCTATCCTTTCCCCTACTCCCAACTCTGCCATGGTTGGAAGCCAACAGATGGCATCTCTAAACTGCCTCCAAGGGCTTCGGAGTGCGTAGGAGGGAGTCCCTCAGGTCCTCTCCTCTCCCACGTCACAGTGTGGGTTGCAGGATACCTGGGCAGCTGATGGGGCCCAGAATAGGGGTGACTATGAAGGTGGCAGAAGAAGCCTGAGGCAAAGACTTGGCAGCTTAACCAGTTAGGTGAGGCTGTGAGCCACGTAGAACATTATTTTCCCACTGTGTGTGTGTGTGTGTGTGTGTGTGTGTGTGTGTGTCGTCCCTAGCCATAGGTGGGTGTACATGGAAGGTTGTCCTCCGCTGACCCCAGCAGACCTGTTCTCAGTCCTATTGTTCTTGCCCCACCCTATCAAGCTCCTTAAGCGCCCCTCTAGCCCCAGGGATGACTGAGGAGTGAGCCGGGCTTTGAGCGCCCCCTGCTGGCAACTGATGGCACAACTAGGGGACTCAGAGGTCCCACCATCAACAACACATCCTCTCTAGTGATGAATACATGAGTCATCTCCTGTCCTGGCCCCACTGGACAACCACTAGAGGGGGAAGCACAGAGCCATATCATGCTCGCCTCCAAGAATGGGGCTGGGTCCCGGTGGGATTCCAGGCAGGGAAAGGTGGTGCTGCCTGTGTCCTTGGCTTGATGACTCGGGTGAGTTGCATCCAAGGACAGCAAAGAACCCATCCAAACTGGAGCAGAAAGATGTCCTCAGAAACAGAGAAGATGCCTTTTTTGTTTGTTTGTTTGTTTTGTTTTTGTTTTTTGAGACAGGGTTTCTCTGTGTAGCCTTGGCTGTCCTGGATTCACTTTGTAGACCAGGATGGCCTCGAACTCACAGCTATCCACCAGCCTCTGCCTCCCAAGTGCTGGGATTAAAGGCGTGTGCTGCCACCTCTGGCTTGAAGATGCCATCTTTAAAATATTTAAGTATATTTATTTTATGTATATGAACATTTTGCTCGCATGTATGTTTGGGTGCTACATGTGTGCCTGGTGCCCATGGAGGACAGAAGAGGGTGCTAGAGCCTCTAAAACACTGGAACTGGAGGCAACACATGAGTGGGAGGAATTGAACCCATGTCCTCTCCAAGAGCAACAAGTGCTCCTAACCACGGAGCAATCTCTACAGCCCAAAGGGGCAGCCTTTCATGCCAGGTTTAGAGTCGGGGATTTGATGCCCGGGGGAAGTTGGGGTACGGAGGCAAAGGGCAGAAGGGCAGTGTCACTTGCTTTCAACCAGTGTCTGCTTTCTCGATGTCAGCAAACGTAGCTGCAGGTGAGGGTGTTAGGGGGATGGGGGAGGTGTCTGAGGATTGTTCCAGAGGACTCATAGATGCCCTCAGGGGGCCAGAGGCAGTGGGAACACAGTCATCGCTACAAGGTGCTCCCACTGGAACTCCGAGAAGAGCCACACTTCACACCTGAGGGCCATGTAGTCTCTCCCTGCCTCCAACGTGAGCAGGTGACAGGGTTGCCTGGCGCCAGCCCTGAAGCACTCGGAAGCCTTGGTCTAGCTTCTCCCTGGGTACAGGAGGTGACCTGCCCTGGTGGCTGGACCGTGGCAGGCGTAAGCACTCGTTTCTCGTCTCTCTAAGCTGTGGCTATCTCTGTTGCTGCCCCTTCCCAAGCCAAGGGCTCCACACTTTTCCAGCTCAAGCCCAGATCTCCTCAGGTGATCCCCATTGAAGAATTTCAAGGTAAGAACTCCAAGGCCACGCCTCCCACCTCCTCCCCAGTCCTCCTGGAGAAAGCCAGCGCAGGACAGAGCTAGCTGGTATCAACTCAGAGAACACCCTCCTAGAATAGCTGGGTCAAGGTTGGGATGAGTCTCTCCAGCCCCACCGGAGTGGAGAGCAGGCATGAGTCACAAGCCAACTCAGGCACAGTGGGCAGGCACATGGCAGGAGAAGCAACTGCCACAAATAGCCTGTCCTGGCTCCCCTGGGAGGTGTGGCCCAGGGGCTTGGCTCGATTGGAGTGGAATCTGGGACACCCAGGTCACTGGCAATGCCCTTTGGGGCATCTGGCGGCGCTTCACGGTGTCTCTGAAGGGCCAGGGTGAAGGGACAGGTCAGGCGGACCCATGGGTGGGCCCACCAGCTCTCCGAGATGTATCTCAAAGGCGTTCCTCCAGAGTCCCCTGTGCTTTTGACCGTATGGAGTCCACATTAGCGCCACACTGTGCTCGTCGCAAGAGAGAGAGCTGAAGTCCCCAAGGGCCAGCTGTTCAGATGGTGGCCATCTTTCATGTTCAATGGCATGGGAGCATTGAGTTCCTCAGAAGGGACACATAGTGATGGCCCATCCGGCAGAAGGGACAGTGACCCTCCACATTGACTACTCCAGGCCTTAGGAGCCTTGGCCCAGGCAGTCATGGGAGTCCATAGAGCTATTTGGAAGGCCAGCCTCAGAACCATGTGTGGCAGACCAGGTATGTGGCTTGGTTGGTAGAGTGTTTGCCCAGCACACAGGAAGACACTCTGGGCTGGAGCCCCAGAACAGCATTAACTGGGTCTGGACTTCCATGACTGTAATCCCAGGAGGTGGAGGCTGGAAGGTCAGAAGTTCAAGGTCATCCATAGCTACAACATATACTGAGTCTAAGGGCAGCCTGAGGTAACTGGGACCCTGCTTTGAGACAACAAAACCAAAAAGCACTAGTGGGTGGCCCGTCCTTGGTTTGAACTGAGCAGTGAGATTCAAACCCTGGGCCGGGACCAGAGGAAGCCAGAAGCTAGCTGCCCAGAGTCTTGCTAAAACTAGCAATTCAGTGCCAATCAGACTTGTGGGGAGTCAAGGCCCGTAAGGGGGTGTCCTGTGGGGACCTGCAAAGGCAGGGACAGTAGCCAGTCCGTCTTCCAAAGCAGCAAAGGAGGAAGGTTCTGTCCCGTTCTGTCATGTCCACGTCTGTGTATGACTCCATTCATCCATAGGCCCTTGACAGATGATAGCACTCATGGCACCCTGGCCCTGCCCTCTGTTAACGCAGCCTGCAGCATGGCCCCACCCTCGCTGCATGAATCAGTGTGGGCTGTCCTCCAGACAGCACTCTGCCCTGAGACCCAGCCAGGTGTTAGCATGCTGTGGCCTCCTGGGGACTCAAAGCTGTCAGAGCCCACTTTACCCACATGCTACAGAAGTGTCCCTGACCTGGAGCCTCTTCCAGATCCTCCTTCTGATGAGTCCTCTGCCCCGCCCCCAACCCCTGTATATTCTCGGATATGTCCTTCTCTGTATGCCTGTTCCCCCACCTCCGACCCCCACCTCCCCAAATACTCACTGACCACTGGCGTTTCTCCCACTTGGCTGGTCCAGACTGCGAGTGCTATGGCCACTCCAACCGCTGCAGCTACATTGACTTCCTGAATGTGGTGACCTGTGTCAGCTGCAAACACAACACCCGAGGCCAGCACTGCCAGCACTGCCGCCTGGGCTACTACCGGAACGGCTCTGCTGAGCTGGATGACGAGAACGTCTGCATTGGTAAGCACCGAGTCCAGGGCGGGCATCAAAACCCCTGGGTAAGCATCAGCTGGGGAGGGGCAGACACCCCTGGTCCACTCCTAGTGACCCCCAACTCTGTAGGCACTAGAAGCGTAAGTCAGAGCCGCAGCCTTGCTGTGTGAATTTAGCCCATCCCTTGCCCTCTCTGGGCTCATAGAAAGCGGGGTGATCGACCAGCTGAACAATTTCTGTCTCTTCTCTGTTGTTGAAACTGTCCTTCAAAACTTCAGAGCCAGCCTTACTTATAAAGCTGTGCTGGCCGTCATAGGGGCCTAATCTTTCTTCAGTGTTCTGCCCCACCGCTGGTTTTTCTCTTTTCTTTCTTTCCTTCTTTATTTTTCTTTTCTTTTTAGGTTTTTCGAGACAGGGTTTCTCTGTGTAGCCCTGGCTGTCCTTGGACTTGCTTTGTAGACCAGGCTGGCCTTGAACTCACAGTGATCCACCTGCCTCTGCCTCCCAAGTGCTGGGATTAAAAGTGTGTACCACCATGCCCAGCCAACCATTGGCTTTTCTGTAGAGAAGTCCCATGGCACTTTTTGGGCCTGGACATGGGTCAGACCCTAAAAGCCAAATGCATAGCCCCCAACTGACACCCAGTAGCATAGCAAGATGGTCAGGACTGCCCGTCTCCTGACCTGTTTCCTGCAGGGGCCAGGTCTCAGGCCTCTGAGCTGCCAGATCTTAGGCAGCAGGCAGCAGGACCACTGCCCATCCCCCACCACCACCACCACCACCACCACCTGGCCAGCTCAGTTGCAAAGCTAGAGCTGTCATTCTGGATCATGGCTGAGGCCTTCAGATAATTCCATCAACTCTAAAGTGATCAAACAGAATTGTGTTGCCAGTGTCACACAGGGGCAGCTGCAGGGACAGGGGAGGGCCAATGGATCTGATTAGCGGTGCCCCTTCCTCTTGTCTGTCTGTGCCTCCAATTCAGGCCAAGCACCAGGCTTCAAGGACTGGGAACCAGACACACACACACACACACACACACACACACCCTGCACACAGAACCCCTTTCTGCTTCCTCTCTCCCAAACCAGCTAGGTCAGGCAAGGAGGAGGGCCAAACCTCTAACTGCTCTTCCTCCTCCTGCCTCCAACCTTGGGGGGAGGGGAGGGTAACACACACACACACACACACACACACACACACACACACACACACACTACAGCCTCCTGGACAGACACCTGTCACCTGTCACACCCTTGGCTTAGTATCAGAACGCCCCCTTTAGCTGTCCAGATAGGAGAATGAGACCGGCTCAGGCCTCACAGTGGGACTAGGAAGAGTATTGGATGCCAGGAAAGAAAGGACTATATTGAGCCTTCTCTCTCCCTGTGCATGCTCTAACAGTCCCCTCTACAGCTCAGACATGAGCTCTCTTGTGGGGGAGCATCCACAGAGTGCAGAGACCCATCTGAGAGGGATATAAGGAAGGGGTATAAAGGCTGGGCCTGGGACAGGACCCATTTATAGGTGCCGCATGTGTCCTATGCATTTGTCCGTCGTCCCCTCCCTCCCCCCCCCCATCCCGTCCTCCCCCAGAATGTAACTGTAACCAGATCAGCTCCGTGCACGACCGGTGCAATGAGACAGGCTACTGCGAGTGCCGGGAGGGCGCGGTGGGGCCCAAGTGCGATGACTGCCTTCCCACGTATTACTGGCGCCAAGGATGCTATCGTGAGTAGACCAGCCGGGGGGAAGGCAGAGCCTTCAGGCTGGGGGCGTGGTCCAGCATGGTGGGAGGGGCCTAGGTGGGCCTGCTGCGGGCTAGGGTGGGCTTCCAGGGCATGGCTGCAGTGAGAATGGCCTGATGCAACCGTGGACATGGGTTCAAAGTGGGGGGGGGGGTTGGAGGGGGGAGAGGTGGCGCGAGGGGGGAGGGTCTCAAGTGGGCATTGCTGGATTTTCAGTGGGCAGAGTCGGTGGCAAGTGGGAGCCAGCAAGGAGGGTAGCTCAGGGTTGAAGGGGAAGCTGGCTGGAGCTGGCTGAGAGCGCTGGAGTATGCTCTCCAGAAATAAAGGCTTGGGATGACCCAAGGGACATAGGCTGGCAGAGCACTCCAGGTACCCGCAGGAGAGTGTGCAAAGCTCTCCTGGAGAGCCGCGCGCTGCCGGGGAAGAACGGGAGAGAGTAGGGGTCAGTGGCCGGGGACAGCCAGGGGTCAGGTCCCGCCCTGTTTCTCACGGTGTGCGTCTGAAGTACCGTGCGGGACTCCCACTTCCCCCAGCTGCTTCAACTGTCCCCTCCGGCCCGCAGCCAACGTGTGCGACGACGACCAGCTGCTCTGCCTGAACGGCGGCACCTGCGAGGAGAACCAGCGCTGCCTCTGCCCGCCCGGCTACACCGGCGTGCGCTGCGAGCAGCCCCGCTGTGACCTCGCCGACGGCGGTGGCCCGGACTGTGACCGCGCCCCAGGCACCGCACCGCGCCCCGACACCCTGCTCGGCTGCCTGCTGCTGCTCGGGCTGGCCGCCCGTCTCGGCTGCTGAGTCCGTTCTAGGGGTCCGGGAGTTCCGGGCCCAGTGGCAACACCGATGCGGCCGAGCTGCTCCCAGGTGCTACTCGCAGAGTCCTCCCGCCCTCCCTGCTCCGCCCGCGCTCACCCGCCCGGCACTGCCATCGACGCTCACAGGGGGCGCTGTGGAGCCCTGGCCCGGCGGACTGCAATTTTCAGTTTTCTTCTTTTTTTATGACCTTTCCCCGTTTTTCTTTCTTTGCATTCTTTTCTTCTTCTTCTCCTCCTCCTCCTCTTCCTCCTCCTCCTTCTTTCTCTTTCTTCTCTTCTTCCTCATCTTCCTCTTCTTCCAATTCCTCTTCTTCTCCTCTCCCCCCTTTTGCTGGCGGTGAGACAGGGACTGGGGAGAAACGCTGCTCATCCCAACACCCGCAGGTCCTGCCACACACCCCCCTCCCCACCCCACAGAACTGTTGCGCACAATCCAGCGCCCGTTCCTGGTTGCCATCAGCAGCCAGCGGACCCGGAACTCCAGTGGCCTACAACTCTAGTCGCTGACTTGATTCTCTTTTGTATTTTTTTTTTCTTTCTTTCTTTTTGCACTCACCAGACCCCAGGCCCCCAAGGAGGCCTGGAGACTGAAGAACTCACTGGCTGGGGGAGGGGGAGGACAAAATGCGGGGAGGGGTGGAAACCTTGTTTTCTAGAGAACTATTTTGTTTGTATCCACTGTCCCTCGTGAGGAGGGACTCGGGTGGGAGCTGGTCACCGAGGGTGGCTGATGGTGTACAAGCCCACAGTAAAGCGAGTTCACAGCTGCCTCTGTCTGTCTGCTTTCTGTGTTGATAGACACTCCAAAGGTTTGGATAAAGAAAGACACACACACACACACACACACACACACACACACACACACACCATCTTTTAAAAGAACAATTTCCTGCTGGGGCCCCAGTCTGTCCCCTATTTGTAAGTCCCCCCCATTATATCTTCAGCCAGGCTTCTGGGCCCCCTTTCCTACAGCTCCCCCCAAATCCAGAGTCTCTGCTTTGGAGAATTCTTGGAGGCTGAACCCCATGCTGTTATGTGTTGGCTCAGGGGCTGCTGAGTCCCAAGGTGGGCTTTCCGCCTGCTTGCTTGATTACTTTGGTATGTGAGGAGGACCCAGCAGGTCACTGAAGGCGACCCAGGTGAGCAGCTTAGTGTCTTGGGGTCTCCCCTCCTCTGCTTGCCCTGGTGGTCAGGTTTCGCTCTTATTTATCTCCCAAGCACCCCTTAATATTTTCTCCTGGTTCTTAATTGCCCCACTGCTCCCACCTGTGTCACCTCCTTGCTAGCTGCACTTTCTAGGCTGGGCCTTTGCCAAGTCTCGGAAGTAAAGCCAAGATAGTGCAGAACATAGCTTGGGATTTACAAGACTTGAACGGCAACTAACTGAGACCAAATGCCGCCCCTACTGGCCACTCTCTGCTCTGACGCCCCGCATCAGACCTCAAGCCCTGGAGGGGGCTCTGTCAGGTCCCTCGCTCCATCTACTGAACCCCAACCTGCCCAGTAAAACATCTCTGCCTCAGTTTGGGCAGTGGGGAGATGTCACCACTTGGGGTAGGGGCGCTTGGAGATGGGAGTGTCCATGTGACACACCGTCTATTAAGACATAAGCAAAAATGACAGACGGGACTTCCTGAAAGTTCCTAAAAGCCCTTCCCCCCACCCTGGCCATACTGGCCCAGCTGCTCTCCTGCCTCTCTCCGTGGTATTCAGTCTGCAGAGAGGAGGCAGGAACCAAGGGGCTGAGCATGAGTGTAACACCCTACACACACACACACACACACACACACACACACACACACACACACACACACGTAGGATGGTGAAGCAGAGTTGCCTTAGTGAAGACCCCAGCAGGCTGCAGCCCACAGTTCTGAAAGCAGGAGAAAGAATACAGGTCCACGGGAGGCAAGCTATGAGAACTGAGGTTCCTGATTCAGGCAGAATTGCCAGTTCCTAAGTCCCGGGCCCTCCTGCCTTGACACCCAGACCCCAGAGCCCACTGAGTTCAGAGAGAAACCAAACAGCCAGCCCACACATCAATCAGCCCCCAAGCCTGGGGCCTCACCTCTTCGCAGAGCAGAGGGGGCCTCCATCTCGGTGAGGAAACAGAGCCTGAGCTGATGCAACCCCACCTTCCCGCAGATGACTGGAATGCTGGGATGCAAAGGAGGAGGATCCAGCAGTGCTTGGAACCACGGGGATCTAGGTGCCTGTCCTGGAAGAGGGAAGGGCACGTGCACGGATTAGCGAAGGCGAGGGCCTCAGGAAAACTCTCAATTGGGAAGAGGGGGAGTTGGGTCTGGTAAGGCGCTGCGATAACAATGAGGCTGTGGCCGGGCGGCGGTGGCACATGCCTTTAATCCCAGCACTCCGGAGGCAGAGGCAGGTGCATCGCTGGGAGTTCGAGGCCAGCCTGGTCTACAAAGCGAGTCTAGGATAGTCAAGCCTACACAGAGAGACCCTGTCTCGAAAAGAAAAGAAGGGAAAAAAATAAGCAAAACACAAAAAACCAACAGCAATGAGGCTGTGAGCACACCACCAATAACTACCACATACACAAATCCCTTTCTTTATGTCACCTGGGCGTGTCCCAGGACATTAGAGGGGCCTTGGAGGAGAGGGGAGCCCACTCTATTCTTCCTGACCCCTCGGCTGGCCTTGCTGGGTCAGCATCTCTGGGACCAGCCAGTCATCTCCAAAGCAAAGGGCTGTGGCAGCAGAGTATTGTAAATCAGAGCGGCAGCCCCAATCCCTACGGACTACTCAGGCCCTGACCTCGGCTGGAGGTCAGGGTGGAGGGACTGCTGCCAGGAGCCATTTGGGAAACTCTGACATCTTCCAGATCGTGAAGCAAAGGAGAAAACAAGGTCATCCGAGCCGGAGCCGCGGCTCAGCTTTTCGCGTCTGCTTCCCCAAGGCGCAGGCAGAGGGAGGGGCACCCTTTGCCCAGTTGGGCTTCGAGCAGCACCCACCTGAGGACGTTAGCCCTGTGTTATCCCCAGGACCAGGTTTTTCCGTCTCTGTGGACTGTTCAGATCTTAGTGGCAGAGTCGGGAAGCCCCGAGGACCAGAGCTCTAGTGGTGATGGGGCCGGCAGCGCCCGTACCCCAAGTGATGCCATCTCCCCACTGGCCGCGCTGAGGCAGAATTGTCCTAGTTTGAGAACCACTGTTAGGAGGCACGCATGGCTGATTTTATAGAGGGGCAAGTAAAGGCTAAGAGGGAGGAAGTGACTTGCCTGAACTCATGGCTGCTAAGGAGAGGCTGAGATTGCCCTTAAACCCTGCCTACCTCTGCAGGCCTCAGATTCCCACAGCCCCCACCCCCACACCCCACCCCCCTGCTTCTACCCTGCATGGGGAATCCCTGGGGAGCCTGGCTTCATCCCGTTGACTGCTGAGAGGCTAGGGAATGCACCCCCTACACAAAGGCTGCCTTGGCCCTGCCCCCTAAACAAACAGGACTGCTGAGCTGGCAATCTTGCCTCCGACCGACCGTGCTTCACAGTTAGGAGGCATTTATGGGCGTCTAGGGAGCAGCTCACAGCTCTCAAAAGTCTGGGAGAAAAGGGGGGCAGAATGCAGCTAGCTAGCCTCTCCATCCCCAGAGTGAAGACCCTCGCTCATCCTAGGTGGGAACCTTTAAGAGGATGGGACCTGATAAGAAAACATTTACCCGATTTTTCCCTTTGAAAGCACACATTGCAATTTATAGGGACGTCAGAAAATAAGAAAAAGCTAACAAAACATGAATATTTTGAGACAAAATCTTGCTATGTAGCCCAGGCTAGCAGAAGACTTCTGATCCTCCTGCCTCTTCGGCCTCCTTTGGGCCAGGATGACAAATGTGTGTCACTTCACCCAGCTACTGATTTTGTAAGTTAAAAATTACTCACAGGTCTCTACCCAGAGCCAATAACTGTCAATGTTTTTGATAGACATTTCTAGTACTTTCTGTAGCAAGCACTCCGGTGAGAGTTATTCTCATCTTTCCTTTCAGTCCCACAGGATGCTAGGGTTACAAAGGCACTCTGTCCTGCTTTTGTGTGAGCTGTGGGCATCAAATTCAAGTCTTCACGCTTTTATGACAAGTGCTTTTTACCCGCTGAGACTTCAGTTTTGTTGCTGTTCACGGGTTTTGTTTTGAGACAGGGTCTCTCATTGAACCCGGTGCTCACCAACCAGCTCATTAAAGCTGTCGAGCAAGCTCCAGGGATCCGTCCACCTCTGCTTTCCCTGAGCTGTGTTTACAGCTGGGCACCCCTACACCCCCCCCCCTCGCCCGCTTTTTATATGGCTGCTTGCATGGCAGTACTTCCTACTACGAAAGCCTAAAGAAAGGCTAGCACAGCCTCTCATCTTGTTCCTGGCCCCTTCCCTCTTTCCTCCCAGCCTTAGCTGTGAGCAGAGGGACTCCAGCTCCCAATAGGGAGTTGCTGAGTGTTTCTCTCTGGCCAGGCTTCCATCCTCCCCCACCCTACCTAACCCCCCCCCCCCCCCACCTCACGGTTGTGTTTCTGGTGGCACATGAGGCCTTGCAGTCCTGAAGTGGCAGGCCCGGAAGCCTGCAGGCTGTCAGGGGATTTCCAACATGAACGAAACAAGTAGGTGGCCCTTGGGACACAGCCCGGAGCTGAGATGGGCACTTTCCTTAGCTGACCAGTGTCTACATGGCTGCCCAAGACAGAGGAGCTACAAAGGCAGGGGAGACAGCAGGTCAGGGCAAGAGCTTGCCACCTGGATTTGAAGCTGGCCTTGATGGCTACACTTTGTATGACTTTAAGTGACTCAGCCACTCTTGTCTTCTCATCTGTGAAAAGGGACACTGGCAACAGTACTGGTCTCCCAGGGACGTCTCTGAGTCAGTGAGTTCCACACCTGCCATGTGACACCACCTTACCCCTGCTCTCTTTCTCTCCCTCTTTTCTCTCATACCCCAGTGTGCCAGGCCCTCAGGCACAGCACACAAGCATCTTTGGGGGCTGCTGAGGCCCAGCCCTTCCACCTGCCCTAACCCTTCCCACCTGCAGGCTTTCATGCTACCCAGCCTCTGCTCACTGTGCCCAAAGAACACCCTCAGCACACACACACACATACACACACACACACACACACCACCCCTGCTCCTGGACTGCCCTGAGTGCAGCAGCCTAGCCAGAACCTTCCGGGCAGGAAGCCATCTGCTTACTTCTTCATGGCTGGCCTGGAACTCATAACAAGCCTCCTTCCCCAGCCTTGAGTGCAGGGATTACAGACAGGTTGCTCCTTCTGTCTGCTCTCCTGCATGTGCTGGGTAGCTTGATGCTTGGACCTAGACAGGGGAGGTTCACAAGACTGGAGAGAGGGGTGTGGATGGGACAGTGGGGGGACCAGGAAGTAGAGGTCATAGGACAGGAACTCCCAGTGGCCTTTCTGGAAGACACAGTCATGTGGCTGTCCTGGGCTTCCCAAGACCAGGGTCCTGGTCTACAAAGTGAGTCCAGGATAGCCAAGACTACACAGAGAAACCCTGTCTTGAAAAACCAAAACAAACAACAAACAAAAACCTTAAAATAATAAAGGCAACAGACCTTTACAATTAAAAAGTAAAAAGGGAGCTGGGCATGGGAGCACATGAACTCAGGAGGCAGGGGCAGGCAGACCTCTGTGAGTTTGAGGACAGCCTAGACTATACAGGGAACCTCTGTCTTGAAAAACCAAAACCAAAACCAAGGGTGGGGGGCTTGCAGAGTTAGTTAAATGTCATGGGGACACCTTTAATCCCAGCACTCAGGAGGCAGAGGCAGGTGGATCTCTGAGTGCAGACAGAGCTCCTAGGCCATATAGAGCTACATAGTGAGATCTTGTCTCAAAGGGCGGGGGAGAGATCTCTGGGATGTGGAGTACTTGCCTAGCTTGTGCCAGGCCCTTGGTTCAATCTCCAGCACTAGGGATGGGGGGGGGGGGGGCGGGCGGTACTGGGGAAAATGTACAGAGTAAATGAAATTACTATCTAAAACAGGTGCACACAGCTTTGGAGGTGGCAGAAACCCGACTCCATGGTTTTATACATATGTCCAAGCCCAGAGTGTCCAAAGCCTCAGGAAAATCAAGGGCTTTGACGATGATGTTGGCTCCTTACCACTAATGGACTGTGGTGATCAGCTGGGCCACTTCAGTTTCCTCCCTTGGCCCTGCTGCAGTGTCCTAGGGAGCCTCCCATCTGAACCAAAACAGGCGCCTTGCTTACTGCCTTGGAGGCCACATCCAAGGAGCTCAGAGACGATGTACTGGTCCCTAGAGGACCCTTATTCCTGTTGCCGCCACAGAAGCTAGACCCCAATGCTGGCTGCGCCATGGAAACTTCAAGAGCTGTGCCCCAAACTCATTAGGTCAGAAAGTGTCGGGTGGGCCAGAAGTAACAGGGCCCAGGCTGCAAGCTCCCGTTGTTACCGCTCTATCTGTAGCAGAAAGAGGCAGCTGTGTTCCTCGCCACCACGGCTTCTGCATAGTGGAAAGGGGTGATAACTCAGGCTCCTGTGTGCAGAAACCATCTCTGTGGTGCTCACTGCACTATAAATTCTCTCAAGTTCAAGCTAAATCTTATGTTGCTCCCTGAATTATTTATTCCTCAATGAAGAGTGAAACCCAGGAGGCACAGAGACTGCATGCAATTGTCGATTGGTCCAGAGAGGGATGGCTGGTCACTTCAATCACTGATAACTCTCGTGCTAACAAATTCCACAGATGAAGTGATCACGGCACAGCGCTCATCCCACTGGGCAAATTTATTATCACCCTCCTTTCTTCCCTGCGATCTCCAAGTGCACCCTGGGTACAGCAAGATGCAGAAAGCAGATTGAGTGCCTTTTAAATGACATCATTCTGTAAGCCACTGTGTATGTTCCAAGTACCTGCAGTCACTGGCAGTCACTTGGATGTAGATGCCCTGTGCCTCCACTAGCACCTCCACACGTAGCGGCCCCAAGTCACTGCTTATTGGCTACTGTCCCCACCCTCCTGGCCCCCAGCCTAATGCTGAACCTGCTGTGATTTGCAGCAATGGGGAAGCTCCTAACCTTGCCCACAAGTTTCCAAAGGGACCTGGGGATAAGGAGAGAGGCCTAGGCAGGGTGGGGAGTGAGCGCAGGGAGCTGGCGGAGTAGGGTCATCTGGCATCTCCTTTAGCTTTATCCTCGCAACAAATACTTCCAACCCAGGCCAGTTTTCTTGTTTCTGCTTTTAATTCTGTAATTTTCTCTTAAAGTTTAGGTTTTAACAAAGATAACAGGTTTACTATTTGCCAAAATCCAGTTATGAATCCAGAGCATACAAAACACAAAGCTACAGAAAAGATTCCCAAAGTGCACAGGTAGTTTTAGAAAATAGTTTAGTACACTCTTGATATAAAACACATTTACAGGAGGGCAGTCACATGTTCTTGCTCAAATTTGCTCCTGATAATTCATGAAAACATAACTGAACCAACCGTGATAAATCAAAGAGAAGCAAAATAAGACACCCGCCTGGAAATATCATTCTGAAAGTAGTCAGGGCACGCTCCTTCAACCCCAGCAAGGACAAAGCCAACTGTTCATCGTGTCAGGACTAACCGCTCCCAACAGCGCCTTCAGGAAAGGCCTCCTGACATGGCAAGCACTTTCTGCAAATACCTTTACCGAACGGAATAAATAAGGTTTCCAATCCAATGTCACACAACTACACTCTGCTCAGACAGTTCTAAGGCAAGGCTTGCTTGCTGGAAAGGAGGGTACCGTGGGCAGAGTCTACTAAGTACCCCTAACACTCAGAAAATGGACAGGTGCCACTGTCCTCTCACATGCTCTGATGTGTTAGCAGAGCCAGCAGATAAACACACTCAGTCTACATGTTTTGGAAAAACTTCTTTAAAACCCTTTTTTAAATCTATGTGGAAATGTAAGCAAAGTGGGGAATGTCCTGATGACTGCTGTTTTGTTATGTCTCTCTCAGACACACACTTTTTGCTTTCTTAAGTGGTCACCTTCACAAGTTCCTGCTAAATTCAGTACTTCCCAAAGACTCCAGGAAAGAAAAAGTCTAGTGACAGTGAGATTTCCTGCCAATGTCACATGCAAGAGGCTTACTGAACCCTGCCCTAGCCAAAGCAGGATTTACTTCCTACCCAGCTGGGTGCAGGCGCCTTCTCCCTAGTTTCACAAGTGTACACACACAGTAGGGCTCCTGTCTGGGCACCAGCGGAAAGAGGCAGATCACGAGACTGTGTGTTGAAACTTAGCAAAATGCACACTGTTTTTACAAAGCTCTTAACAAATGAAACCTGCTTCAGCAGAATTTCTAACACAAACCCTCTTAAGAGCAGAGGACCAAAACAATTCCAAACAGCGAGCGGTAATTTTCAGGGATGTCTTCCCAAGGCAGTTAATGGGCTGTATGCATAGCAGTCACTAGAAACCCCATGTTCACACGCTCTTCTACCACTTGGAGGTTTAGAAACTGGGTAGGCAGTCCCTCCCGCTTTCCTCTCAAAAGCACACCAGGCCTGAAGGAAGCCAGGTGGCCCCAGTGGCCCAGCACAGCTTATCTACTGGATGGTCCGGCAACTCCAACGGCAGCTCTTCTCTTCAGTTTCTTTCCTGCCTGAGATACACTATCTGCTCTGCCCCTGGGCAGCTCCCATGGCATCCCTCAGAATGCATCCATTTTTTTTTCCTGGCAACCCTCAAACCTTCACACACAACCTGAAGCAACTCTTCCAGGCCAGCGTAACTCCTCCATTTCTACAACCCCCCAGTTACACCAACCTCACAGAACATTCGGGACATGTGAGCAACAGTTCAAAACTGTTCTTCAGTTTTGAGAAGGGAAAAAGATTTAGCCACACACTGATACAGGTAGATAAACTTGTCACAGTGATGCCCTACGCCAAGCTGCCTTGCCTCAAAGTGCACCCAGCAGCACAACAGCTCCCAACATGCTGCCCAAGAGAGCCGGCTTGAGACACTGGCCACCGGTATGAACTCCCAGTGCTGAGGCTGCTGAAGAAACTTGTCCACCACTCAATGGTTGAAAGGACCCGTTCTCCTCTCGCTCTTTAAATATGAAGTATGTTTTGTTGGAAAACGACTGATGTTTTAGGGGAGGAGGAAATGTGGACTACCAGCTTACATTTTAAAAAGGATTTCCTATTTGCTATATAGATTCAGTTTAACCTTTATAGCACTCACTCTGATCTGACCTTTTCTACAGAACATGAATTTCTGATCTCAAGAACATTACAGGTATACAAATGCCCTCTCCAAGTGTGTACAACTGACAAAATGTACTGAAGATGACCAACAGCCTGAGGGTTAGAAGGTATTGCCGTCCTTTAACACAGACTCTCAAGGGAAGCCCAGCTTATCTGTTTGCTGCTATTAGCTGGACTGCGGATGACAGCTACTATAGAAAGCGTCTCTTCTTAGCACTGCTGTCACCCTGCTCCAGCCCCCTCCTGTCCCGGTCACTTCTCAGCATGTGATGAGTCACAGAGCCATGCCTCTCCTGTTCTTCTCTGGAGACCCTGGGATCTCTTCTGCGGCTGAGGCCAGCATCTGGGGCACCATACTTCCTCTTACTTGAGGAAGCAGCAGCAAGGTGAGCAGGTGGTAGCTCAGCCTGCATAGGAGACCTGCGGCTGTTCAGAGGGGCAACAACAGCGGTGGATGGCGGCACAACAAAGCCTAGGTCCTGGAAGGCCACAGGAAAGCCAGGCTCTCCCAGGAGATGGGCCAGGCCAGGGAGCTGGGGGCTCCCGGGCTGTGGCTCCTTCAGGACTGCTCCCCTGGCTTCAGCATCCAATCTCCTAAGCAGTCGTGGATCTCGAAGTCGGTCTTGAAGAGGCAGCCTTTCAGAATTAGCATCAGACGGTGTGTGGTATGGAGACGCAGCAAAAGATGTCGTGGCAACCCCACTGTCCTGCCTGCTGCTGGGCAAGCCACCCTGAGGTCTGGGTACCTCTGGAGCAGTGGCTGGGGGATGGGTCAGGCTCCTCTGTAGCACAGGCTTCAGTTTCAGAATCTTCATTGCATCGTGTCTATAGTTTGGGTCACAGGTCTTAATAATGGCCCCACGCTTCTGAGCATCCTGAATCAGTTCATTCCAGTGTTGGTTCTCCTGAAACAAAGAGGAGAGAGAGGCAATCACACCCTACAGAAGCACTCATGTTGTTGGGGAAGCATGGGGGGCAAAGTTCTGTATCTGAACAAACAACGATAGCCAGATGAACAGATGAAAACCCATAGCACTGACTGGCTTTCCAGAGGCCTCCAAGCCCCAAAGTATTAAAGCATCTTAATCTCCTGAGGGAGAACAACAAAGATAGGCTCTCACTTTTTGTCATTTACATTTTTAAAAAAATTTTTAGGGGCTGGAGAGATGGCTCAAGTTAAGAGCACTGACTGTTTTTCAGAGGTCCTGAGTTCAATTCCCAGCAACCACATGGTGGCTCACAACCATCTATAATGTGATCTGATATCCTCTTCTGACATGCAGACATAACACTGTACACACAATAAATAAACAAACAAATAAATAAATAAGTAAATAAATAAATTTTAAGCTTGTGCATGGGTGTTTGCCTCTGTGTACGTACACTTGTCTGCCTCGTGTCCATAGAGAGCACAAGATGGAGCTCGATCCCCTAGGACTGAAGTCACAGGAGGCTGTGAGCTGACATGTGAGTGCTGGGACCCAAGCCCAGGTCCTCTACAGAGCAGCTCCTAGCCCTGAGCACCTCTCCACCGGAATCTTTCTACTATTTCACTCTTCTCTTGCTTATGTTGTGTGCAAGCTGCTGGGGATGGACTCAGGGCCTTATACCACTGAGCTGTCGCCAGCCTATCAGTAGCGGTTTGTAATTATTTCTGTGTTCTCTGTATCTGCTTGCATTTGTCAGTGCAGGTGCCTACAGAGGCCCAAAGAGGGCACTGGATCCCCTGGAGTTTCCGCAGTTGTGAGCCACCCAAACATGGGTGTTAAAAACTAACCCCGACTCTCTAGAAAAGCAGCAAATGTTTTTAACCACTGAGCCATGTTTCCAGCCCCCAAGACTTTATTTTAAAATGTCCATGTTTTTAACATGTTAGAAAGAATCTTTTAGCAATATTTATGATAAAATTGTGGTTTTCCTTATCAACTTAAAAGGAGACATAAAGCAAGGGTACATAGCTTTTACAGCTTCCTTCAAAGGGTACAAAATTAACACAAGCTAAAGACCAGAGATTTAGGTAAGAGTCAGATGGGAAAAAGATGTATTTGAATGCTCTTGGCTACTATTAACAAAAGAGGAAAGAAAAGCAGCAAGCTGAGCTGGCTCCTCTCCTCAGATGACCACCACTTTTCAAAACAACAAAAAGTTACTGGGCTGGTAAGAGGGAGCAGACGTTAAAGAGTCACGCTCACAAGCAAAGCTTCAAAACCACGTACTACCCAGCTGTCTGCACTGTCTTCACTCACACTATCTACCCACTAAAAATGTAGAGCGCTATGCTTCATTCCAAGAACGCCTGCAGCAGCATGGCTCTGGGGCAGACCTCTCACCCTGCAAGCCATGTGCCCAAAGAAGGCAGCTGTACACGTCCCTGCACTTTCTCTGAAGAAGCTGCTCATACAACCACACCACTGTTTGCTAAGCTCTGTCCTAGCACTTTGTATATGGGTTTACATACCCTCCTCAGTCTTGTCACTGATGCACATCAGGGTTTAGATAGGTCACCTTGAAACCTTAGGGTGCATACCTGAGTATGTACACAAAAGCTCACAGCCAAGATGATGGAAGACCTAACAACCTTTATTTTGTAACCAAGAACTCATTTCCATTTTGATAAAAACAAACAGACAAACAAACAAACACCCCAAAACCGACAGAAGCTAACAATGGATAAATTTAGAATTCCCTGTACCCCACCCCGAGTGTACCTACCATTAGAGTCCTCAAATGTCCAAGAATAAAGAGGCTATACTTGGCTCGTGTAATGGTCACATTCAGTCTCTGCAAACTTGCCAGGAATCTATTCAACAAAAGAAAGTTAGTTCTGTGCTCACAGGACATGCCTGTCTCTGGCCCTGGTGGCAGCGGAAAAGATGTGCACCATCCTACATGGCTTTTCACGTGGCTATTGATTGACATCACACTCTCCCTTATGCTTGTATAGTAAACACTTTACCAAACTGACCCGTCTGCTTATTAATGCAGTTCTCAACCTTCCTAATGCCGCCGCAACCCTTTAGTATAGTTCATGTTGTGTTGACCCCCAACATAAAATGATTTTTGTTGCTACTTTATAGCTATAATTTTGCTACTGTTATGAATCGTAATGTGAATTAGCTGATATGATAGATATGTGACCCCTGTGAAAGGGTCATTCAACACTCCCACACAGGTTGAGAACCAGTTTTTACGTGGTGCACGCCTTTAATCCCAGCACTCGGGAGGCAGAGGCAGGCGGATCGCTGTGAGTTCAAGGCCAGCCTGGTCTACAAAGTGAGTCCAGGACAGCCAAGGCTAACACAGAGAAATCCTGTCTTGAAAAACAACAACAAGAAGAAATTATTTTTGGTGCCATTTATAAATAGAATGTTTTTACTTCCTTTTTCTGTTGTTGTTGTTGCTGGATGACAAAGCTGATTCTCAACAAGCGACAGCAATACTTACCCAATTGAGCCTTGCATGGCACTTGCCCTTACACAGGTAACGATGATACAGTCTTTCTGCCGACCCTGGAAGGCGTCCACCGTATCCACTTCTGCAGGTCTGTTTATAAAACGCATAGGGTTACTAAAAAGCTTAAAATTATGAAATACATGTACACAGCAGTGAAGCTGGATGGTGGCGCACGCCTTTAATCCCAGCACTCAGGAGGCAGAGGCAGGTGGGTCTCTCCAAGCCTGAGACCAGGCTGGTCTCCAGGGAGAGTTCCAGGACAGCCACGGTTACACAGAGAAACCCTGACTTGAAAATAAAAAAAAGGTACTGAGTCATAAGGTTCATTATAAATTCCACACAGGACAGTCTTTTCTGATACACTGCTTCTTAGGTCAGCACAACATCCTTTCTCCATTCTTTCCCGCGTCTTCTGAAACACAATTCTTAGTTTACCAAGTCCATAAGAAGCCACCTTAGTTTGCGGCCGTCCATACTTGTATGTGTGCTTCCTTAGGTCTTTCGGAGTCTTCGATGGTTCCATCAGCTTGATGACTCCCGGCAGAGGCAGGTGAACTCTGGCAGAGAAAGAGCCTTTCTTCTCTGGGGACCACTCTCACTGGAACGGAGATTCCTTTTTTTACACCACTTGAGGTTGCTTCCACATACACGCCTTATGTCCATATGTCATCATACATGTGTGTTCTGCTTGCTTGTCTGTCTGTGCACTACGAATATGCAGAAGCCCACAGAGGTCAGAAGAGGGCTTTAGCTCCCAGGAACTGGAGTCTGAGCTGCCATGTGGGTGCTGGGATTTGAACCCAGGTCTTCTGGGAGAGCTGCCAGTGCTCCTAACCACTACGGCCCTGGAACTGAGTTGTCTTATCCACAAACTTCTTTCCACGTCCTGGGCATTTTTCCTTGTAATGTGCTTCACAGCTCTTACTACTCTGGCTTTATTTACTCCTAAGTATTTTATTATTTTTGGTGCCATTATAAATAGAATGTTTTTACTTCCTGAGCAGACTACTCACTGACAACCACTTTTTATATATTGATCTTGTATTGTACACATCTCTTAAACTTGTTTGTTAATCCTAAGGGCTTCTTTGTGAGGCTTCATTAGTGAATCTATAAATATGACCATGCTGAATTATTTATAGACTTACACAAGAAAAACTCTTGCTTTGCCTAGACCCTCTACTGCAACAAATAACCAAAGCAGTGAGAATAAACGCCCTTCATGGCCTACAGGAAAGACGACTGCTGCACCTCTACGGAGCGGCATTACCTACGTGTTTTCTACAGACGCTTTCAATCACGCTAAAACATTTCCACTGTACTCTTAATAGTGTTTTCAGTTGTGAAAGATGACAGGTTTTGTTAAGTTCCTTTTCTGTCATCTGTTGGGGTGTCATGTGGGTCACTTCAAATAACTGTTTGTTCTTTGAGACTGTCTCCATTATGTAACTCAGGGTGGCCTCAAGCTCACTACGATTATGCTGTCTTGGCTTCCTCAGTATGGAGGTTCCAGGGGTGAGCTGCCATATCCTGCTTCCTTCTCTCATCCCATTAACATGCAGAGCCAACACTGTACTCTGGGATAAATTTCACTTGGTCATGATGTGCTGAATTATATGCACTGAGTTCAGTCTGCCGCTGTCTCTCTAGCATTCTCATCTCTGCATCATGAGTAGTTATCAGCCCTGAGGCTCTTGTGACACCTTCTCTGGTTTGGTGTCATGAGTTACAGTGTTCTTGGAGCTGGCAGCAAGGTTCATCACATATGGCAGCTTGCCGCCAAGCCTGATGACCTGAGTTCTATCCCAGAACCAACCACTGAAAGTTGTTCTCTGAGCACATGCACACCATTGTGTGCCTGCCCTACATAAATTTTAAAAAGAAAGTGTTCTTATGCTTTTGTAAAGTCCCGAGTCCTACTGGGTTTCCTGTTGCTGTTTTTAGGTAGGCTATTTCCTATAGCCCAGGTTGGTCTGGAACTCTAGCTCCTCCTGCCTCAGAGTCCCGAGTGCAAGGATTCCAGGCCACAGCTGGTTCTCGGTAACTCTGGAGTGATGGCTGAAGGAAGCCAGCAGTCAACTCTAACTCACCTCTCATTGCTAAGAGGCTGTGGTTACCACCTCTACATGATACATACATCAAGTCTCTTCAGATATCTTTATCTTCTCTGAAGTCAGTTTTGTGTTATTTTGACATTTTAAAAGATTTGTGTTTGTCTCTGAGTGTAACTGTGCATGCGTGCATGTGAGCAAAGGCCACAAGAGGAAGCCAGGTGTCCCCCTCCATCACCGCCTCAGTCTTTCCCTGAGCCTGGGGCACATGCTTTCTTAAACAGGCTGGAGGCCAGCAAACCCCAAAAGATCCTCCTGTCCCCACCTGCTTCTGAGCTGAGGTTACAGAAAAGTGTGCTGGACTCTCAGCTTGTTGTCTAAGTGCTGGGATCTGAACTCTGGTCCTCATGATGGCCTATCAAGTGCTCTTAACCACTGAGCCCTGTTTCCAGACTGTTTTGTTTGCTGACACAGGTCTCATGTAACCCAGGTTAGCCTTGAACTCACTATGTAGCAGAGTGTGATGATTAGTGTTAATAATCCACTCGGGAAAAGTTATAAAAGCTTAAGAAATGGGTCCAGGGCTTGCTTTTGAGGGGTAATCTACTGATGGTGTTAGTTGAGTTGGGGAGACCCACCCAGTGTGGGTGACACCATTCTCTGGGCAGATCCCGGACTGTGTAAGAGTGCAGATTTCAAGTTCATCACTAGCGTGCATGCATTCACTGTTCTTCTCCTTCTGACTGGATGCTTCAGGGTCTTCCTGCCTTGACTCCCCCATCGTGATGGGCTGTAATAAACTGTGAGGTGAAATAAACCCTTTAATGCTTTTGTCAGAGTATTTTGTCACAGTAATGGGAAAAGAAAATATGACACCAAGGATAACGCTGAATGGTCGTCCTGCCTCCACCTTCCAAGTGCTGGAATTACATGTTTCTTAACACACACCTGACAATGACTTCCAGATTTTAATCTTTCATTTTACTATAGAGATAAGGAGACAAGAACACAATCTTAGCAGTGCCTGATGGTACTGTAATTCCAAGTACAGAGGGGCTGAGGCAGGAGGATAGCAAGTTAATGACAACCTGGGAAACTTACAGACATGGTCACACAAATAATAAAAAGACTGGGTAATACAGTTTAGAGCACTAGCCACTAGAGTATAAGACAACCCTAATTCAACCCCAGAACTGTTCAGAAACAAAACAAAACAAAACAAAACCACAACAACAACAACAAATTAATTCAACCTAAACACCAGAAATACAGGTAAAAATACGTCACCCTTTCTTATCAAATTCTTTCTCCAAATCCTTCTGGATCTTGGTCTTCTGAGCCTTGTAATGGGTTATTATGCCAATATTTCGGAAGGAAATATCTTTTCTTTTCTCTTTAATAAGTTTAATTATTTCCATCACCAACTTTATTTCTTGAATATTTACATATGAGCTAAACAAGATGGAAAAAGGAGACAATGTATCAAATCTCACGCCAGTCTAGTTGTTCCCTGTTCTATTTAGTTTGTTTCCCATTACAGTAAAGAGCACATAGATAGATGTTTCCCCCTCTAGTCAGGCAGCAGTGTCGAGGATATAATAGTCATTATGCATAAATATGAATAATTGTAAATAACTGTGCAATCCAGAAAGTGATTATAAAAAAGGAAGTTTAACCAATGAATCACGCACCTAAAGAGATAGCGCCCAGACAGCTAAACATGAACATGGCCCACCAGGGCTGAACAGCATGAAAGCCATCTCATCCTGCCACCTCTTTGCTGGCTCTATGTCCTGTACTCCCAGCCCAGCCCACAAGTATGTGTGTCCTGCATTATCAAACTAGATCCAACCTAGACCAACATGGGCCCTTGTTCTCCTGAGTCTTAAATACCCAATACCCATGCTAAACACACCCTAGGGGATGACTCCCTCTCCTAACCCTTGGTTATTCCTCAGGCTAAGATTCTATCAAGGTTCTTTGCTGTCTTCTGGTCCTGTAACATGCTCAAGGCTCTGCTCTACTCTACTCCTGAAGATGCCACAGAAGCCTTTCAGTTGCAGCCCCTTTGACACTGCAATCTGACAGGCAAACTCCTCTGCCATTTCACTACTTCAAGGAATGTCCCACCCTAATTCCTATTGTGATCTTAGAATCTTTTGTATTTGTTTTTGTTTTTCCCATTTCCCAACAGCACGGCAGTGTTTATACACGTGCTCATGAACACTACCTACCTTCAGGTTGTTAACTCCTCTATTCAGAGCAATCCTTGGCTCCTCTGATATATTTGCTGTGCAGCAATGCATCAAAACCCCTGCTTTTGCTGTCATTCTACAAATAACCAACACATTCCCTCACAACTCAAAATCCTTATAATGTGATCCCACTAGGCCTTCATTTATTCAGCTGAGTCTTTTCACTGCACTTAACCCATGACTCCCTAGTTAATGAGGGCTTTCCCATGAGACCACCATCATCTGACCACGGGGTCTCTTACTGCTATGCCCTTTCAGGGACTTATTGCCCAATTACACAGAGAAGGGGACGCTATCATCACAGACAGTGAAAATGACTGTGCCCTGGTGCTGGAGAGACTGGAGAACGAAGAAGAAGAAAACGTACTCATTATCCCGTTGCTCTGAACCATCTCCAACATCAAATACGAGGTAGGGCTGAAATGGCCACTCTGATGAACACCGAATGGCTTCTGTCAATCTATAGAAAAGCAACCATATTCAGAAAATGTGCTCTAAAGCACACACACATTTTATCATTATCTTTTTTCCCCCTGTGTGAGACAGAACCTGGGAAAACTTAAAGGATTAAGAGGTCTTCTTTCGCAGATGCGTAGCAGTGAAACATTTAAACTCAGTTTATTTCCATTCTAGTACCAAGGAGGATGATCTACACAACTGTGACTCATGACTAGCTCATAACATAGTTCAGGAGATATATTTACACAGGTAGGGAACATGGCACAGCCTCCAGGGAAAGCAAATGGATAAACAAGGCTAAGAGCCTGGCTTCAATCCCCAACACCACCAATACAAGGTAGGCCATGAAGTTATCAGTGATTATATTTGGGTTATATTAAATATGGTGACGTTTGTCGCCTTTTTTTCCTTTCCATTCTCCCACCGGCCCCTTTTTCTTTTTTCAAGGTAGGGCTTCTCTGTGTAGCCCTGGCTGTCCTGGAATTCACTCTGTAGGCAAGGCTGGACTTGAACTGAGATCCACCTGCCTCTACCTCCCAAGTGCCAGGATTAAAGACCCGTGCCACTACCAATCTGCACTTTTCTTTTTCAATCTAACTGCATTTGATATAGTCAATATGGCACTTATAATTAGAGAAAAAAAATCATTTAATTTGATAAATTAAGATAATTCTCCTCCCTCTCCCCCACGAGCAGGGTCTTGGCTAGCCTCTTAACTCTCAATCTTCCTGTTTCTGTTTCCTAAGTAACAGGATCACCTGCATTGGCTAACACAGCTAGCCTGATTCACGCCTTTTTTGCTAAGACTCCTTCATAAGTAGCTAAACTTCCAAAAAGAACAAGCTTACAAGCAACACAGGACACCTACCTATTTGTTTTCAAGTTTCTGTTATAAACATAATTAGAAGGGAAGAGACATATGTCTGGATGCATCCTGTACTGAATGGTAAGCTGTAAAATCGGCAGCCTGCCAATCATGTTCTGCTCCACGTTCTCCTCTAGAAGCTTGCAGAACCGTGCCATCATCGACTGGTCATAGCCATACTCCTGTGCTTTCTGAGAAGGAAACAAGTAATTCTTAAGAGTTTGTACTAGATAGATAGGTAGGTCTGTCCGTCCATCCGTCCGTCCGTCCGTCCATCCATCCATCCATCCATCCATCCGTCCATCCATCCATCCTGGGGTAGTGGTAGTGAACACCTTTACTCAGAGCACTCAGGAGCCAGAAAAAGGCGGATCTCTGAGTTCAAGGCCAGCCTGGTCTACAAAGTGAGTCCACGACAGCCAAGGCTAACACAGAAAAACCCTGTCTTGGGGGGAAAAAAACCCAAAAACAACAAGAGTTTTTCACTTCTTTTTTTACACATCCCTACTATTAATCTTCGTGCCTTCACAGATAAAAATGCTGTGTGTCACTACAAAGAAGCCTCTGCAGAGTGATTTCTTCACTGACCTTTGAGTAGGTGCTGAGTTCTGACACAGCTAAGATAAAGAAGATTAAGTCTAAACTATTCAATTGATTTCACAAGCCAAATGATGGGGTATAATAACATGAGCATGAAAAACTGTGACCCTCTGGGCAGTGGTGGCACAAGCCTTTAATCCCAGCACTCAGGAAGCAGAGGCAGGAGGATCGCTGTGAGTTCAAGGCCAGCCTGTTCTACAAAGTGAGTCCAGGACAGCTAAGGCTACACAGAGAAACCCTGTCTTGAAAAACCTTAAAAAAAAAAAAAAAAAAAAAAAAGGAAAGAAAAAGAAGAAAGAAAGAAAGAAAGAAAGAAAAAGAAAAACAACAATCTAGAAGTTAAAATGTGCTCTCAAGCCTGTGCACAAGAATGTGGCCACTCTGAAGACACAAGTACAGTAGGAATAAGCCTGCTACACAAACTTCCAAAGTTAAAATAAAGCATTGTGCACCCTAATATTTATGTAATTTTAAAGAAGCTTGTGTAACTATAAGGTTATTAACAGATATCTGGCAATTTCATCTATATTCCCCAATGTTTACTCAATTTAGCCCCAAATCCAATTTTAAATCTCTCTGGGAAAAACAGAAAAAAGAATTTACACAACATACAGACTTAAGAAAAAGTGAATCAAAAAAAAAAAGAAAAAGAAAAAAAGAAAAAGTGAGTCCAACTTATAGATTTGTATTTGATGACATTAAAAAAAAAAAAAAGGCTGTTTCTAAAGTGTCAATAGAAAAAAGCCAATTCCAAATAGAGAACCTCTGCTCCTTCCCCCCACCTTAATTTTTTATTTTTGGTTTTTCAAGACAGGGTTTCTCTGCATAACTCTAGCTGTCCTGGAACTAACTCTGTAGATTAGACTGGCCTCAAACTCACGGAGATCTGCCTACCTCTGCTGGGATTAAAGGCATGTGCCACCACCACCAAGCTTTTTCTTTTTCTTTTTAATAATCTATTTGGTTTTATTTTATGTGCATTGGTATGAGGGTGTCAGATCCCCTGGAACTGGAGTCACAGATAGTTGTGAGCTGCCATGTGGTTGCTGGGAATTGAACCCAAGTCTTCTGGAGGAACAGCCAGTGCTCTTAATCACTGAACCATCTCTCTAGCCCCTCCCCCTTTAAAATATATTAATTAATTATTATCTGCATGTACATCTACGGGTGTCAGACACTGGAGTTACAGACAGTTGAGAACTGTCATGTGGACTCTAGAAATTGAACCCCAGTCTCTGGAAGATCAGTCAGTGCTCCTAACCTCTGCTCTTTTAAATACAAAACCCTACATATATCCACAGGCGCATATTTTATATATACCTTAAAGTCACTGCTTACCTCCCTTTGTAACTCAATACTGTCTGCTACCCACTAAGCCAGAGGCACAATGAGTATAAGCACTCTGTCTTTTTATCATGACAACTTCCATATCTGCAATAGTGCCTGACCTGGCTGTAGGAGTGTATGCCTACAATCTCAGCACTCAAGAAACTAAGAGAGGAGGGTCACTGAGTTAGAGTCAAGCCTGGGCTACAGCATAAGTTCCAGGCCAGCTTGGACTACATACACAAAACTATCTCAACATTTCCCAATGCTGATACTCAATATATAATACTGAAAATAAAAAGATAAATGTACACACAAATGCTTAGCAGGATCTTTTAAAAATACTAAGTTTTGGGGCTGGAGAGATGGCTCAGTGGTTAAGAGCACTGATTGTTCTTCCAGAGGTCCTGAGTTCAACTCCCAGCAACCACATGGTGGCTCACAATCATCTGTAATGTGATCTGATGCCCTCTCCTGACCTGCCGAGCACTATACAGATAATAGTAAATAAATAAATCTTTTTTTAAAACCCTAAATTTTCCGCAGTAATTATTCCCAGAAAATAGGTGGTTTCATCCTATTGAGACTTTAGGTGTGAGAAGCCTGGGAGAAAGAAATAGAAGGATCCAGCGGGTCCTGGAAAACTACAGGCGAGTCTGGGCCCTGGGGTCCTCCGCAAACTATGGCAACAGCCAAGGAAAAAATAGGCAGTAAACCTCAAACCCCTACCCAGACTAGCCGATGGACAGGACATTCTCCACTGTTGAGTGGAGAAGGAGATCTGACTTTCACACAAACTCTAGTGCCCCATATTTGAACATGTCCCTTGGATGGAGATGCCTGATGGCACTCAGAGGAAAGATAATAGGTCACCAAGGAGAGACTTGATACCCTATGAGCATATACAGGGGGAGGAGGTCCCCCTCAGACACAGTCATAGGAGAGGGGAGTAGGGGGGAAGTGGGAGGGAGGGAGGAATGAGAGGATACATGGGATGGGCTAACAACTGAGATGTAATATGAATAAATTAATTAAAAAAAATAAAAATTAAAAAAAAAAAAAAGAAAATAGGTGGTTTAAAAAAAAAAAAAAAGAGAGACGTGCACTCAGCGGTTAAGAACACTTTCTGTTCTTGCAAAAAGTCCAGGCTTGATTCCTAGCACCCACAGGGAAGCTCATTGTCCCCTCAGGCACCAGGCATGCATGTGGTGCAAAACACACTCCCCCCCCCCTCTCTCTCTCACACACACACACACACCACACCACACCACAAAAAAAAAATAAAATAACAATAATTTAAAAAACTTAAAGACACGTGTGAAAATTCAACTTTGTAATCATTTAAAACTTTTTCCTCATTAAGCTTCTTTTATTTGTATAATTTTTTAAAGTACAAAATAGTTGGATCAGTGGGTTAGCCAGTCCTACCATGAGGACATGGGAGCTGGAGAGTGGGTCCTGCCCTGAGGACACGGGAGTAGGCCCTGATCCAGGTCTCTGAGTGAGCCTCACCCCAACATCTACCCCATGTATGACCTGCTGGAGCACATGAAGGGGCCAGACCCGCAGATTCAAAGATTAAGAATCTCCTTAACACACAGCAACAATGGGATATCCCACATCAGTCCCAGTGAGGATCCAGTAACGATAGTGTAGGCCTCCAACCAGACCCATGACTCGTAGCAATGAACATTTGAAAATAAACACATGTAGACAAAAGGCTGTACTGTGTGATACACTACAGCTTCTGTGACAGGACTTTTTGTTTGTCTGTTTTATTTTACTGGGGGAGGAGAGGGATTTTGGTGCATGCCGTGTAAATCATAGACATTCAATAAAAGTATAAAAAAATAGTTGAATCTTGTTCTTGCTGTTTTTACCAAGTATCAAAGAAAACAATGTTGACACCATTAACAATCCTTTCACTGTCTGCTGAGGCCATTCAGGAGGTTGATGCCTGCATTGTTGGAGGTTGGTTTGATGTAGTTTGGTGCTAATTGCTGCTTCCTGTCTCTGTGACCCACCTGTACCTTGCCTAAGAGCCTAACCTGTTTGACCAATAAATGGCCATCACGCCTGGGCAGGGCAAATGGAATAGGTGTGGCTAAAGCTCCAGGGCTGGGGGAGACAGAGAGAATCTTGGGAAGAGGAGAGACCTGAGGAGAAGAGAGGAGAGGATGGAAGGCCGCCGCAGTTAGGTGGAGGAGCACATGGCCAGTGTGGATGGAGATTTGGCCCAGATGAAGAACATTAGCAAGTATTTGGGATTACAGATGGGAGGTAGCTTGATAGAAATTATTAGAAGCAGATGACATAGGATGGGGCAGGCGAGGAGAACTGCTACTTAGTATTGGCCTGAAAGGGTTAACTAAGGATTTTGGGGAAGAGCTCAGGGGCTGCCCCTCCTGGAAGGGTTGGGCGGCTCTGGCTCTGCTCCCAGAAGTCTTGGCAGTAATTCCTCGTGAACTTCTTGATAAAGTGAAACAGTTATTGGTTCAAGGAGAGGGAAGGCTTATAGTTATCGTCTTTGTTCGTCAAATTTTCTCCCTTGACTGATTCCCAGAACGTGTTTAGTCTAATAGGTATGGGAACCAAGTTTGTTATTGGTAATATTAATGAATAACTAATGTTATGCGCCAAGCCAGAAATATGCTACTTTAGAATAGTTTAAAAGCTATGCTTAAGAAATAAACTGTTGCTACTTGCCACCAGAGCAGTAGTCCGCCCGTTTCTTAAGGCTACTTGCCATCAGAGCAGTAGTCTGCCTGTTTCTTAAGACGTTCTCGGAGCTGATCTCCGTCAGGCAGGTATACCTGCCCCACTATGGGACATAGTTTAGGGGATTAATATCTGCCCTGCCCCAGGTTAACTAAGGCTATTTTAAAATACAACAGGTGTCTGTGTCTTGATTGATTGCTAGCGGGTTAGAAAATACTGCCGTAATAATAGCTCTAGGCCTAACAGTAAGCATTATTAGGTTACACTGGTATTTTAACTGCAACACTGCACTCGTGCAGAAGGGCGGCAGCGCTCCTTGCTCTGGCTTCACCACAGCCCTGCACCATCATTCCCAATAATCCACAGTCAAAACCAAGCAGCAACAACAAAAACAAAAACAAACAAACAAACCAACACTCACTAACTGGAAAGATATGTGTTCAAAATATCTTTTCTCTGAAATTATGTTAACATCTGTATAAAAGATGTTAGTGAAAAAACAAATTTTACTAGATTTCAGAACCATGGTATAAGCCTATTTAAAGTGACCCAAAACAACTAAACAGTCAAATTGCTGATATACATTTCCAGGAGAAAAGTCTAATGGGGAGAAAATCCAAAACAAAAAAGGCAGACAGGTTGGTGGTGGTGGCTCACACCTTTAATCCCAGCAACTGGGAAGGCAGAGGCAGGTGGATCTCTGAGTTCACAGCCAGCCTGGTCTACAGATGAAGTTCCAGGACAGCCAGGGCTACACAGAGAAACCCAGTTTAAAAAAAAAAAAAAAAAAAAGGGCAGACTGGACCATGCCCAGTACTCCTCTTCTAAATGTCAGTTCCCAGCGGCAAATTTTCTTTTGTTTATCTGCATTTTTAGATGTAAGGAGCAGAATTTTTTTTTTCAACTATGGAAGAAAAAAATGCCCAAACTGGATTATCTATCTCCAACTCATGCCTCCTTACATTTTCCTCAGCTTTAGGAACGCTTAGTGTAAAGCATTAAGAGGTGTGTGTGGGTGTGTTTCAAGTTGTCTTACATGGTTTGTGTTCTCATCAAATCAGATATAGCCCCTCCTCCAGCAGGGAAAGCCCAGAGCTTTCCAGTCTATGGAACTCCTGCCTACACACTCAGAGGCACAACTATGAACAAGGAGGACAGACATTTGCACAAACATTCACTCTTTTGAAACAAGGTCTCAACTGTGTATCCCTGGCAGGCCTCCTCTGAGAACCTGCTCAGCCTCCTGAGTGCTGGACTGCAGGTATGCACGATCACGCCTGGTCACAATTTTTCTTATGGAACTTCAAACAACGTTTCTCTTTTCTTTATTATTTCCCAATTTTCCCTTCAATAAGAGATGACAATTCAAAATAGAACCATTCTCTCAAAACAAAAACAGACCCTCTGACAGCAGCAGAGGCACTCACCATGGAGATGACTGTGGGAGGGAGCTGCTTGGGGTCTCCTACTAGGATAAGTTTGTTGCAGCGATGGATAAGTGGAGAAAGTGTCTCAACTTCACAAGACTGCCCGGCCTTAGGAACAAAGTATATAAGGAGAAATAGCCTTAAGTAAGTTCTAATTACCCGGAAAAGTACCCAACTTTTCCTATATACACCTACACCTTTTTTTAAAATTATTCAGGACCTATACATGGTAGGTAAGCATTTTACTACTGAGTTATGGCCCAGCCTCCTCTATACAGATACCAAAAGTAAGCATGTTTTTTAATGTTCAACGTATATCATATGAAAATATCTTTATGTAAGACACTGTAACATGTGCATTGAAGATATAACAATGAAAATATATACAAATAAAAGATTTCCTCATAAAAGAAATTATCTAAACACAATTTCTGGCTGTGCGCCTAGCCTTTAATGGCTGAGTCATCTTTCCAGTTCCTAAACACAATTTTAAACATCTAACAAGTATTGCGAACCCAACTACCACAGATGCCCAACAGAAGGCTGTGGACATCCTGAGTGCCTGCTTCATTCCTGCACAGCTGGAGCATGGGAAGCTCCTCCTCTAACAGCTGTTTTAGAAGGTTATCTCTGAAATCCAGATGTTACTTGAGGTATGACTGACTTTCTAATTCAGTAACACTGACTGTAACTATTTCATCATTTCCACTATGTTCTTTTATCACACGTAATTTCCATATTTCTGCCTAGACTGATCCCTGAACCTAATGATCCATTTCTCCTGTCTTCTGACTTTTCATTCTAGACAACACTACAATCAATGTTCAGTAAATGGACAAGAAATAAAAGATGTCAGCTGAAAATGCAGCAGCCAACGATGTCCAAAGTCATAAATGTGTATTTCAAAGTTAACAGAGAAACTGCAGCAGCTTCAGGGGCAATCCTTGCTAGAGGCAATTCTACTCCAAGACTACAGTCCCCTCTGCAGGAGGCTTGCCTGCACCACGCTTCACTGTATGAGAATACATGCACATTGGCTAAGGGCTAGAGGTGCAGAGGCCTCCTAACAAGCAAGGCTGGATGGATGCTTACCCTCCAGCACTGCAACAGTAGTGACTGCATAGAAAACCCCCACTTCACCCACAGTTCAACATCCAGAATTCACCCACAACTTTTCTTCACAGTCCTAGTCACACCTGCACACTTGAGTACCCACTGACCTCATCTACAATGACGCAACTGAAGGGAACACCCCCTTGTCCTCGAAAAGCAGACTCAAGCAGTAAACCACCACTTGTGCTCAACGTGCAGCAGATGACATGGGACTCCAAGATGATGGTGTTTTGTGTTTTCTGTGGGCGTCCCTGAACCTAGGATGACAAAGGATAACCATATTTAGTTATACACAGATCCTGTAACAGTCCTTTTTTATTATTAAATATCTACCATTTCTTGTTCATCTGACATAAAAATATTTAATAAAAGGGAAGCCTCAGCTCTAGAAAACAGGAGAAATCCTTCAGCACAAATCCATCATGGACTTCAAGGCAAAGTCTGAGGTTTTCAAGGAGGCTCCAGTGCTACAGCACTGCCAGGTTCTCTTCTCCGAGCCATCAGACTATGGAGAGTGTCCCCAAACATGATTCATTCAATGGCCCACAGAAGACATGATGAGCAACAAAGCTCACAATATTAGCTTAGAAGTCATTTACACTATTAATGAAAAATATATATTAAATCCAACTGGGTTTATCTCTGGTCAAAAAACACAAACCGCCAGTTGCCCTTACACTGTCTTGCTGAACTTACTTGGTTTCTTTAGAGCTGCATTCTGATCATCTAGACACAAATCTGGCTCAGCCTACCTTCAATTAATCTAATAACACTCTGGTATTTTTACAGCAAAGGAGAAGCTATGCAGTGTTCTCCATACCAGGGTTCAAATCTGTGACACTCACCAATCTCAGGAAGTAGGGGGAAAAATGTATCTATATTAAATATGTACATTTTTGCATTATTCCCTAAACAACAGTGTAACAATTATATGTATATAAAATTCACATGATATCATGTATTATAAAAAGATATCCACAAACCTAGTCTCCTTAACTACTGACAGTAGTAATTCCCTCTTTGCAGCTCGTACCAAATGAAGCTGTGTTTAACACTAACCTATATCTAAGAGAAAACACTGATGCCTCCACTCATGCAGTTCTCATGTCGTGCATTTTAAAAAACAAAACATCGGGCCTTATGTCCTCTTTAGTGTTTCATAAAGAAAGTAAACCACTGCAGGTAAACTACTCACCTCTTTAATTTTCGAAGCAAGTTCTTGCCTTTCTTTTGAAACTTTGGCAATGTATTCATCTAATTCTTGCCTCTGAAAACAAATGAGAACATCACCCTGAAAGTCAAGTACTTCAGAAAGCTCTCAGATACTTTACACCTTAGGAGAGTGAAAAACACCATGAGCTCACTGAAACAGTGTGCTGGCCTCCCCACCAGTCAAGTCCCAGCACTGCTCTACACAGCTGAGGGATAGTGTGTTTCCTGTGCTGCGCGTGTCTGCTGTCTGCCTAGCAGCTCAAACACTGGAGCATCATTTTTCCTTTCAATGTCAAAGGCGCTTCACACACAACTCAACAATCCTGCCACAGCGATGTGCACAGAATGCAGGCATTCTTTATCCCTAAATAAAATCTTAGCAACCAGAGACTAATCAGAGTGTATTCTTGGAATAGACGCATGGTATTTTAAGCTGGGGTGGTGGTGCCCAGATTACTGGCACTTGCCTTCTCATAAAAAAGAAATGGCTGACATATAGAGAAAAGGAAACCAAAAGGTGGCGAAATGTTACCTGCTAAGGTTCTTGATCCAAACATACTAAAAGCTAAGTCACTCTTGATTTTGAGTCTGTCTGTGAGCCAGTGAATTCTTTCTTCCCTCAACGGAATTAGAAATGTTGGCTATTTTCATTCTTATTTATGTGTATGGGTGTTTTGCATGTATGACTGTATCATGGGTCACACCAAGACTCTGAGGAAACCAGAAGATAGTATCAGATCTTCAGGAACTGGAATTACAGTTGATTGTGAGCTGCCATGTGCCTTGACATCAGGCATGCTCCTTCAGCATAATTCACGGACTCCCACCATAGTAACTCCATGAGAACACCATCACACACATAGTAACTCCATGAGAACACCATCACACACATAGTAACTCCATGAGAACACCATCACACACATAGTAACTCCATGAGAACACCATCACACACCCTTTGACTGGTTCATGTCTAAGCCACTTCTGCAAGGAACAAGCGAGGAGGTGTCCGTACCTGCGTCTCCCGCCCACCTCGACACAGAGCTCGCTGGCGAGAAAGCTCATCAAGTTGACCATCCAGAAACTCTTTTCTTTTGTGCATTTCTTGAATATGAGAAGGCAAGTCTTTTTCTAATACAAATTTAGAAATCAACAGGTTCATTTTAAGAAATTCACATACATATATAAACACAATGAGAAAGAAAAATCCTTCCCCAAACTAGACTAGTAGTGGGGTCTCCAAAATACCATTAGTCCCCCATCATTATTCTGCCATCCAAAAAGAAGCAGAACACCAATGCAAACAGGCCAGCACTTACTCATTCTATGATTGACTTGGCTATCCAAACTGAATTTTAGGACCTCCACATTAATAGACTTTTCTGGACCCAGCCGTACTAAATTTATATCTCCACAGTTTCCTGTTGACAAAAAGACACAAAATTAATCAGGACAATGCTAATAAATCCCATCTCCACATTAGTGAGAGAAGGGCAACACAACTGTAAACTGCATGTCAAGAGCTATACGAAAGGCTTCTCACACTTTCTTTCAGATATTCTGGATAATAACACTGTAAATCCAGTACTTACCACTTCACTCAACACAAGGCAAGGCAGGCCACATGGATAATCATGCAGCGCTCACACTGATATGCTCATGTCCCTCAAGCTACTCTCCAACAGTGTTCCATGAAGAACACACTTGAGGAATGAGCGGAATGACGCTGTCAGATGCCGAGGTGAAAGCAAATGCCACCACCCCTAGCTCTGTGCAGCCCCGACTGTCCTGAACTCACTCTGCAGACCAGCTGGCCTTGAACTCAAGAGATCCACCCACCTCTTTACTACAATTTTTTAAAACTCCTAGTTCAGTTCTCTCTCTTAAATATGATGTCATCTTCTTTAGCCAACATTTACTGGAAAGTTTCAAAATAGCCAGGTTCACTGTGCATCCACCAGAAAGATGGAAGAGATTATCTGGAATTCATTCTAAATAGCCACCACCGTCCTACACATTACAGTGGACATCCCTTACACTGCAGAACGAACCTGGAATAATGTAAAAGACGTCTTAAAAGCCAAAAGCAGACAGAATTGAAAACAAAGCTAGGAGGCATGGAGTTCCAGTAGTTTCCCTGGGTACTGGAGCAGGGCGATGGGGGAGGGTTGGCAGGAGGTTAGGCATTTATTTTGATCTTTAAATTATCATCATTAAAGTATAATTTACAGCTGGGTGTGGTGGAGCACAACTGTAATTCCCACACTCTGGAAGGCAGAGACAGGAGAATCTCTGAGTTCGAGGCCAGCCTGTTTTACAAAGTGAGTCCAGGACAGCCAAGGCTACACAGAGAAACCCTGTCTCTCTCAAAAAACAAACAAACAAAAAGTATAATTCACATTTAGTAAAATGCAGGCTTAAAAACCTTTAATTCAGCTGGGCATGGTGGCTCAGGCCTTGAATCCCAGCACTCAAGAGAAGCAGAGGTAGACAGAGCAATGTGAGGCCAGACTGGTCTACAAAATAAGTTCAAGACAGCCAAGGCTATACAGAAAATGCTGTCTTGAAAAAAGCCAGCCAAACAAACAAAAACCCCTTAATTCTATGTTTCCATTACCAAAATACCACTCAAAAACACAGAAATATCTGTAATGGCAGCTTGAGTTATAATGACCACTAGAAAGTGAAGAGACAGGCTGGAGAGATGGCTCATCGGTTAAGAGCACTGTCTGCTCCTCCAGAGGTCCTGAGTTCAATTCCCAGCAACTACATGGTGGCTCACAACCATCTGTAATGTAATCTGATGCTTTCTTCTGGCCTGCAGGTGGATATGCAGGCAGAGCACTATATACATAATAATTTAAAAACAAAAAAAGGTGAAGAGACTTGGAAGAAATGGAGCAATAAAAAACAAGTTTCTGAGTTGGCCTCTGTTCAGCTGGAAAAAAAGAAATTTCTTCTGGAACTCTGCAACCACACAGGTCTAGGCTATATGTGCACTTAAGAGAGAAAGGAACAAAAACAAAAGAGACCCAACCATAAGTTCAGGTAAAATTTAAAAAAATAAAACTAGAGAGATAGAGGTAGGTGAATCTCTGAGTTTGAGGTCAGTCTGGTCTACAGAATGAGCTCCAGGACAGCCAGGGCTACACAAGAAACTGTGTAGAAAATCCAAGAAATAAAAAAATTAAATTGCAATGAATAATGGTGCCAGTTATCTATTAAAAACCTAGTTTAAAACACAAATTTTTTTTCCCCTTGGAAAATATCAATCAGCAAAATTCTTTTGCTGAGTGACTTGACCCTTGAAAACAACAATTCATGAAAACTTGTCAAAAAGCACAAAATAAATCAACACCAATAATAAACAAAACACCATATAGTCTATTTTACAACAAAAAAGAATTATGGGCATAGCCAGGTATGGTGGCACACGCCTTTAATCCCAGCACCTACAAGGCAGAGGCAGGTGGATCTCTGTGAGTTCGAGGCCAGCCTGGTCTACAGAGCGAGTCCAGGACAGCCAAGACTACATAGAGAAACTCTGTCTGGGAGAACCAACTAACCAACCAACCAACCAACCAAATAATGGGCTATTCTCATTTACGAGCACTTTCTTCAAAGTCCCCAAATAACACATTATCAGGCACGGTGTCACAGAATGGCATTCATATGTTAGTATCGTTGTGATTTACTCAAAGGCACAGTGGGAAAAAAACCTCAGTAGATATAAAAGAAAAGCAGAAAAAATATAATTTATTATCCACCGACAGAACTTTCAACTCTTAGTTTATTTCTAACTCTGCCTGTACTAGAACACACTTCTGGTCTACAGTGGGGGATGCTGTGCCCCACCCAGTGCTACTCCACTGCAGTTACAAGCACACTGAGCACTGTAGCTGCAGTTATGTCCCTTGGCTATGCATGCAGCTATCTTGGACACTGCTATCCAAACTGTGTTTGGGAGCCATGCACTGGTCTGCAGGATCAGCTTAGGGTACCAGAATTGTTGTTACTTCAAAAGTTACACTAGAAGGACAGCACCCTCACAACCATTAAATATATAGCAAAAAGGGAAACGCTCCCCAAGCTTTTTATACTGGAAGTAAAAGTTTGTTATACTTAAACTAGAGCATGTGGAATTTCTGTTACATGCAACTGATTCTGATCTGATAAAAAGCAGTGCCAAACATTCTCAAGAAAAACAAAGATAAAAAGATAAACACAACAAAAACAAGTTGAGTATCATACCCAAAGGATTCTTCTTGTCTTTACATTTTTCTTTGAATTCGAGGATAATTTTTTTCATAAGTTCATCAACAGCTGCATTGGAAGGTGCACATACGAGGACTCGGTTTTGTTTGATTTTGGCATTGAAGTTTTCATCTGAATGACCTTTCCTCTGGTTCTACAATTTGTCACACAGTAGACAAGCAACAATGAGCTCTATTTTTGGGATTCAAATCTTTCTCTGCTTCCGAGAATGCTTGCAAGTTCTCACAATGGTTAAAGAAAGCTCCTATTCCTTCCACAACGTAAATATTACTGTGACAAGTGGTACAGGGCACAGCACTTCCAAGCACATACAAGACTCTAGGCCTCATTCCCAATACCAGAGGAAAACAAAACACACACACACACACACACACACACACACACACACACACACACACACACACACACACCACAAAGCTGTCTCTGGCATAAAGCTTATCACAACTGTTGGGATGCTCTAGGCCTTACATTTTACCATTACTTAATATTCAGTCCAACCAACATTAGCTCAAGAATACATTCAAGAGGCTGGAGAGATGGCTCAGCAGGAAAGGGCACTGGCTGTTCTTCCAGAGGACTCAGGTTTGATTCCCAGCACCCCCATCATGGCTTGTCTGAAGCTCCAGCTCCAGGAAAATCTGTCTTCTTCTGCTCTGTAAGCACTGTATGCATGCTGCACCCAGACATACATGTGGGCAGAACACCCCAACACATAAAATTAAAAACCGTAGGGATAATAATACATCTTAAATACACAAGTTAAAGGGAAAAGGTACTTTAATACTCACATGCCTCTTAATTCGGGTCAAGTAAAACCACATGCAGGATAACAGTATCACACCTACCTCTGTCAGTAAGCGGTACAAGAGACCAACAATAGTTTTTGATTTTCCTGTTCCAGGTGGTCCATGAATCAAACAGATCTTGGCAACGGATGGTGAGTGTTTCACCATGGCATATGCAGTTTCTATGGCTTTCTTCTGGTCTTCATTAAAGTCCTTTAAGTAGGCAATCTACAGAGAAGATGGGTGTAGTACATTCTTGTTGTGGTGTCAAATGGGAGAAGGAATGAACAGCATTTGTTCAACCTTCTTCCAGTCTATGTCAAACAAAGTAAGTGCTGAAGTGACTGACCTATGAATCACTTTCACAACTAGAGAAAACCTGATCAGTTACTAATTACTAAGTTCAGCATCAGTCCACTTGTAATTGTGGTTTTACTTGTACTTCATACAAATATGACAATACATTTTCTTAAATAAGCTTTTCTTCAATTATTCTGATTTTTTCCACTCAATCAATTCTCTGCTTAGATGATAAAGGATTCTAAGAATTCTCTTTCCTAATACAATGTCACACAGTGGAAAACAGTTTTCATGGCCAGACCTAGCAGTCTAAATTGAGTCTTTTTTCCATTTTAGATAGCCATAGTCCTAAGCTCTTTGATTCATTAGATGAAGCCTCCCTCCATGGTGCAGCATGACTGGATAACGAACATGAAAGCAGTAGTACATGCGGAGAGTTTAGAGATACTGGTTTCCTTTTGTATTTCTTTGTTAATTTTCTGACTATGTATATAATCTTTACAGTGAAAACTACAGGTTCACCTCTTCATTTGCAACAATCCCACAGTTCTCCAGCAACTATTCAAACACATAACTCACCCCACAAAACCTGTGAACAGCTCCTGAATGACGACCACCCAGCAGACGCTGGCACACAGTTGAATGGTGCTTGTTCTACACACCCTCTACTGTGCCCTGATACAAGCTGGCCTCTCTGTACACCTTGCAAAACTGAAGGGCACTAAATACTATGCACAGCACACAGGGCCATGCAGCAGCTAAAACCGTCCTGACAAAAAGTCCTCCCTTACTTTCCTGGCTTCACGCCTATCAGCACTCACAATTCTCTCAGATGTTGTAGTTAGTAGGTCTTTGGTACAGAAGTCCATGGGATTTGGATTAAGAACAGCTCTGGCCAACTGGTTCCGACTACTCAACAGAGACATGGCTTTCAATTTCCTCTGTGTAGTCACCAGAGAACTGATTACAATGCATTTCGTAAGTTCTTTTAGACTGGCTGGCAAGACATCTTGTGTCTGGATGCACAAGGAGCACTCAGCTTTCCCACTGCGCACTATAATCAAAGAGGAGAAAAGCAACACATCAGCGTATTGTTAGCCAACTAAAAAGGTTAGTCACAAGTGTGTTTAAGACTTGTTTTTCAAGACAGGGTTTCTCCGTGTATATCCCTGGCTGTCCTGGACTAACTCTGTAGACCAGGCTGGCCTCGAACTCACAAATCTGCCTGCTTCTGCCTCCAGAGTGCTAAGACTTATATTTTACATGATGTTTAAGTCACTTACATTTACTAAATGTAAAATTATTCTGATTTGTTTTTCACCATTCAACAGCTGACCTCTGGTTTTGTGGAGTGATTTATGCACTTGACTGCCTGGTGGCGAACTGTGTGGGGCTGTTGCAAATGAGCTTAGCCTGGAGTTTTCACTGTATAAAAACAAACAATCTCTGTTTGATGCCAGTTTGGTCTACAGAGCTAGTTCCAGTATAGCAGCGGCTCCACAAAGTAACCCTGTCTCAAAAATCCAACCAACAACCAACAAACCAAACATACATACAAACAAAAAGCAGACAATGTTCCTGTCCTCCAGAGGAAGATGCCAAATAAATATGTCAGAAAATAAGTGAGTGTATCCAGGCACAGTGGCACACACATGTAATCCCAACACTCAGGAAGGCAGAGGTAGGTGTGGTATCTGTGAGTTCAAGGCCAGCCTGGTCTACAAATTGAGTGCAGGATAGCCCAGACTACAGAGAAATCCTGTCTCAAGAAAAATAATAATAATAATAATAGTGAGTGCTATGGAGAAACAGAGAAAGGATGATGAAGGAATGGGGGAGGGGAGGTGCAGAGGTGGACAAGCTGCTGCTGAGCAGAGTGTAAAGTAAGGAAGTAAGCTATGTCCCTTTAAAGAGGCAAAGAGTGCTGCAAAGCACTCGCCAAGCACAGAGGCAGGGGGTAGAAGTGTGCTGGGAGTATTTCAGATAGAGTGAGGCAGAGCTGGCAGAGCTGGAAAGAAAAGTAGGAAGGCATATATTACAAGACCCAGAGAGCAAAACCTTTTGGAGGAATGCCTTGAGTGGATGTAGCAGTTGGCAATAAAGTGCTGTTTAGCCAATCATCTGGGCAGAAGGACAGAGTGGAAGGCAGGGCTTCTAGAAGAGGAGGAGCTGGGAGTTGACAGCTGGTGGAGCGAAGCTGCCCTAGGAGGATCAGACTGGAAAGTGATTGGGATATAGTAGGTTATGAGGGTTAGAGTAGTTTATTTTAGTTTACTGGCAGATTAGTAGCAGTTTAGATTCTGCCCAGCACAGTGCTTGCAGCTTTGAATTACACTTCAGTCAGTTATTGGCTTCTAGGCCATACAGAACATTAACTGCAACACAAAACGGGGTGTGTATTCTGTAGTGTTCTGGGTAGCACAGCAATGACTGAGAATGATACCAGGAAAAAAACCTATGGCACCTCTGTATAGGTACAGGCTCTGCCTTATACATTAAAAAACAGTCACTCCCTACTGCAAACCAAGAAGAAAGTACTAGACATCAGGCGTGGTGGCACATACCTTTAATGCTAGCACTTCGGAGGCAGAGGCAGGCAATCTCTGAGTTCCAGGACAGCCTGGGCTACACAGAGAAGCCCTGCCTCAAAACAAACAGAATAAAGTGTTAGGGAGGAAAGCGATAGACACGATGGCTGGATGCAGGATGCAGTGAACAGAACAGTCAAATCTGCAATGAATTAAATGCCATTGTAAAACATACAGAGAACCACAGATTACTATAAAGGTTTAAAATTATAGCTTTTCAAGTGCAGAGGTTCAACAGTTTTGATTTATAAGTTCAGAAAAAGAGATAATTGTAAATTTGATAATTATAAATTTGGCAAATGTAATCATTTTCAGGAGCCAGAAGCAAAAATTAAGCCACATATCGCTGCTATAAATTTTTCCACATGTGCTATACACAAAGCATCAAGATAAACTTGCCACATCAGTTAAAATGGGGGCTGGAGAGATGGCTTAGAGGTTAGGAGCACTTGCTGCTCTTCCAGAGGTCCTGAGTTCTATTCCCAGCACCCACTTGGTGGCTCACATCAATTAAAATGCAGCAGGGAGCTACAGGTCAGGAGGATCAATGTTACTTTGAAGATATGATGCAGTAAGGATGTAGAATCAGGGAATCATCTCATCGGGCAAGTAAGAATACTAGTGTTTCAAATGTCAAAAGGCAGATTAACATAAAGAACCTGGACTTGGTTGTTTGAACCATCCATAGTGGCACGACCTGTAGTCGCAGCTTCTAGGGAGGCTGAGGCAGGGTTACTTGAACCCATGAGCTTAAAAACATCTGGGGAAACAGAAAGGCCCCACTAAAAAATGTTACAATTCTGATGTTAGCAACAACCTCGGCTATAATACTTAGTATTTCTGGGTCATGGCTTCCCTTGGTAACAAGGAATAATTCTAACCACATTTGGAGAGCACTGCAAATGTGCAGAAGAATAAGGCACATTGCCTGCCAGATGTTGCCTGCCAGAAGTTCAAGCTACAGGGGAGTAATCCATACAATGCACTAGGTGGAAGTGATGGAAACGGTACATTTCCAAGCTTAAGTTGCCTTATAATAAATTGTTTGCTCTTCTCATTAGTAATTAGTCACAAAACCAAGGTTGGAATGTGACTTAAGTTATTAAAGAGATGGGGGCTGGAGAGATGGCTCAGCGGTTAAGAACACCGACTGCTCTTCCAGAGGCCATGAGTTCAATTCCCAGCAACCACATGGTGGCTCATAACCATCCACAATGAGATCTGGTGCCCTCTTCTGGCATGCAGGTGTACATGCAGACAGAACACTGTATACATAATGAATAAATAAATATTTTTTAAAAAAAGTTATTAAAGAGATGATTTGAAGGGCTGGAGACATGGTTCAGATGTTAAAAGCGACCCCTGCTCTTCCAAAGGTCCTGAGTTCAGTTCCCAGCAACCACATGGTGGCTCACAGCCATCTATAATGTGATCTGATGCCCTCTTCTGGCATGCAGGTGTACATGCAGGCAGAGCATTGTATACATAATAATAAATAAATCTTTAAAAAAAATATGTAACTTGAAACTGATATATAAAAACGACAGATGGAAGAATGCATCAGAGGAGGACATTAAAACAAAGCTTGGAGCCGGGCGTGGTGGCGCACTCCTTTAATCCCAGCCCTCGGGAGGCAGATGTAGGTAGATCACTGTGAGTTCGAGGCCAGTCTGGTCTGCAAAGTGAGTCCAGGACAGTCAAGGCTACACAGAGAGGCCCTGTCTCTAAAAACAAAACAAAAACAAACGAACAAACAGCTTGGTCCAGGTGGTGGTGGCACATACCTTTAATCTCAGCACTACAGAGGCAGAGGCAGGCAGATCATTCACTGAGTTCAAGACCAGCCTGGTCTACAGAGTGAATTCCAGGACAACCAGGGCTACAGAGAAACCCTGTCTCACACTGACCCCTCTCAAAAATTAAAAAACAAACAAACAAAAAAGAAAACCAAAGCTTGAAGCCAGAGAGATGGCTCAGAGGTTAAGAGCGTATACTACTCTTTCAAAGAACCCGAGTTGGGTTTCCCAGCACCCAACTGGGCAGCTCTTAACTGCCTGTAACTCCAGTCCAAGGAGACCCAGCATATTTGGCCTCAGCAGGCACCTGCACTTGAATGCACACACCTATATACACATAGTTAAAAACAAAGCTTTTAAATAGTAAGCAGTAAACTCAGGATCTTAAGTGGGAAAACAGAAAAAGAATTCTAAATGGCAAGTGAATCAACCTGACATGTAACAACATACAGGGCTAAGAGAGCACCATGTACAGGAAACCATCACCTTGCTGACACTTGCTCTTTACTTACTGACTGAAGTCCGGCGAAACTTATGGACATAACCGCAGTAATAGTGACTGCAGTCTTGCATGCCGCTCCTGTCCGCATCCTTCTTCTCTCCATGTGGTCTCTCAGAAACCAAAAACACCAGATCATTTTCCTTTGGGTGAAGCTGTTTAGCTAGTTCAGATTCCTCCAGGTAAACTATGAAAGAAAAAATGGCATTTTTGTAACACTTAACAGATTTTAAGATCAACTTACAAGAAATTAAACCTTTGTAATAAGTTCCAAAGTATAAAGAAGTATAAAGTCCTGATGGTATGTGTATGTATGTTCACACACACACACACACACACACCTCCCCCTCCGTGTGTGTGTGTGTGTGTGTGTGTGTGTGTGTGTGTGTGTGTGTGTGTGTGAGAGAGAGAGAGACCCTAGGCAATAAAAATTAACAATACTGACGGCAGATCCTAACAGTTGCAGCCTCGCTGCCTAAGCCTGGAGAGCAGAGGGCTCCACAGGTCCCACCACTAGCTGAGGAATTGCTGCCAACTGATGGATGCCAAGGGAGGAAGTGTCACTTTTCATTAGGAGGATGGACACTTGATAAGATCCCACAGGTTAAAGTGGGTGACCCCACATTTAGGGCCCCACAAAAAGGTAGCACCAACTGGGTCCAGTGGGCTTTAAAAAAAAAAATGGCAATCAGGTGGGTGGTGGTGGCACATGCCTAGTTTACAGAGTTTCAGAACAGCCAGGGGCTATGCGGAGAGACTCTGTCTCTGAGTTCGAGGCCAGCTTCATCTACAGAGTGATTTCCAGGACAGCCTGGGCTACACAGAGAAACCCTGTCTGGAAAAGAAAAAACATAGAAAAGGACGATATGAAGTGGGGGAGTGGTAGACTAGAGGGTTCTTTGGGGAGCTGGAGGGATGAAAGTGAGAATGGATGAAATCAAGATATATGGTACACATGTATGAAATTCAAATGAAAATTAAGAAAATGTCTACAAAGCACAATATTGAAAAGTAGTAGATACACTGTTTCCATCAGGTTTGTTCTGGTTTTTATTATTTGAAATAGTCTCACTATGCAGTCTTGGCTGATCTTGAACTCTTTTAGATTTACTTTATGTATACAAATGTTTCGCCTGCATGATGTATATGCACCAACCTGCATGCCTGTTGAATCCCCTTGGCCTGGGGTTATGAAAGGCTGTGAGCACACTTCTACAAGAACAGCAAGTACTTCTTAACTGAGTATCTCTCTCCGGCACCCTGGCCCTGAACTCTTGACCCTACTACCTTAGCCTTTAAAGTAATGGGATTGCAGCATGTGCCATCAGGTGTGATTTTTATTGTGTTTGTTTTTTGTTTACAATAGACTTTATTTAAAGTGAGGCATCTACAGAGCCAATGACTCTTTTTTGTTTGTTTGTCTGTTTTGGTTTGGTTTTGGTTTTTTGAGACAGGGTTTCTCTGTGTAGCCTTGGCTGTCCTGGACTCACTTTGTAGACCAGGCTGGCCTCGAACTCACAGCAATCCACCTGCCTCTGCCTCCTGAGTGCTGGGATTAAAGATATGCGCTACCATGCCTGGCAATAATTCTTAAATTGTGATTCAGGTTGAAATAACTTCATAAAAATATGGTGAGACCAGGCACAGCCACAGATTTCAAATACAAGATCACTTCTTCGTCCACTCTTCTCTCTTTTCTTTCTCGAATAATCTCTTTCAGATAGGGTTCAAGGTAGAATTTGTTCTCCTCATATTTTGTCCACTGCTCTTTAAGCATGATCTGATGCCTCAGAGTCAGGTCCAGGGCTCTCTTAATGTGAAATATTCGATCATTTTCTATTTCATATATTGTATCAGTTCACATCAGCTCCGGTTTATTGAATCCTGCAGCATTATAATACCATTTTTGAAAACCAGTCACTTGCTTGACACTGCAACAGCAGGTCTTCCTGCCATTTTGACCTCGTATTTGTTTTTGTAGTCCTGGGTATCCTGGAACTTACTCTGTAGACCAGGCTGGCCTCTAATTCAGAGCTCTACCGGCCTCTGCTTCTCTAGTGCTAGGATAAAAGGCGTGCATCATCACTATTGAGCCTTTTTACTGGTTCTTAACCATGAAATTTTCTCATGTGTTCTCCAATTTCAAAATCACAGGCTTAGAAAACTCAGAAACAGATCTAAGTACACAGAGATACTTTAAAGCTACTAATGGCATACGAGGGAGAAAAGTTAGTTATAAAGTAAGACTAGAAAAATACAGGTGTGGTGGCACACACCTTTAAGCCCAGCACTTGGGGAAGCAGAGGCAGGCAGATATCAGTGAGTTCAAGGCCAGCCTGGTCTGCAAAATGAGTCAAGGACAGCCACGGCTACAGAGAAACCCTATCTCGAAAAAGCAAAAAAAGAAAAAAGCAAGAAAAAGAAAGCAAGCACTACAATAAAATGGTCCATCACCAACTGAGTCCAGCACTAACAAACTGATGTGAATGTAGCACTAAGGATGGAGGTGAGGCAGTCAATCAGAACTATCAATAATCTTAAGATTGTTGTGTTGGTACAAGCAGCAAAAGACACAGTGCACATACTGTGGAATTCTACGCAGACAATCTAGTAAAGACAAAAAGTGACGGAAAGCACACCAGCAACTCACAGGGACAACAGGAGAAGAGGTATGACTGCAAAGAAGCCTAAGTAAATGTTTCAGGACCAAAAAAAAAAAAAAAAAGCCCCTCTCTTCAGTGAGGGAGCTATTACCGCAGTTCCTTAAAACAGCTAACATCAAATATCATACAAGGGCCTAGGGAGGTAGCTCAGCCAGCAAAGTGCTTGACTCACAACCACTGAGGACTGAGTTTGAAAACTAGAACCCACATAAGAAGGCTGGGTATACAGCAGCTGGGACAATGGCCTACTGGTTAGGATAGCTTTTCTTCCCTAGAACCTGGGTTCAATCCTCAATTCTCACATGGGGGCTAACAGTCATCTGTAACTCCAGTCCCAGGAGCCAACCCCAAAATAATCTAGGATAGCATTTCTTAATATGGACAAAAGTGACTTTTTATATCCCCTTACTTCCTGCTCCAAGTGTAACAACCAAAAATTTGTCTTAATTTCACCAAAGGACCTCTGGGAAGCAATCCCATGGCTGTTAAGAATCACCAACATAAGCCGGATGTGGTGGCGCACGCCTTTAATCTCAGCACTCTGGAGGCAGAGGCAGGCGGATTGCTGTGGGTTCAAAGCCAGCCTGATCTACAAAGTGAGTCCAGGATAGACAAGGCTACACAGAGAAACCCTGTCTCGCAAAACAAAAAAACAAAAAACAAACAATAACAACAACAACAAAAAACAAGAATCACCAACATAAAGCCACAAGGGAAAAGAAATGACACAAAAGCCCTATGTTATAGCTCATCTATATAGACAGGACACTTCATATTTTCTGCAAGCAAAGACTTTTAAAACTACCATGCCCAAGCAAAGTACTTTATATTCTGGACTCATTTTATAGCTTTGCAGCAAACAGAGGTAAAACCAAGAAAAACAAGTAAAAACAAGACCCAATGACTCCAAGACTTTAAAGTTACCATGAGAAGGGTAAAACATTACCTAAACAGAAATCTAGACACAAAAGGCATGTGATTTGCATGGGGAGTTTCTGAATGCCAAAACAGCTACCAGAGAAAAGTGCCACAAAAAGGAGAGGAGGAACCCTTTCATAACTGAACGTGGATAAAAATAAAGGTAAACTATAAGAAGCTCAAGAATGGAGCCGGGCGTGGTGGCGCACGCCTTTAATCCCAGCACTTGGGAGGCAGAGGCAGGAGGATCGCTGTGAGTTCAAGGACAGCCTGGTCTACAAAGTGAGTCCAGGACAGCCAAGGCTACACAGAGAAACCCTGTCTCAAAAAACAAAAAATGGCTCGGTGGTTAAGAACATTGTCTGTTCTTCCAAAGGTCCTGAGCTCAATTCCCAGCAACCACATGGTGGCTCACAACCATCTATAGTGAGATCTGGTGCCCTCTTCTGGCCTGCAGGTGTATGTGTAGGCAGAACGCTGTATAATAAATAAATCTCTAAAAAAGAATCTCAAAAGAATGGTATACACACATCATTAAAATACCTGGACTTTAAAAAAGAGAAATCTGGACTTCCACACTGACAGAAAACTAAACTTGTAATCTATTTTTTTTAAGTTGTATTTTTATTATTGTTAATTATATGCATATCTGTGGGGGTATACACACGTGAGTGCAAATGTCCATAGAGTTACGGTTAAAAGTTGCCTGATGTGGGTGATGGGTACAAAACTTGGGTCCTCTGCAGGAAGAGTATCTGCTTTTAACCACTGAGCCACCTCTCCAGGCCCAAACTTGTAACTTTGTAAAAAAATAATTAATTTTTGTGTCAATGTAATGCAACTGGAATGGGGTGTCGGTCAGAGAACAACTTTCAGGAGTCCTTTCTCTCTTTCTACCATGAGCTCAAACTCAAATCACACTTGGTAGCAGAGGCCTTTATTCACTGAGCTATCCCACCTCCCTTGAACTTGTAGTCTTATATATATTTTAAAAAAAAAACCCTCATGATCTCAAAAGTGAATAGAGGGAGCTGGAGAAATGACTCCCAGAGGTGCTGAGCTCAATTTCCAGCAACCACATGGTGGCTCACAACCATCTGTAATGGGACCTGATGCCCTTTCCTGGCTTGCACACAACACATACATACATTTAGGGCACTCATATACATAAAATAAATCTTAGAAAAAAAACTGACCAGAAAACAATCACTAAATGCCTATATAAGTATTAGAAAATGTCAGAAAAAGATCCAACATACTAACAAAAGGTTCCACTGAAAATAGTGACTTTCTGACACTTCAGAGGCAGAGCTACTTTAAATTAAAACACAGAGGAATTTAAAGCTATTGATGGTTTTTCAAACGAGGAAGAAGTGATAGTTGTAAATGAGCATGGAGGCAGGGGCAGGAAAGGTTAAGGCCAACCTAAGCTACCTCACTAGTCCCAGGCCAGCCAGGCTATGAGTTTCAACATACAAACACACACACACACACACCATACTAAATTAATAAACCTAACTAAATTTGAGGCTGTGAAACTATCCTTAACAAGAAATTTTCTGTTAGAATATAGCTCAGTGGTAGAACATAAAGGCCCTAGGGACTGAGACAACAGTAAAACTACAGATGTGTGGACTCTAGTGGGTCCCAGGACAGAAAGCAGGCATTACTGAGACCACTGCTGTGATACGAATGAAGCCTCATGCTCAGTACCACAGCAATACTAATTTCTGGTTTCATCACTGTTCCACATATGCAAGATGTTAACATAAGAAGCTTGCTGGAAACTTTGTGGACTCTACGATCCTTTTACAGAGCCGGGCGTGGTGGCGCACACCTGCAACCCCAGTACTCGGGAGGCAGAGGCAGACAGATCTCTGTGAGTTCAAGGCCAACCTGGTCTACAAAGAGAATCCAGGACAGTCAAGGCAACACAGAGAAACCCTGTCCCAAAACAAAACAACACAAAATTTTACATCTTTTTAAACAAAAAAGTTCTTTGAAGTGAGAAGGTAGTTCTTCCACCACAAAGGCCAGGGTTCCTCACCACTGTACACCTCTGTAAGCCCTCTCTTCCCAGGAAAGCTGTTTCCTGACAGTGTCAATATACTCATGCTTGCCCTACTCACAATCCACAAGAGTTCAAAGACTAAAGCCAGTTCTACCATATATGTAGTAGGATCTCTGTACCTTATTTATACATTTGGTGTAAAAGAGTCACTTGTTTCTACTGTATTTTACTTTGTTACTCTTTGCAGACTTAATAGTACAAAAGTCAGGTGTGCTGTGTATAGTGGCAAGTGCCCTGAATCTCAGTACTCAGAGGCAGAGGCAAGCAGATCTTTGTTGAATTTAAGGCTAGCCTAGTCTACTACTGAGTTCCAAGCTAGCCAGAGAAACAAGGCAACACCTGTCTCAAAAAAAGTCATGTGCAGGCTGTGACCATATAATGGGGAAGGGGGTCCTCCTCGGTCACAGACATAGGGGAGGGGAATAGTGTGAAAGCGGGAAGGAGGGAGGAACGGGAGGATACAAGGGATGGGATAACAATTGAGTTGTAATATGAATAAGTTAATTAAATAAAAAATATCAAAAAAAAAAAACCAAAAAATATGTATCACTACACACAAAAGAAAAAAAAGTCATGTGTATATGAAAACATCTCAAATGATGTTTTCTGCCTTAATGTCTTATCCTAAGCAGGGCTGCATGAGATGAATTTACACGGCTATCTTCATCGGCTCACTGGCTGCTGCCAGCCTGCTTGCAGCACTGCTGGAAATATACATTAAGCGCTCCTCCCACCGGGCTACATTACCAGTCCCCGGCATCGCAAATAAAAATTTCCCATTATCACATCAGATATTCCAAATTGCATATGAACTTACTCATAAACTCCCAGTATTTTTTATAGTCTGCTGGAAACTTTCGTAAATGCAACTGATAGAAATTCTCTTTATTTGGAGAGTTGAACCATTCCTGTGCCACCTACACAAAGCAAAAAAGCAAACTTAAGAAATAAAGAACATGCTGAAAGCCATTACACATAGCAAAACGTTCCAAAATCAGCTACATGGAAAGCAGAGCAGAAGTCCAAGTAAAACTCCAAAAATCAGTTATCAAGTTGTCCACAACTGCCCTGTCCATCAGCCACATTTGGTTATATTTGTTAACTGGATTTTGTTGTTTGTTTGTTTTGTTTTTCAAGACAGGTGTAGCCTTGGCTGTCCTGGACTCTCGCATTGTGCACCAGGCTGGCCTCAAACTCACAGGGATCCACCTGCCTCTGCCTCCCGAGTGCTGGGATTAAAGGCGTGCGCCACCACTGCCTGGCTTGTTAGTGGGATTTCTAAAGGCTAAAATTAAAATTCTATTCCTCAGTTGAGATAAACACCTACAATGTTCAGCAATCACCTGTGGCCCTGGCGCTGTTCAACTGCTGCTAGATCTCGCTGGTAGCTCCTGCTCACACTTCTCTCACACCCAGGAATGTGCACAAGCACTGTTCCTGTTGCCTGCTATATGTCACACCTACTAGTCTTCCAAAGCCTCAAATCAAACCCACAGTATCTTTGAGATCTTTGGTGTATTAAAGATGATTACTTGTGGATCACTGAGTTCGAGGCCAGCCTGGTCTACAAAATGAGTCTAGCACAGCTGAGGCTACACAGAAAAACCCTGTCTTGAGAAAAAAAAAAAAGAAAAAAAAAAAGAAAAGAAATATGATTACTCCTAGGCCCAAGTTTACAAAAGACACTGCTAGTATAAAAAGGCCATTTTACACTTTTTTTTCAAAAAAGTGACATTTGGGACTTAAAAAGAATTTTATTTTACATAATAGTATCTAAATCTGCATCTGGCCTTCAGTTTCTCTCATGTAACTATTCACCAAGGACTCCTAGAGCTACACTGCTTCTGTACAAGGTTAAGCAGTCCCTCCTCAGAGGGGTGGACACAGCCCCAGCAACACACTACACATCATCTCTGGCTACAAACACTCAGAAAGGGCTTTCCTGCCATGTACTACACCAGCCCAAAAAGGAGGGGAGAGGCTGTACTTAAGAGGCCCCTCCCCTCCCCAGGGAGAGAGTAACATTACAACCTAACCAGGTTAAGCCTCAAATCAGAGCCATAGTTTCAGTCTCTACTCGTCATATACTCTAAAATGTACCCTATCACATTTCCGTATCCACAGCTACCACCAAAGCCACCATCACTTTATCCCCAAGTTGCTATAATTAACCCGTAATTAATCTGCTGTATCCGTTAGCCTTTCTATTTATTCTCTACCCAATAGCCAAGGATGCTATGCAAGGAATAGACTAGTGTGTATCACCTACTCCCTGGTCTAAATACTGACCAACTCAAAGCCCTCCAACATCTCATTGAAGTGAGTATAGACTCCAACAGAAGCTTATGGTGCTATATGCTCGTAACTATTTCTCTGACCTTTACCTACAGAAGGGGCAAAGAATTAAAGCATACTTACTGTTTCAAAAGCATTCAATATAATCAAAGGGAGAAAAACATTGAAATATTCTACACAATCTTGAAATCGCACAGGCACGGGTCTTGAGATAGACTGACAGAGACTTGTTGGGGCACCACATTTATCAAAGTTCAAAAACATATGGTATTTCCATTTTAAGACCTCTTTAATGAAGGTGTCAAAGATAGACTGTGATGGTGAGAAAATGTTCACTGCAGAGGAAGCTGACATAGGCTTGTTCTCAGTAAGTGTTGGCTTGTAACTCTGTTTGTTGGAACTGCTTGGAGTCTGAAAATGAAAAATATTGCATAAACTTTTCACCTCAGCTACTGGCTTCTGAGACATCACAGATGAGGGTGGTGTCACCTTTAAATTCAGCAGTGCCCCACCTGACTTATTTTTTAGTGCTGACTCAAGTGTGGTACTCTCCAAAGACTTGGAAAGATTGGCAGTTCTCGAAGCACTGCTTGAGCTAAATATCTTGGTAGTAGTAGGTCTCAAGGGCCTGGCAGAAAGAGGCAAGCCAGGCTTCCGGAACACATCATCACCTGCCGCCTTAGCTTCGGTGTGCCTTGCACAGTGTTCACCCGGGTCCTTCGCAGTTTCAACGCAGTCTTTATACTTACACCTAGTAACACCCAAAGACTCCAACTGAGGCCGACTTACACAATCTTCTCTCTGAACTGTATCTTTATGAGTCACTACAATGGGTTTACTAGTTTCCAACTGTGAGCATAGATCCATATCTTGAGGATCATGTTGTGTTAAGAATAAATTATCATAATCTGTATCGCTACTGGATTCTGGCTCTGTGGTTTTCATTGCTGCCACCTCTGCAACTTGCACTGTGAAGGCATCTCTATCCACTGGGTCCTCTGAAGTAGAGACCATCACGACATCTGTCGGCACTCCTCCACTTAATATTCTAGACTCACACTGTTCCAAAAGACAAGTTACATCAGCCACCTCAAGATCAGAGATGTCTTTTTCCACTTCTGGTTCGGAAGGCATGCAGTTTGCTAACTGTTCTTCATTACTGCTGGCAAGTGGCTCATCTCCTCTATCACTATCTGGCCCATCAGAGTCTGATACAAGTACATCTGAACCCTGAACTGTGCATGACACTGTTGCAGTATCAATATTTTTGTAATCAAAGTCTCGTTTTTGATGTGATCTAGACCTCATAAGCCTTTGAAACTGAAGATCCTGACTAGTCAGAAGCTTATTATTTTTGATGGAAAGAGTCTGAGGAGAAACTAATTTAGCCTTCTTCGGGGCTTCAACTACTCCAACAGTCTTACCATGGTCTCGTAACTGGACTATACACTCCAGAGACCTCTGGGACAACTCAAATGCCTTCCGAGGAGCTTTTTTCAGACCAAGTTTTTCGACTGTTGAAGTTGGCTCTGGACACTGGCGAAATTTCTTTGGTGGAACAATAGCAGGAGTAGTTCTACAACTTATGTAACACGAATTCTTATTCTGTCTTCTTCTGGTGTCTGAATGTGTTTTCTTTGTAGTCTTAGAAGCCTTAACAGGCTTTGAGTGAGTATGAGGCTTTGTAGACTTCTTCTGGGAAACTGTAGAGTCTCTCTCAACACTTGAAGTGGGAGCTGACGTCCCTGTGTCTGTACTTTTTAAACCACTTCCGGTAAGTTCTCTGTCATCAGCCAGCTGTTCAGTTCCGACAGAAGAGGAAGGCCTCTGAGGATCCTCAACTGTAACTGTGTCATATCGTTTTCTCTTAGGTTTTTTCACTCCAGCTTTACAAAGGTCATCGGCAGAAACACTACTGTGTGGTTCTGCATGCTCTTCAACATCCTCTGCTTGGTTTCTAACAACCACCTCCGACACAGAGTCCGCGCCACAACCCAAGGTATTGTTTGTACTATCAGCTACACGGGTTACACAGCTCTTCCCTCCCTCTTGAAGGGCGCTCTTGCTGTCTTCTTTATCATCTTGCCAGACTGAAAACACTTCAGATAAACTTTCAAACTCAAAAACCTGAGATTCAGAGTCCTCAAATTCTACAGGGCACTGTGGTTCTTCTTTAACAAGCTTCTTTTCCACACAGGTATTAACTACCGCACCGTGCTGCTCTAGACATTCTTTCTCCATGCAGACTTTGCTGCTCCATTTGATGTTTTTCTCAGTGCCATCAGTTCTCTCATCCTCATCTTCATCAGAATCCGAAATAACAATAATTTGTCCATAGCAGGGGTCAGCATTGCTTCTGCCAGCTGCCGAACATCTTTCATCATCTTTTCTTTGCAGCTGGGATGAACTATGTTTACTTGATGGATACTGAATAACAGTGGTTTGAGCTATTACAGTTATGTTGCAGAGGTCTGTTTGAGAACCTGATACCAAAGGCTTGCTACTGCCTTGAGGCGGCACCTGTCCTTTTACCAAGTTAGAAGTCAGCACTGTGTTCTTCCTCGTTTCCTTATTTCTTGATTCAACTAGCACCTTTACAGGGCCCTCACATGGAACAGCAACATGGCCTTCCTGGACTTGACACTTCTTTTCATCAGAAGTATCATCCAACTTCTCACTTTTTATCTGTTTCTTTTTTAACAATGCACTGTTTTGACATTTTTGCTCTCCGTGTTCGTCATTCAGAACAGTGGCTAAGGTCACATCACCTGCGACAGTATCATCTTCCTTTAGACCTCTATCTTTTCCTGTACAGAAGTTCTCAAGGTCAGACACAGCTGTATTGTTCTCCAGATTGATAGTATTACTGAACAAAGTACTTTTCCTGTGTTGCTTCCTTATGACATGTGATAACTTTGCACAAATTTCATCTTTCTGTGCTTTAGATTTTGGTTTTGAGGTTTTACCAACAGCGCGATCCTTTACTGAGACATCTTCATTTGATGTAGACACCTTTTCCAGAGAATCAGTGCTAGAATCAGTCAATAAATGTGATGATATTATTACTCCTCTGTCACATCCCCACTCTGGACCATTTCTTGAAGTACTATTCCGTGGTCTGTATGAAGAGTTTTCTTTCCCAGACCTCTCTGTGCTTATTTTAACTTGTTCGTGTGCACTTTCAGAAACAAGAGGCTCACTCCTCTGCTTCGAGCACAACTCGGCTTCTGAAAAAGGCTCCTCTTCATTCAAATCAATGCAACGCGGCTGGACATCCTCCTCTTCTGTAACACCTGCTTTACTCAGTACTTGATTGCTGTCAGCTTTCACTGGCTCTTTAGAAGATGTTGGGCTGCAACTTTCCAGGCAATACATGTATTTCTTAGGCTTCCTGTCTATTTGTTCACTTTCTTCTTTAAAAGATGGAGGAGTTTTACATGTAGAAGTTGGCTCCCCAAAAGTGCTATATTGGGGCATTTTCAATTTTATATTTCTAATTATTTGTTTCAAACATGTTTGTAACTCATGGGTTTCTTGAGCGGTCAACTGCCAACCCAGAGATAAATTTCCTCGAAGGAATAAGTTAAGTTTATCCCAGAACCGCTTACAAAGTGTTTGCTGACCAAGCTGATAACCTTCTTTGAGGAGACCCCTAATCAGCTGCACACACGCAAGCTGGACAGAGTTAGACTGCACTGAATGCAGCGTCAATGATGACATTACTGCTGCTCCTTTGGGGGCATTTCCAGGTGACTTCTCGCAACTCCGTGCAAATGCGGTGGTAGGAAGCTTGGCACATTTCACAATAGCTTCTACCCACTGCTGAGAACTCACCCACAGCAGATGCAAACACTTTTTATTTCTATGCAGTTCAATCACAGATATTAAAATCAGAATAAAAAATTCAGTGACTTTGTCACACACAGCTTCTTTCTGGTTGAGGACATCTTTGACCTCAGAGTACAGATGGTGAATAACTTCCACTATGTAAGCCACACCCAAATCCTTAAGATCCATGAGCGACTGAACAAAAGGTATGAACCACAGAAAGGTGCTGTTGTGAAGACGCATATCTTGACCAATATCTGACTGAAGTACACTGGCTAAAGTCTCCATTTCTTCATACATGTTAGGACAATAATCAGGACAAATGGCAGATCTCCACCCTGAATCCTAAAATGGAAAAACAACCCACAGTCAGATAAACAAGTATCATGGTAAGTGTCACACACAAACTGTAGAAAAGGGCTACATTCTGCAGCTTTACTCTTCTGGTCTACTGTACGTTGTATTTAATGTAATTTGATTATAAAATTGCTTCAAGAAAATGCAAACTGGAGCCGGGCGTGGTGGCGCACGCCTTCAATCCCAGCACTTGGGAGGCAGAGGCAGGTGGATCGCTGTGAGTTCAAGGCCAGCCTGGTCTACAAAGCGAGTCCAGGACAGGCAAGGCTACACAGAGAAACCCTGTCTCGAAAAAAAAAAAAAAACACCAAAGAAAATGCAAATTCATACCTTCATATACTTCAGCCTTCCTGTCAGTGGACTTGATTACTACCACTCTACCAAAACATTCCCCTTGGTTAGAGTTCATGTTCCCCATGTGAAATGCATCAGTCCCACTAGAGGGTCTTTGTGGAACAGTGTCAGACCACATGTGAGAGTCAGCACCCAGTCACTACATGGAGCACTGTCTCTACAGTGTCACTATATCTTTTAAAATGTTATATACCTTTTTGGTCTTTTCAGGATTATAGTTATAGACAATCTGGCTGCACGTCACCATATCATCAAAATGTGGCTCCGGTTCTAACTTGGTCCTTAAATATTAAGAATAAATAGAAATTACTGAAATGAAAGGGTTTGGAGGAGAGGAGAAAAAAACCTCCTTGGTAAATCAGTTACAACACATTATGTTTAAAATCCTAACATTTAGCCAACCTTATGGAGCTGTTCCGTATATTCTGGATCTCTCTGTTGTAGCTCACATTGTTAATGATGGTTTGAAATGCTTCAATAGGGTCAATAAGTTGACCCCACACCTTAGACCCAAGGCGATCCAGAATCACCATGAAACAGTGTAATGCTGGCCAGAAAGGATCCATGCTGTCATCTGAAATAAAACAAGCAATTTCTAAATTAATATTGAGAATTAAATATTCTTTTGTTTGGTTTCTGTTTTTAGCTTTTCAAGACAGGGTTTCTCTATGCAGCCTTGGCTGTCCTGGACTCACTTTCTAGATCAGGCTGGCCTTAAACTCACAGAGATCCCTCTGCCTCTGCCTCTCCAAGTGCTGGGATTATAGGTGTGTACCACCATGCCTAGCTGAGAATTAAATATCCTTTTTTTTTAAAGATGCATTTATTGATAACAATTGAGTTGTAATCTGAATAAATTAATAAAAATTTTTTAAAAGATGCACTTATTATTTATACAGTATTCTGCCTGCATGCCAAAAGAAGGTTCCAGATCTCATTATAGATGGTTGTGAGTCATCCATGTGGTTGCTGGGAATTGAACTCAGGACCTCTGAAAGAGGAGACAGTGCTTTTAACCTCTGAGCCATCTCTCCAGCATGAACTAAATATTCTTATTGAGGCAAATTTGAAAGGAAAATATCAAGTAATTTAAAGTGATGCTTTTTTTTTTTTTTTTGGAAGACAGGATCTCTCTGTTAGCCTTGGCTGTCCTGGAGTTGCTTTGTAAACCAGGCTGGCCTCAAACTCACAGCGATCCACCTGTCTCTGCCTCCCGAGTGCTGGAATTAAAGGCGTGCGCCACCACGCCTGGCTTGTGATGTCTCATTTAAAGTGAGGGTATTTTTTTCCCCAGACAGGCTTCTGTGTTTAGCCTTGGCTGTTCTGGAACTTTCTTTGTAAACCAGGCTGAAAGACCAGACGGCCTCCGCCCTCCCAGCACTGGTATTAAAGGTGTGCACTACTACTGCCTGGCTTGCAAAGTAACAAAATGTTCCAAACTATGATATCTTTGCAAAAAGAAATAAATAATGGAAAATTAACTATGTGATAAGCAACAAAACAGTCTAAGTAAATGCAACTTCATTACCATTTTGCCATGGCTAAAATAATCTTTCCTAATCAACCTAATCTCTCCCACAAGTTTATGCCCACACCTCTAAATGGTAAGTAACAGGGGACAGTGCGGGCTACAAATGCTTGGTAAAGGGACTTGCTGCCAAGGCTCGAGTGTGCCTTCCCCATCAGCACTGCCTATAAATTCCTACCCATCTTTATAGATTCCATACTATATCAATGTTCCCAGCTCCTCAATTCCCAGAGTACTCTGTGGAGGCCAGATTGACATCTTACTCAGTGTTTAGGTGCCTCTGACCTTCAGCTTTACTTCTCAGACCTTTCAAACTTTGTTTGTTTGTTTGTTTGTTTGTTTGTTTGAGACAAGGTCTCTCTGTGTAGCCTTGGCTGTCCTGGACTCACTTTGTAGAGCAGGCTGGCCTCGAACTCACAGCGATCCACCTGCCTCAGCCTCCCGAGTGCTGGGATTAAAGGCGTGCGCCACCACCACCCAGCTGACCTTTCAAACTCTTGTTGGTATTTGTACTTTAGGCTGGGACAGAACACAGGGCCTATCATCTTCAACCAAAACTGCTTATGTCATCTCCTGTGTAGACTTCCTTACATATTCTGTAGCCTTCAGAACCTCTAATGGTGACGTATATTTAGTAAGAGCTCAAATAAGGAAGAAAACAGTCATACGAGAACTCCTATGAAAAGGTTAAGAACTGACTTATACTTGAAGACTGTGTGCAGACACAGGGAAAGAAATGAACAATTTATGAGGTTTATGCTAGCAAATCCATTATTAGTAGTGTACTCTAGCAAGAAAATGTACACCATCAGAAAGAAAATAGTGCTATTTCTTCTAGAATCTTGATATAAATCTAGATATAAACAGATTGAGTTTATATCACCAGTCAGCATTCTAGAAGCTAGTGAGGATTATTTTCATAGGTTCTGACACGCTTGCTCTTTACTGATGGATCCCTTCTTCAGATCCCCTACGATCAGCTTACACAGCCCTCAGCAAAGGCTGGGCTCTGATAAATAGCACAACTATATGTTACAGACTTCCTGTCCTTTCCTTTTCTGGGGGAAAGGGCGTGCAGCTAGTTTTTTTTTTTTTTTTTTTTTGAGACAGAGTCTCACCATGTAATGCAAGCTGGTTTCAAATTCATGTTCTTCCTGAATTATAAGTTCCTAGCTTCATTTTCCAGCCATCTAGAGCAGACTGTGATGATGAAAATGTTATGGTCTATATAGTCTAGTATCCACTGAGACTTGAAAATATGGCTAGTAGAACCAAGCACAGTGATACATGTTTTTAATCCCAGCACTCGGGAGGCAGAGGCAGATGAATCTCTTTGAGTTTGAGGCCAGCCTGATCTACAAAGAGAGTTCAGGACAGCCAAGGCTACACAGAGAAACCCTGTCTCAGAAAACAAACAAACAAACAAAAAACCAGAACAAATAAAATATGGCTATTAGTTTTTAGTAACGCCGCATGTTTGGTGGTTATTCTGTCGGCCAGTGCCACTCTAGAGAACCAGAGACCAATGAAGCACCAAGCAAAGGTGCTTCAAAGGGAAGCACCACCCTCTTCCTACCGTGAAGTGACAGGCTTTTACAAATGGATCTCCCAGAGACTCTGGTCTGCTTATTGTAAAAGTAAGGTAACTTCTCTGGCCTCACTTCCTCTAGCAAAGAAAGGTGCTAAATTAAAGTCTAAAGGGGTCCTTTACAATTTAGAGTCTAAATCTGTGCGCTCCCTCAGTTAGTCCCTGGGTGACACTCTGTCCTGGAGCACTCTCTCAGCATGTCTGAGGCCCAAGGTTTTCTCTCCACACTCTGACAACCCTAACTACAGGGTTTCTTTGTGCATATCCCTGGCTGGCCTTGAACTCACAGAGGTCTCCGTGTCTGTCTCAGAGTGGGGCTGCAATTAAAGGTGTGCAACATTACCACTTGGCAAAACCAATATTTTAAAAAGTACACTATCATGCTAGTCAGAAGTATTTAGCAAGTAAAGCATATTACCATCCGATTGCCTCTCCATGGTGTGAAGAATTGATTGCATAAAATCATTTTGTTTGTCTGAGCCCAACAACAGTGAATCCATGGCTTGCTCCTCAAGAATAGTCAGCAGCATGCAAATACCTGTAAAATTATTCTAGTTTACTGGATTGATGAAATAATACTATGTTCAATGTTTTCTTAGGCAGGACAAGAAGTCAGAACAGAAGCCAGCTCCTGACAGCTATTTCAGTCTGAGGTACTTAACACACCGCCCCCCAACAACAGAACTTGACACTTTCTCTAGTGCAAAACAGGAAAGCAGAGCTAGCCATCCATGGAAGGTGGTTTCCTTTTTTTCTTTTCTTTAAGATCATTTATCATGTATACAATGCTCTGTCTGCATGTTCACCTACAGGCCAAAAGAGGGCACCAGATCTCATTATAGGTGGTTGTGAGCCATCATGTGGTTGCTGGGAATCGAACTCAGGACCTTTGAAAGAGCAGACAGTGCTCTTAACCGCTGAGCCATTTCTCCAGCCCAGTAGGTGATTCCTAAGATGACTACCACACAACTTGTACTTCACAAAACCACGTTATGTATAGGTCATATTCCACTAAAGACTAAAACTGCTACCAACTATGAAATATAACTTTAAGAAACTAGAAAGTGCAAACAATGCTAATATCTCTTACCACCTGGAAATATTTACACTATTAAAAACAGTAACACACTGACACTTTTACTTCAGACAAAAGACTCACTTGCCAGGGGTTGAAAATGCACCTGTTTGGAAAGCATCTAGAATAAATAATAGTAAGACAGAAAATAGTTAAGCTAAATTTAGCAAGTGAACAAGAACTGGGAACAATGAAATCCTGTAGTAAGGAAATGGCCCAGAGGTTGCTTTGTGCTCAGAACACTAAGGAAACATGTCTGTGTAGGAACGATACTCACCTAACCAATAGTTTTTGTAGTTGGTAGTATCATACATGTGTGCAGGTAAAAGGATCAGTTTGCCTTTTTCAAGCACAGAAGACGTGTAAATGTCTGGACTTTCCAAAAGCCCCAACTCAATGACTTTAAAAAGGCAAGTTAAAACTTCCTGTAAGTCATAATAGTCATCTCTGTCCACCTTTCCCAGGTTTCTTGCAGTCAGAATAGCCCATCGCCGAACCTGAATAATTGTATTATAAGTAACATTATGTTTAGTCAATGAACAGTGATCTACCCTGAGCAAGATACAGATTTCAGAAGACATCAAAGGGATATTACTGTAATGTATGGATCTTATTTTATCCTGATTCAAACAAACTATATCATTTATGAAACAATCATTTTCATTCATTTAAACACTAGCAGGAACCTGTCCTATGTTAATATCTATTTCACTTAGTATTATTATATTTTAAGTATTTGGCAATTCTTTTTCCAGTCATTCAACCAATTGTTTCTCTTCCCTTACATTTTAGGTATTTCTATTAGAAGCAATCGACTTAAAACTTTCATTTTTCTCAGTCACAGTCATAGGGGAGGGGAATAGGGTGAAAGTGGGAGGGAGGAAGGAATGGGGGGATACAAGGGATGGGATAACAACTGAGTTGTAATATGAATAAATTAATTTTTTAAAAGCTTAAAAAAAATTCCATTTCTGCCTCTGTCTTTAGGGTGATGCCTTCTGCTCGTTTACTGTCTGATCCCCTCGGCCTGCCACCCCCCCCCAACATGTTGGGGTTACCTACAGCAAGTCACTGACATTCACTTCCTTTGAACCTGGCTTTTTTCTCCACTGTCTTGAGACATGATTTCACTCTGTAACCCAGGAACCCTGGAACTCACTATGTAGAACAGACTGGCCTAAAACTCGTAGCATCTTCCTCCTTCAGCCTCGCAGGCACTGGGATAACTGGTATAAACCACATGCCCAACCTAAACTCTGATTTCTGGTTGTATTTTTATAAAAGGGCTTCTTACATCCACATTAACAATAAGCAGCCTCGTTTTCTCTTTTGAGAATTCCTTCACATTAGTCTTTGATACTCTTTCACACTATTCAGTATAGGTTTGGAGTTTCCCTTCTCTCCCTTCTGAGGTCTCCACAGGTTCTCTGTGGTTGTCTCCACTACTTCCTTGTTCTATTTTTACTTTTTCAGATTTCTTACATCTATTTTAACACTACCATCCTGCTATTGTTCATAGGCATCTCAAGTCTTTACATTCTTATCATCTTTCTAGGATTTGCTCGATCTGGTCTTCAACCAGTAGCACATTTTCTTTCTTTCTTTCTTTCTTTCGTTTTTCATTTGTTTGTTTGTTTTTGTTTTTTTGAGACAGGGTTTCTCTGTGTAGCTCTCTGGCTGTCCTGGACTTTCTCTGTAGACCAGGCTGGCCCTGAACTCAAATGATTCATCTGTCTCTGCCTCCCTGAGTGTTGGGATTAAATGTGGGCACCACCACCACCAGGCCAAATAATACATTTTCTGAAACATACATACGTACTCGTTTTTATTATCAAATACACTAAAGTCTTTTTCTCTTCTTTTACGACAGGGTCTCCTTGGGGCTGGAGAGCTGGCTTAGTAGTTAAAAACACTTACTGCAGGCAGATCTGGCCCCAGGGGTCCTTGCTCAAACCATGGCACTAGCCAAGGGCAATACGTGCAGTAAACATCGAACCCCTACTCAGATCTAGCCAACGGACAGGACATTCTCCACAGTTGAGTGGAGAGTGGGGTCTGACTTTCACATGAACTCTGGTGCCCCATATCTGACCACGTCCTTTTGATGGGGAGGCCCAGTAGCACTCAAGGGAAGGATAGCAGGCTACCATGAAGAGACTTGATACCCTATGATCATATACAGGGGGAGGAGGTCCCCTCAGTCACTCATAGGGCAGAGGAGTAGGGTGAAAGCGGGAGGGAGGGAGGGAAGAATGGGAGGATATAAGGGATAGGATAACAATTGAGATGTAATATGAATGAATTAATTTTTTTTTTTAAAAAAAGAGCACTGACTGTTCTTCCAGAGGACCTGGGTTCAATTCCCAGCACCCACATGGCAGCTCAATTGTCTGTAACTCTGACACCCACAGACATACATCCAGGCAATATAATAATTTTTTAAAAAGAAAAGAAAAGAAAAAAGACAGGGTCTCCTGTTTACCTTAGCTGATCTAAAACTTGCTCCATAGCTGAGGACAACCTAAACTTCTCCATTACCACATGCTAAGATTCCATAGGTATGCTCTACCATGCCTGGTTCATACAGTGATAGGGAGCACACTCAGGGCTTTATACATACTAGACAAGCACTCTGACTGAGCTACAGCCCTAAGGATTTAGTCCCCAGGTGAGAAAGCAGCAACAAAGAGGACGAGGCTGAATTTTCCCTCCATCAGCCTAAGTGGAGGCACAGTATTAAAGTCATCAGAAGTATTTAGTTACTCCCCAGACTCCCTAGCTCAGTGTCTTAAAGCACCAGGCTGTGTAGCCTTGGCTGTCCTGGACTCACTTTGTATACCAGGCTGGCCTTGAACTCACAGCAATCAGCCTGCCTCAGCCTCCCGAGTGCTGGGATTAAAGGCGTGCGCCACCATGCCCGGCCACCTTATTCCTTTTTCATCTGATCTAAAGTCAGACAGCAGAAGTAGATCGTGCCCTTACATATACAGCATTCAATAGAACTTATCAGGCCAGGTTTCTCCCCGCTTTCAAGTTCCTCAGAAGTTGATCTTAGCAGAAAAGCCAACAAAGCTGGTTCCAACAATACATCTCAACAATTATTTCATATTTTTCAGGGACTTGGTTTTTTGAAGTTCACGCTACACGAAGGGATTCTGTGTTCCCTCAACTATAACCAGCCCCCTTCTATCTATACTCTCTCTCTAAAGTGTACATTGGGACTGTCTCCTGCAGTGTTCAGTCCAACTACATAGCATCAGCAGCTCAAGATGTCCTGCCTTTGGTCACACAAAATGTTCTATGAGCTCAGTCATCAAGACTGCAAGTGTTTGGCCCAGGACATGGCTGTGATGAGACCTGTGTCTCAGAGTTTGGGACCTGAAATGTCCTCTAAAGGCCCAGGTGCTAAAAAGCTTAGTTTATGGGTACAGTGGCAGAGCACTGCCCAGTGTGCCTAAAGCCCTGCTGCCTATCCCCCATTTCAACAACAATAAAAACAAACAACAAAAACTCAATCCTTGCCAGGAGGTGGTGGCGCACACCTTTCATCTCAGCACTTGAGAGGCAGAAGCAGATGAATCTCTGTGAGTTCCAGGCCAGCCTGGTCTACAGAACGAGCACAGAACAGCCAGGGCTGCACAGAGAAACGCTGTCTCGAAAAACCAAAAACCAACCAAACAAAAAAAAAACCACATCAGTTCTCAACACTATCAGGAAGAGGTAGAACCTTTAAGCAGCAGAGCTTTGGCCGGTGTGGTGGCGCACGCCTTTAATGCCAGCACTCGGGAGGCAGAGGCAGGCGGACTGCTGTGAGTTCGAGGCCAGCCTGCTCTACAAAGTGAGTCCAGGATAGCCAAAGATACACAGAGAAACCCTGTATTGAAAAACCAAAACGAAACAAAAACCAAAAAAAAAAAGCTAATAATCTGGGCATGCAAAAGCAGGTGAATCTCTGAGTTCAAGGCCAGCCTGGTCTACACAGTAACTGTTAAAAATTAATAATAATTTTAAAAAGCAGACCGGAGAGATGGCTCAGAGGTTAAGAGCACCATCTGTTCTTCCGAAGGTTCCGAGTTCGATTCCCAGCAACCACATGGTGGCTCACAACCACCTGTAATGAGATCTGGTGCCTTCTTGTGGTGGGCAGGCACACACATATGGGCAGAATACTGTATAATAAATCTTTAAAAATAAATAAATAAATAAATAAATAAATAAATAAATATTTGAAAAGCCACCATCCAACCAAAAATCCCAGCATTAATTAGTTTCCTGTAGTTTTGTCAACCCCTTGAGTATACTTCTAATTCCTATTATCATGCATAAATTCCTCGTTGTCTATAGGATTTAACACTTACTACTCTGGACTTCTCTTCTATTGCTGGTCCACAGAAACACCTAGCCTGACTACCCCATCATCTCTTATCATTTGTCTATAGACGAGAAGAAACAGATCCCCAATCATCTTGATTGAAAGTCTATTACTATTGCTCCTTTTATTTGTTTCTTTGTTTGTTTTTTCCCTGACACAAGGTCTCACTCACCATGTAGCTCTGACTGTCCTGGAACTGTGTACACTAGGCTGGCCTTGAACTCAGAGAGAGCCAACCAGCTTCTACTTCCTGAGAGCTGGGATTAAATGTGTAAACTACTACACCCAGCAGTATGCTCTTTCTTTGCTGGAGGCTTAAAAACATAGCATCTTTTCTGTCCATATTTTGGTAGAACAGCCTATCTCAGCAATTGTCTTAAAACACTGACTCCATTCTATCTGCTAGTGTGCATAGGCTGCCTCATGGTTTCCATGCTTAGGGGAGATGACTGTATCTGTTCTTGTCCACTCTCTGAACTTTGTCTTTCTTCAGCTCTAGTATCTAGGAACTTTTCTTGTTCCAAAATTTTCCACATACTTCCTCCCTCTTCAAACTCAATTAGCAAAGAATTAGTATTTTAAATGACATTTCCATGTGTTTCAGCAACCAAGTGAGAAAAATAAGAATCTTACATTAATTCAGTTTGACACTATGCTAGTTAATTTTATTAATTTGACACAAACTTAGATATATCTGGAAAGAGGGAATCTTAATTGGAAAAAAAAATGCCTCTATAGGGCTGGGTCCTGTCTTAATGACTGACATGGAGCGCCATGGGCAGAGGGTCCTGGGTTGAAAAGCAAGCAGGCTGAGCAAGCCAGTGAGCAGCGTCGTCCATGGCCTCTGCTTCAGCTCCTGCTGCCAGGCTCCTCTCTTGGGTTCCTGGCCTCACTTCCTTTGACGGAATGTGATGTGGCAGTGTAATATGAAATAAATCCTTTCCTTCCAAAGTTGCTTTTGGTCAATGCTTTATCACAGCAACAGAAACCTTGACGAGTCAGACAATCAAACTACTTTTCTTACTGTCTTTTAGACTCATGTATCACCCATGAGCAAATTACAGACTGCCCTCTGTAATTCAAGGTACTCAAATCATGTAGCATCCTAGTTAAATGTAATTTAAAACAGTCAAAATTTTAACCAATATATTAAACAACAGACACACTAAGACTACATCTAGGGCTACCTAATATGTATAAAGTAAAGCCGATACAGCATTGCCTGCCACTCATACTCACCATTTCATTGGGATGAACCAAAAACAAATAGATCCCTGGATATTTGTCAAAAACCTGAAAGGAGCAATTGGTTTGTTCCATCTGACAAAGTGCTTCCACACACAGTTCATCTAAACAGAAGAAAAGACAGTGATTTAAACTGAACCTCTGCTCGAGGCCCTAAAAACTGGTTCCGAGGTTGTTTTGTAAATAAATGTTACTTTTTTAAACAAAGATATTAAAGACGCTGATGGTAATTGCTGGACCAGTATTTACCTAGTTACTTTTGAGGGGTGCTGGAAATCAAACCCAGTTCCTGAGGCACACTAGGCAAACATTCTACCACTGAATTACATTCTGGCTCTGACAATTTATTCATTGTGAATACACATGGAATGATGCTCTTATTTTCAATTTACTAGAACACATATACTTTGTGTAATTATCTCGAAAGAATATTTTAGGAGCATGGTTACAGGTCCAGTGTCTTGCATTTGATATTTGGTCCATCTGGACTTGGAGTAAAAACAAGTGAGTTCCTCCTTCTAATGGCTAGGCATCCCAATTTTATTTATTGGACAATTAACTTCCTCTACTTAAAAATCAATTTTAATTTGTCAATCTTCAAAAAATAGTATATTAGTAATAGTAATTAGCTTTGGAGGACAATTATGAATATGTCAGCTTACAGGGAATTCATGCAATACTTTTTTATACATGAAAGTATAAACAGTCTTCAAGCTTATATACTTTTATGAATTTTTAAATTTTTTAAAAATATTTTTGTTTTATGTTTATGAATATTTTACCTACATGCAGGTTTGTATACCACAAAGATCTGCTGAGCCCACAAAGATCAGAAGGGAGTGAGGTTCAGATCCTGGGATGTGGAGGTGAGAGCTGTGTGTGGGTGCTGGGAACTGACCTAGTCCTCTGCAGGAGCAGCAAGTGCACTGAATTGCTCGGCTCTCTCTCCAGCCCTGACATTTATAAGTACACTATTCTTTAATGAATGTTTAATGGGCTGGAGTGTTTGCTCTGATGTTAAGAGTACTAGCTACTCCACTCGGGAGGCAGAGGCAGGCAGATTGCTGTGAGTTCGAGGCCAGCCTGGTCTACAAAGTGAGTCCAGGACAGCCAGGGCTACACAGAGAAACTCTGTCTCAAAAAGCCAAAAAAAAAAAAAAAAGAGTACTGGCTACTGGCTACTCTTCCAGAAGACCTGGAATTTGATTCCCAGCACACACGTGGTGGCTCACAGACAATTTAAAATCCAGTTCCAAAGGGTTCAAAGGGTCCAACAACTTCTTCCAGTCTCTTTGGGTGTCTGTACGTATGTGGTACATTAGATATACATGCCGGCAAAGCACTCATACCCATAAAAATATTAAATAAAAAGTTTCAAAGGCTTTGTTTTACTTTAAAAATCAAGTTACTTAGAATTTAGTAATTTATCTAACCAAACGCACAGCTCAGTAGCATAGAGTTATAGTCCCAACACTCCAGAGGGAAGTAAGTCTCTCTGGAGTCCAAGGCCAGCATGGTTTATGTCGTAAGTACTGGGACAGCCAGGGTTACAAAGCGAGACATGGCTCAAAAAGGCAACTTAATCAAATCTTTGTATGTACTTTTCAGAAAATAAAGAGGGAAAAAATTAAAAATGCGTAAAGTGTGTGTTTTATATTTAAAAAGCAACTAAATGGTCTCTAGTTGCATGACCAAAAAAACCCAAAACTATATAGACGGGCCTAATGACACAAGCCTGTAATCCCAGCTACTGCAGAGGATGTGAAAGGAACTCAAATCCAAAGCCTGCCTAGGTTAAAGAGTGAAGTCGAGGCTACTTAGTAAGACCCTGCCTTAAAATAGACAATACTAAGCAGGCTAAGGATATAGAATGCTTGCCTAAGGTGTGCACAATCCTGGGTTCAATCCCCAGTACAGCACCAAAAAATAAGCTGTATGTGTGCAAATAGATTTCTGGATTATGAGAAAAAAAATAAAACCAAATTCAATGTGTTGTCCCTAGTGACTCTAAGACATATTGGCCCCAAACCACATTGCAACTATTGAGAATATTGGGCTGGGCGTGGTGGTGGCACACGCCTTTAATCCCAGGACTCAGGAGCCAGAGACAGGTGGATCACTGTGAGTTGGAGGCCAGCCTGGTCTACAAAGCGAGTCCAGGATAGCCTAGGCTACACAGAGAAACCCTGCCTCAAAAAACAAACAAGCAAACAAAACAAAACTATTGAGAATATTCGGCTACATACTAGATGTCCTAAGGTGTTCTTTACACCTGTGTGTTACTGACCTACATTCCTCCTCCCAACGCTGGGGGCTACGCTTGGACTCTCTGATTTTAAAGCAATTCATAATAAGAGATACAAATAAAGACGCAGACTGGAAGTACCACAGCATTCCATGCTTTGAGGTCTCACTTCACCCAGGCTGGTCTGGAAGTTTCTATGTGACCCAGAGCCTTTGGTTCCTACTTCCACCTTCCTAGCAGCGGCATTACAGGTATATACCACTTCTGGTTAGAGAAGCAGTCCTCAACCTGTGGGTCAGACTACTTAGGGAGTAGCACATCAGATATCCTGCGTGTCAGATATTTATATTGCAATTTGTAACAGTAGCAAAATTAAAGTACGAAGTACCAACGAAATAATTTCATGGTTTTAGTCACCACAACATGAACTATATAAAAGGGTCACAGGGTTAGGAAGGCTGGGAATCACTGAGTTAGAGGCCACATGTTTTCAGAGCTATTTTGTCCCTCCCCTCTTACGACAATGTCTAGAGACTTTTTTGGTTATAGCACTAACAAGGTAGGGGAGGAGAAGACTCCTGGAATGTAGGGGACAGAGGCTAGGCCTGCTACTAACAATCTCATAACGAACAGCAATGTCCTATGGAGAAATGAACTGGTCTACAAAGTCTGTATTGCCAAAGCTGAAAACCCTGCTACAGATAATTGTAAGAGTAAAACCTAGATCAAGAGATCCTTGTGAGGGCCGGGCGTGGTGGCGCACGCCTTTATTCCCAGCACTCGGAGGCAGAGGCAGACGGATCACTGTGAGTTCGAGGCCAGCCTGGTCTACAAAGCGAGTCTAGGACAGCCAAGGCTACACAGAGAGACCCTGTCTCGAAAAAGCAAAAAAAAACAAAAAACAAAAAAAAGAGATCCTTGTGAAAAAGAAAATACAGCAAAACTGTAGAACCCAGATGGATGGGTATACAATGCTCACTCTAATTCCTGTTTGACAACAAAGTATTAAGTACCCTAACTATATAGTAAAGCCAACAGATTTTCATCTTAGATAACCCAATTCTTTTGTTTTCGAGACAGGGTTTCTCTGTGTAGCCTTGACTGTCCTGGACTTGCTTTGTAAACCAGGCTGGCCTCAAACTCAAGAGTGCTGGGATTACAGGTGTGTGCTACTGCACCCAACTCAATAAACCAATTCTTTAAAAATATTTTTCTTTCTATCAAGGGTCTCACACATACAGCAATCTAAGTACTAGTAAGCATGTGTATGTGTATACTAGTATGTACCCACAGACATGCACATGACTGGAGGAGCCCATAGAAGCCAGAATAGGGAATCAAATCTCCTGGAACTGTAGTTATGCGCTATGTAGTTGTGAGCCAACCAATGTGCTGGTAATCAAACCCAGGCCCTCTGCAGGAGCAATAAGTGTTCTTAACCATTGAGCCATCTCTGCAGCCCAACAGATCCCAATATTTTAAAATATTTTATGTGTATGAGTTTTGTATATATGTCTGCACCAGGAGTGGCTGGTGCCCTCAGAGACTAGAATAGGGTATCAGATCTCCTGAAACTAGAGTTAGAGATGGCTGTGAGCCACCATCTGAATGCTGGGAACTAAGCCCAGATCCTCTGGAAGTGCAGCCATGCCCTTAAGTGCTATGGCATCTCTTCAGCCCTAACTCCAATTCTTAATAAAACTTATCCACCCAAGATACTCACTAACACGCTCATGCAGAAGCAAGTAAGGGTACTTCAGTATTTCAAAAAGAGGAACGCGAAGCTTATTTTCAAAATCTTGGCCACTACAGTCAAAGAGCTGCTCTTCTCCATTGTTGTCTACTATATATAACTCGTCATCATCTTCCACGTCTGGCTTCATACACTTCTCAAAGTGATTGATGAGGCGTTCGGTTTCTAGCTCCCATAAAACCTGCAGAAAGATGAAAACAGCAAGTGTTTTTTTATCTTAACAAAATGTGATGTGTGTCACAATCATTCTTGTAGAAAGCCTTTTCCTCTATGCACAAAAATTTAAAGTTGCCTGGAAGTGGTGGTTCACACCTTTAATCCCAGCACTCAGGAGGCAGAGGCAGGCAGATCTCTGAGTTCAAGACCAGCCTGGTTTATAGAACAAGTTCCAGGACAGCCAGGGTTACACAGAGAAACCCTGTCTTGAAGAATAAAACTACTGTTTAAATTTCAATTCAAGTCGATCAGCAAGTACTCACAGCAACTGTTATTATACACTGGGAATTTATTTATTTATTTATTATGGGTTTTTGGTTTTTTGACTCAGGGTTTCTGTGTGTAACCTTGGCCGCCCTGGACTTACTTTGTAGACCAGGCTGGCTTCAAACTCACAGTGATCCACCTGCCTCTGCCTCCCAAGTGCTGGGATTAAAGGTGTGTACCACCACTCCCGGCTATTTTTGGTTTTTTGAAACAGGGTTTCTCTGTGTAGCTCTGGCTGTCCTGGACTCACTTTGTAGACCAGATTGGCCTCGAACTCACAGTGATCTGTCTGCCTCTGCCTCCCTAGTGCTGGGATCAAAGGCATGCGCCACCATGCCCAGCTTATATATTGGGAATTTAGGTGCTAGAGCTGTACTAGACTTCAAAGCTTTAGTCATAGCATCACTTCCCAGAATGCTTCCGACAGCTGCACTCACTATCTTCCTAGTTAGGACCTACTGCAAATTACCTCATGTAAGAACGGCACCTCATCTCTGGCCCTGTGGTACTCGGCCACACACTCTAAGCAGTAGCAGAGGTCTTCATCAGCAGTCTGAAAGTCACCTGAGCCAGTGCTGGCTGCATAGCACTTCAGGACCTCAACAGTGGAAGTCCCACCTGGAGTACACCAGCAGCAAGTACTCATTCTGGACCTGAGACTAGAAAGGAGGACACTCAGAAAAGGACAATTAACACTCCAGACTTACTCTTTATGAAGAACATGCATTTCTCCCCCTATTTGTGATCCAATTCTTCACCTTAAAACTGTTTCCAACGGCAAAATGCTCTGCTGGCCACCTTATCAACTCATTAAGCCCAAATCTGAAAGCAGGACTGAGGTAAAGCACAGTGGCAGAGCGCTTATCTCGAATGTAATCCCTAGATTTCATCTCTACCATAGGCAAAAAGTTTGAATACATTGTTAATCAAAACATCTTAAAAGGTATGTATGCCACTATTTGTCAGTACTGATGCAGAATCAGAGAAAAGACACAAATTAATGTCTTAAAGATACAGCTTTTGGCATCTCCCAGTAACTTAAAATCAAAAGCTAAAAAATTTTCATATTCCTAAAAAGCAATTCTAAAAACTTCTAGAAATAAACATATATACCTATACCAATACTATTTAGTAGTATTATTAAGTACACACTTAACAGTAATATTTTCTCTTATTTGACAGACATACACAAATTGCCACCCTATTCTCACTGCTCTTCAATCCACTATAAACTAATAGCTACAAATGGTAACAACTTATTGCTACCAAGTTTTTTTTATATATATATGTATGATCTAATCCATCCTTCACCATCTAAACTCCAGGGTTTTCCAAGATGGTACCAGAAGAAAGGAAACCTGAAAATCCAAACATATTAAAGGTTCAAAGTAGGACACTTGTTTGGTTTTTGAAACAGGGTCTCAGTGTGTAGCCTTGGCTGGCACTGAACTCATTGTTGAAGATATTTTAGGCAATTTGTTTATCAGAATTACAAATGGCATAGAACAGAATAAAAGGCATGAAAGCCCAAGTTCAAAGGATCACGAGAAGAAATATAATACAAAAAAAGTAAAGCCAACAGAAGGCCCACTGTAGTAACAATGTACTGTGGCTGAATAGAAAGCAAATGTGCCCATAATACATAGGTTAAGGCAAGTGAAATGACAAGTGACCCTGGAGGGTCCAGTACTATCAGAGTCTAAATGAAAAAGCTCCACATAGTTAAAGCTGAAACAATCTGAGTAGCAGAAACATTAGCTAATAAGCCATATAATAAATCAGCACATTTCAATTACAATAATACAACTAAGTGAATAAACAAGTAAAACAAAGAGACAGAAGGAACATACTTTCCCTAAGAATTCTAAAGAACCAGTTATTCCATTGCCCAGAAGGTAGAGACTAATCCTAGCCCCTCAGAGTATGAAGAAAACTTTTTTGTTTTGTTTTGTTTTCCCAAGACTGGATTTCTTTGTGTAGTCCTGGTTATCCTGAAACTCACTCTACAGAACAGGCTGCCCTTGAACTCAGAGATCTATCTACCTCTACCTCCTGAGTGCTAAAATTAAAGCCATGCATGCACACGCGCGCACGCGCATACACAAATACATACACACACACACACACTTTCTAATGGATGTAAACTTATTAGTTTCCAGTTGAAGGAAAAAGTTACAGGTATCACTGTAAGTTTTCTTTAAATTCATTCCATAAACTCCATGGCCCTAACCCATGCATTCTCATCAGGAGCCAATCTGTGAGAACAGTTTCCTCATGTCTAACATAGAAATATATGCATACATTCCACAAAGACAATGTATTAGTGCTACTACATTTCATGAAAAAGGCAATTAGAGGACCAGGTGGTGGTGGCACACACCTTTAATCCCAGCACTCGGGAGGCAGAGGTAGGTGGATCACTGTGAGTTTGAGGCCAGCCTGGTCTACAAAGTGAGTCCAGGACAGCCAAGGCTACACAGAGAAACCCTGTCTCAAAAAAAAAAACAAAACAAAACAACTAAAACAAAGCAAAGGCAATTAGATAAAAAATTGTCTATAGTGTCTCCTTTCACTGAGAAAGAGGAGCTATCAAAGGCTAGGAAGCCTAATCAGAACTTCTGCCTGTTTGGATATAGCAATCTGGCACTCTAAAATGCAGAGGCCATAATCTCTGCTACTAACAAAGCATTAATATAGCTGGGCCTTTAATCCCAGCACTCCTGAGGCTGGATCTCTTTGAGTTCAAGACCAGCCTGGTCTACAGAGTGAGTTTCAGGATAGTCATAGCTATGTAGAGACCTGTCTTTAAAAAGAAAAAAACATAGCATTTGTAAGTAAAACACACCTTTTTGAGGCTTTAAAAACAAAACAAAATAAAATTTTTAAATTCCCCAGGACTGGAGAGATGGCTCAGTGGTTAAGAGAGGACCTGAGCTTAAAATTCCCAGCAACCACATGGTAGCTCACAAACATCTGTAATGGAATCTGATTCTCTCTTCTGCTGTGCATGAAAACAAAGCACTCAGTATACATAAAAGTAAAAAAAACAACAAAACAAAACAAAACACACACACACACCAAAAAAAACCCCTCAATTTCTTAATGCATGATTAGGTAGTTACTGCTCTTCCTCAGGACCAGAGTTCAATTCCCAGCACCCATGTCAAGCACTTCACAGCTCCCTGTGACTCCAGCTCTAAAGGATCTCACACCTCTGGCCTTGGCAGACACCTGTACTCTATAAACACCTAGACACACACACACACACACACACACACACACACACACACACACACACGGGGGTGGGGGGTGAGTAACAAATATAAAAAATAGTTATTTTTGCCCAGCATAGTAGCACATGCCTTTAATCCCAGCATTCAGGAGGCAGAGACAGGCAGCTCTGAGTTTGAGGCCAGACTGGTCTACAGAGTGAGTTCCAGGACAGCCAAAGCTATACAGAGACTACTTGTATTGAGGAAAAGGAAAAGTTACTTTTATACCTTACTTACGAAGCAAACTTTCTTCATACTTCTAAACAATTTAGAATAGCTTTCCACAGATAGAAAAGGACATTTAAAGATGAGATTTCAAAAAGAACAAAGAAAAGCATTTACCTTTTACTGTTTTCCCCTACATTGACAATGCTGCCACCCACTTTATTTCCAAAGCAGACCTTAGGGTCACCCTGTTCTTTCCCTTTCTGTGCTGTATCTGGGTCCTAACACCTGTCCTTCCTTCTCAGCATGGAGCCTTCATACACCGACATCCTTTGCCACCTCCAAGTCTTCCTACTAAGTGTTGCCAGAGGTTACTGCACAAATTACACCTCCAAAAGCCGGGTTAACTCTTCCAGTTTGGGGATAAGGCGCCATGATCTTGCTTCAGTCTCTTGCTACGTACCTCCTACCTCCTCCACTTGCTCTGCCTAAAAGTCCAGAGTGTCTGCCATTCCAGGACTGCAGTTCTCCATCTGCCTTCAACACAGCCTTCGAACCTCTACAGTCCTTAATCCTAGGAACACAAGCCATCAAGTTGAGAGCTTAATGCACTCCACTACTGATTCTGAAAGAACACCTGCTGAAAGCAGGGTACAAGAGAACCCTGAATTGTCTTTTCCCGGGTCTTTGGGAACCTTCTTCTCTATACGTCACATTTTTATTGCCTTCCCCCCCTTATCAAGGTGGTTTGGATTTCTATTTGTCTGCTCCCACCTCAGCAATTTGAGATGTCAAGGTATGGGACCTATTCTATTATTATTGTTACTCTGTAACCCTAGTACTTATCAAAAAGACACGTACCTTAACAAACTTCCTACAGAGAAGTGATCCTCTTTGTTGAGGTTGTTGGGCTAATCTGAATAGATGAGGCTCTGCATTCGGATATACTCCCACTTTGGCCCCCAAAACAACATTTCTGAAATTAAAAACGAAATAAAAACTGATCAAGTGGCCCTTACATTCTGCATCTCACGTGGGCCTTGCATCAACCTTGCACAGTGTCACCTGATGAGTTAGTAGGTTAGGTTAGACCACACACTACGGTGCATGAAAGGGAGCGCTTTAATACTGATACCCTAACTTCTCCAGGGGCTGTCCGCCCCAGGGGACGAGGTGGGCAATTGATCGTGTCTGCGGAGGGCGTGAGGAAGGCAGTCTGCACTGCAACGTCAGGGGAACGTGCGGGGCGTGCGTCCCGGTGCCCGTAGGGAAGCGACGCAAGGGCCGAGGGCTGCATCCAGCCAGACCCTGCCCGGAAGACCTCCCTCGCCCTGAATCGCAGCTCGGAGCCCGCGGCGCAGATGCCAGAGCGGCAGGGTTCCCGCGGCGGGCCTGGCTGGGAGGAAAGACCCAGCGCTGCCCATCCGTGGCCGCTGCCGCTCCCGTCTGGCGCCGCTCCCCCGAAAGGGTCGGTGCGAGCACCCTCTCCCGCAGGCCGCGCGCGAATTACCAGCGGCAAACACGCCGCGCGCCCCGCCACGCGCCCGCCCGCCCTCTAGACGGTCCGCTCGCGGCCTCCCCGCCGCGCTCCTCACCCGCTCGGCCCGGCTGCCGCACGTTAGCCCACCTCCATGCCCCCGGCCGGACAACCGGCCGCAAGCGGAAGTGCAAGGTAGGGCCCAGCGCCCAACCCGCCCCCGCCGCGAGAGCGGGCCCCGCCCCTAGGCTCCCCGGCCACAGCCAGCTTGTTTTGGTATGCCAAGCGGAGGGGCGGGGCCTCAGCGGGGAGCCACCTACCTGGCAGAGACCGGTGCGCTGGCGTCACTTCCGGGTTGTGAGGGCCGTCTGACCAATCAAGCGCTCCTGTCCGAAGGGGGACAAATTAGCCGCGGAGCCTGCCCCGCCCCTTCCCCGCCCCTTCCCCGGCTCTTTCCCCGCCCCTTCCCCCGCCCCTTCGCCATCTCTTTCCCCGCCCCCTTCCCCCGCCCCTTCCCCCGCCCCTTCCCCCGCCCCTTCCCCCGCCCCTGGTCCAGTTAGACTCTCACTACCTGTTCCTTTCGGTTCTTCCGCTTCCTAACCGCCAAAGGCCTCTCTCTCACGTTTCCGTCGGATACCTAGACAGTAAAATGCCCGCTTGAGGCAGAAAAAGGTTCTGGCTCCTGCAAAAGCCTACGCGGTTTAGTCCTTGTGTTTCCAAGACCCTCTAACGGAACTCACGCAGTCACTCCAGAGTCCCCAAAGGACAGCTGGGGCCGCCCCCCTATCTCTACCCTCAAAAAAGGGAACTTTAAAAAAAAAAAGATCACTTTACAAGCCCAGCAAAATGGTGAAAGCATTTTACAAGCCCAACACGCCTTTAATCCCAGCACCCAAGAAGCGTGAAGCCAGAGATTCTGGACCTGAAAGCCAGCCTCATACACAAAACATTTCGAGGCCTACATTACAGCCACTGAAACTTTTAAAATTAAAAAAAAAAAGGGAAGAAAATATGAAGAGGTAACTCAGGAGAGCGCTTACCTAGCACACTGTGGCAGTGGGTTCCATTGCCAACGCCACCGAAAAGAACAAGGCAAGCGGTGGCAGGTGGGTCTGAGACCTCCCTACCCTGGAGAACCTTAAAGCAGAATGAGAAGCCAGGGCCAGAAGCACGAGGGTAAGGCTCTAAGGAACATTCCAGAAAGGGGCGTGGCTTATACATCACCAGACGACCGTTAGAGGGGCTTTAGCCAATCAGGAAGCAGCAGTTGACCGCCAGGACAAGACCGTTATTGCCTTGCGGTTTTTTTGTTGTTGTTGTTGTTTTGTTTTGTTTGTTTTTTTCATTTCATCAAGGATTCTTATCAAATCCAAGTTTCAAACAACGGTTTCAAACTAAAAGTATTATGTGTAGGCCTTTTTTAAAAAATAACGCATTTATATGATACTTTTTTTTTTTTAATCAAGGCTCTGGATAGCTAAATGAAATTTTGAGAAATGAAGGGAAACAATAAAAAGTACCATGTCCCTGATGAAACACATCCTTGTGGAATTCCTTACACAGATTTCAGATTTCAGCTACATACCATGTTTTACTCATGAAAGAACACACATGGACCGAGTGTAAGAAACTAACGCTGGAGAGATAGCCCAGAAGTTATGAACGCTTACTGCTCTGGCAGATGGCCCCAGTTTGGTTTATGGCGCCCACACTGCAGGGCACACCTGTTTGCAACTCCCGCACTAGGTCATTAGAGCAGACGCCCTCTTCTGACCTCCTCCTCCAAGATGCACAAACATGTAGGCAAACCACTCATATACTTAAAAATTAAATGTAAAAAAAAAAAAAAGTAAAAAATTTACTCTGAATTCTAAACAGGTAGATCTATTCTTTGTTCTTTTTTTCTTTTTTTGTTGAAAAATAAAATCAAAAGCTGGGCGTGGTGGCGCACGCCTATAATCCCAGCACTCGGGAGGCAGAGGCAGGTGGATCGCTGTGAGTTCGAGGCCAGCCTGGTCTACAAAGGGAGTCCAGGACAGCCAAGGCTACACAGAGAAACTCTGTCTCGAAAAACCAAAAAAATAAAAAATAAATAAATAATAATAATAATAAATAAAAAAGAAAAATAAAATCAATCATATTACATCTCAATTGCTATCCCATCCCGTGCATCCTCCCATTCCTCCCTCCCTCCCACTTTCACCGCATTCCCCTTCCCTATGACTGTGATTGAGGGTGCCTCCCCCTGAATATGATACTAGGGTATCAAGTCTCTTCTTGGTAGTCTGTTACCCTTCCTCCGAGTGCCATCGGGCCTCCCCATCAAGGGGACATTGGCAAATACGGGGCCCCAGAGTTCATGTGAAAGTCAATCCCCAGTGGATCTATTCTTTTTTTTTTTTTTTTTTTTTTTTTTTTGGTTTTTCGAGACAGGGTTTCTCTGTGTAGCCTTGGCTGTCCTGGACTCCCTTTGTAGACCAGGCTGGCCTCGAACTCACAGCGATCCTCCTGCCTCTGCCTCCCGAGTGCTGGGATTAAAGGCGTGCGCCACCACGCCGGCTCCCAGTGGATCTATTCTTAAAACAGGATGGCTTAGGCCTTAGGGGGCCGTCAATATGTTTTGAATGTGCACAAAAATGTTTTCTATTCTTATGAAATCAAAAAGTTGTATGCTGGTAAAGAAGTTTTCCATATAACAGTATATTTGTCCTTATACCACACAGTCACAATCATAAAACAGGATTTTTGCTCCTTCTATTTTTGTTTTGTTTTGTTTGTTTGTTTTGGTGGTTGCGGTTGTTGTTCCAGACAGGGTTTTTCTGTGTAGTCATAGCTTACCTGAACTAACTTTGTAGACCAGGCTGGCCTCGAACTCACAGTGATCCGCCTGCCTCTGCCTCCCAAGTGCTGGGATTAAAGGCGTGCGCCACCACCACCCAGCTTGCTACCTCTTTTGTGGATTAAAATGAAGGCAAATATTTCTTGCAGCCCACAAAATGTGTGATTTCATCCTGTCTCTGAAGCCTCTGTGGCTCTTTCTTTAACCTTCCCACCCTTGTTTTTCTATAAACATAAGAAGCCTAACAAACTAGTGACTTTGCATGATTGGACTTTATCCTCGATCGCAGCACTTGGGAGACGGAGACAGGAGGATCACCAGGCGTTCCAGGTAGGAGGCAGAATGAGTTTGGGGGTGGCCAGGCCCCCAGTCCCACAGAGAAGATCCATGCTGCTCTCAACCGAGGGCAGGGAAGCTTCTTTTTGCAGAAGGTAACCATTAATGCAGAGAAATCATAACTGGTCAAAATGCCCAGTATATATGAGGGCTCAGACGTGGGGAGTCCTAAACATGACCTCCCACCAGCCAAGGCTCAAAGAAAACAAGAAAGAATGTAAGAACCAGCAGATGGAAGGAGAGCTGTGAAATGCTGACTTCTGGACAGGACAGGACTGGGGCATGCATGAGATCTCAGCGCTCATGGTAGTCAAGCCAGTCAAAAGTCCAGCACAGGTGGGGGAAGGGAGGGAACTGAGGCCACACCCTTATCAGAGGAGCAATTGACAGTTGATGGCAGTTGAAGAATGGTCACTCTCCTTTCGGGGGATGTGACTGCTGGGAGGTTGCTTGTTCCCTGGTAGATGGCCACACACCCATGTGCACATGGGCACCTCTTACTGCCTTGGGATGCTTAATAACAACAAATAAAAATAAAAAGGACATGCAGCTGGGAGGGTGCGGCACTAGGGAGTTGGAGGAATCAGTAGATAAAATATCATCAATATTCATTAATGTGTAAAGCTTTCAAAGAATAAAATAGATGGGCTGGAGAGATGGCTCAGCGGTTAAGAGCACTGACTGCTCTTCCAGAGGTGATGAGTTCAATTCCCAGCAACCACATGGTGGCTCACAACCATCTATAATGTGATCTGATGCCCTTTTCAGCACTGTATGCATAATAATAAATAACAACAACAACAAAAAGAATAAAATATATTAGTTTTCAGTCAAATAAAGTTGACCTCAACAACATGAAGATCCCAAACCCATGTACATCTGCTAATCCCAAAGATGGGAGGAAAAAGCCACCAACCCAAATAATCCTAGCCAAATTAAAGCAGGCAATTAATTAAAGCAAGCTCTTTTTATTTGCAGACACAGGTGGCTTCTCTTAAGGTGGAGTTCAAGAGGTCAGCATCAGATGTGAGGAAGACAAGGTTTTTTGTTTTTTGTTTTTGTTTTTTGTTTTTATGTATACAGTGCAGGTCTGAAGAGGGCATCAGATAAGATTGTAGATGGTTGTGAGCTACCATGTGGTTGCTGGGAATTGAACTCAAGACTTCTGGAAGAGCAGTCAGTGCTCTTAACCTTTGAGCCATCCCTCTAGCCAAAGACAAGGTTTATAATAGCTCAAGGATAAGGGGTTTCCAAATGAGATTTGGTAGGGGTTACAGGAGCAGAACTTAAGAAGGTTAATAATAGCCTAATGAAACAAAGGTAGGGTTGCAGGATGGTCATAACATCTTTTTTTTGTTTTTTGTTTTGTTTTGTTTTGTTTTGTTTTTCCGAGACTAGGTCTCTCTGCGTAGCCTTGGCTGTCCTGGACTCACTCTGTAGACCAGGCTGGCCTCGAACTCACATCGATCCACCAGCCTCTGCCTCCCAAGTGCTGGGATTAAAGGCATGCGCCACCACGCCCGGCTCGGTCATAACATCTTAAAACAGTTAAGACATGGTTGCTGTTTGCTCAACCGTGCAGTACAAAGCCATTTGTAGTTAAGGTTACAGGCGGGGCATAGCCCAATCCTTGAGAATCGAGGTTTAGTCATAGACAGCAATGAATCTAGTTTGTCCTTATTATAAAATGACTTTCAAGCCCAAGATGGAAGCAGGCAGGTTAATCACAACAAAAACACAACAGTAAATTAGTGAATACCAAGTAAAAAGGGAAGCTGTTTTGTTTGGAGACTGGCTGAGCACTCACTATGTAGCTTGCTCTGGCCTTGAACTCTCAGCAGCCACCCCGCCCCAGCCTGCCTCCCCTCACGCTTAGATTAAGGTATGAGACAGCCTGCTGCTTCTTGCCCTCCCCACCAGTGCCCATCATCACCGTCCTGCAAAGTGCTTGGAGAAGGCCAGTCCATGGAGCTACCTGGGCAGCCTACTGTCGGGTAGCTGCTGCCAGGAGGCTGCCATTGGCACCAAATAACTCCCCGACTAGTTCAGAACTTGCTATGTACCAGAGGATAACCTTCTGCCTGGTTTAATTACTTGGTTTTAGGGATTGAGCCTCAGGCTGGACTCCTTCTAGGAACAAATTCTACCAAGTTATGTGATAAACCCAGGGTCCTCATTTTTAGATTCATATTATGGGAGTTTTTGCTGTTACCTTTAGTTTGTATGTTATGTGTATGTGTGAATGCCTTGCGTGTATTACTGTGTATCACATGAGTGCAGTACCCAGAAGAGAGGTTTGGATCCCCTGGGACTGGAATAACATGGTTGTGAGCCACTATGTTATTAAGGGGAGCCCCCCAGAAATGAACACTAAACACAACCTGATCAAAAGGCTGATTTACAGCCAACTGAAAGGTTTTATTGCAGCCAGCTGGGCTACAATATTCCAGGCCAAATGCAGCCCCAAGCATTTAGACCAAGGCAAAAAAACCAACCAAACAAACAAACAAACAAAAAAAACACATCTTTGTTGTTGTTGTTGTTTTTAAAGATTTATTTATTTATTATGCATACAGTGCACATTAGATCACATTATAGATAGTTGTGAGCCAACATGTGGTTACTGGGAATTGAACTCAGGACCTCTGGAAAAGCAGTCAGTGCTCTTAACTGCTGAGCCATCTCTCCAGCCCCATCTTTGTTGTTTTTTAAACAAAATTTGAAATGTCCGATTTTACCAGTAAAGATTCATGAGCCAGATGCTCCAGTGAGAGGTTAGTAGCTCAGAGAGGCAAGGAAAGCACCCAGGCAATCTTCCTACTCAGCTGACATCCCAGAAGGAAAAGGCCCCTTCACCTTCTCTTAAAAACCCTTCAAATTGAATGTCTCTCCTTTCTACTTCCTGTTCATCCCTCTGTATGTCCTCTCGACTTCCTCTCACTCTGTATGGCTTTTTCCTATGTTCACTTCCTGTCAACTGGTTGCTTGCTCAACCTCTTGACTTATGGTTGACTTTATTTAATCCTGTGTACAGACAGCTCTTGGATTAAACGTGTGTTAGGGCTGAGTCACACCACAACTAGAAACAGGTTTTTCCAGTACACAATCTTGGGGTTCACACTGTGATCCCCAGAGTGAGAGACTCTTTCTCTAAGATCAATAAACTGTATACTATCTGGTAAGAATTACATTCACCATGTCCAGTCAATTAGTATTTCAAAACCTTAGAGGAAGTACTGTCTGTCCTATCTTGGTGAGTCCGGAGTTCTGTACCTAAATCATTTTCTATCATAACTTGCATTTATCAACCTAGAAAGCACCTTTTTAGACCTTGAAACAGTTTCTTAAATCCTAAACAACCTAGGTATAAATATTAGACACTAGCTATCTAGTCTTCAATTTCATCAGAGACCTGAAAAGGATAAATATTACCTGAGTAAACCGGAAGTGCAGCACAAGCAGCTTCCAAAAAGTATAGAAGTGACAGAGACTGCTGGCTGCCTGGACAGTCACCCACGATTTTCCTGCAGTGTTGGAGCATTCCATCTTTTTGGTCTACAGGCCCAAAATATCTGGCAGATTTTTCTCCGAAGCAGAAATTATGAAAGACCTATCTACCTTTTCCTGGCAGAATTTAGCGGTCAGTTTTCTTTGCATCCTGCTTGTCCACAGACTGGACAACATACTCTCAGCAGTTTAGGCAAGAGCATTTTTTTGCCTAATGCCTTGCTTGGCACATTAGAAGCAAACTCCGTAGAGAGGTTCTTTGATGCCCATCTGGCAGTGCCATTCACCAGAATGCCGAAGAGACTCATGACAAGGTACCAGCACTTGGTGACTCCAGCTTTTGGTATGAGTGGATACAGTCCCAGGTTTTAGCCTAGTTTACCCAGCTTTGAGATAACACCATCCACACAGCTGTCTTCTGTTTCCTTGACATATGCTTTGCCTTGCTTACAATAAAAGCACCGGTGTTGGGGCTGGAGAGATGGCTCAGAGGTTAAGAGCAGTCACTGCTGCTCTTCCAGAGGTCCTGAGTTCAACTCCCAGCAACCACATGGTGGCTCACAACCATCTATACTGTGCTCCGATGCCCTCTTCTGGTATTCGGATGTACTTATATACATATAATAGATAAATACATCTAAAAATAAATAAATAAATGCAAACACCAGCGGTAGTGGTCTAGAATGATCTGAGAGAGGGAAATGAGACGGAACACTTTACTGCAAGAAGTAATATAAGTTTTGCACATTTGAAAGTTTAAAAATATCACTAAATGAAGCTGCTGAGTAGGATGTCCTTATTCGGCCCCTGGAGGTTAGGACAGAGGCCAAAACTGTGGATGTGCAAAATGCCCTCAAGTAAACCTAGGAACATTTCCTGCTTATCCTGTAGTGATAACATCAGTCTGAGTACATTTGTAGAAAGAATTAAAATGCAGGAGATTTTTTAGGAAACTCAGAATTAGAGAATCTAGGTTAATTATTAGAAGCCTTGCTGAACTCTACTCGAGAACATATTATATATTATATTATATATAACATATAAATTAATATTATTATAGGGACATTGTGTAAAAATAAAAGGACAAGGTTTTCATAAATTCCCAGCTTTATAGAAAGGCTGGGTAGATGGATTCCTCATGAGAATGTAGAATACCCGAAGAAAAGCCAACTCCAGTAAAACAAATGTATAAAGCAGCTTTGGAAGCTTTAAAATATTCTTTTCAGACATTATATTGAAATTGGCATAAAGAGTATATGGAGAAAAGCTGGGAGTGGTGATGCACTCCTTTAATTCTAGTGCTGGGGGGTGAGGGGGACAGTGCAGAGGCAGGCGGATCTCTTTGAGTTCGAGGCCAGCCTCCTCCAGAAAATGAGTGCAGGACAGCCAAGGCTACACAGAGAAACACTGTCTTGGGAAAAGAAAAAAAAAAAAAGAGTAGGGCCAGGCGTGGTGGCGCACGTCTTTAATCCCAGCACTCGGGAGGCAGAGGCAGGCGGATCGCTGTGAGTTTGAGGCCAGCCTGGTCTACAAAGTGAGTTCAGGACAGCCAAGATTATACAGAGAAACCCTGTCTCAAAAAACAAAAACAAAAAAAAAAAAAAAGAGTATATGGAGAGACAAACAGGAATTAGAAGAAAAGATTAAAAATTAAAAAGGCTTAAAATAGGTTACAATTCCGTTTGTTAAGTCTTTTGTTCTGTTTGTTAAAAATTAAGTGCGAAAGACTCTGAACTTTCTGCCACCGGTAACCTCAAGGCTCTTACTGGGGGGAGATCAAAGCCTCCCTCCCCCGCTTAGCTAGACTTTGTCTAGCTGGCACAGGATATGTGACCACTAAATTTCAGACTGTAACCATTAAGAAAGGTTCTGTTTCAAATAATTAGGTATAAGAAGTTCTTTGAAGTGCAAATATAAAATTCTGCCACCACTGCTGTAAGAAATAGAAACAAACCAGGTGTCCCTGAGAAAGCAGCTTCCTTTTCTGTGATCTGCCTCCTGGGTGCAGGTACAGACGACACACTCTCAGAGGTTCAGAAAAGATTCACCCTGCTGTCTGGTGCAATTTTCTCTGCATCACCGGCTGCATCCACCCTACTCAAGCCCTGCCCTCTGCTGGAGCTGGTCTCCAGCATCCATCATTAGTGTGGGGGTGCTGCCAAGAGCTGACATGTCTCATTGTCAAAAGCCTTAAATTAGGGGCTAGAGAGATGGCTCAGAGGTTAAGAGCACGGACCACTCTTGCAGAGGATCTGGGTTCAATTCCCAGCACCCAGGTGGCAGCTCATACACGATAACTCCAAGATCTGACACCCACAGACATACATACAGGCAAAACACCAACACATATAAAATAAAAATAAGCTATTTTTTTTAAAAAGCCTTAAATTAATAAAACTATCTTTAAATGCCATATTCTGTAGATCTCTGGGGTCTTTTGAAGACCACTTAGCTATCTGTGGTATATCTGAATTGCTTGTTTCTGTTTTTACTATCAGTTCAACCTAAGAAGTATATTTCTGTAATTAAGTAAACTAGTACCTAACTAGACCACAAGTTTGATCGATTGACTATTGCATTTCTTAATTATCCTAAACAGTTTGTAATAGTAGATTTCAAAAGGGCCGGGCAGTAGTGGCACATGCCTTTAACCCCAGCACTTGGGAGACAGAGGCAGGGTGATCACTGTGAGTTCAAGGCCAGCCTGGTCTACAAAGCGAGTCCAGGACAGCCAGGGCTACACAGAGAAACCCTGTCTCTTTTTTTTTGTTTTTTGTTTTGTTTTGTTTTTGGTTTTGGTTTTTCAAGACAAGGTCTTTTTATATTATTTTTATTTTATGTGCATTAGTGTTTTGCCTGCATGTATGTCTGTGTGAGGGTGTCAGATCTTGGAGTTACAGACAGTTGTGAGCTGCCATGTGGGTGCTGGGAATTGAACCCGGGTCCTTCGGAAGAGTGGCCAGTTCTTTTGACCGCTGAGCCATCTCTCCAGCCCCCTCTTTTTTTTTTTCCCCCTAAGAAAAAAAAAGTTTTTATTTTGGCTCACAGTTGCAGGACAAGGAAGTCAAATAGGCGGAAGCTTGCAGTAGTTCAGCATAGATATCCATAGTTAAGAGACAGCCCAACACTTGTGTCTTGTTTGTTTGCTTGTTTTTGGCTTTTTGAGACAGGGTTTTTCTGTGTAGCCCTGGCTATCCTGGAACTCACTATGTAGACCAGGCTGGCCTCAAACTCAGAGATCCACCTGCCTCTGCCTTCCAAGTGCTGGGATTAACGGTGTGTGCCACCACCAACCGGCTAAGGCTTCTATTTTGTCAATTCATTTTTCATATTTTTCTTTTCCCATATCTCAAAAGTTTTTTCTTTGAAGCCCATCATGGTAGCAGATACCTGTAATCCCAGCACTCAGGGAAGCAGAGACAGGTGGATTGCTGTGGGTTTGAGGCCAGCCTGGTCTGCAAAGTGAGTCCAGGACTGCCAAGGCTAACACAAAGAAACCCTTTTCTCGACAAATCAAAAATAAAATTAAAAAAAAATTTTTTTTTTCTTTGATCGAGTACAGAAAAGCTTTATGGTGTTAAGGATAAAATAATCGGTATTGGGCTGGAGAGATGGCTCAGAGGTTAAGGGCACTGACTGTTCTTGAAGAGGTCCTGAGTTCAATTCCCAGCAACCACATGGTGGCTCACAACCATCTATGATGTCATCTGATGCCCTCTTCTGCAGGTGTCCATGCAGGCAGAGCATAATAATAAATAAATTAATTTGTAAAAATCGGTATTGAGCCAATTTCAAGTAAGTCTTTTGGCCCTTCATTTTCTGCTTCTATTTTCAAGCCATCTAAAGTCGCACCACGCAGGGTCCTAGGGTCTTATTATTATAGTATTTCCCATCCTTCACTCTCTCCTTGACGACTTCCCACGTGACTTACTGTGGGAAGGATTGTAAGCTTTGTCACAGGTGGAAGCAGTCTTGGCAGAGTTTGTTTGTCCTTGGACACACCACAAATACTCCCTGAAATTAACCTTGAGATAGACTGGGTGGAGCCATCCTGGGCCTAGAATTCAGGAAGGGGACCAAGGGACTCCACCTGGACTATTGTGTTTCTAATCAACCCTCAATGGGAGGCGGAGATCACCCTTTGCATGTGAGAGACAGGCAGGCAGAGAGGAGAGAGGAGCAGCAGGTTCAGACCTGGCTCAAGCTCACGTGGATCGTGGATTGGGAAAAGGATCAGCGAACAGGCCGGACCAAAATGCAGGCCAGAGACACTTAGGGACTTGTCCCATGGAACAGATACTGGAAGGCTCACTCTTTTTTCCCCTTCTTGTGTAAGCTAGCTGGGTTGTATAATAAAGTTTAACTGTTAAGAAACAGAGCCAACAACTTACTGTAGGGATTTCACTGCTGCCACCAGGGTCTTGGCCAGATCAAAGATAGGTTGCAGCCCCAAGCCTGGGCACTCTGCTGCCTCAGCCCTGGCTCGTCAATGCCATCACCACCACCGTGGGGATAGCCCAGAGCCCACCCCCGGAGGAGCTGAGCCTAACACCACCACCATCTCCTCTTAGTGCCCTGCCTCAAGCCTTGGCCTGGAGAAGTGTTGGACTCTCACGCCCAACTTGGGAAGGGGGGTCGCCGTGAGAGACCACGCGAGGCACAACACACTGATGCAAAAGCAAAGGTTTATTGTTATTGCTGACGCGTCAGGGTCCCTCAGCCCTCGGGAGGTGAAGGACCCCGAGTAGCTGTTACAGACTAGTTTTTAAGGGTAAAAACTGCAAAGCACGTGGGGTTCCTTATCAAGCTTAAACCATATGGACATTGGCAGTGGGAGACTTCTTGTGGGGACTTGGGTGTGGGTCCCTAGGGCGGTTACTAGAAACCATATGGGACTTCTGATATAGGGAGCTTGCATGTAGCTATTCTGGGATCTAGGGTGGAACTCTGAGGCTAGTAGTAACGAGAACTGGGAGAAGCCTCTGGGCAGGGCAAGCAAGCGCCTTACATTTTATAATTTTACAATTTCTCAGAAGCAATAGTAGTCTGCCCCAAAATCATAGTCATTCATGCCCAAGCTGTGGTGGCCTGCTGCTTTCCCCAAGCCTCAGCTATCCACCCTCAGCTACCTTCCCCAAGCTGTGGGGAGCCCACTGCCCTGCCCCCAAGCTCTTCTGCTCACTGTATCACACCTAAGAACTATACGTTTGGGCCACTAAAATTTCAAGTGGCTCACTGCCAGTCAATCCTACCCTGGTACTGTGGAGACAAAAAGAAACTAAACAAAAAACCAAAACAAAACCATTAGCTCTTGTCAGCGCCTCAGCGGGAGCTGTCCGTGGTGACCATTCCTGCCTCAGCTGACTGCTTTGAAAACCAGACACCTTTCCCATTGGCATTTTGTCATTATCGTGGGAGTTGTCCTTTCCTGCTTCAGCCTACTACTGCCTTCAGTAGACTCTGTAAATTTTGGACACATTGAAAACTTTATTACCAGTCAAGGCAGAAAAGTGTCCAGACCTCTGCCTGAGAAAGCTCCAGAAACCAAGCCTCCCCACCTCGCTGACCTCTGTAACTTCCATCTCCAGCCCCTCAGTAGGAACTCACCCTAGGTTATGCTAATTTGGGATGAGAAGTCTGGACAAAAACCCACCAATCCCTGAGTGTCCCCCAGCTCAGGGTTGAAATCCCACCAATCCACACTCTGGAAATCTCTGCCTCAGAAAGCTCCGCCTCCTAAGAAACCCTTTATAAAGGCTGTGTCTGCCCAGCTCTCTACTGTCTCCTCCCCGGAGCAGAGGCAGTGATTCCAGGTTTGGTCCCTTCAGATTTACTGCCTGCTGGGACTCTTTTGTCAGAAGAGGGGGTGGGGGAGGAGCCAGCTCAAGCTCCAAGGTTCCTCAGCTCCTCATTTTTGGGGCAACCCTCCCCTGGTTGCTGCATCATCTCTGTTGAGGAGGCACCCTCTCAGAGCGTGAGGTTCCTGGGCTCCGATGCCTCAGGGCACCCTTGGGACACTGTCCTACCTCAGGGATGGGACACCCTCCCAGTTCTCAGAGTTATGGACACCCTTCCACTCAGGCGCCGGAAGGCAGGCCACTCATAACACACACACACACACACACACACACACACACACACACACACACACACACACACACACCCCACAGCAACATTTACTTCTCAGCTTGTCTGCAGCTGGAGTGAATTCTTTGTCTATATGGTCATACCACATGTTGGAACATCAAAATGTTGTTTTTAAACAAAATCCTAAACATTTGGTTTTTACCAAAAAAGACTCAGGGTCCAGATGCTGGGGTGAAAGCCTGTTAGCTCAGACCTTCCTCCTCAGCCAAAATCCCAGAAGGAAAAAGCCCCTTCTCCTTCTCCATGCTGCCTTAAAAACCCTTCAAACTGAATGACACCCCCACTTCCTGTGTATCTCTCTATTCATCCCCCAGACTTCCTCTCACTCTGGGACTTTTTTTTTTTCCCCTTATGTTCACTCCCTGTCAATTGGCTGCTTGCTCTGCTCTTGACCTATGGTATATTCATATACATAAAATAAACCTAAACCTGTTACGGGTTCAGGAATAGCCACACACTGAACACTAGCACAGCAGACTCAGATTGATGAAAGTTTATTGAATGCTGAATAAAGACTGACCAGTTGGGGACACAATCTGGAGGGAGCCAAACTGTGATACCAGTCTGTTTCTAAGGCAAGCCTTTCTGTTTTGGTTTGGTTTGGTTTTTTTTGTTTTTCAAGACAGGGTTTCTCTATGTAGCCTTGGCTGTCCTGGACTCGCTTTGTAGACCAGGCTGGCCTCAAACTCACAGCTATCCACCTGCCTCTGTCTCCCGAGTGCTGGGATTAAAGGCCTGCGACACCACACGCCCAGCCTGGCTAAGCTTTTTATAAGAAAAACTGTAACCAGTAACAAGCAGATAACCGGGTGGGAAGCAAGGGGAGAGCAGCATTATATCATTTTGACCAGCTAAACAAAGCATTTCCAAGTACATTGTATCTAGGTAGCCAGACAAAGCATTTTAAGCTGACTGACTAGGGTATAGGCTTGGGGACTTTCCAGCTCCCCACCCCACACCCAGTTCTAGGAGAGAGGAACATAGCAGGGTGTGGTGGTTTTGTTTAAGTAAAATATATATCTATTAATTCTAATAGAACATGTTAAAGTTATTTTTATAAAACAATGTTTGCTTCTCTTAGCTATTTCTTAATCAAGCTATCACACAAATAATTGAGACTCTTTTATAGTACAAGGCTTCACAACACAATTTTGAGCAGTTTAAATCTGCTCTTCGCCCTCTCAGCTATTTTAACTTACTCCAAGCAAATCATCCCAGTGACACTTGCACTTTGTAGCTTTCCTCGGCTCCAGCTCCTTCCTCCTGATCTTCCTTGGACCTCTACCCGTGGCTCCATCCTCTGGCTGAATCGCCTACTATTCTCCTGTAACTCCTCCTCCTGGAAGGAAGTCCAGCCCTATTCTCTCTCCTGCTCAGCGATTGGCTGTAAGCTGCGTTAGTGGCATATCAGGGAACAATCTGGGAGCAGTGTTTACACAATACTGAGGCAGAAATCAGCACTTAAACTACACAATAACATCCAACAAGTATTGATTTGGAAGTAAAAGGCTATTGAAGGTTTCAGGCAGGCAGAGTCTGGGAACCTGCACTTAATTTTACTTTATGATCAAAATGGAGGCTTAAAAACAAAATCACTCCTAGCACTCAGGAGGCAGAGGCAGAGGCAGGTGGATCTTTGTGAGTTTAAGGCCAGCCTGGTTTTCGAAGTGAGTCCATAGAAACCCTGCCTTGAGAAACCAAAACCAAACCAAACCAAAACAAAACAAAAAAAATGGCTTCTGTTATGCTAAAGTTGAAAGCAGGTGCTAACAGAGGAGCTACAGTTATGCTAAGAACTGTGGAAGGTCTCAACACAAGGGCTATAGAGTTTAAGCAGGTTATAAAAAACTTTGTTACCAGGCAGTGGTGGCTCACACCTTTAATCCCAGCACTGGGGAGGCAGAGGTAGGCGGATTACTGAGTTCGAGGCCAGCCTGGTCTACAAAGTGAGTCCAGGACGGCCAAGGCTACACAGAGAGACCCTGTCTCGAAAAACAAAAAACAAACAAAAAAATTTTTTTCCTTGGCTTGTTGCCAAGTGATAGAAAAATCTTTCTTCAAACCTTTGTTGTTAACATGGTGTTTCTTACGAAACTCTAAAACTTCTAGAACATTCTCTATTAATAGCTGATCAATTTCTGCTAGAGGGCCTGGTAGACCTGTATGGTATCTGAGATATGTTATATACAGTGGGAGACTTCTATTTCTGACCACTTATTGTAGTTGAATAAATAGTGAAGTTATTTCTGAATCATTCTGAATAAGTTAGGTAGTTTCTTCATGTAAAACAACTCTTTCTGCATATTGAGAGTCACTAACTATGTTAAGAGATTCAGAAAATCATACCGCATCATAAGAACGGCACACAACTCTGCTTTTTTTAACTGAATCATAAAGACTCTGAGCCACTTTATTTGTTTTTCTCTGACTTATAATCTGCCTTTTTGGATTTATTTGCACCTGTAGAGAATGTGGGGCTCCAGAATTTGGTGTTCCTTTTACTGTATGAGGGAGAATCCAATTAGTTCTTTTTACAAACTGAAGTCACTTGCTTCGGGGGTATTTGTTGTTGTTTTTTCTTTGTCACAGAAAGCCACCATGTCTATTAAGGATAAAATATGAAATATCAGAATGACAGTAATCATAGTCTGTATTAAGCCAATCTCAGTGAAGTCATTTTATCTTTTCATTTCCCATTTCTAGTTCTAAACCACCTAAGGTAGCACTATATACCTGTGTTATGATATTCCTGATTCTTACATGGATTCTTCTTTTTAATATTATTTAACTCTTTCCTTAAGGACTTCCTAGGTGTCTTACCAATATGATGACTTCCCACCTTTTCTTGCTGTTTCCACTTGTCTGCAGTTGGCATGATTTTTCTGCCCCATGTCTCCTTGTGCCATGTACTTACTGCCTGACATTTTTTCAGTCTAATATCTCTCTGTATGTATTTTTGCCAATCATTGGAGCTCCAAATATAACATGGCCCAAATATGTACCTGTCAGCTGGGTAGCTTTGAACAACCCCACCATAAAGGTGAAATGGTCCAGGACCCTAATGGCTTGACTTGGACACTTCACCATGATGGTGACAGGGTTCAGCCTGCCGGGGGTATAGAAGAGAAGCTAAAAACTTCTTATATAGAAACTGGACTTTTTTGAGGCTGGAGAGATGTCTCAGAGGTTAAGAGCACTGACTGTTCTTCCAGAGGTCCTGAGTTCAATTCCCAGCAACCACATGGTGACTCACAACCATCTATAATGTGATCTGATGCCTTCTTCTGGCTTACGGGTGTACATGCAGACAGAGCACTATTCATAATAATAAATAAATCTTTTTTTAAAAAAAGAAAAGAAAGTAGACTTTTGATAGAGCTCTTTTTTATTTTTTTATTTTATTTTTTGCTTGGAAGAGCCATCATGAAAGGAGCTCTGGGTAAGAGATAAGGATTTTCTCTCTGGGCTTGCAGGAACAACAGAGAAGCTGCTGGCAGGACACAGATAGAACAGTATTCTAGAAGGGCTAAGGAGCCCTCATGGGTTTGGAGGAGCTCAAGAGAAAGGTAAATTAGCTAAGTAGAATGACTCAGATAGAGAGTTCTCAGGAGCTAGTAGTTTAGTTGTAGAATCAAGCTTGTAGGGTAGATATTTTCTACGTAGTTCAGAAAATAAAGTTACCCTGCTGGCCAGTTTTGACCTCAATTTACACCTCTCATGTCTTTATTGGTATAAATATTAGATAATTTTTTTGTTTGTTTTTTGAGAAGAGGGTCTCTCTGTGTAGCCTTGGCTGTCTTGGACTCATTTTGTAGACCAGGCTGGCCTTGAACTCACAGAGATCCGCCTGCCTCTACCTCCCAAGTGCTGGGATTAAAGGCGTGCGCCACCACTAGCCTGCTGTATCTTTTTTCTAAAGTTCTTTTTCTTTTAAACTTTATTTAGGGCTGGAGAGATGGCTCAGAGGCTAAGAGCACTGCCTGTTCTTCCAAAGGTCCTGAGTTCAATTCCCAGCCACCACATGATGGCTCACAACCATCTACAATGAAATCTGCTGCCCTCTTCTGGCGTGCAGGTGCTGCATGCAGACAGAATACTGTGTACTAAATAAATAAATTTTAAAAAAATAATTAAATAAATAAAGTTCCTTTAATGCATATGGATATTCTGCCCACATGTGTATTCATGTATCTCATGTGTTGGGATTCTGCTTCGGCTTGCCTACCTGTGATGTCATTGCCTACGGGCCATGGGGGCGTGGCCCTGCCCAGGGCTCTATAAAAAGACAGACCCTCCTCCTGGCTCTCTTTTTCTTACTCTTCTTATTCTTCTTATCCTCTTACCCCTCTCCCTCTTCCTCTGTCTCTGTCTCTCTCTGGGGTACCCTTTCCCCTCTTCCTTCTTCCCCTATGCTCATTTAATAAACTCTATAACATAATATCTGCTGTCTAACATATTATTATCTTATTGTCTTATATCTTATTATTAAACATAAAATAATTAAAAGTGAAACATAAAATCATGAGTGCAGGGAGGCCAGAAGATGATCGGATTTCCTGGAACTTGAGTTATAGACAATTGTAAAAACTTTTGTTGTTGTTGTTTGTTTTTTGAGACAAGGTTTTTCTGTGTAACAGAGCCCTGGCTGTTCTGGACTGACTTTGTAGGCCAGGCTGGCCTTGAGCTCACAGAGACTGCCTGCTTCTGCCTTTGCCTCTGTCTCCTGAGTGCTGGGATTAACCCAGCCTGTAAAAATCTTTTTTTTTTTTAATTTATTCTTTGTGAATTTCACATTCTGTACCTCAAGCCCACTCCTCTCCATGTTCTTTCATATCCTCCCTCTACCCTTGCAACCTCTCTGCCCAAAGAGAATAAAACAAGATAGAACAAAAAGCCCTTGTTGTGGAAGCTGAAGCGTGTTACACAATGACGGGCTGTCTCTGCCGACGAAATAAGCCAATGGAAACCAGACTAAAAGTATAAAAAGGGCACCTTAACTTGGGAACTCAGGCTCCTGGGTGAGTTCAGCAGCCTCGGGAAGGAGGCTAGAAGGGGTCATACCCCAGCTATGGCGGGCTGGGCTGGCGGGGGTCGGGGGGTGGGGGGTGGTTAAAGATGGCAGATGAAGGAAGCTGACATGTATTTCACCTGCTGAGTGGCTCCAGGGCATCCCCAAGAATACTAAGAATGTGCAGAGACTTTCCTTCCAGGGGCCAGGGCAGGCTTGGAGAAAGCTGTGGGATTTAACAGACCATCTTGGGGAGGGGGAGGGCAACCAGAGACGCCAACCAAACACACAATATATCCTTTCTCTACTCATCTTTACTTGCAAATGTTCATTACAATGAGTCATTGGTCTAGTTCAAGGCCTCTGGCTCCTCCTACACTATCTATACTGGATCCACACGGGAACTCCTCTCAGATATACTGTTGTTACCCTGTGTCATGGAGGCCCTGCAGCTTTGAGTCTGCAGGACCAGCCCTTTCATGCACTCCAGCAGATTATAGGTGGTGTAGATGTTGGGGCGGGCCAACTCAAAGCCCTGGATCTGGGCCTGGGAGGCAGCTGAGTTGGTCAGCCCACCAGCTCTCCTGGGCCTGTACTACCAGGGCGAGCTTTCCAGCACTGCCTAGGCTAGCTCACCCAGTTGCGTCAGCCAGCAAGGAGCAGGGTCAATTCTCCTGCTCTCCTGCACCCCTGGTACCAATGTCAGCTCTACTGTGCTACCCAGGTGAGGTGCTGGGGCCCACTTTCCCAAATGATGCAGCCAATGGGGGGCAGGACCAGCTCTCCTTTTTTTTTTTTTTTTCTTTTCTTATTTTGGTTTTTCTTTTTCTTTCTTTTTTTTTTTTTTTAATTTTTTTTCTTATTTTGGTTTTTCAAGACAGAGTTTCTCTGTGTAGCCTTGGCTGTCCTAGACTCACTTTGTAGATCAGGCTGGCCTTGAACTCACAGCGATCTGCCTGCCTGGCTGGGCCACCACACCTGGCTAGTTCTCCCCCTCTTACGACCTCTCCCATCTTCCTCAGATTTATTAGGCCAAGGAGGGGTGGGTCTTTTTAAGACTTTTGCTTTTGAATTGTTGTTGTTGGGTTTTTTTTAATGTAGAAAATGACAAATTCCTCAAGCATTTGTCCATCATTACCAGTCTTCCATAATCAGATTTTATAAAGACCGTCATTCATCGGCAACTGCACTCGTTGCTGATTTACTGGCTCACGATGCGATGCGCTAGAGAAAGAGCTTTAAGCACACAAGAAGGACCTCAAAGCACTCCACCCTTCAAGGACGGTTACAGAACAAAGCAAATGTAAAGCTAGCAGAGGAAGTAAATTGTAAAGATGAGAGTGCAGATAAAACTGAGGGTAGCAAAACAAAACAGAAAATCAAACAAAACAGATGAGCTCGATGGGGGGCCTGGGCTGCCTTGGGTCTGTCGCAATTCCCAAACCCTAATCCCCATGGGAAGGTATTGGGCGGGGTCTCTGAGAACTACGAAATCACCACCGGTGAAGCCCTCAGAAGGCAACTGGTATTCTTAGAATGAAGAGCCAATTTGTTCTAAGAATTTTGCCAGTTTGACTCAGACCTAGACACCTGGGAAGACAAAACCTCACCTGAGTAATTGCCTCCATCAGATCGGGCTTGTGAGCACGTCTGAGGGGGTGTGTCCTTGATTGCTGGTTGAAGTAAGAGAGCCCAGCCCCACTGTGAGCAGTGCCATCCCTTGGAAGGTGGGCCTGGGTTGTACAAGAAAAGTAGCTGAAAAAGTCAGGAGGGGCAAGCACGTAAGCAGCATTCCTCCATGGCCTCTGCCTCACTTCCTGCCTTAGCTTCCATTGCTATAAACTGAAGCACCCGCCCCGTCCTGCCCCCACCCCCACCCCCAAAGTTGGTTTGTCCCAGGACAAACACACAACGTCACCAACTCCTACAAGGGAAGAGGGAGTGACCCAGGACCTGCTGTCTGACAGCAGGAAGGGAAAAGGGCCCACGGTGGCAACTGCAAGTGGTTCCCATAGGCTGTGGTTGAGAACTGGAGGCCGCGCCTACGGGGAAAGGCTAGGCGTTAACACAGCACAGCCCGGAGCACGTTGGAAGATAAATGGGAGGGCTTGTACAGCTGGGGATGAGATAACCAGGCTATACAGATAGGAAGAGGGCAGAGCTCTAAGCCAGGGGCAGCAGACCCTCCCCCCCCCCCCACATCCAGCCCCTGGGAGACATGTGACATGCTCCACTGTCCATTCTTCTTGCTTTGAATGCAGCTAGCACAACAGACTACGTTGAAAGCAAATAGGAGGTCTCTCTGTGTTAGCCTTGGCTGTTCTGGACTCGCTTTGTAGACCAGGCTGGAGAGATGGCTCAGTGGTTAAGAGCACTGTCTGCTCTTCCAGAGGTTCTGAGTTCAATTCCCGGCAACCACATGGTGGCTCACAACCATCTATAATGAGATCTTGTGGACAGTCACACATGCAGGCAGAACATTGTATACATGATAAAATTAAAAAAAAGAAAGAAAGTAAATAGGCGACTATACTAGACCACCAATAGACCAGGAGCTAAGTATGCAGCGGTTGCATCTTGGTGGCTGGGATAGAGTTAAACCCCCTGTAAAGCTACAAGCTGATCAGGAACAGTGTGGGAACAAAGGGCACCTACTGTAATTAACAGCTCTTGAAACACCTGCAAGGTCACAGGGTGGTATCGCTGGCCAAGTGACAAGCATCTAGCTGACTGTCAAGGTCAAAGCTGGAGTCAGAAATGGGCAAAGTTGGGGGGGCGGGGCTTCAACCACCCCTAACTGTGTGGGCAGTAAGGGAGCGTGAGAGCTGCAAAATCATCTTGCTGACTGAGCCCTTCCCACAGGGTGGGCCCTCCATTGGCTCTGTCCATGACAGCCAGAGAATTAGCAAGTCTCATTCGAGTCTACCTTGGCCTTTGTCTGGCCTCTGTCGTGGTCCCAGTAATTTGAAGGCTTCTTCCTCTCTCACCCACCCTTCCCGCTCTTGGGAGTTTTTCTCCCTTTTCCTTAATCTCACCTCTTTGTAAATCTTCTTAATAAAATTTGCTTTGCTTCTGCATACTGCCATAAGAGTCCATGCCTCCCCAGCACTCGGGAGGCAGAGGCAGTTGGATCTCTGTGAGTTCGAGGCCAGCCTGGTCTACAAAGTGAGTCCAGGACAGCCAAGGCTAACACAGAGAGACCTTGTCTCGAAAAACAAACAAAACAAAACAAAACAAAACAAAAAAAAGAGTTCATGCCTCTTGTTAAAAAGGATGAAAATTGCCAGGCATGAGGGGTGAAGAGACCTCAGGCAGCGCTGAGCATGGTGAGAAACAGACTTCTCCAGAGACAGGTTCAGTAAGACAGCTCACTTCGTTGGGAGAACAAAGCTGTGTATAGAGGCTTTGGGGGTGGGGCAGGGCCAAGCAAGGGGCTGGAGATGCTTCATTTGCATGAGGAAGAATTCCAGGGGCTGCCAGACACGACCTTTAAGGGGAAAGGAATTGTTTTGCTTTGGTTTTTTTGTTTTTTAGTTTTTCGAGACAGGGTCTCTCTGTGTTAGCCTTGGCTGTTCTGGACTCGCTTTGTAGACCAGGCTGGCCTCAAACTCACAGCCATCTGCCTGCCTCTGCTTCTCGAGTGCTGGGATTAAAGGCGTATGCCACCATTCCTGGCCCAGGGAGAAGAATTCTAATATGGCTACCAGACTACCTGAACTCATTTGGTGGGTAAAGGTGGGGGCTCAGTGCTACATGAGGGGGTAAGGGGAGCAATCTTCCTCCTGCCAATTTCAGGACACGATTTCCTGGGTTGGACACGCTTCTTCCCTTGGGCCATGGCCCCTTGGCCCCACACTTTGGAAGAATAAATGACTTTTGGGCCATCTCTCCAGTCCTCTTCTATTTTGTCATCTATATGTGCTGTGTGTGTGCACACACGTTTATGTGTGTGGTGGGTATGTGTATATGGGAGCCAAGAGCCAGCCACAGTGACAGCCAGGTCCCAGAGAAGAGAGTCCACGAAGGAGGACTGAGTTAGAGAGCAAAGCTTGGAGAGAACCTTACAGTTCTGACTGACCAGCAATCCGATTGCTTCTTTACTTAGACAGCTTTCGTAAAGCAAAGACAGGCTCACGATTTTCCAAGAAATACAGATCATACGATTTTGGCCCTGGACATATGTTTGGTTGTTCACTGCGTGCCTGTGGTGGCAGGTGCGATCACAGTTAGCAAGCACAGACATAACAGGTTTTGTTTTTACTATCAGCCCCATAAGCCCATTTCGAAGAATCTGCGGAGTTTTTCTGCCAAAGCAAGCATACTTAATATATGGTAGCCTGTTTTTGTGCTGGCAGCATTTGTGGTTTCAAAAAGCTAGACAAATAGACAATGTTCAGGCCAGTCTAGGTAAGTCACCACGCTTTAAGCAATGTATTATTAATAATTTTACTGATTTTTTATTAATTAAACATTTTATTTTTTACATATACATTTATTATACACACACACACACATAGACTACCTATAGCAAGATGAACCATATACTCGGGTATTGTATAAATGCTACATTCTTAGTGTTTTGGCTATTTGTATTTGACCGCCTTGAAGAAGACCGCCTATCTTGGTGTGTTTAAAATTCTGAATGTAAATCAATCTCCATCACATATTGTCACTATCAACTTAAAACATCTATCTAGACCTAAAAGCATCCTAACCCCTAAACAACTAAGCTTCATTGTAACACTAAGCTACATGGTCTTCAGCTCCATCAGAGACTTGAGAAGGAATAAACTTGATTACCTGAGTGTGCTGGGAGTGCAGGTTAGTAGCTTTGCAAATGAGAAGGTGACCCCGAGACAGGTCGCTACTTGAACAGTCACCTAAAACTCTCTATGATGCTGGAGCATCTTCTTCAGCCTTCTGCCCGCCCCCCCCTTTCTCCTTCCTCTCTACCCTCTCTACCTCCCTCTGCTCTCTCTTCTTCTTCTCCTCCTCCTCCTTCTCTCTCTGTCTCTCTCTGGGGTACCCCTCCCCCTTTCCTTCTCCCCCCATGCTCCTTTAATAAACTCCATATAACATAATATCTGGTACCTTGTATCTAGCATTATCTTATTCTCATATATAAAACTGGTGCCCCGTGTGAGGAAGGCTCTTCCATCACCCTTGATATGGAAAAACCATTCTTCCAATTTTCATTCTACATCTCCATTCATTCCGGTCTTAACTCATCACCGCCCTGCCTTCAGGCCGCGGTTCTAAGCTGAGACAAATTTCTGCTGTTTTGCTTTCTCCCGGACCCCAAAACGCCCATGATTCACTCTGCCGCATGGCAGCATCTCCCTCAATAGCGCTGTTCACACTAAACCCAGGTGTAGGCCAGTGGACTGTCTCTGGCTGGAGCAACCTCTCAGCCCTGGGGCTGCCTGCCTGCTACATTTTTAGTAAGCTACCTGTAAGTCTCAAGCCCCACCCCTCCAATCTTGGTAAACTCTCCGTCGGCTGTGGACTTCTCTGGGATTACGGAGCACAGCTTTCCTCTCATTGGGCTGGGTGTCCTAGCCCCGCAGAATTTGCATATTGCCTCAGATGGTCTACTTTGACTCCAAGGGAGGCCGACAACGGCCTATCCCACTGTATTATGCCAGCCGCATGCACCCTCCCGCACTCTCCACCACTGTCCCCACCTCCTGCACCCCACCCCACGTGCTTCTCTGTTTGGTTTGTTCCTGTTGAGCGCCAACACAAATCCGGGACTGAACAGGGCTGCCGCAGCTCTTCTTCCCTGTCTGTACTGCGCTCAACTACCCTGAGTTTTTACAGCCTCTTGGATTTAAATCTGCCGCTGTGCAGATAGCCACCCTGTTGCCCCTCCGCACCTATCAAAAGACCATCGCCTCTTGGCTTTCGGAGACAGGGTTTCTCTGTGTAGCCTTGGCTGTGCCTGGACTCAGCTTTGTAGACCAGGCTGGCCTCGAACTGACAGATCCGCCTGCCTCTGCCTCCAGAGTGCTAGGATTAAAGGCGTGTGCCACTCCTTTTTCTACTATCAAAACAAAAAAAATCTTATGATTGTTTATTGGGTATACAATTGCTTATTGGCTATGTTTTTTACCCTGATCCAAAATGCTTTGTTTCTAATATGCCTTTTACTAATTCCTAGACAAGTAAACAAATGCTGTTCCTCTTGTCAGCAGCTACCCTGGATTCAACCATTCCTGGCTAGTGGGTTTGATATGGGTTTTAAATTATTCTATAGTGTTCTGTATTAACATTCATTTGTTTACAAAGTTAAATTTTATTTTATTATTTTTTTAAAGATTTATTTATTTATTTATTTATTATACAGTGCTCTGGCTGCATATACACCTACAGGCCAGAAGAAAGCATCAGATCACACTACAGATGGTTGTGAGCCACCATGTGGTTGCTGGGAATTGAACTCAGGACATCTGGAGGAGCAGTCAGTGCCCTTAACCTCTGAGCCATCTCTCCAGCCCCCCAAAGTTAAATTTTAAATCAGTGTCTTAAACCATGTTTAGCCTAAAATTCTAAATGTGATGCTATCAATCATACAAAAACTGTTCCATTCTCTTTTATGGACTGTGCTTTTGGACTATGTTTATGTTTCTAAGGCTCCAATTTAACAGGGATAAAACCTAAACTCCTAGTCTTTAAGTATTAAGATAAACTATGAACAAAGTTTATCTATTTAAATATTCTTAAGATAAACAAAACTGTGGTGGTCTCACTGCCATCTTAATTAAAAGGCTAAAGATGTTTTCTGGATCCCCATATAGGAACTGGTAAAAAAAAAATTAAATTCTTTAAAACTCAAGAGGAACCTTCCCTACCGGCTCAGTTACAGCACACTGTACTCCAGGCCTTAGCCATTACCCCTGGGGAAAAAATAGAAGTCTTCAATAGCCTTTCCCACCAGGATCCAGCCTGAGCCAGCTCCGCCAGGGACCTGTTTCAGATACAGCCAAAAGGAGACACTGGTTTCATGGCTGCTACAACCAAAATGGGACACTGGTCCCGCAGGCTAGTCTGTTGGCCAAACTGGCCTATGGATGTCGCTGCTCACACGCAGGCCTGTGCTCTGTGCCCCGCCACTGGAGGGTGAAGCAACACAAGAGCTTCAGACTTCTCCAGCCTTTCAGCTCCTTGACCTGGTAAAGTTGGTAAAGACAAGTTATGAAGATAAACATGTCTAAAGGATGCTTTATTTATCCCGTGACTATGCTATTGTTGTGTTAACTGTTCAAAGTACTGACACGGATCAGTGGAGGTCTAATTTATTAATCGAATTATGGTAAACATTCCACTGATGGATCCTATCATAGTTCCAAGATTTTAAATGTCCTTTTGTTTGCCTTTCTCTTAAAATGTCTCTCACAGTACTGGTCACCCTTTAACATAGAGCTCTCTTCCCAAGCCTCTGCAGTGGTACATGTCTACTGCCTTTTCCCACAATGTATACATGTCTAACAATGTATGTTTCACTGCAGATTACAAACAGGGATGATGCTAACATGTCTAAATTTATCTCCATTTATGAACTGAAAAGGATTCTTTTTTTTTTTTTTTTTTTTTTTTGGTTTTTTGAGACAGGGTCTCTCTGTGTAGCCTTGGCTGTTCTAGACTCGCTTTGTAGACCAGGCTGGCCTTGAACTCACAGCAATTCATCTGCCTCTGCCTCCCGAGTGCTGGGATTAAAGGCGTGCGCCACCACGCCCGGCCTGAAAAGGATTCTTGTAAGGTACAGGAAATCCATCTCTCAGGGCAAATGGAGTCCAGATAAGCACTGCCAATCCAAAGCCTAAGTTTCCCACCTGTCACCTATCTCTGAGGGTGGGACTCCTCCCCATTCTCACTGGCTTTGGAACTCCCCTCACCTAACTACCGGATTGTGGGAAGAAGCCATGCCAAATTCTGCCAAGTCAGAAATCTTGTGCTTAGGCTGTATGCTGTGACCTTCGAGTTGCTGACCTTTACCTCACAAGGTCTTGTGTTCTAGGCTATCCTTGGACTATTTACCTTTGAAAGAAGTAGAGAAGTCTCAACTTGGAACCACCCAGAGGATCTAGGAAGTTCTTACAGGGAACTACTCAGAGAACTAGAAAGTTCTAAAGGGAGAAATTTAGGCTATTGTATTGTTGCCCAGGGGCTAGGGTGAGTGGGATTAGAATAGATCCTATTGACCTTGCTCTATATATGTTCCTGCTAGTCGGCAATAAAGTGAATCTTGATCAGAAATTTCCTGACTTGATTCATTATTTCTCGAGTCTCTGTATCCTACTTTGTCGGAGACCGGCTATATAGCCAATGTTCAGCCATCTTGTCAGAGCACTAAGTTCCTATTTCTCCAGCAGTCTGTCATTTACCAGAAACCAGCTGACCTTGTCATGGTTCGCAGTTAGACACTTGCTGTGGTTTATTGTGGGGGACGGTCATTCTAAGACCCCCGAGCTCATAGTGAGAGCTACTCCTTTCTGGCTATAAATTAGCTTTTCCAGTAAGACTACTGGTAAAATCAGATTAAAGGCCAGCTGCCTGTGAGCAGCAGTTCCGGGAACTTTTTCGTGACTAACCACATCTTTTACAACTTCCCTTTCTCTCTGGAATTTTTCCATCTTCCGTGATTATATCAGCTGTAAAGGTAGACACCTGCTGGAGCATTCCAGAGTTAGGTGTCCATAGCAACCCTCTCTTATGCAAATACCCATGCCTCTGTGCCTATAAAAACTCTCTGAAATTTTTCAATAAAGGGGACTTGATCAGAATCCAGACTTGCCCTCATTTCTTTGTGTCTCCTGTCCCCTCATTTGTCTGCCCCCTCCACAGGTACCCATTGAAGACCCCGCAGGGTGGGACACTACTTTCAATCCCTACTCCCTCTTTCAGGTGAACCCTGAGTTGATTTTTACAGTGGGCCGGGACCCGACACCGGATTGCCACCTTTCTGCACCCATCACCAGCTAAATTCCCGCTTGCTAATCGTGTAAACGCTTCCCTTTGTCCGAGAGACCTGTCGATACCTCTCTGGTTAGCTGGAAGCAGAGATACCCAACCCCAAACCTCTTTGCTGACCTACAACTAGATTTGTTCCCATCCACTAAGCTTCTGAGAATTTCAAATCCCTATGCCCACGTTAAGGCCTTCTAAGCTTACACGCCTCTGCAACCAAACCTAGAAGGTATCCCAGAGGAGCCTGGAGGAACAGGAGTCTGGGTGTTCTCCATGGGTGTTCCCCAAACCGGATAGTGACCCAAAGGACAGGTACAGACTGGTCAGTGGCTCATCAGTCCTGACCAGCCACCAAGAGTGCAGCTGGACAGCAGATTGAGGTGGCCCAGAGACATAGCTACCCAGTGCACCAGGATTTGGACAGCGGCTGTGGTGGGCGGCGAGGACGCTGCAAGAAGAAAGCTACACCTGAAAGCTTATTGCCAGTAATCAGGTAAAATGGAAGGAAGCTGCCTATATCCAGACCTTTTCTTTGTTCTCCCATGATCAAACCTTTTTCTTTGCCCTCCCAAGAGTTTCAAATGTACACCTAAAGGAAATTTTCTCCCTAACCTACTAACTGTGTCTTCTGCCCACATACGTGTCCCAGTATCCTGCCAGACTGCCTACATCTGGGGCATCGTCAAAGCAGCTACCCACAAGTGCTCCCGTCCAACCTCACAGATCCTGCCAGCTGGACCTGCATTGCCCTTCCCAGCTGCAGATGTTCTCAGACCCTGGACAGCAAATGCAACAACCTGTTCTTCCGGAACCTGGCCAACATTTCAGCCTTTAAAATCCCCTATTGTCACCCTGCTGTCAGCAGGAAGTAGTTAAGACCATTACTTCGCCCCTTTCATTTGCAAAAGGCTGAGATGCTGTGCTCCAGACCCGGGACAAACAGCTCCAGGCTCTCCCAGCACTCCTCGCTCCCTATCTGCTGCAGGAATTGGCTGTCACAGCCTGCCTCTTTCTACTTTAAACTTTCAGAGCAGAATTTTCCCTTCCCCTTCACCATATAATTTGGGCTTTTTTTTTTTCTCTCTCTTTACTCTCTTACCTACATTTATATACTTTAACTTACCTTATATAAAAACAATCCAACATTGCTCTCTTTTTTTTTTCTTCTTCGAGACAGAGTTTCTCTATGTTATCTTGGCTGTCCTGGACTCACTTTGTAGACCAGGCTGACCTCAAACTCAAAGCAATCCACCTGCCTCTGCCTCCCGGGTGCTGGGATTAATTAGGTGTGCACCACCACGCCCGGTTTCTCATTTTTTAATTATAGGAAAAGGTAGGAATGTTAGGACTCTGCTTCAGTCTGCCTACCTGTGATGTCATTGATTACCTGCCACGGGGGTGTGGCCCTGCCCAGGGCCACATAAAAGGAGAAACCATCCATGTGGCCCCCTGTTTCTACCCCCCCTCCCCCCTCTCTCTCTACTCTTCTTCTTTACCCTCTCTAACCCCCTCTATTCCCCCTCCCTCTCTCTCTTCCTCTCTCCCTCTGTCTCTCTCTGGGGTACCCTTCCCTCTTTTCCTTCTACCCCCTGCTTATTTAATAAATTCCATATAACATAATATCTAGTACTTTGTTTGTATCATTATCTTATTCTTATATATAAAAGTCAGTTTCTTCTAAGTTTATGCTGTTTTGAAAGCAGAAGGGGCACGTTTAGGACTATCCCAAAGAGACTCAGACATAATTTTCTCAGGAAAAGACATAAAATGAATTATAATGCAGAAAGCCTCTTAAGAATGTTACACGCAGAGACCAACACTGGAAGTGAGAGACAGCATGACAGTGACCCGCAGCATTTGGTCAGCTTTGCTGTTACTGTGACAGACAGCTGTGCTGGCTTCATGACTCCTCCTTTCCAGTGGATCTGGTGGTGCCACACTGATGCTGTCTTCTTGGGGCACCCAGCAACTCCTTTGGCCCTCACTCCACGCCCTCTCCTCAGAGCACTTGCTGGCACACACTTCCCACAAGGGGTGGATCAGGGCAGACTGTCACTGTGCTCCTGTGTACACTGTTCTCAATGAACCTGGAGCCGTCGATTCTAGCTAGTCTGCCTAGCCAGATTGCCCCGAGAATCTCCTCTCTGTGCCTTCTGAGTGCTAGAATTACAGGCAGCCACCATACCCGCCTCTGTGTTCACCTGAGTTCTGACGTCCCAAATTCTAAGTCGCCATGCTTGTGTGGCCAGGGCTTTATCACTCCTATACAGCTCCTCCTTCCATGGTTTTGGATGATTCTCAATTATCTTGTCTTTTTTTTTTTTTTTTGGTGTTTTGAGGCAGGGGTTCTCTGTGTAGCCTTGGCTGTCCTGGACTCACTTTGTAGACCAGGCTGGCCTCGAACTCACAGAGATCCGCCTGCCTCTGCCTCCCGAGTGCTGGGATTAAAGGCGTGCGCCACCACGCTGGCCTATCTTGTCTTTTGATAGCATCTCATAGAGCTGAAACTGACCTGGGGGTTGACATTCAGCCAAAGACGACCTAGAACTCCTGGTCTTTCTGCCCCAGCCTCTTCAGTGCTGGTATGACAGTTGTGTGTCACTTTGCCAGGCTAATTTTTTTTTTAAATCTTACTATGTGGTCTAGGCTGCCCTTGCATTCAAGATGCCTCAGCTCAGCAATCATTTGAGATGCTTTTGTTTGGGTGGTTTTGGGACAACGTTCCATGTAAGTCTGGAGGTTACCACGTCCAGCTATATTTTGTCTTTTGCTAGTTTGATTAGTATGTGTATCATCCTCAGCAGATCACTATTTAACTTTTCCTGGCCTTTGCCTTGTGTTTTGAGATACTCTTTTTATGTTTAATATAAATATAAGATATAAGGCAATGAGATAATAAATTAATAAGGTACCAGATATTGCATTATATGAGGTTTATTAAATGAGCATGGGGGGGGAGAAGAAAAAGGGGAAGGGGTACCCCAGAGAGGAGGGGGAGACAGAGAGAGAGACATAGGAAGAGAGGGAGTGAGAGAGGAAGAGGAAGAGGTAGAGAGAAAGGATAGAGAGCCATGAGGAGAGTCTGTCCTTTTCTATAGCCCTGGGCAGGGCCACGCCCCATAACAGGTAGGCAATGACATCACAGGCAGGCAGACTGAAGAAGAATCCTAACAATTCTTTCATTGCATTGAGTTTGGGGGATCAAAGAGAACCTCGGGCAGCTGTGCCCTTTCCTCACACTATTATGCAATATGCCAGGAGCCCCACAGAGGCAAACTAGAGACAAGAATAGCTTGAGGAATGGTCTTGGTTCCTGAGATTTGCGGAACTGAAAATCACATTAATGCTAGACAATTGAGTGAGGAAGGGCCTCTGACTTCCCCCTTACCATTTCCTGTCGACACTGCCCCTATGTCAGTCTCTTGGCAAGATGGGCCGTAGAGTGGCAGTGGGCCCAGTCGCCAGCTTGGCATAACAAAGCTCTTCCTCCTCCACCGCCCTGGCTTGCCTTCCGTGAGGAGCACAGTGACAGTCGGCCCTGATCCGCCTCTTTTGGGAAGTCTCTGTTCCTGATCTCCACAGCAGAGTGCGTGCACACACAGTGCGTGCCAGCGAGTGTTCTGAGGAGAGGGCGTGGAGTGAGGGCCAGAGGAATTGCTGGGGGCCCCAAAAAGGTGGACTGTGGAGCTGATTGCTCCAAGTGGCCAGAAGGCATGTCTTTTAAGGGTCCTATGAGATTGGTCCACCAATATTGCATTAGTCAGAGTTCTCTAAAGGTAGAGAACTGATAAAATGAATATACACATACATATATATGTATATATGATTGATCAAAGAAAAGAGAGCCACTGCAGGATGACTTAGACTTCTCAGCAGCAGGGAACCAGCCTCTGAAGGACTGAACACTGACAGCCCCTACCTAGAAGCCCTTTTTATTGCTTCACAACAGGCGCGCTTTCAGTGAGTCAATTTCCGCATACCAAAACTTCTTCTCTGATCTGCCCCATCAACTAAGCAATTCTCAGCCTTAGGAGACTTTCAGGATTGCCAGACACGTCCTTAAATTATGCAAAGGCTCTGATAATCCTTCAAAGGAACAAAGGCACAAAACTCTCAGATAACAATCACTGACAAAAGGCTACTTCAAAGCTCTGGAGCCTCGGCTCTGGAATTCACGTCAAATACAATGGCTCTGCTAAAATTCTAATATATATGAGATGTATCAGGCTGCTCAGGTAGCTCAGATGACCCAGGTAGCTCAACGATGGCTGTCCCCTGAAGGAAAGACCAAGAATCAGGAATTGTTCTGTCCAGGATGCTGGATGTCTCTGCAGTCCCAGCTAGAGTCCTGGAAGATTCCGAAGATGCTGGATTTGATGTGAGCTGCAGCAACAGGCTACATGAACTTGCCAGCGAGAGTGAAAACAGCGGACAATGAGCAAAAGCTCCTCTTCCACATCCTTTTATGTGGCTGCCACTAGGTGTGGCTGAGATTTAGGGTCATCTGTCTTCCGGTTTCAGATAATCAGATTAAGAAAGTCTCTCTCAAACAACCTTCACTATTACCTGTGTCAAGAATGTTTTCTTAGCTGAGTGCTGGTGGCATCGACCTTTAATCTCAGCGCTCTGGAGGCAGAGGGAGGTGGTTTCCTGAGTTCGAGGCCAGTGTGGTCTACGGAGTGAGTTACAGGACAGGACAGCCAAGGTGACATGTGCTGTGCCCAGATTTTGAGATTCCCCTCAAAAAAGAACCAGAAGACTCGAAACCTCTGTAAACACAAGCGGAATCTTTAATAATTCAGCTCAAGCTGGTTCGTGCCAGATCCGAAGTCAATAAGTTCCTCACCTCTCAGTGCCCCCTAAGCAGGGGGGGTCCTAGTTAACATAAAGGGGTCTAATGTCCAAATGGCTACAGAAAAAAAGGCGCCAAGACCACTCATAGCTTAACTTTCTTTGTTCTCTTTGTTCGCCATTTGCTCAGAGAAGTGTCTGCCTCTTAATAATCCCATCTCCTGGAGGCAGGTCAGTTGCTATCAGATAATGCTATCTCTGATTGCAGCTCTGAGCTTGAATCTCTCTCTCTCTCTCTCTTTTTTTTCCCCCTACCTTTTAAGTCTGTTTCTTCAAAGAACTTTGTGACCCTCAGATAGGTAGGCCATTTGTGGCGCCAAGGTCATCAGGTGTTAGCTCAGAAGGGAATGCAGTCTCCCAGCTCCTCCCTCTGGCGTTAGCTCAGAAGGTAATGCTCTCCTCTCCCCACCCACATCCCCCCCTGCTCTGCTCTTTCTCTCACGTGGAGAAATCCTGTCTTGAAAAACAAACCAAACCAAAAAAAGAAAAGGAAAAAAAAAAAAAAAAAAGGAAAGAAAGAAAGGACCCCTTTCAGAAATGCTTAGCGGCTGATTTTAGAATATCTCAAATCCTTATAAGAATCCTGTCCCCCTAAACTCCGTGTCCCCTTCATCTGCCTTGCAATAATAGCCCCTGTAATTCTTTGTGGCAGTCATCATTGCTGTCAGTGTTTTGTTTACTGTTTGCCACTGTGGCTCCATCACTTCACCACGTTGACTCCTCCATCCAGCCTAGACACTCAGGGGCTGGGGGTGGGGTGGGGTGGGCAGGGGGCGGGGCCTAAGCCGCCTCTGTCTGCAGAGCTCCTCTCTAGGCTGGAGCCTCACAGTGAGTGAGAACTGAAAATCAGGGTCCAAGCACAAAAGGAGGCAGAGGCATGTTAATTGGGGCGGGAGTGTACTTGGCTTCAAGGAAACCTAATTAAGGGGCTAAGCTGGTACAGATAAGGAGAGCCCTTAGCTTTTTTTCAATTTGACACAACATGGAGCAGTGTAAAGGACTCTCAACCCAGGGATTACCTGTAGGGGGTTGTTTTATCTTCACTGTTGATTAATGCCTGAGGGCCAGGCCTGCTGGGGGCTGAACCATCCCTAGACAGCGGTCCTGCCGCGAGGGGTTTAGAGCCAGGGGCTGGCTGTCCCAGAGTCCATGTTCTTCCCAAGGATGAACCAGGAAATGAACCTCAGAGGCAAAAGGATGGAGACAAGAGCTAACTGAAGCAGAAAGTGAGTCGTGAAGTAGAATAAGTTTTCTTTAAAAAAATAAAAAGGCCGGTTAGTAGATTGATTTGTTTACTAAGGTGAAGCACTTCTTGTACTGCCTGTTTGCCAAGCGGGACTTCCCTTGCCACCTGGAACACATTGATCCGGAGAAATAGCTGAAACAATGGGCGGCCGCCTTTAACAACCCACTGTCACATTTGCTTCTGTTAAATCTTGCCTGCTTGCTCACCCTACCTTGTGGTTTAGAGTATAAAATGGAAATGCAAACTGGACCTGGGATCAAAGCCTTTGAGGAGCTGTCCCGGCTTCTTCCGGCCCACCAGCGACTCTCCTTTCTTCCGCTCTCACTGGTGTTAGCATACTGCCCCAGTCTGCCTAGCAACCTATGACGTCATTACCTACTTGTTGCTAAGAGTGACCCTATCCAGGATTATAAAAGCACAAATCAGGGCTGGAGAGATGGCTCAGAGGTTAAGAGCACTGACTGCTCTTCCAGAGGTCCTGAGTTCAATTCCCAGTAACCATGTGGTGGCTCACAGCCATCTATAATGTGTTCTTTTGTTTGTTTGTTTTTTGTTTTCTCAAGACAGGGGTTCTCTGTGTAGCCTTGGCAATCCTGGACTCACTTTGTAGACCAGGCTGGCCTCGAACTCACAGCAATCCGCCTGCCTCTGCCTCCCGAGTGCTGGGATTAAAGGCGTGCACCACCATGCCCAGCTTATAATGTGTTCTAATGCACTCTTCTGGGCTGTAGGTGTATGTGCAGGCAAAACACTATACATAATAATAAATAAACTTAAAAAAAAAAGCACAAATCCACCTTTTCTCTCTCTCTGTCTCTTTCTTTTTCATGTTATTATGTGGCACATATTTCATACTTAAAAGTCAGTCTGCTGATTCCAGAGATATTCCCAAAACAATAGCAAAAACAAAAAACAAAAACAAAATACCTGCAGGGGTAGGGCTGTTCTCCTAAGATGGGGGACTACCTAGTGGTCTTTGCATAGGGTCCCTGGACCATTTCTTCCTTTTATCCTCTCCCATTTTACTTAATTTTCTTGGCCCAGACAAAATATACCCCCAAATGGAAGCTATGGTTGGACTGAAATAGAGAAAACATGTCACTGTCCAGAGCCTGGCCCTGCTTGATTGACAGCCATGTTTGTTAAGGACACTCCAAATGTGTGGAGGCTAGCTCCTTCCCAAGTGGGAATGTCACCTTCTTTCTCTGACAACTTTTCTGACTGTGGACCCCCTTACTAATCCCTCCAGTCCTGGGTTAATCAGAAAGCTCATTGGCCAAACTGGGCACTCTGGCCCTTGTCTTTAATCCTAGCACTCAGGAGGCAGAGATAGGCAGGGCTCTGTGAGTTTGAGGCAGGACAGCCAGGGCTACACAGAGAAACCTGTCTCAAAAATAAACAAAAACAAAAACCAGAGAGGGGGGCGGAGGGGGAGAGAGACAGAGACAGAGAGAAACAGAGAGAGAGAGAGAGAGAGAGAGAGAGAGAGAGAGAGAGAGAGAGAAAAGAAAAAGGTAGGCTCTGGGATGTGCTGAGGAGAGACTGAGGAGGATGAAACTAGCATAACTTCTGGGTTCCTAGCTGGAACATGTAAATTAACACTGGCAAAAAAATAACAAACAAACAAAAAACCCTGAGGAAGCTTGGAGCATGGGATGTATAGGCCTCAGTTTGCCTAGCAACCTGTGATGTCATTACCTATCTGCCACTGAGCATCCCTCTCTCTTCCTCTCTTGTGTGTGTGCTCTCTCTCTCTTTTCTGAGCCTTGATTGTCCTGGAACTCTCTTTGTAGACCAGGCTGACCTTGAACTCATAGCAATCCCCCTGCCTCTGCCTCCTGAGTGCTGGGATTAAAGGTGTGCACCACTACACCAGGCCTCTTTTCTTGTTCACCTGTCTCTATATCTCTTCCTCTGTCTGTCTGTCTCTCTGAGGCACCTCCCCTTTCTTCCCCCTCCCCCCATGCTCATATAATAGACTTCTCCATATCATATCTGTTGTGTGGTCCATCTTATATTTTATGTAATTTTTCATATTTAAAATGGTCTGCAATGTTAGACTTGAGATGTGAAGAATCCGAAGTGGAGGGCTGGTGAGGTGGCTTAGAGTGCAGGGTGCCTGCTACCCATGCTGATGACCTGAATTTGATCTCTCGGATCCATGCCATGGAGAGAGAGGACCAACCACCTCCTTCAAGTCTTCCTTTGATCGCCAGCTGTGAGCTACAACACTCACATACCAATAAAAGGGAGGCATGGGGGGGGGAGAGGGAGAGGCAGGGGGAAATGGGGGGGGGGGGGAGAGACAGTGAACGGCTAGTGTTACTGGCTTCCTGTCACTGACCTATCACAGCTCACGCCAGCACACCCTTGACTTCCTCTAAACGTTCACCCTTGCTTGCTCCACATCAGGGGTCACAACAATCTCATGGTCTGAGCAACCAAAGCAGCTCATGTGTGAGGCTCCCTTCCTGTCTGTCCGCTGTCAGAGACAGGGGTCTGCTCAAACCTGCCCCCGAAGCCTATCTAGACCATGCACTGGCAGCGTTTTCTCCAAATCTTGTGACTATGACTGTAAAAGAGCAGCTGGTAGGTGGACAGGGAAATGGGAGGGTGGTGGCAAAGGTAAGCTCTATGTCGCTCCCTTGGGTGTATGTGTGTGGCAGCATTGGAGAAAGGCAAGGAAAAGGTTATAAACACCAAACATTTACAGAGCACGCACGCTTCCTGGGTAACAGAATGGCTCTAGCCATTACCTGCTTTGTGAGTTGCTTCTGCAGAGCCTGTTAGCCCATTCTGCTCCCCAAGGCCTGACTTTCCGCAGGGGGCACCGCCTTCTCAGCCACACCCGCGTCAGAGCTGAGCCAATCATCACCCTGCTAGCCATGCTAACAGCTCTGCCTGGCAGGAGGCCGCATGTGGAGCTGAGCAGCAGCAGCAGCAGAGACTGTTGTTCCCGGGGCAGAGCTGTGGAAGTGAGTGAGTTCATCCTGTGTCGGCTAGGCCTCAAAGAAACCCCAGGAAGCTAGGCCACAAGCCCAGCCCTGGGGATTGAGAAGCTGCAGTCCTGGGTGAGCCCCACGGGTAGTTCTGGAGCGCCCTGCGGCCCGCAGACTGCTTTGTGTCTCTGGGTTCTGGTCTGTGAACTACGCAGCAAGCCACTGCCTTCAGTCATTCCACACACGTCTGCATAAACAACCAATTTCTTTTATTTTTCACCTTTATAAAATTGAGAAAATATATATTCCTTTGAACTATTTCGCAAAAATACACTTCCACGTCCAATCGATTGTTGTCGTATCTGAACTCACCACATAATACTAGTCCATCCTAGGACCACACCACAGCTTAACACAGTTCCTATTAAAGAATTCAATTTTTTATTCCAAACATAGAATTTGTTTATACATTAATACTATTATTTCTGTAGGAATAATTTAGTCCTGCCGGCACTGAGGCTAGAATGGCTGAGGGACAGATGGGACTGGGTAGAGGACCATGTACTAAAATAACATTACTTATTCAAAGTTTATCTGTTTGTGTTTGTTCGAGACAGGGCCTTCTGCAGCCCAAGCTGGGTTAGAACCTGCTATTTGCAAGGCCCACCGTGAACTCGCGGTCCTCCTGCCACCACGTGAACTGCACACACACACACACGCGTGCCACATCTGATTACTCACTGTTGTTTGCACGTCTATGGAAGTCCTCTGGGGTACAGTGGCAAGAAGTGTGCTTCCTTCCTTCTCACTGTGGCTGCTTTAGCCCACCTTCTTTTTTTTTTTTTTCCAGGTTTTTAAAATTAATTTATTCATACTACATCTAAATTGCTATCCCATCCCTTGCATCCTCCCATTCCTCCCTCGCTCCTGCTTTCCCCTCACTCCCCTCCCCCATGTCTGTGACTGAGGGGGACCTCCTCCCCTGTATACGCTCATAGGGTATCACGTCTCTTGTTGATAGCCTGCTATCCTTCCTGAGTGCCACCGGGCCTCCCCATCAAGGGGATGTGGTCAAATATGGGTCACCAGAGTTCAGGTTTAGCCCACCTTCTAATGGTGCCACAGACATGACATCTGAGAGTCCTTGGGGGACGTAGGTTGCTGAGTGGCATCAATGGGGCCAGCAGTAGACAGTTATCACTAGCCACACTTTTCCTTTCTCTAAGCGTCAGCACAGATAGGACAGAAGTCGAAACACTTGGTATCCTAGACACCCTTGCACCAGAGCTCTGCTAAGGGCCACACATGGAGGCATCTCTGCAGTGCAGCAGAGCCCGGGCACCTGAGGAAACTGGAGTCTGCAGGGCTAGAGCCTCTCTGCAGTGCTGCCTGCTCTCTGGGCAGTGCATTCCTCCTTTGGAAGACGCTCCAGCATGCCACTTAACACTGTGTGTGTGTGTGTACGCTTAAGACAGGGTGCAGGCCGGCCGGCCTCAACCTTGTGACCCCTCTGCCTATCTCCACAGTGCACAGTATGCACCACCACACACAGAACTTGTGGAACACTTTTTGTTACCTAAACCCTAAGTCCTCTGTCTGACACACCGACAGCTGGGTTTTGCTTTCCTGAGTGGTGGAAGAGGCCCTCTCTCACCCTGTCCTGAATCTGGTGGGAGCTGTGCTCCAGCTCAACACTCTTCCCTAGACTACCAGCTGGGCTTCCACAAAGAACACTATGCCAGCAGAACACCGTGTGATTCGGTGCCCAGCATGGGAGAGGTATCACGGGGAGTAGGGTCCATGGCCACCAGCAGGCTACCCAGCAGAGGAGATGCACAGCAAGAGGTCCAAGGGAACAGAGACCAGTGTGAGGGAAGAGGAAGGAGCTTGTCACTGCATGTCAGAGGCACTGGAAGAAAGCAGAGGGACACCGTCAGGAGAGGATGCCTTTCTCATGTTCCTGGGTGTAGAGTGCTGCAACCGCAGGGCCAGGGGCTGCTCTGCTCAATGGGACCTGTCAGCAGTGTAACTGCTTTAATACAGCGGGACAGAAGTGTTCAATCAGCTTATACTTGTGCGTGTGCGTCTCACAATCACAGACTTTAACGTGAATACTGATGTGTGTGTATGCATGGGTGTTTAGTGTACAGATGTGCATGTACATGTAGGGGCCAGAGGAAAATCTCTGGTGTAATTCCTCAGGACTGCCCTGTTCACCTCCTTTCTTCAGGCATGGTCTTCACCTGCCCTGCAGCCATGCCAATTACAGTGGGCTGCTCCCCTAGCCCTGAAGTAAGTAACAACATGTGCCACTGTGCCCAGGCCCAGCTTCTTATGAGTGTGAGGATCCAACTCCATTGTGAACCAGCGTTCCACTGGCAGAGTGTTCCTCCAGCCCCAGTGTTTTTTTTTTTAATTAATTAACCAATCAATTAATTTTTTGAGAACAGGGTTTCTCTGTGCACCCTTGGCTGTCCTGGAACTCATTCTGTAGATCAGGCTGGCCTTGAACTCACAGTGATCTGCCTGCCTCTGCCTCTCCAGCTCTGGCACTAAAGCTGTGTACCACCATGCCTGGCTTTCTTTTTTGGTTTTTCTTTCTTTCTTTTTTTTTTTTTCTTCTTTATTTGGCTTTTCAAAACAGGGTTTCTCTGTGTAGCCTTGGCTGTCTTGGACTCACTTTGTAGACCAGGCTGGCCTCAAACTCACAGCGATCTGCCTGCCTCTGCCTCTCGAGTGCTGGGATTAAAGGCGTGTGCCACTACTCCAGGCACTTTTTTGGTTTTTCAAACCAAGTTTCTCGGTAGCCCTGGCTGTCCTGGAACTCTGTCTGTAGACTAAGCTGGCCTCAAACTCAGAGATCCACCTGTCTCATCAGACCATAAAGGCCAGTTCCCTAGGGCAGTGTCAGTGGGAGACTGCGGTTCCTCCTGGGAGTTCATCAGGCAATAGGGGAGAGTCTTGAAAGGGATTACGGGATCCCCTTGTTCTCTTTTGCTTCCTGGCTATGAGGTAAATGACTTACTGTCCTATGTTCTAAGCACAGCGCGCTGCTTCCACAGGCCCAGAGTAACAGCACCAAGGCGTGGACTGGAGCCACTGGAGGCAAAGCCAAAGTGAGCTCTTGTCCAGGAGTGCAGTTCCAGCAGCGAGCTGACTGACACATGTGCAGACATAACCAGATTAAAGCAATGGGATGAGAGCCAGTGACCTGTACTCACCTGGGCTCCTCTAAGCCCTCCTCATCGCTGTCCTCATGGCAATAGAAGATGTCTTTGAACAGGAAGTCTTGCTTGGGAGCTGAGGGTGTCTGGATCTGGTTGTCCCTTTTCTCCATCTTCTTGTTTAACTTTTCTTTCAGCAATGGCAGACTGATTTCATATAAGTAGTTGATGATCTCTGCAGAAAAGGTCATTTTGGAATTATTTGTATAAGCCTCTAATTAAGGTCAAAGGTCATTTTGGAATTATTTGTATAAGCCTCTAATTAAGGTCAAAGGTCATTTTAGAATTATTTGTATAAGCCTCTAATTAAGGTCAAAGGATGCAGGATCTTTTTTTTTTCTTTTTTCTTTTTGGTTTTCCAGACAGGGTTTCTCTGTGTAGCCTTGGTTGCCTCGAACTCACAGAGATCCACCTGCCTCTGCCTCCTGAGTGCTGGGATTAAAGGCGTACGCCACCACGCCCAGCTAGGATGCAGGATCTTAATGATGATGCCCCACACCCATTACTACATTCAAGATCCAGTTTATGCAGTCTTTGAAACAGATTCTGAGGCAGACATCAATCTACTCTTATTTATTTATTTGGAATGGGGCACTCTCTGATGTACACATGCACACACGTCTCTGTGTATACATGTGTATAGATGGACACACATATGTGTCAGCTAGAGGATGAGCTCAAGTGGTTCCTTGGTTGTTCTGAGCTGGGGTCTCACTGGACCTGCAGCTGTGGAGATTTGGCTGGAGTGGCAGCAGGGAGCTCTAGGACTCCTCTTTGTCTCTCCCGACCTGGCTTGTACGTGTGCACTGCCACTGCCTGGCTTCATACGTGCACACACCACTGTGGAGTCCAGACTCCCTCCCATCAACCTTCCCAGTAAGGAAACTGAGGCCTGAAGGCAGTAAGACAGGGAGCTGGGTAGTAACGCCCGCACAGCACACAGCCGTGTGAGCTTGTCACAGCTCCCGCACTCAGCTGGCAGGGGAAGAGACTCGGGGACCTACCTACACCAGGAAAACACCAGACTCAACTAGACAAGGATTTGTAATACTGACCTGGAAAAGTCTTTTTCTGCCAAAAGGGAACACAGGCGGCTTTCAGCTTATAAAATTTTGTCTGAACAAAAGATGGAGGGACATTCCTTTAGAAAAGAAAGGTGAGAAAAAAGTCAGTGACAGTGTCATCAGTTAGCTGTTTCTGTGACAGGGTCTCATGTGTTCTACGCGGTCATGGAGCACACCGCACAGTAGGGATGACTCCTGGCCCTCCTGCAGTGGCCTTCTAGTAGTCACCATATCCAGGGGAAACATATCCAGGGGATAGCTGGTTTCCAATGTATTGAGGGTGGACATCAGAATGAGTAGTTGTTGTCTAGAAGGACTGTGACCCTGTAGAGAACAGTGACTGTTTTCTGCTCTCTGCAGAGCTGTTTTCCTGAAGGAGCTCTACGGCCTTCACAGGACTTTGCTCCCAGAACAATCTTGGCACACCTGGAACACTTTGCATCACTGCATACTGCAAACAGTGCACAATAAGGACCGAGGTCAGAGGGTGAGATGCTTTCCTTCAAAAAATATAGCGATTAGATCAGGAGATTTAGTAAGAGGAACTTGTTTTACCCAAAAAACTTTTTTTTTTTTTTGGTTTTTCGAGACAGGGTTTCTCTATGCAATCTTGGCTGTCCTGGACTTGCTTTGTAGACCAGGCTGGCCTCACAGCAAGCCACCTGCCTCTGCCTCCTGAGTGCCAGGATTAAAGGTGTGCGCCACCACGCCCAGCTCCAAAAACAACGTTTGTGTAACAATCAATAAAGATGCTCTGCAGGGTGGTCCGAGGTACAGTTCACCAGGCTGGGTCTCCCTGATGCCTCAGAGCCTGGTCACATTCTGGGGTGACCTTCTTTCCTTGACTTTCCTGAGTGACTCAGAACACTGATACCCGCCTTCAGTCTGAGTGCTGGCAATACAGGTGCGCACCACCACGCCTGATTCTATGTGGTGCTTTGTGCGTGCTAGGCAGCCCTCCATCAGCTGAGCGACACCTTCAGCCCCTCTCTGTCGTGGGAATGCCACCACAGTGGGTTATTCTGCATCTAGCTCATTCCATGCACACTGAGAGTTGATTCTGTAAAACGCATTTCTAGAAACAGAATTACTGATTTCCAAATGGAATTACTCAAAGGGACTTTTCAAATTCTGCAGGATACCAAGGCTATACAGCAGATATAATTTACTAAGAAAAGACAATAATCAGAGGAGGTGAACAAAGAAGTTCATAGTTAGGCTGGCCTGATGTGACCAATTTCTAAAGAGGGGGGTAGGTATACAGATGTCAGTTTGTTGTTTTATCTGTCTAAACTTCTGATAAGAGGTTAAAAACTATTGAGCACTGTTGATAAAAACAATGCTTAGGAAAAAGCAGAGCTTATTAGAAAAAAATTCTCAAGAACAGAAAACAAACTCAGAGAGCAACAGAAGAACAGTGAAGAGGAAGGTGGAGGATAAAGGGCCATGTCAAGGTCAAAGCCAGCCCCAGCTGGGTGGTAAGACCACATGGGAGCTGGAGGTCAATCTGGGCCACATAGGACGATCCCACAAGGTCTAGAGATGATCTAGTGTGGGCTGCTCTGTGTGTGGAGGGCGGAGGCTGAAGTCACGTGTCTTCCTCTATCCCGTCCACCTTGTCTTCAGAGAGTCTGGAGCTCGGGGCTCCTCCTATGTGCCCACCCTGTCCAGCTGATACATGCTGAGGCTGGAATCAGACCCTTGTGCTCCCATGGCAAGCTTTATAGACTGCACTCTCTCCCTGACCCCCCTCTCTCATGCAACATGAATTGTAGCCTCCGAACTGTGAGAGGGAGTTATCTCTGGGTGCCGTCTACAACACAATCAGTGACGGACGGAGAGACTGAGTCTCACAAGTGTTCTCACCTCTTCCATGTGTGCACTGTACACAGGTGCACTCATACACATGCACACACAATAAAGAAAACTTACTGTACAAATTCTCATCATTGAAGAAGCTTAACTTTGAATAAATGGTCTTACCCTATGGCACTAGCAAGATCTTCCCAATCTATTTCATTGGCATCATTCACATTTAGTTCATATAACCTGTAAGAAAAAATAAAAATTTCAAGTAAAATCCACCTCCATACAGTCAGGGAATACAAGGAGCTGAAAGGCCACTCCAGTCCCATCACACTGTCCAGGCTAGCCCAAGGCTAGCCCAAGGTCCGAGAGTGAGCTATGGAGACGGGCTGAAAGGCCACCTCTCTATTCAACACAGCCCCTCAGGAATAGCACACATGCCCACCACTCAAGACATGTCAGTCTCATATGTGCACTATTCATGAGGCATTGCCCTTTCTACAGACAAGCAAATGGAACTTAGAGTAAGACCCGGGACCCCGGTGCTGCCTAAGCTGAGGGCCATCCTCAGCTCTGCTAACGTGTCCCAGCCAGTGGAAGACAGTGAGCAAGCATGGCAGAGTGCTGGGACATAGAAGCTGGACAGGCCTCTGCGGTTCTTCCTGCTCCTCCAACAACATGAGCCTAGGTCCTCCAGACTCACAGGTGCCACAGAGATTCCCAGGGCTCCACTTGCCTTGGGACTACTGTGGTGAGGACCCTGCATAGACAGGCTACTCAGGACAAAACCAAGCAACAGTCACACCAGCGATGTCACCCACAGGGAGAGCTCCACAGCCTGGACTAGTGACCTTGACTGAGTACACAGTATGGCTGCCACGCATTGTCCACCATAGTGCCAAGAACACTGGGAAACAGGTAACTTCTCATACAGAAGTGGTCACACAAGAAAGGCAGGCCGCACGCCCACTGCGACACTCGTGGAAAGTGCGCGCAAGCAAGGCCACCCTAGTCTCTGGGTTAAGAACTAGGGGTTTGTGGGCTGGAGAGATGGCTCAGAGGTTAAGAGCACTGGCTGCTCTTCCAGAGGTCCTGAGTTCAATTCCCAGCAACTGCATGGTGACTCACAGCCATCTATACTGTGATCTGATGCCCTTTTCTGACCTGCAGGTGTACATGCAGACAGAACACTGTATACATAATAATAAATACATCTTTTAAAAAAAAAGAACTAGGGGTTCACATAGCACCCATTCCTATTGTGGTACCTTTCAATAAGGGTGATTTTGGCCTGCAGAGCATTGACCCCACGATATATGAAGCCCCCATGGGTCATCCTTTTGGTCAGAATCTCTGTCCTGTTGAGAGAGAAAAACAAGTAGTTTAAAAGGTACACATGTCCTATATATTTTTACCACACAAACTGCTCTCATCCTCTGGGCAGGAACAAATAAATGGACAGAATGGTCATTACTGCTGAGTATGGACCACGGGGATGACAGGATCTACCCTGTGACTGCTGAGTGTGGACCACGGGGATGACAGGATCTACCCTGTGACTGCTGAGTGTGGACCACGGGGATGACAGGATCTACCCTGTGACTGCTGAGTGTGGACCACGGGGATGACAGGATCTACCCTGTGACTGCTGAGTGTGGACCACGAGGATGACAGGATCTACCCTGTGACTGCTGAGTGTGGACTATGGAGATGACAGGATCTACCCTGTGACTGCTGAGTGTGGACCACGGGGATGACAGGATCTACCCTGTGACTGCTGAGTGTGGACCACGGGGATGACAGGATCTACCCTGTGACTGCTGAGTGTGGACCACGGGGATGACAGGATCTACCCTGTGACAGCTGAGTGTGGACCACGGGGATGACAGGATCTACCCTGTGACTGCTGAGTGTGGACCACGGGGATGACAGGATCTACCCTGTGACTGCTGAGTGTGGACCATGGGGATGACAGGATCTACCCTGTGACTGCTGAGTGTGGACCACGGGGATGACAGGATCTACCCTGTGACTGCTGAGTGTGGACCACGGGGACGACAGGATCTACCCTGTGACTGCTGAGTGTGGACCACGGGGATAACAGGATCTACCCTGTGACTGCTGAGTGTGGACTATCGGGATGACAGGATCTACCCTGTGACTGCTGAGTGTGGACCACGGGGATGACAGGATCTACCCTGTGACTGCTGAGTGTGGACTATGGAGATGACAGGATCTACCCTGTGACTGCTGAGTGTGGACCACGGGGATGACAGGATTTACCTTGTGGCACGAAGTTTTTGTAAGGGCACTTTTTTTTTCAAATTAATAAATGACAATTTTTGGTTAACACATAAAGGTTGGTGAAAACCCATTACTAGTTGGGCGGTGGTGGCACACGCCTTTAATCCCAGCACTTGGGAGGCAGAGGCAGGTGGATCACTGTGAGTTTGAGCCCAGCCTGGTGTACAAAGCGAGTCCAGGACAGTCAAGGCTACACAGAGAAACCCTGTCTCGATAAACCAAAAAATAAAAAATAAAAAAATAAAAAGAATACCCATTACTAATAAAAGTGGACAGTTTCCATTGAGCACAATGCACTTATAAATACTGTTTTCTCAATCCAGCTTGAAAGCATTCAGCGTGCTGGCCTTAGTGCTGTACATGGAGCTGAAGTCACTGTGAGCGTTGCAGGCTCTCCTCACCATCCTCATCACCTTCATGTGCTCTCTTCAGGTCCTTTGCGTACTCACTCTGTGCTCTGTGACCTCATATTAGTGGAAATAAGGCGATTTTTTTTTAGCGTACTATGTCTGCTAGTGACAGAGGCAGCACCCTGCATTGGTTATTCTTCCTGCAGAGCAGATGACTTCCTCTGCAGACTTCAGCCTAGAGTTTGGAACTGTTTGTTAGGCAGGAGCCATTCGGTGGCACTCTAGGACTTGCATACAGTTTCATCAATGGCAAAGGGGTTTGGTTTCTTTGCTTTGGAAATTCTGTGTGTGAGGCCAGAGGCTGACACTGGCTGCCCCTCCCCCTGTCCTCTTTACCTTACTGTTTGACACAGGGATGCTCACTCACTGACTGGAGCCAGGGCCAATCAATGAGCCTAGGGACCTTGTGTCTCCACCCCTCGCTCCACCCAGTGCTGGGACTATAGACTATAGGCTTTGACATGGGCGCAGGGGATCTGGGCTCAGGTCCTTACACTTTACCCACTGGGCCATCTCCTCAGCCCCACAAAGGAAATCTTTGAGAAAAAAGGCATAAGCCTATTTACAGCTGCCAAAGGACACCATACAAATGCTCTTTGTGGTTGTTTATGAATAGGCGATTATTGGAGCTGGAGAGATAGCTTGGTGGTTAAGAGTACTGGCTGCTCTTGCCGGGCGGGCATGGTGGCGCACGCCTGTAATCCCAGCACTCGGGAGGCAGAGGCAGGCGGATCACTGTGAGTTCGAGGCCAGCCTGGTCTACAAAGTGAGTCCAGGACGTCCAAGGATAACACAGAGAGACCCTGTCTCGAAAAAACAAACAAACAAACAAACAAACAAACAAACAAAGGGAGTACTGGCTGCTCTTTGAGAGGATCTGGGTTCAATTCCCAGAATCTGTATGGTGGCTCACAACTGTCTATAACTTTAGTGTCAGGAGATCTAACGCCCTCTTCTGTTCTCAGAGGGCACCAAGCATGCATGCCATGCACACACATATACACAGGGAAAATACCCAATACATATAAAGTACAAGTAAATAGACTGACTTGCTGACTCCTGGAGCCTGCCGCGCGGGGCTGCCTGCCTGTGTGCTAGTGGGAGAAGCTGGAGCTCACCAGCAGCAGCCACGTACATGCTTTCCCTCAGCTTCCCTCGCTCCCAGCCGTGTCTTCTTTTTTTCCAATGTCTCCCTATGTAGCCCAGGGTGGCCCTGAACTCTAAGTCCCCGCCTTCAGCCTCCTGAGTGCTGGGGTGACAGGCTTGCACTGCCACATGTAACACACGGGCAGCTAACCCACACTGCTCTTCCCAACCAACCGCCAGTTAGAGATTAACACATTACTTGAGCTCACTCAAGTTACGGCCTTCCAGGGGCTGAGGCTGATATTTTTCTATTCACATTAAACACACCTTGTACATCTTATGTTGGTTCTGGAGCAGCACATCCCTCAATCATCCCGCCTCCCAACACTGACACATCGCCCTCCAGCTGAGGCTCAGAACCTACTGTCATCTTGTACCCTAAAATGTGAGTACAAAGGTTCTACTTCTGTTCAAGGTTGGTCTTGAGCACTGTGCATTCAGATGCTGATCTCTGTGCCCCGAGATCTGGATTCTATGAAGAATCTCCTGTCTCAGTGTTGTGTAAACATTGTTCTCTGTCATCTCTGATTGGTTAAGAAAGAAGCTGACCAGCCAATAGCTGGATAATTAGGGCTGGACTCTGGATTGCAGGTAGGAGGTCCACGCAGGGGGAGAGGGAAAGAGGAAGGGGAATGTCACCAGGAGCCATGAGGAGGTCACCTTGAGGACAAAGATGGAACAGGAGCAGCCAGGGTGAAACCAGATGGCAGGTAACAGGGCATGGGGCTGGGAACAGTCCAGACCAGTGTAGACAGGTTAGAATAAGTGAATATCTGCCCAGATTAGTGCTTTAAAGCTTAGTAATAAGCCGGGTGTGGTGGCACATGCCTTTAATCCCAGCACTCGGGAGGCAGAAGCAGGCAGATCGCTGTGAGTTCGAGGCCAGCCTGGTCTACAAAGTGAGTCCAGGACAGCCAAGGCTATACAGAGAGACCCTGTCTCGAAAAACAAAACAAAACAAAAGCTTATTAATAAATGTCATAGGCCTCTGTGTCATCATTTAGGAGCTAGACCGGGTAATGGAAAAAGCTGTATTTCACACACCCTCCATTCTTTACATACTCCCAACGGTATCTGTCCTTTGGAGTTTCTTGCCCTAAGCACAGATGTCTGTTAGACACACACTGGGCTGTAGCTTAGCTTGGTGTTGCAGTGCTTATGTAGCATGTATTTGATCCTGGGTCTGAGCCCCAGAACAAGACCAAAACAAAACAAAGCACCTAAATATTTGAAACGGAGTCGAAAGGTGTACGGACAGTATAATCCGGGAGTCTACTCTTTTGTTTGTTTTGTTTTGTTCTTTTTTGGTATGTTTTTTCAAGACAGGGTTTCTCTGTGTTAGCCTTGGCTGTCCTGGACTTGTTTTGTAGACCAGGCTGGTCTCGAACTCACAGCAATCCACCTGCCTCTGCCTCCTGACAGAAGTCTACTCTTTTTTTTTGGAGACAGGGTCTCTCTGCGTAGCCTTGGCTGTCCTGGACTCGCTTTGTAGACCAGGCTGGCCTCGAACTCACAGCAATCCGCCTGCCTCTGCCTCCCGAGAGCTGGGATTAAAGGCGTGCGCCACCACGCCCGGCTCTAGGAGTCTACTTTTAATGTAAAGTACTCCTCTGGATTCCACTTACTTGCAGGTTGGAGGGTCACACTTGGAGGCAGTGTGTGTCCAACCCACAGGGGATCACCGTTTCAGCTGGGCTGTAGCTGAGCGTGCAGGCTCCACCCTCCAGGACTTGGAGAAATCTGGCAAAAAGGAAGCTGTTCCTCATATCTGAGGTGGCGCTGAGTCTCTTCCATTCCTATGTAAACATCTGGATTCCTTGCCATAGCATCTTTGCCATCTACAGCTAGAATGAAGTGTTATCCTGGAGCCTATTGTACATTGTAGTAAACTTTTGTAATAAAATAAGGCAAGTAATATAATCATTGTCTCTACTGTTCAACAATTCCTACCTCAGCCCTGAATTTAAAGTACAACTAGTCTGGACTCCTGCCAGAGCCTGCTGTTTCATCTTTGTTGCACTCTGAATTCTGTATCACTTTAAATTAAACCAATCCATTTAAAAGGGGGAAAAAAAAAGACTCACAAATCCATCTCCTTCTACTGCTCGGGCTGGCCCCAAACCTGAGATCCTCCTGCCTCCACCTCCCGAGCACCGGATTCACAGACTGCGCACCACCACCCCTGCCATAAGTTCTGAACGAGGTGGAACTAAACCCTGCACGGAAGCTGCTCCTCACCTGCACACTGTCAATCGAGGCAAGCTTAGGTGTCGACTGCAGCAGGTGCGGCAGGGCTGTAGTGTTCCTGCCACCGTGTGTGGTACACACCTCGCCCAGGCCACACAAACCAGAGGTCCCTGTTAAACACACCAGGAAGCCTCACACTTACCACTTACTTTTGCACTGCATCCAGTTTCTGGTCTCCACTCTGGCCTCCACTTCCACCCACGATATGCCCTTGTAGAGCTTTTCCCGGACAATTGACAGGCGGCCTTCAGGGTCCTCCTGGAGTCTAGAATCTAGTTCTCTCAACTCCTGGGGAGACATTTTCTTTAGGATCACGTCTTCCACAGCCTTGATTAGTTTCTGAGTTTCCGTCTTACTCCAGGCACCGTGGTTTCTGTCTGCAGACATAAAAGCAGGGGCTTGTAGCTGCTCATCTCTTAGCTCCCAAGCACACTGAAAAGGAGGCGATAGAGCAGCCCCTTCCAGAAAACAAGGGGCGACAGCTCAACCAAACACACCTAAAATAACTGATAACAGTTATTTTTATTTTGTTTCTGGTTTTGTTTGAGATAGTGGTCCCTCTATGTAGCTCTGGCTGTCCTGTAACTCACTATGTAGACCAGGCTGGCCTTAAACTTAAAATCTTCCTGCCTCTGTCTCCTGAGTGCTAGGTCTCAGTTAAACTCTACTCAGTCCAAGGCCCAACATTCTGGGGCAAAGTGGCTGCACATCTTGCTCCCACAGGCTCCTGCCTGGCCAGCTTCTGGAAGATCCAGCATACATACGTGGCTGGATTCATGCTGCAGGGTATAGAACTGAGGCACTGATGCCCAGTGAATAAAAGCTACAGTTTCCTTGACTGCACACAAAAAAGCCAAGTGAGCTAGCATAGAGAATGTCTTAAAAAGAAGAATGTCCTAGGCTGGAGAGATGGCTCGGAGGTTAAGGACACCGACTGCCCTTCTAGAGTCTTGAGTTGAGTGCCAGCAACCATACGGTGGCTCACAACCATCTATAATACGATCTGGTGCCCTCTTCTGGTGTGCAGGTGTACATGCAGGTAAAGCACTGTGTACACAATAAATAAATAAATCTAAAAAAAAAAAAAAAAAAAAAAAAAAAAGAATAAGCATGTACTAGGCTGGAGAGATGGCTTAGTGGCTAAGAGCACTGTCTGCTCTTCCAAAGGTCCTGAGTTCAATTCCCAGCAACCACATGGTGGCTCACAACCGCCTATACTGAGATCTGGTGCCCTCTTCTGGCAGACAGGCACACATGCAGGCAGAGCACTATACATAATAAATAGACAAATTAAAAAAAGAAAAAGGAGAAGAAAAAGAAGCATGTACCTGGAATGGGGCCATAGAGACCTGTGCACACTGGCTGCGACACAGGCTTATTTCACAGTGAGACAGGCACTTACCACCTCCAATCTGAGAGAACTTCAGGGCGACTGAGAGGCTGCTTCGGGACACCATGGCCCCAATCTTTTTCCAGTCATTTCCATGGAGGGTGTGGTATGTCTTCAGCTTCTTAGTGTCTTCTTCATTGTACCTGAGAGAAGGAAATGGCTGTGAGGGTTAATGAAGTCTATGTCTAAATGGCATCTCGTGACAGTGCTCTGGAAAAGCCGAAGGCAGCACTGACAGAGACCGTGCCCCTCCTCCCCATGGCTGGAGCCCCTCACTGCTGTGCTGCACCTCAGTGGTGCTCATGCCACCAGTCACTGCTGTGCTGCACCTCAGTGGTGCTCATGCCACCAGTCACTGCCGGAAGGGCCAGAGGCTTCCTCAGCCCCTCATTGTCCACAGCAAGCCATCTAGGCCTGTTCTTGTTCACCACCTCTGGTGGACAAAGCGAGCCAGGTCAGCCAGGGCTGCACAGAGAAACCCTGTCTCAAAAAACGAAAGAAAGAAAGAAAGGAAGGAAGGAAGGAAGGAAGGAAGGAAGGAAGAAAGAAAGAGAATCTTAAAATGAACATGAGCAATCCCCAGCTGGGTTTCAGTGCAGATGTCTTTGTGATCTTCACCACTCAGGGCTGTAGACATTTTGTTTCTTGACATCAGAACCAGCTCTGGCCCAAGCAGAGATACTTTCTTACCTGCCTTTGTAATTATTCACATCAAATATCTTCTTTGCCCGATAGTACACAAGCTTCCAGGGCCGAGCGATGCCTTTCCCTACAGAGTTAGAAGACAGAATTAGAGAGATGGCAGGTGGCCACCGCGAGGCATGGTCACAGATGTCACCCTAGCGGAGCCCTCTGTAGCATGGTGAAGTTATGTGCAGCAGTGTGCAGAGGCTGGGGCTTCACTGTCAGACACACGTATGGCTAACGCTACCTTGAGGAGTAATGCACACTGGCTTTGCGGATCCACTCAACTCCAAGCCCTCACTGGACTGCCACTTCAGTATGATCTGAGGTGCACTAAGCTCGGACACCTTCTCCCAGCCAAGCCTTCCCCATTTCCCACTCTCTAGGGGCCGTTGTCCCACTTCTCTGTGTATTCTGAAAACACCTGGGAAATTGCCATCTTCAAATTAAAAAAGGTGAGCCGGAAGCCGGGCGTGGTGGCTCATGCCTGTAATCCCAGCACTCAGGAGGCAGAGGCAGGCGGATTGTTGTGAGTTCGAGGCCAGTCTGGTCTACAAAGTGACTCCAGGACAGCCAAGGCTACACAGAGAGACCTTGTCTCAAAAAACCAAAAAAAAAAAAAAAAAAAAAAAAAAAAAGGTGAGCCGGGTGTGGTAGTCAGTCCCAGCACTCAGGAGGCTGAGGTAGGTGGATCTCTGGTCTACAAATAGAGTCAAGGACAGCCAGGGCTCTGTGTAACAGAGAAACCCTGTCTCAAAAACCCAAAAATAAAATATGAGGGACCCGTTACCATTTATTGATCTTAAAAAATAAATAAATAAGTGTGTGTGTGTGTGTGTGTGTGTGTGTGTGTGTGTGTGTGTGTGTATGTGTATTTATATATTTGTTTGTTAAGTTATTTGGCCAGGCATGGTGGTGCATGCCTTTAATCCCAGCTTTTGGGAAGCAAGTGCAGGTGGATCTCTGAGTTCAAGACCAAACTGGTCTACAGAGCAAATTACAAGAAAGATGAAAAAGGTAAAAATAAACAATATTTTAAAATGATTCTTTGAGAATTTTATACACTGTATTTAATCCTATTCACCCTAACTGCCCTAAGATGCACCACCTCCTCTCTTCTCGCCCCAACGCTATGTCTTCTTTGTCTTCAACGGCCAGGCGTGCGCACACTGTGCTGTCCACACTTCTGGGCATGGAGGCATCTGTGGGTGGCATGCTGAGCTCCTCACTTCCTCAGCAGTAGCCCACTAGCAGGGCTCTGGCTCAAAGCACTTCACTTAGAAGACAATGATGCATAGGGGAGGCCACAGGGAGGCGTGGGAAGGCTGAGTGGCCTGGGATGCATGGATGGGGCTGCAGGGAGGCGTGGGAAGGCTGAGTGGCCTGGGATGCATGGACGGGGCTGCAGGGAGGCGTGGGAAGGCTGAGTGGCCTGGGATGCATGGATGGGGCTGCAGGGAGGCGTGGGAAGGCTGAGTGGCCTGGGATGCATGGACGGGGCTGCAGGGAGGCATGGGAAGGCTGAGTGGCCTGGGATGCATGGATGGGGCTGCAGGGAGGCGTGGGAAGGCTGAGTGGCCTGGGATGCATGGATGGGGCTGCAGGGAGGCATGGGAAGGCTGAGTGGCCTGGGATGCATGGATGGGGCTGCAGGGAGGCATGGGAAGGCTGAGTGGCCTGGGATGCATGGATGGGGCTGCAGGGAGGCATGGGAAGGCTGAGTGGCCTGGGATGCATGGATGGGGCTGCAGGGAGGCGTGGGAAGGCTGAGTGGCCTGGGATGCATGGACGGGGCTGCAGGGAGGCGTGGGAAGGCTGAGTGGCCTGGGATGCATGGACGGGGCTGCAGGGAGGCATGGGAAGGCTGAGTGGCCTGGGATGCATGGATGGGGCTGCAGGGAGGCGTGGGAAGGCTGAGTGGCTTGAGGATGCATGGATGGGGCTGCAGGGAGGCGTGGGAAGGCTGAGTGGCCTGGGATGCATGGACGGGGCTGCAGGGAGGCATGGAAAGGCTGAGTGGCTTGAGGCTACGTCTCTACTTACCAATGTGCAGTCTGAACGCATGCTTTCGTTTTAAGTTGGTGATCAGAGACTTTTCCTCTGGATATCTGTCGGTGTACAGCAGCTTGTCTGCACTCGCAATTCCAGTCAGGGACAGGAATTCTTGCACATTTTTCTCTATTTGCTTGTTTTCTTTCACAGAAAATTTGCCAAATCTAATAGCAACACCTGGAGTTGGGGTAAGGGAGTAAAGTATGTATGGTCAATAATGAATAAAAGCAAACCTACTACATCCATTTATTCCCCCCCCCCCCTCTGTGTGTGTGTGGGGGGAAGACATGTATGGAAACTACAGGTCACCCTCAGGTGCCATCCTCGGATCCACCTTCTTTGGTGATAGGTTCTCCTGGTGACCAAGTAGGCCAGGATGGTGGGATTTTCCTGTTTTTAGCTCCTCAGCATTAGGGATATAAGCACATGCCACTGCATCCAACTTTGTTACTTGAATTCTGTGAACAAAATTAAGCTCATGGGCTGGAGAGATGGCTCAGAGGCTAAGAGCACTGACTGCTCTTTCAAAGGTCCTGAGTTCAATTCCCAGCAACCACATGGTGGCTCACAACCATAAATGATGCTCTCTCCTGGCCTGCAGGTGTACATGCAGACAGGGCACTGTATACATTATATATATATTTTGTTTGTTTTTGTTTTTGTTTTTGAAGACAGGGTTTCTCTGTGTTAGCCTTGGCTGTCCTGGACTTGCTTTGTAGACAGGCTGGCCTCACAGCAATCCACCTGCCTCTGCCTCCCCAGTGCTGGGATTAAAGGGGTGTGCTACCACGCCCAGCTTTAAATAAATAAATCCTTTTTAAAAAGCCTTAGATTAAAGCCGGGCGTGGTGGCGCACGCCTTTAATCCCAGCACTCAGGAGGCAGAGGCAGGCGGATCGCTGTGAGTTCGAGGCCAACCTGGTCTACAAAAGTGAGTCCAGCACAGCCTAGGATACATAGAGAAACCCTGTCTCAAAAAACCAAAAAAAAAAAAAATAATAATAATAATAATAAAAATAAAAAAGTCTTAGAATAAAAAAAACAACAACAAAAACACTCAGGTCATGTTTGTGCAGCAAGCCCTTCACTGAACATCTCCCAAACTCAAAAGGAAACCTACAGTAGTCGGAACACCAAGGCCAACAGGGCCAGCCACTGGGAGCAGACCACTGGCACCCCTGGCACCGACCGGCTCCCCAGTACCATCCTCAATTCTAGCCTAAGCCCTATCTTGTCTCCCCAAGTCTTTCCAGACATCCTCTTTCTTCCACAGTGAGTTGCTTGCTTTCTCAATCTCTTTAAGATAGTTATACTAAAAGGCAACAGACACTGATGACAACTGCAGACAGTACTGAAGAATAATCCAAGAAGCAATATAGTTTAGTTATCTCCTATTCCTAACACAGCCATCAAGGACCAATGGTGTGGATAGTGCACTGCTCTTTCTTTTAGCAGAGCTGGGGACTTGGAAGTTTACCTGGCTGGTTTTAGGTGCTTTGTTTGGTTGAGACAGGGCCTCATGTAGCTCAGGCTGCCTGCAAACCCTCTACGGACCTGAGCTTCTGATCCTCCTGCTTCATTTCTTCAGTGCTGGGATCCCAGACATGCATCAGCAGCATCGGCACACTCAGTGGATTCGGGGACTCAAACCAAGTGCTGCGTGCATGCTAGGCAAGCGCTGTTTTAGGTTTATTATACACACATGCATACATACACACCACAAAAGGAAATAAGCGACCGAGTGATGTAGATGTGCAGCCAGATGAGGTGCTGCATGGCTGTTAATTCCAGCTGAGGGAAGCTGAGGTAGGACTGAGGGTTTGAGCTCAGCCTGGCCTACCTCAGGATTCCACACACAGCACAGCAAAGGGGGCCCCAAGACCCGTTCTGTGACTGTGTCCATGTGAGGTGCTTGGGTACAGGCTTTTCCTGTTGGTTTCCAATCTCTTCAGCTGCCTTGGCACTCAAAGTCATAAAACCCTCATTCAATGTATAGTGCATACTTGTGCATCCTTACGCCACACACTATCAGGCATGATAAATACATGCAGGGAAGAAATGTGTTTATTCTTTGTTGTTGTTGTTTCTTTGTTTTTCAAAACAGGGTTTCTTTATGTAGCCTTGGCTGTCCTGGACTTGCTTTGTAGACCAGGCTGGTCTTGAACTCCCAGAAACCCACCTGTCTCTGCCTCCCTGAGTTCTCCGATTAGAGGTATGGGCCACCATGTCCAGTTTGTTTGTTTGTTTGTTTTTTGCTTTTCAAGACAGGGTTTCTCTGTGTAGCCTTGGCCGTCCTGGACTCATTTGTAGACCAGGCTGGCCTCGAACTCAGTGATCCGCCTGCCTCTGCCTCCCGAGTGCTGGGATTAAAGGCTGCACCACCATGCCCGGCAAGAAACATTTTTAAAAGTGACTTTTAACCTTCCTCAGTGAGCAATTGCTTGGTAAATACTGCTCAGCTGAGGCACATATTCACAGATCTATAGCTTCTAAGATCTTTGTAAGGGATGCTTCTCCATCAATCCAAGTCACTCAGGAGCAGCTGCTGCCTGTTCTGCACACTGGAAAGCTTACCTTGTGCCTTAAATTCTTTGAAACGCCCCAGGTCATCCCGATACATGCGTTTGATGGTGCCGGGCGCTCTTTCCTGTATGCGAGGAATGAACTCTTGGAGCTGCCTCACAGCAGAGTCCAAATCCACTTCAGAATCATCACAATCTTCCCCGTCTTCAAATACGTATCTTGTTGCAGAATTGCTGGCTGATTCCAAATTGCTTTCTTCTTCATGGGTAGGTCCTAACCTAATGGGGACACCTGGGTTACCAGCAGCCATCTCTCCAGCTAATACCTTTTAACTCTTCCTGAGTGGGTCTCAGTCTAGAAATGTGCTGAGGTTAGACCGTACCTTAGAGCCACTTAGTCCCTAATTTCCTTTTCTTTTCTTTTCAGATAGGGTTTCTCTGTGTAGCCTTGGCTGTCCTGGACTTGCTTTGTAGACCAGGCTAGCCTCGAACTCACATCGATCCACCTACCTCTGCCTAATTTTCAAACTAATTTATATAACCTAGTTAGATTCGATGGGTATATGTGGACAGAGGGTAACTCGGTTATTATCTTTTTATGTGCGTTTTCTCACCCTTGGCTCTCGTGAGGCCCTCTTGGATCCCAATGAGAATCAGATGCTTCTCCTAACATACCCCACCCCACCCCCCCACCCCGAGGAGTTGAGTCAGAGTGCACTGGCGCCTAACAGTCTAACACAGTGCTCAGGGATTCCCCAGCTGTGGCTGTCCCTGCTGCACAGGCTAGGGCCTTGTTTCCTCCTCAAATTTGTGTGTATCCATGCCAAGTGCTTTGCCCAGTTCTCAGCAGATGTGAGACTCTATGGGCTCCTGGTGTGCTCAGGACTATCAGGCAGACTGGACATTCAACCCTCCTGTCTACTCTCAGTGGGCCTGGGGCCCAAGGCAGGCTAGACAGCCCTAGTACATTCCTGCTTCATGGTCAGTGTGCTGACAATGTCCCCAATGAGACAGCATAGAGGACAATGTGAACAGCTCGTATCTGTCACCTAAACCATCCTATGTGGCATTTAACATTTAGCACTCATGTGAAACTATTCTAAGTCAGAACTACCAAACAAACACAAAAACTTACTGCGTGAAAACGGGAAGAGAAAAATCTGTCCTGAGTCCCTGTACCGGTTCACTAGACAGGTAAGTAAGCATAGCTCACACAGGAATACTCCTCATGTGAGTCAAGCCTTGGCTGCTCCGCAGAATCCCCAGTATAATGCATGTAACTCTTTCGGTCACACAAGCTGCCTGACTGGGAAGTCTTTTTTTTTTTTTCCAAAGATGTTTATTTATATATATAAGCCCTCTATTGCATGTGCGCCCACATGACAGAAGAGAGCATCAAACAGAAGAGGGCGTTAGATCACATCATGGATGGTTGTGGGCCACCATGTGGTTGCTGGGAACTGAACTCAGGACCTTTGGATGAGCAGCCAGTGCTCTTAACCACTGAGCTACCTCTCTAGCCCCCAACTGGGAAGTCTTAAAACAGTGCAAACTTAGCCTGGGCGGTGGTGGCACACGCCTTTAAACCCAGCACTTGGGAGGCAGAGGCAGGCGGATCGCTGTGAGTTCGAGGCCAGCCTGGTCTACAAAGCGAGTCCAGGATGGCCAAGACTACACAGAGAGACCCTGTCTCGAAAAACCAAAAAACAAAAACAGTGCAAACTTACAGAATAAGGCAGAATAGATCTCAGTGAAAATCTAATTTAACTACCTTCATATGAAGAGACTCAGCTAGCTACTCAATTAAGTGCGCACAATAGTCGTAAGACTTCTGGTCAGGCATGGTGGCGCACGTCTTTAATCCCAGCACTCAGGAGGCAGAGGCAGGCGGATTGCTGTGAGTTCGAGGCCAGCCTGGTCAAGCAAGCCCGGGACTGCCAGGGCCATCATACACAGAAGACACACCCCATTCCCACCTTACCCCTGCATTCCTTCTCTGTGCTTCCTGCTGGAACAAGCCTGGCTTTCTGCATCCCTTGGCCTGTGGTCCTCATCCTCTTCCCTCAAAGTGTCACCGCCTCCTGGCAAATCCACGAGGGCATTCCTAGAACTGTTGTCAGTCACTGAGGCATTGTCACTAGAGCTGGCAAGGGCAACGGATGCACATTTCTTTTTCTTCGACTTTTTCCTGATACTGTGGGATTCTTCGACCCTCTCATCTTCTTCCTGAGTCCCAACCTCTCCTCCAGGGTGTGTGCTATCAAGACTCTCAGGGGTGGCCAATTCCTGGTTCCTCAACATTTTTTTCTTGGACTTCTTTTTAGGATACACAGCTAGCTCCACAGAAGACAAGGTCTCTGACTGGGGTAAGGTGATACTCTCAGGCTGGCTTCCCTGTACAGAATCCCAGGATGCAACTTTCTGTGCATGCTTTTGGTTCTTTTTGCTCCTAGCATCCCTGTGCCGCTCTTGACAGTCATGTTTCTGGGACTTAGCAGTGGGCAGCTCTTCTGCTCTATCTGCTTTTGCTGACTTTTGTCCCTTGTTCACATCAATATAAACAATATCCACATCCTTTCTAGAATTCTCCAGCAGGTTCTCCATGTTTTCTTTATTTACAAGGATGATCCCTGTTTCCATATCCACCTCCCAAGCACTACTCTTTTTCTTTTTGTGGGTAGAAGTGGTCTTTTTGGTTTTATGCAAAGTTTCTGAATTTTTCAGAAGGGAAGAAGTAAGTTGCTGGGACTCCTTCCTCCTTTTCTTCCTCTTGGACACCAGGGGCTGCTCACTCTCCAAGCTCTCCTGGGCTGACATCTGGAACTCTTTCCTCCTTTTCCCTGGGCTGGACTCCTGAGGTTGCTCACACTCCAAGCTCTCCTGGGCTGGCATCTGGAACTCCTTCCTCTTCTTCCTCTTGGATCTCTGAGGCTGCTCACTCTCCAAGCTCTCCTGGGCTGGCATCTGGGACTCTTTCCTCCTTTTCCCTGGGCTGGACTCCTGAGGCTGCTCACACTCCAAGCTCTCGTGGGCTGGCATCTGGGACTCTTTCCTCCTTTTCCCTGGGCTGGACTCCTGAGGCTGCTCACTCTCCAAGCTCTCCTGGGCTGGCATCTGGGACTCTTTCCTCCTTTTCCATGGGCTGGACTCCTGAGGCTGCTCACTCTCCAAGCTCTCCTGGGCTGGCATCTGGAACTCCTTCCTCTTCTTCCTCTTGGACCTCTGGGGCTGCTCACACTCCAAGTTCTCCTGGGCTGGCATCTGGGACTCTTTCCTCCTTTTCCCTGGGCTGGACTCCTGAGGCTGCTCACACTCCAAGCTCTCCTGGGCTGGCATCTGAGACTCCTTCCTCTTGGATCTCTGAGGCTGCTCACACTCCAAGCTCTCCTGGGCTGGCATCTGGGACTCTTTCCTCCTTTTCCCTGGGCTGGACTCCTGAGGCTGCTCACATTCCAAGCTCTCCTGGGCTGGCATCTGGAACTCCTTCCTCTTCTTCTTCCTCTTGGATCTCTGAGGCTGCTCACACTCCAAGCTCTCCTGGGCTGACATCTGGGACTCTTTCCTCCTTTTCCCTGGGCTGGACTCCTGAGGCTGCTCACATTCCAAGCTCTCCTGGGCTGGCATCTGGGACTCCTTCCTCTTCTTCTTCTTCTTGGACCTCTGAGGCTGCTCACTCTCCAAGCTCTCCTGGGCTGGCATCTGGGACTCCTTCCACCTCTTTGCTAGCTTGGACACTTGAGGCTGCTCACACTCCGAGTCCTCCTGGGACTGTTTCTGGGGTCCTTCTTCAGACACAGAGGACCATTTCTTTTTCTTGTAAAAAACTGCAGTGTGGGTTTTAAATTTGCTTGCGTCTCCTTCCATCATATTCCTTTAGGAAAATATGACAACACTGGTTTATTTTGGCATTTTAAACATAAGTCTGGGGCAAGGGTGATGATAACACAGTCAAACAAAACTATGACAAATGACTAGCCTAGAGTTATGGGTATAAATTTTGTTATTACTCAAAGTACACAGGAAATTCACTGTGATCCACTTTGACTAGTCACATTGCCTTTATGCTACTATACACACATGCATGTACACACTCATGCACGCACGCACGCACACACACCCTCCCTGGGATTGCTGCTGCCGCCACTCTCCTGGCTGCTACTGAGGCTCTCTTGCCTGACCGTGAGCTTGGCTAGAAGACTGTTTTGCTTTGTTTAGTTTTCTGAGACAAGGCCTTGCCATAGAGCCCAGGCTGGCCCCACACTGGCTGCAGTCCTCCCATCCCAGTCTCCTCAGTCCCAGCACTACAGGCATGCTTCACAACACCTGAAGGGAAGGTCACCTCTTTAAGGAGGCTTCTTCGTCCCTGGCTAGCTTTCATAGTATCAGAAGGTGCTATGTGGGTTACCCAGCCGTGAGCCCCATGAACTAAATTGAACAGCACAGCAAGTTGTGCCCATGGGTGCAACAGCAGCATAATTGTCTTGAGGCCACCCAACTTCTTTCTGGGTGGATTTAAGGCCTGCTCCACAGGAGCAAACATGCTTAGGACTGCAAATCTGCAAGAGCCCATGGTTAGAGAGCCCCTAGCCCCAGGGCGAACCTACCCCTATTACGCTGCTAAATGGACCCAGCATCAAACGGCCTCTCCACCCATAGCTTAGCGCAGCTCTCGGAGCTCAGCAGACAAGTTTCTGTGTAGTGGAGTGTTATGGTTAACTCCACAACCAATATAGCCTAATAATGTTTATTATCAGGCCTATAATTATTATTACAGCAGTATATTCTAACCTGCTAGCAATCAATCAAGACACAGACACCTGTTATATTTTAAAATAGCCTTAGTTAACCTGGGGCAGGGCAGATATTAATCCCCTAAACTACTTCTCATTGTGGGGCAGGCATGGGATACCTGTCCCAATCCCATGCCATCTGATCCTAATAATTCCTATCAAGCTACCTCCCATCCGTAATCCCAAACACTTGCTAATGTTCTTCATCTGGGCCAAATCTCCATCCATGCCTGTCATGTGCTTCTCCTCCACCTAACCCATGATGGCACCACCTTCTCCTCCTCCCTTCTTCCCAAGATTCTGCCTCCCCCAGGCCGGGAACCTTAGCCACGCCTATCCTATTTGCCTGCCCAGGGCCATATAAAAAAATAAACGTTCTCGTGGTCTCTGTCTACTCTCTTACTAGTCCCGTGGCAGGTAAGCAATGACATCACAGGTAGGCGGACTGAAGCCGAACCCTAACAGTGGAGAAATGCACAACTGGTCAAAGGACAGGGAAGAAGTGTCAGTGGAGTGCTCAGCCGCAAACGGGGCATCTATAGCCCCTGCCCATCCCCCAAGGCTCAGTGACCATCTCAGAAGAAGGGGACAGATTTTAAGAGCTTGAGGCTGAGGGAGCTGGAGCAGAAGTGTCTTCTGGACATGACAGAGCCACTGTACTCCTAACTGCCAGCAGCTTCTGTATATAGCTTCCTGCATAGGATCCAGCCAATCATCAAACCCAGCCGGTCACTACTCAGCTGCGGAGGGGGAGGGGCTATGAGCTCCCACTCCTAACTGAGGTGATGCAGGCTGGGGGGAAGGGGGGGCAGCCAGTTGTCTCCTGGGGTGTGAAGATTTTAAAAAATGGCTAAACCCTCGGTATAAGAGACAAGCAGTTGCCGGGCGTGGTGGCGCACGCCTTTAATCCCAGCACTTGGGAGGCAGAGGCAGGCGAATCACTGTGAGTCTGAGGCCAGCCTGGTCTACAAAGTGAGTCCAGGACAGCCAAGGCTACACAGAGAAACCCTGTCTCGAAAAACAAACAAACAAACAAACAAACAAAGAAACACAAGAGAAGCAGTGAGGCAGTAACCAGGGCTGCATTTCCTCCTGAGCTAACACGATACCATTCCCTAGCAACCCACCCAGATGGCCACTGAAACTACCAGCAAAGGCCTCACAGCTGGATGGGCTCCTGGAACTTCGTGCCATTCAGTCATTCATCGTCTGTTTCCTCTGCTTGGACACTCAGATCCCACATAGGAAGGCAGTTTGAATGTGTTGTTCCATTTCCACTACCTGGAAGCCATGACCCGGCCCTTCACTAGAGCCACAGACCTTATGCAAGGTCTCAGCACCACTCCGTAGCCACAGACCTTATGCAAGGTCACTGGCCTTTGACAGAGGGTAGGTGTGCCTTGTTAGTGACCAGCGAAACAAGAAAATTCCAAAACATATTAGGGTAATATACCGACATGCATGTGTACGCATTTTGGAATAAATATATTAACAGGGTAGGGATGTAATTCAGCTGGTAAAAATGCTTGCCCACCACGCACCAGGTCCTGGATTCAATCTCTAGCCTCTCATAAGTTTGCTGTCCTTGCACGTACCTGTAACCTAGCACTGAGGAGTGGAGGCAGAAGGGGCCTTCTCAACTACACAGCGCGTTTGAGAGCAGCCTGGGACACTGAGACCCTGCCTCAGAGCCTCCTCCTCAGTGCATAAAGAATTACGTACAAACATTCATATTCCGCTCCTCAATCTGAAGTGATTCTGGGCTCAAATATTTAGAATTTATCCTTACCTAGGTAGTGTACTTAAGTGGTTCAAACAGTATACTTGACTCCTCATTCCCCAACAGGACTTCTCTGGGTAACCCTGGCTGTCCTAGAACTTGCACTATACAGCAGGCTGACCTAGAATTCAGAGATCCGCCTGCCTCTGCCTCCCAAGCACCAGGATTAAAGGCATGCGCCACCACACTCAGCCTAGAACAGAGTTCTTATTTCTCAGTATCTCCGTGTTCTGACACGCAGTTTCTGTTTTTACTAAGGGACTCAAAATGTCTCTCTGCAGCAGGGTTTAACCAACTGGACACTAAACACCTGTCCTATAGACGGCATCTAATTTGCCCTGGGTAGTAAACGCCAGCTGGAGGGACTCTGTTTTGGAGGGGAGATTGATTTTGTGTGTATGAGGGTTTTTTCTGTATGTATGCATGTGCACCTCGTGTTTGCTGGGTGCTCTTAGAGGTCCCTGCCTGTCATTTCTGTCTTGGTCTTAGATCGCTTGGCATCTTCGGTCCTTAGAAGGCACAATGCTCCGATTTCCGGGGGGAGACCTCCGCGACGCCTTTCTGCCCGGTGGCTGGCTTCAGTGAGCAAGCTACTTTTACCAAGATACCCCCCACTGACTCCTAACAGGGTCCCACCTTCCCTTCGGCACACAGACCGCCCCAACGGTCGGGCGGCTTCCCGAGGCGTACTAGCCACAGCCGAGACGCGCTCCGCCTCACCTAACCAGAGGAAAAGCACTTATTTCCACTTCCGGCGAGCTCCGGACACTTGTGGGCTGCGACTCTGCCTGCTCTGCCCCGGGACAGCGACCTGAGGAACGGACTGGAAGGATCCCGCAGGCCGCGGCCTGGGTTCCGGGACTCCCCCCCACCCCCCAGCCGCGAGGAACCGGCAGATCCGCCTCAGGTCGCAGCCTCACGGAACGAAGCCGCAGCGCAGCGCCCCGCCACACTTGCGAGCCAAAAATTCAAACCACGAAAGTTCGTACAACTTACCCCGCGATAACGTCGTCCTCGGCTTCCAACCCGGAAGTGTTGTGGAGGCGGAAGTACTATACTGACTTCCGGGCCGCTGTGCATCGGGCTGCCATAGTAACATGGCGGCTCACAAGCATTGGACGCATGCGTAGTTGCTTGCCTACGATCTTGACGCTAGAGGGAGGTACAGGGTAGAGATAAAGTAGGACGGGCAAATCCCCGCTCTCCAGAAGCAGAGGCAGGCATAAGTGACTTCGATGCAAACCTGACTGGCCTACATAGCGAATCTGAGGTCAAGTTATTAAGGGAAAAAAAAAAAAAGCGACCGGGCAGTGGTGGCGCACGCCTTTAATCCCAGCACTCGGAAGGCAGAGGCAGGTGGATCGCTGTGAGTTCAAGGCCAGCATGGTCTACAAAGGGAGTCTAGGGCAGCCAAGGCTACACAGAGAAACCCTGTCTCGAAAAACCAAAAAAAAAAAAAAAGCCAAAAACTTAGTTTATAAGAAAAAAAATCGAGGCCAGCCTGGTCTACAAAGCAAGTTCAGGACAGTCAAGGCTACACAGAGAGACCCTGTCTCGAAAAAAAACTAAAAAAAAAAAAAAAGTCATATAATTCGGGCAGTCATATAACATTTTGCCGGGCGTGGTAGCGCACGCCTTTAATCCCAGCACTCGGGAGGCAGAGGCAGGTGGATCGCTGTGAGTTCGAGGCCAGCTTGGTCTACAAGTGAGTCCAGGACAGTCAAGGCTACACAGAGAAACCTTGTTTTGAAAAACAAAACAAAAAAGAAAAAGAAAAAAACAACTGGGAGGTAGTGGCCCATGATTTTAATCCCAGCACTTGGAGGCAGAGGCAGACTGATCTCTGAATTCGAGACTAGCCTGTGCTACAAAGTCTCAGGACACTCCAGGCTACACAGAGAAACCCCCATCTCGAAAAGCCAAAAACAAACAAAAACTTTACTTAGGCCATCAAATAAGAGCGATTATCTATACCACCCAAACTTTTAGCTGCTTTTTATTTGTTTTTTTGTTGTTGTTGTTTTCTTGAGACAGGGTCTCCTGTAGCCTAGGGTGCCTTCAAACGCACTGTGGAGCTGAGAGTGATCTTGAACTTCTTATTCCTCTTACTTCTGTGTTCAGTACAATAATAACAGGCATGTGCTGCCAAGCCAGGTTTTATACTGTGCTGGGGACTGACCCCAGGCCCGCTGTGTGCTGAACAAGCTCTCTACCAACTGAGCTACATACCAGCCTAAGAGCTGTACACTTTCTCACGTACTCCCCGACCCCATCCCGAGCCAGAGTTTCTCTGTATAGCCTTAGATGCTCTGCACTCACTTTGTAGACCAGGCGGGCCTCTGCCCCCCTCTACCTCCCGAGTGCTGGTATTATAGCCTGTCTCCTCATTTATTCTTATAACAGTCCTATGTTGTAGGTATCTCTATTAGGCAATACTGTGTCAGTCCCATCTTGTAATGAGAAAACTGAGGCTTTTAGCAACTTGAAAAAAAGTGACTTATCTGGCCCACGCTTCTAACGCATACTTTTTTTGGGGGGGGGGGTGTTTTTTTTTTTTTTTTTTTTTTGGTTTTTTTAAAATTTGTTTGTTTTCCAAGACAGAGTTTCCCTGTGTAGCCTTGACTGTCCTAGACTTGCTTTGTAGACCAGGCTGGCCTCGAACTCCCAGTGATCCGCTGCCTCTGCCTCCTGAGTACTGGGATTAAAGGCGTGCGCCACCACGCCCGGCTCCAACGCATGCTTTTTAACTTTGCTATTATGCTTTTCTTTAAACTGCTGTCACTTTCTCTGTGTGAGCTGCTAAGCACCTTTGGTTAAAAGGGCCTGGAAAGGGGCTGGAGAGATGGCTCAGAGGTTAAGGGCACTAGCTGTTCTTCCAAAGGTTCAACCACATGATGGCTCACAACTATATATAATGAGATGTGGTGCCCTCTTCTGGTGTATAGGTGTACATGCAGGCAAAAATTATATATATAATAAACAAATCTTTATTTTTTAAGAGAGTGTGGGAGGGAGCTAGAGAGATGATTTACTGGTTAAGAGCACTTACTGCTTTTTCAGAGGACCCAGGTTCTGCTCCTGGGTGGCTTCTACTTGGTGGCTGACAGCTGTCCGAAATTCCAGTTCCAGGGGATCCAGTGGCCTCTTCTGACCACAGGCGCCAAGCCTATACATGGTGCACATACGAACCACACGCAGGCAAAACATTCATACACATTAAAGTAAAACTTTTAAAAATGCACAGTCTTCCAGGTGTAGTAACAAATGCCTGTAAACTCCAGCACTTGTAGCGCTGAGGCAGGAGGATCACAGGTTTGGGTTACATAGTGAAGCAGTCGGGAAAACCTGTAAGTGCTCTGTGTCAGGCCTCGCCTGAGCAGATGGATGTCTATGCTGTCTGCTTTGGTCGTGACAGGGCCCACTGATGCTGTGTAAAGCCTGCGATGGTTGTCCACAGTGGTTGTCAGTGCATCTTGCTCCATGGCGAACTCCAGGCATTGTGGCCGTGGATATTCCACATTTAAAGAAGATGCTGAAGATGGATCAATGAACTCACATGTACTACATATATGCAGTGCATAGACATTCATGTAGGCCAAAACCCATAGACATAAAATAAAGCATTTTACAAAAAGAATTTTTTTTTTTGCATATGGACTGCATGTTAGACACCATTACTGCACCACATTGAAGTCCATGGACGTGGAGCTAGAGAGATGGCTTATTGCTTAAGAACACCTGTGGCCCTTGCAGAGGACACAGCTGTAGAGGAATGTTAATTCAGAACATGGCTGCCCTGGAAAGAGATCACATCCCAAGATCTAGGTCTCTGATCCAGCTTAAATACTCCTTTAGTCCCTGGAGACAGAGGCAAGCAGATCTCTGAGTTCAAGACCAGCCTTGTATAGAGCTCCTTTTAGGTAAAGAAAAGCTTAGGTCCAAGCATAGTGGTACATGGCTTTAATTCCAGCACTCAGGAGACAGAGGCTTGCAGAACTCTGAGTTCTAGTCAGTTCTGTTTAGGCAGTTCAGCTGAGAGGCAGATGCAGTGGAGTTAAGTTTGTGGATTTCAGAAGCAGTTTTTTTTTTTAAAGATTATTCATTATTATGTGTAAGTGCTCTGCTTGCATGTACTCCTACAAGACAGAAGAGGGCGCCATATCACATTACAGATGGTTATGAGCCACCATGTGGTTGCTTGGAATTGAACTCAGGACCTTTGGAAGAGCAGGCGGCGCTCTTAACCACTGAGCCATCTCTCCAGCCGCAGAAGCAGTTTTACCAGGGGAGTTTTACAGAGAGGAGTTTTACAGGAGAGGTTGAAGTGAGAACAAGCTAGGCACAGGTGAAGGCAGAATGAGCCAGAGAATGAGAAGCAGTCAGAAGATTAGAACAGATGGCTGGAGTTAGTTTGGAGCCAAGCAGAGCAATTTAGTCAGAAGCTGAGAGAAGCCGTTTGAGTCAGTCAGCAAGGAGAGGACTTTGAGCTAGAACAGCTGAGTTGAACTAGACAGCCAGAGTTCAGAGTTCTAGGATAAACTTATTCGGAAGTAAGTCTCAGAGGCAGAAAACTTTCTAGGCCTAGATTAGATTGTACAGGAGAAAGCTAGAAGCTTCTGGACAGAGATAGTAAACCTCTGAGATGACATTTATGTCAAGTAGATAAAGGATATTTTTATACCCAGCACCCATATGGTGGCTCACAAACATCCATAACTCCAGTTCCAGGGACTCCAACATCCTCTTCTGACTTCTGCAGGCATCGGACAAGCATGTGGTGCACAAACACATAGGCCAGCAAAACACTCACACACATAAATAAATTTTAAAAGTTCTTATATAGCCAGGCATGGTGGCACATGCTTTTAATCCCGCCACTCAGGAGGCCAAGGCAGGTGAGTTCAAGGCCAGCCTGGTCTACAAAGCAAGTCTAAGACAGCCAAAGCTACACAGAGAAATCCTGTCTCGAAACAACAAACAAACAAAAAACCTCCAAAACCAAAAAAATGAAACAGTTTTTATAAAGGATCTGTGAACATAATAAGCAGCATTATAAATGCCTTTGAGGGCTGGAGAGGTGGCTCAGAGGTTAAGAGCACCGTCTGCTCTTCCAAAGGTCCTGAGTTCAATTCCCAGCAACCACATGGTGGCTCACGACCATCTTTAATGAGATCCAGTGCCTTCTTGTGGCGGGCAGGCATTGACGCGGGCAGAATACTGTATAAATAAATAAATAAATAAAAAATGCCTTTGATCCTAGCACTCATGCATCAGAGGCACGTGGACATTGCTGAGTTCCAGGCCAGCTTGACTGACATAAGCAGTAGCCATGGCAAGGCCATGTTGTATAGGAAAGTGCCCTTGATGGTTCATGGTTGTTGGAGGTCAGGGGAGGGCTTTATGATTTAGTGTACAGTCACAGGGAGTGACTCAATCACTCCCCCCCCATGCTTGGTCAGCAGCCCTAATTCAATTCTGTGGGGCACAAAATAAGACGTGACAGTAGAGGAGGGAGCTCAGCAGATGGAGAGAGAGGCAGGAAGATACCAATCGATGGCTGTCATGTGTATGGATGAAGTTGTGAACTAAGCGTTAGCCTAGAACCTCTGCGGGCCCCTGCATAAGCCCCACCTGCCCTCCCTCCCCCAACCCGCCCCCACAGAGAACGTTCCCCCACCAACCTGGAGGGGGAAACGCCAGGCCAGCATGTTATGGCTCCTCATTGCCACCTCTCTAGCAACCTACCCAAGAGTGCCCTGCCCAGGGGTGGAAAAGGAACCTTTATTCTCCTGGCTCAATGGCTGTCTGGGAGGCTTACTGCCTTCTTCTGATAACCTAGGCCTAGTCCTGGAAGCTTCTAGCTTCCATACAATCTAACCCAGGCCTAGAATGTTCTCAGCCTCTGAGACTTACTGCTTAATAAGCTCTGGGCTGCCTGGTTTAACTCAGCTGTTCTGGATCAAACTCATCTCCCAGATGATTTATATAATCTGGCTTCTCTCTTGGCCCAGAATTGCTCTGCTCGGCCTCAGACTAACTCAGCCATCTGCTCTAATCTTCTGACTTTTTCTCATTTTCTGGCTAGTTCCATCTTCACCTGAGTTCTCTCTCTGCAACCCATCTCTCTATTCCTGTCCTGGTAAAAAATGCTTCCTTTCCCTATAAAACTGCCTCTGAAGTAGCTTCCGTTTCCTCTCTCTTCTCATGAGAATTGGGCGTATCCTAGTCTGTCAATCTTCTTTGATTGGTCACATTTTATGCCACTCAATTAGACGCCACTTGAAAACATGTGTGCTTCCTTCTACAAACTCACTCTCTGTGTAGCCTTGACTATCCTGGACTCACTTTGTAGACCAGGCTGGCCTCAAACTCACAATGATCTGTCTGCCTCTGCTTCCTGAGTTCTGGGATTAAAGGTGCATGCCATTACACCTGGCTTGCCTTTATATTCTTGATTTGGCTTAAATTGGCTTATTGTGTAGGCAGAGAAATCTATTATCAAGTGTTTTTGTTTTGTTTTGTTTTGTTTTTTGAGAGAGGGTTTCTCTGTGTAGACTTGGCCATCCTAGACTCACTTTGTAGACCAGGCTGGCCTCGAACTTGCAGCAATCCACCTGCCTCTACCTCCCAAGTGCTGGGATTAAAGGCGTGTGCCACCATGCCCGGCTATTATCAAATTTAAAAAAAATTTCCACAAAAGAAAATGCCCTTAATGCAGGATGAAGTCTTTAGGGTCTGCAGTGGTTTGAGCAAGAAGAGCCTCATCTATCTGAACACTTGTTTCCAGTAGGTGGTGATGTTCGGAGAGGTCTAGGAGGTGTGGCCTTGCTGGAGGAACTAGGTTGCTGGGGTTTCAAAGCCGCCTGCCATTCCCTGTTGTCTGTCTGTCTGTCTGTCTGTCTGTCTTGCTCCTGCACCATTGGGGTGTTCGGGATGTGTGGTGTCAGCAACTTGTTCCAGCCACCATGTCTGCCTGCCTGCCTGCCTGCCACAATGCCCCTATCCCTTTAGAACCCTAAGCACAAATAAATTCCTCCTTCTACAAGTTACTCCTTGTCATGTGCTTTATCACATCTATAGAAAAGGAACTAATACAGCATCACGTTTTGTTTGAGGAAGTTTCAAGCAGCTCGGCAGTGTGTCTGTGAGTTGTGTGTCCATGTGCAGGTATAAGAGCCTACTCAGTGACAATAACAGACACAAAAGGTTGTGAATCCAGGTGAGGACCTCAGAGGTCTTTCATTGAAGAATTTAATTTAAAAAAGATATGGGCATGAGTGTTTGTATGTGTGTGCCTGGTGCCCAAGGAGGCCAGAAGATGGCGCCAGATGCCTAGGAACCGGAAATACTGCTGTGCCACTAAGTGAGCACTGGTAACTGGTGAGCCATTTCGCCAGCTTTTTTTTTTTTTTTCTTTCAATTTTAAATTTTTGGGTAGGTTTGAATTTTCTTCTCTCTCTCTCTCTGTGTAGCCCTGGCTGTCCTAAACTTACTTTGTAGCCCATGCTAGCCTCGAACTCACAGAGATTTGCCAGCCTCTACCTCCCTGAGTGCTGGAATTACAGATGTGTGCCACTCTGCGGGCTGGTTTGATTTTTTTTTTTTTTTAATTCAGGAGGTAGAATTAGTAGATCTTTGAGAGTAGTGTAAGATGCCTTTTCCAAATGGTCTTTCTATGCTCTATATATTATTTATTTATTTATTTATTTAGTGTGTGTGTGTGCGCGCGCGCGCACGCGCGCGTGTGTGTGTGTGTGTGTGTGTGTGTGTGTGTGTATTCATGTGTGCCCCAGCATTTGTGTGGAAGTCAGGGGACACTTAGGAGGTGTGGGATCTCTTCTTCCACCATATGGGTTCTGAGAATCAAATTGGGTTGTCAGGCTTGGTGGCACCTTCACCCTCCCAGCCATCATCTCTCCAGCCATATTTTCAGATTTTTTTGTTTTGTTTTGTTTGTTTTTTTTTTCAAGACAGGGTGTAGCCTTGGCTGTCCTGGACTTGCATTGTAGACCAGGCTGGCCTTGAACTCACAGGGATCCACCTGCCTCTGCCTCCCGAGTGCTGGGATTAAATATTTTCAGATTTTTAAAAGACGATTTTATTATTTTATGTATATGAGTGCTCTATCTGCATGTACACTTGCATGCCAGAAGAGGGTGTTAGAGGCTATAAAAATGGCTGTGAGGCACCATGCGGTTGCTGGGACTTGAACTCGGGACCTCTGTGCTCTTTACTGCTGAGCCATCTCTCCAGCCCCTTTTCAGATGTTCTTACTCAGTGAATCAAGCCAATGATTTCTGCGGACCTGAGTTTTTCAGTTTCCCTCCGTTTGGTTTCAGAGTCAGACACTATTAATCTAATCCATAGATTTTTCTTTCCTCACACTTCTTAAAGAATGGATGGAAAGCAAGCATGTAACAGGGAAACTGGCTTGGGACCACCCAGTAGGTTAGAGTTGACATCAAGCCTAGAATGCATATTTCTTTTCCAATGTGTCCATGTTAGTGAGATATCCTGAGGAGTGTGTGTGTGTGTGTGTGTGTGTGTGTGTGTGTGTGTGTGTGTGTGTGTGTGTGTTCTTCCCTCGGGAGGGAACTGTGAGTACAGTAAGGTGGGGAGAGAGAGAGTGGAAACCAAAGCTAAATGGCCCTCTAAAACCTCTTTAGCACAACCTAGATTTGATTTTTGGGTTTTTCTATGTGGACTTGAGACAGTTCGGAAAGGTCTCTGTGGTTGCCAAGTATCTCTGGAAAAGAAACCGGAAGCCCCTGAGCTGTTGGCGTCCCGTCGCCAAGGAGACGGGCCGGTCCATTTCTTCTCAAGGGGTAGTCTATACACTCTTCCCTTTCCCAGTCTGCAGAGAGGTGCTCAAATCACTCCGAAGAACTGGGGGGTTTAAGCGCTCCACCGGGGCTCCGCAGGTGGGCGCGCTCCGCTTCCGAGTCTGCCTGGCCGCGGGGTGCACCCCAGGGTCCGTGTGGTGCAGCCCGGAGCGCGCGCGCGTGGGGCTGGAGTGGTAGAACAGGGTAGAACTCTGGGAGTTTGCAGCTAGGGTCAGCTCCCGGAGCCCCCCATAATGCCTGATCCCGGGAAATCCCGCCAAGAGCTCACACGATGGAAGAAGAAGAAGCAGCCGATGCGCCGCTCGGTCAGCCAGATCTGCCCGCCGCCCCGACGGCCGCTGGTGGTGACAGACATTCGCCCGGGCATGGAGAACGAGAGGCTTGGGGTCGTGCGTGACTCCATGTTTCAGAACCCCCTCATCGTCAAGGTGAGCGCCCGGGCGCGCGCGTCCCCTCCGCGGGGCAACGACGCTGCCCCTGGGTTCCAGCTGCTGAGCCTTCTGGCCTCGGGTCCCAGGGTCCGGGAGCGGTGTCGGAAACCAGCTCTGGGAGGGACAGGTCCGGACCCTCTGCAGTCGCCGCCAGTCCCCGAACTTTAATGTCCTCAAGTAGCGGGAGTGACTGGGGAAGACTTTGGATAGGGCAATCTCCGCGGGGCTCTATGAACACACAGGGTGACAGGTCGCACGCACCCATCCATCCTTTTGACATCTCACAAGACCCACTTTCCCCAGCACCTCGAGCCTACTGTGCAACAGGTGCTCCGGGGCTGTCGTGGAAGCGTCACATCACAACCCTAAGTGTGTGTGTGTGTGTGTGTTTGGGGGGAGGGGCCGGGGGAGGCTGGGGTTGAAAACCCACTAGGAGGCCTGACCGACACTCACGTGCGAGCAGCTTTTGTAGCTAGATCCCCTTACCTTTTAGTGGCGGCGCTATGCACTTTAGTCTGTTTTCCAGCCTAGCTGGAAACTACACGTGGCGGTGGCTCTCTGCCTCTTTTCACGCGCGGTGACAGGAAAAGCCAAATTGAAGTTTAGTGGAGCAAATCGATCTTGCACCGCTAGAGGGCAGTATGCTTCTAAAAATGATCTTGGTGTCCCAGGTTGGGTGGGTGTGGAGGGCGATGGGCGTGTTGATGGTAACCATGGATTCAGTAATAATCACGATTTCTCTGATTCCAGACACTGATTAGAACCCATAGTTGTGGTGTTTGATATTCTCTCTCTCTCCCTCCCTCCCCTTTCTTTCCCTTTCCTCCCTCCTTCCCTTCCTTCCTCCTTCTTTTCTCCCTCCCCCACTTCCCCTTCCTTCTTTTGTGAAGAGAACCTGGCCTTTCCTTCTTTCTTTTTCTTCCTTCCTTCCTTCCTTCCTTCCGTTTTTTTCTTTTTCAATACAGGGTTTCTTTGTGTAGTCTTAGAATGCACTCTGTAAACCAGGCTGGCCCCGAACTAAGAGAGATGGGCCTCCCTCTGCCTCTCAAGTACTGAGATTAAAGACGCATGCCACCACCGACAGGCATAACCTGGGTTTTCTTGACTGTGCTGCATTCTTGACTTGGCTGCATTCTTTGAGTCGTGGGAAAACATTGACCCTCCTGGACCTTTCTGGGCTAATCAATGTTCCCAGGAGGACAGAAGTTAGATACGGTGTCGGTGCAGGGTGCAGCAGCAATCCTTAGCACCAGCCCCTCTGAGGTATCTCCACAGTGGAACAGACCTTGCTTGCTTCTTGGGTTGCTGATCTCAGCAGGCACGTGGGACAGACAGTTGGGGTTTTACTGTTTTAGGCCAAGGAGAAACCGCCTATCACCGGCTGCTCTGATGCTCCGACACTGCTTTAACTAGATGCCACTAGTGTGCGGCTCCCTCCCACTTAAATGTGAGTTGATGGGCATTATAGAGTGAGTTCTTGTGTAATATTGACTACAGGTAACACATGATATGTATATATGTATGGCACATACATGTGTTATATGTAGCTCACTATATGTTTAGCATGTGTTTAGATGTATAAACTACGAATGCTTGTAACTACACCATGTGAAACACACTCCCTTTGCCCCTGGCTTCTCCCCCTGGCTATATCAAGTGCCACCTCTAGGTGGCTCTAACTTAACAGTCTCCAGGATAAGTTCCATCCTTGTCTCTGGAGCTGGAGTTTAAGGAATCATCATTTCTTTAAAAGTAGAGGTGATGATTGACCCACCAATGGGGTTCTCTTTTTCAGGCTGTCCTGGTCCCTGGTGACCACCAACAGCGTGGGTCACATCCCTCGGCTCTTTGGTGACCCAGCCGAGGACGCTTTCGTGCAAGTGACAGCAGGGGGCAGTCTTCCCCGCCTTTTGGTGTTTGAAGCGCAGCTAGTGTTTGAATGATGATGTCCACATTCAATATTTACCCCTTCCTGTAAGATCTCTCGTCAAAACCCAGCCTGCCTAAAAGCCGGCAGAGAGAGGATGTGAAAGCGGAGCCGGGCCGCTCCCTGCTGCAGAAGCTCCTGATAAGCCGGTGCGTAGGGGAATGCCGGCAAGGCTTTTGACTCGAGGGTCTGGCAGAGCTGGCTTAACAGTCACACCACTGATTCCCAGCCCAGCTTTCTCTATGTGAGGAAACATTGAACTCTGGAACATTTGCTGTTGGGCTTTCAAGAAAAAGGAAATATTAAAATTAGTTATAGGGTTTGAGAACATGGAAAGAAATATCGCTCTGTCGTTTTGACTGAGCTGGACTTGTAGGTCCCTTTAAGGGGGTGCCTGTTCTGCTGGTCCCAGTGTTGGGGTGAATGCTTCCTCATCGTGTGAGTGCTCTTGGCTCTGGGTGTCTTTGGGGAATAATGGCAACTGAAGTGTATTTTAGCTGTGTCTGAGCCGGAAGAAGTACATTTCTATGAGAGAAATACAGCACCCTGGAAATATTTATTCTACGATACGGGGAGGTGGTCGCCCACATTACGTCTTCTCATGGGTAGGCTCAGCATTTATCTGGTTGCTCCTCCTCCTCCTCCTCCTCCTCTTCCTCCTCCTCCTCCTCCTCCTCCTCCTCCTCCTCCTCCTCCTCTTCTTCTTCTTCTTCTTCTTCTTCTTCTTCTTCTTCTTCTTCTTCTCCCTACTTCAAATGCAGACACTGAATGAACCACACACTAGTATTTTCCACCCATGGAATCTACCAGGCATATCTACATCAGTTATTAAAAAATGTGTCTTCCACATGCCACAGCGGCCAGAGCTAAAGGGAGACCCTCAGATTTGCAAGCAGGTGTTTCATCTATAAACATTCACCAACTGGCCACCTTGCTGAAACCCAAGCCAACTGCACATCTCACAGCAATTAACTGAGTCGAGAAGGTGTTTTATGCAACCACAAAAATATCGTAAATAGTTTTCACTGGCAAAGGCTTCTCTCTTGTCAAGTGATGTGCAGCCAGCCAGCTCTCCTTCCACTGGGACTCTCTGGGGACATAAAATTAAACTGAGAAAGAACCCAGTTTCACCCCGCTTGGTTCTCGTTTCCCTAGAATCCGGAGACTGAACAGAGAATCCTGCCACAGTAGCCTTCGAGGCTCCCTCACAAAACCTGTCAGAGTACACTCTTCCTGCCACCTCGACTTGGCTGATATCCTGTCAATACAATTACGGGGAGAGACTGCGCAGTTTGCTCCACTGACAGCTCTGAGTCTTCTGTCTCCCTGAGAGGCTGGCTGCGGTGCACGGGGTGTGTGGGCGGGAGCAGGGGGATTGATCGGCTCCAGAATCCTCAGAAAGTACAAATGATCAGGGCACCTGATTTTTTTTTTTCATAATTTATTACCGACTTTTTTTTTTGTTCCTGTGGGGGTTTATGTCACAAATAAGAAGAACACACATTTGTAAAAATAAAGTCATAGAGTCAAGCGTTTGAGGCTAGAGGGAAGTTTGCCTACATCAAATGCATCTCCTATTGGGAGGCTTAGGGAGGCCTCCAACCAGGGGAAGACACCCATCCTGGGGTGCTCCTGTGACCTGGTATCCGAAGTGGGAGGAGGTTCCAGTCTCCTGACTTACAACCTCATGCTGTTTTTGGCCACAAGCCATGACTAATTAACCAAGGGTGACCCAGGTTTGTCACATCCTGTATAACAGGCAGTTGGAAGTGTTCACAAATGACTCTGATCCCAGAATCATTTCACCTTAGCGTCCCTGCAGAAGTGAGAAATACTTTCTCAGCACTCGACAAGAGTCAGGAAAGAAGTTCTTAAATGTTTATTGGGTGCCGGGGGCCATCCTGAACTGGGGTGAGAGGCACCGAACCAAGTTCAAAACTCAGCCTCTGCCCACAGGCACTTGACTATTTAGGAGTCTGGAGAGGAGGCACATGCATAGAGATACAGAGACATCAGAGTCACACATACAGGCATACAGGTACACACAGATACACAACACAGACATACACGTACAAGATGCAAACACATAGGCACACAGACAAAGTAAGTCCGGCAATGTCACAGGTCACCTCCTCTGAGTTTTCCAGTGAGCTACAAGCCCAGAGCATTCAGTTTTGGGGAGAGGGAGCCCTAGGGTAGATAGGTCCATGTCAAAGATGGGGAGAGTGGAGCAGCCGGCCGGCTGTGGAAAGTGGTTCTGCCCTTCCTTAGATGCCAAGCGTTAGGGGCTGTTCACGTCATAAGACATAAAGCTGCCCTAGGTTGTTGTGATTACCAGCACGAGGAAGTGTTTATCCAGAGCAAGTGCGTTCAAATTGGATGCTCTACAAAGCCCGGCAAGCACACCATGCCCACTAATAGCCTAACGTCGCTAATAAATATTAATGCTGGCAAACATAAACACAGAGACAGAGATGGGCGTTAAGAAGGCAGGCTGTCCAAAGCCGGCTCGCACAAAGATACCAGTGTTTTCATTACACGGTGGGAAAACATTGTGTGTGTGGTTTGTCTGCCGAGGAGAGTATGGCTGTGATCGCTCGGGCCCTTTACATTCAATTACAGTGTAATAGGAGGAAATGAAATGTTAGGAATTAAAAAGCATCCTGGTGGTCCAGTCTGGGCTGGATGCTCTGCCGCTGGTTTATCCATTCTTGTTCCCCCAGTCCCTTCCTCCTCTTCCCCCTCCTCCTCCCCGCACCCCTGCTTCCCCTTCTGTCCCTCTCACCCTCCCCCTCCCTTGCTCTTCTCCTTCTCCCTTCTCCCTTTAGGGAGTAGCCGTTGAAGGGGGAACAAATCGCACTGGTCTCTGGCCATTCCCGAGAGAAAAGCTGCCCACTCCACTGGCTCCTCACTGGAGTCCCCGGATCAGGCCGAGCCGCCTCTCTCCTTCCTCCCTTAGTACACGGGGCGCATGATTGGAGACAAGACCTCAGAACAGGCTTCTTCCTACTGAACCCAGCCGCCCTTTGATCACGTGACCTTCATTCAGAACACTGCTGGGGGGTGGGGTGGGGTGCTTGAAGGGAAGGAAGGCTGTTCCTTCAGGAACAACTCTGAGTCCCCCGAGGATGGGTTAGAAGTCATTCTCTATGCCTTTCAGAACATTCTGGACCCGAGTGTTGATTGCTGTATACGCCAGGCTCTTTCGTCTTTTATTTATTTATGTGGTGGTCAGTTCTTTCTTTCTTGTGTGGGTTCCAGGGACAGACACAATCAGTACTTTAGCCAGCTGATCCATCTCTCAGGCTGCAAAGTCTGTTTTCTTTTCTTTCTTTTTTTTTAAAAGAAATTATTTATTATTATGTATAAATTACTCTGCCTGCATATACACCTGCAGGTCAAAAGAGGGTGTCAGATCTTATTATAGATGTTTGTGAACTGCCTTGTGGTTCCTGGGAATTGAACTCAGGACCTTTGGAATAGCAGCCAGTGCTTTTTTTTTTCTTTTTTAATATGGAACGCTTCATGAATTTGCGTGTCATCCTTGCTCAGGGGCCATGCTAATCTTCTCTGTATTGTCCTAATTTTTAGTATATGTGCTGTCGAAGCGAGCACGCAGCAAGTGCTCTTAACCTCTGAGCCATCTCTCCAGCTCCCAAAACCTGTTTCCTATTGCAGGGCTTTTCAAACCATTCTGCACGCACGCGCACACACACACACATACACACACACACACACACACACACACACACACACACACACGTCCCTACTCCATCCTTGGGACCACAAAATAAGCGGATACCCATCAGTCACCTGAAGCTTTTGTTTTTAAAAGCTTAAGAAGGACACAGATATTATTAAATGTTAAGGTAGGCTCTCTAACATGTTAACTGTGCTTTGAGGACTAGTTCTGGACTCTTGGCTCTGCATTCCTGTTTGGGATACCTACAAATGTGTCTCACCTAGGGAAGACTGGGCCTTTCCCAGCCTAAGACTTGCCATTCTTTTGCTGTTTTTGTTTTTCAAGTCAATGTTTCTCTGTATAACCGCCCTGGCTCTCCTGCAGTTCTCCTTGTAGACCAGGCTGGCCTCGAACTCACAGAGATCCTCCTCCCTCCCTCTGCTGCTGAGTGCTGGGATTAAAGGTGTGTGCCACCACCAGCCCGGTTGGCACATTCTTGCAGCAAAGTGCCACAGAGCTCTGTCCTACCACTTGAGACCTGGACCTATTAAACCCAGCAGTGGGCCTGCTGGATTCTCCCTCCTGCCTGGTGACCTTTAGGGTGGCCAGGCAAAAGCAAGGGGGGCACAGCCCTTAGAATGCACAGCCTCTGGTGGATTTAGCAAATATAGTAACTATGCGGAGTCCCTCACCGTTTGCTGTAAACAAACACATATCAAGGAAGCTAACCTTCCAAGCATCTGTTGGCCACTGGTTACAACTCAACTTTAAATGCAAATTTCCTCTGGTTCCTTTTTCAAGTTCTTCTGTCAGCGCAAATGAGGACAATTCTAGCTTGGCTGGGCAGATACGTAACTTCAGCTCCCTCATGGGGAGAAAGAAAGGCCAGCAGAGTGGTTCTGGATCCAGCAGACCCAGGCCAGTGACTTCTGCCGCCACTTGCTTATTCTGCCGCCTGGGGTTGGGTGGGGCTTATCTCTGGGACTGGGCTTCTTCCATCTGTGAGGAGACCAGAGTTGGTACCTGGTCCTGGGAGAGTCATGAGGATTCTGTGGGCTCACCAGGCTATGGCTAGCCATGGGTGTCCTCAGATGTCCCCAGGGGGCACTTTCAGAGCAAGTGCTTTGGTTTTCTATGCTCTTGATCATTAATATTTATACTGCTTAAGGTAACCCTTGTGTTCTCAGTTGTTGGTGTTAAGTAAGTGCTAAAGCCTCGAGAGATGGTTCAGTGGTTAGGGTCACTCACTGGGTACTCACAGAGGACCAACGTTCAGTTCCCTGCACCCATGCCAGGTGGCTTACAACCATCTGTAGCTCTAGCTCCCCAGGATCTGACTTGCTGTTCTGATCTCCTCAGGTGCCTGCACACATGAGGTACACATAAGCACACACAGATACATGCATGCTTATTTATTTATTTATTTATTTTTGGTTTTTCGAGATAGGGTTTCTCTGTGTAGCCTTGACTGTCCTGGACTCACTTTGTAGATGAGGCTGGCCTCGAACTCACAGCACTCACATTCGCCTGCCCCTGCCTCCCTGAGTGCTGGGATTAAAGGCGTGCACCACCACCACCTGGCCATGCTTTTTTTTTTTTTAAATCTAAAAATAATGTTGAGCCTAAACATAGGGAACTTGTATTGTGATGTGTGTACTGAGCATTTACGTCGTCACACTGTGTGCTGTAACTGATCTGCCAATCCACCCATCGGTCTTCCCTGCCGCCCTAGAGCTGATAGCACACCCAGCTAAACCTGATGAAAACCGCTGGGACTTAGCTTACCCACGGGTCCAGGCTCTAATGAAGACTGGTTTAAGTGACATGCTGCACCACAGAAAAGACGGAATAGACTTCATTGGAATTTAACTGGGGACCAGTCAGTGATTCATACTTTGGAGATCAGTGGACCTCAAAGGAACTTACTTCTGGAGACACTTTTTGGCTAGTGGAGCTGAGGAGGAGGTGCTGCTGGACGGACCATCCATAGTGGGCAGGCATAATGGATGCTGCTCAATCCGTCACAATGTGGAGCCAGCCCCTTCCCCCTGCATCAAGGAGTCAGTCTCCAAATATGGACGGTTCGTGGCTGAGAGACCTTGAACTAGAAACTATAATCAAAAGGAATGCTTGTTCATAGCTCACCTCAGCCTCTTAAAAACTTAACGTAAGCCGGGCGAGGTGGTGCAAGGCAGAGGCAGGCAGATCTCTGTGAGTTCGAGGCCAGCCTAGTCTACAAAGAGAGTCCAGGACAGCCAGGGCTACACAGAGAAACCCTATATTGAAGGAAACAAACAAACAACAGACAAACAAAAAACCTAATGTAAACTCACAGAAACTAAACAGTTGGTGTAGACTGATTCTGTCATTGCTGGCCTCCCTGATGGTCTGTGCTATAATCTATTTTCTTCCCCTTAGTGATGCATTTGTCTGCGGCTTGTCTGCCTCAGTCCTTACCCACATTGCAATTTAGGGGAAAAAAATTTTTTTTTCAGCCATCTTACGGTGTGGCTCAATAACTCATTAAGTAAACTAATTAGCAGGGATGCTGGTTTGCTGAGCAATTACTGGCTGGTGTATGGGCTTTGTGTATCTGCCCTACCAACTTCCAATTTCACTCTTCATGAACTAAGATTTAAAATATGGGGTTGATGCAGTGTGGAAAAATTAAGCTCATAGCGGGCCAGCACCCCACGGCAGACCTTGTGCATTCATTGTGGCCCTAAATACCATATTTCAGGGAAGCAAGAATGAGCTTTATTAGGAAAACAGCTGTAATGGTCCACCCAATAATAAAGGCACATCAGGGGTGGGTCAAGAGATAAATGTGGGTCAATGAGCCCAAAGGTCAGCACACACAACACCATGAAGGGAGCCTTCTCCCTTCTCCCCGTCAAAAGGATTGCAGAAAATATGTAATGATCTGAAAAGAGGGGATTTTGATCTTTTATAGAACCCAAGCAATACACATCCAGGAGGCCAGTGAGCTTAGGAGCAGCAAGCACAAGCTAAGTTTCTCTGTGTTAGTGTCTAAGAGATTAGGAGCACACCCTAAGAGAAGCAGCCACACGGCTGCCAGGTGACTGGCCATTTATACGTGACAGTTGGGCATCCAAACTGGACCACTACACTAGAGAAAAAGTCTCAATTTGCTGAGGCTGGGTGTCACAGCCTGTTACCAAGTTGGGATGCCCAAAGAGCACGGAGAGAGACTGTGGTGCTCACTCATGGGTGGGTGACTAGAAAGTTTACCAGTAGCTTCATCGATTCACGTTAATGGACCAGAACGAATTAGGCCATGCCACCACCTTAAGATGCCATTGTTTGGCTGGGTGGTTGTGGCTCACGCCTTTAATCCCAGCACTTGGGAGGCAGAGGCAGGTGGATCTCTGTGAGTTCGAGGCCAGTCTGGACTACAGAGAGAGTTCTAGGACAGCCAGAGCTGTTATACAGAGAAACACTGTCTCAAAAAAAAAAAAAACCAGTAAATAAATAAAATAAAAATTAAAAAGCAATTGTTTGAGTATCATAGAATTGCTGTTCTGTTTTCCCTCTGCCTCCTAGCAGATCTTTAAGAATACAGAAGCTAAGGGCTGGGGTGTAGCTCAGTGTCTGAACACTTCCTTAGCTTGTGAGACCCTGGGTTCCACTCCCATCACCCCAAAAACAAAACAGCGACAAGGACAGAGGTTCAGCTACAGTAGGTATTTGAAATTGCTAAAGAACGCATCAGTCAGTGAGCAGATGCTTATCTGCCTACATTGTGGAGCACTGGCTGAACACACAAGGGGACTAAAGATCGTGTCCGGTGGTTCTGTTGGTCTTCAAAGACTGGAGCTGAGTTTTTAAGGGTGGAAGGAGAAATTCCAGCACTCGGGAAGCAGAGGCAGGCAGATTGCTGTGAGTTCGAGGCCAGCCTGGTCTACAAAGTAAGTCTAGGACAGTCAAGGCTACACAGGGAAACCCTGTCTCAAAAAACCAAAACCAAACCAAACCAAACCAAAACAACCCCCCCCAAAAAAAAAAACAAAATAAGGGTGGAAGGTGAGGAGAGGGAGGTCACGGCACCATATCCAGAAGTCGAGGCAGGAGCAGAAAGGACTGTACAGCTAGGCTGGGGTGGTCAGTGAGATGGACTTCAGGGGTACTGGGGTGGGAGGAAGGAGGGGGGCACCTGGAGAGAGTCTGGCCTGGCGAAGGGAGTCAGAGTTGTGCAGGCGCCCCCAGAGAGAAAGACGGAACCTCCACTCTGAGCATTAGGAGGGAAGCAGTAGAAAATGACACGTCCGTTCCTCTATCGTCGCTTTAGGCAACATTTCCTTTCTGAGCATGCCTTATGCCACTGGGGCAGGGCTGGGGTACAGGATCTGGCTGGGTCTTGCTCTCATGGAGCTCACAGCCCACTAGGCAGAAGACAGACATGAAGTAACAGCAAAGGCCTAAGATGATACAGTAGGGGCAGTCAAGATGGGGTCCCTGCTCAGCAGGGAAGACAAGGCGAGGCCTTGCACGAACGTTAGAAGGTGTGTGTGTGTGTGTGTGTGTGTGTGTGTGTGTGTGTGTGTGTGTGTGTGTGTACAGGGAGCTGGAGAGGTGAGAACAGAAGCAAATTCTAAAGCTTAGGCGGTTTTGGGGTCCTTCTTAAATTTTTGTTTTGTTTCGTTCTTTTGTTGTTGTTGGTTTTTTTGTTTTTTTTTCTGAGACAAGGTTTCTCTGTGTAGCCTTGGCTGTCCTGGACTCAACTTTGCAGACCAGGTTGGCCTTGAACTCACGGTGATCCACCCGCTCCTGCCTCCCAAGTGCTGGGATTAAAAGCGTGGGCCACCACACCTGGCCTTAATTTTTTTTTTCCTTTTGAGATGGACTCGTGTAGTCAAGACTGACCTCGAACTCACCATGCAGTCAAGAATGTCTTTGCATTCCCAATTCTCTTGCCTTCACCTCCTGAGTGCTGGGTTACAGGCACATGCTGCAAAGCTTGGGGGTTCTATTTGGGTGGGTGGGGGGGGGTTGGGCTCGGCGTTGTGCACGCCAGGCAAGCACTCTGCACACTGAGCCACACTGGCAGAATACAAACCGGTAACTAGTTTCAGAAGTCCCGTTCAGGAGCTTGGGAGAGGCCCTGAGCTTGCAAGTGAGCCTGACCTGACGCTGGCTCTGGGTCACTGGGTGAGTCTATTTTTGACTGGGGGAGAAAGCTGTTTCAGGAGACGGGGTTGTGTGTGTGGTGTGGTAGAATGGAGGGTGCAGGGGATGGCTTCACTTGGGAGCCCATTGTCTCTCTCCTGGATACGTGTCATTCGTTTATTCATTAGCTCATACATGTACTGACACATTTCCTCTGAATTAGGTGTGCCCGGCCCTGGGACCACAGTGATGAGCTCACGGTCCGCTTGGTGCATCCCTCACTGTCTTACTTCGTGCGCACTGACTCCCTCCTCCCCCGGCAGCCACCTGAGTCCATGCTAGCCTTGCATGCTCAGCCACTTGCCAGGTGTTACAACCGGAACGCCAAATGTCCGTGCCTAGCTGTCTGTCCACCAGGGGCACCTCATCCAACAAGATAGCTGTTGTCCCTGCAGCAGACAGCTCATGAGGCCCTGGGGGGGGGTGGAGGGGGAGGGGGCACAGACAGGAAGCCTGGCCTGGGAAGAGTGGAGTGTTTGCGTTGTGTTTGGTGGCTGGTGGAAGGAGAGCCTTCCAGGCAAAGTAAGAGGTTTTGTGAAAACAGATTCAGGGATAATTCTGAGCCCTTGAGAAAGAGGGTGAGGTGGCCACCATGAGCTTCTGGGGACAGGAAGGGCTAACAGGAGGCTGTCCAAGGAACTCCAGGCCTAGGACGACTCACAGAGCCCAAAGCTAAGGAATAAAGGATGCAGAATCCAAGGATCACAGGGTCAGAGCCAGGAAGCAGCCACTGTTGCAGCCACTGTGCCTTGTACCTGCACTGAGGGGGACTAGGCAACTAGCGACAGGTGGGGTGGGGTGGGGGGCTGGGGGGCTGGGGGGGTACATGCACACAGTCTGTGTGTGACTGCTGAGGTGGGTGTGTTGACTGCATCCTGCTCTCTCTTCAGGCTGGATGTTGGGAGCTAGTGATGGCAGGGCACGTGTGCCTTATACATGGCTTAGGGCCAGAACCTTCCGTTTCCCTTTTGCAGATTCAACTAGCTGGAGTCTGGAATGCTCTGAGTGTCACCAGCTATTTGAGGGAACCTTCAAGGGAGGTTCTGAGGGTCGCTTTGGGCCGAGCGCTGTGGTTGCTTCCTTTATAATTGGTCCGCTGTAGGGTTTGCCTGCTCTGGAGGAACCAGGTGTGCAGGAATTCAGAGGCTTAAGTAAAAATTCTAACAAGAGGGAAGCAAGCACCTGCAACCATGGTCCTGAGCCCCCATGTCTCCTCAGCTGCCCTGTGACAGGATGCTCCTGGGTTTGGCATCTTCCAGAGTGGGAATTCAAGGAAGAGGTTGATCCCAAAGCTGTGAGCTCTTGGCTGGAGACCCACCGGACCTGCTAACAGCAGCTTCTGCCGCAGGAACACTCCAGGCTGAGCCAAATGGCTCTACTGGCGCGTCATGTCCTGTGGGCCATTGCAACAGCCGTAACATGTGCGCGGTCCTACAGTTCCTATTTTACAGATGTGAGGCTGAGGGTTGCAGAGGCCATGCAACTTGCTTAAAGTCAGCCAGAGGAGCCAGGCTTCAAGCCAAAGCCGGTGGGGGGTGGGGGGTGAGGCTGGGGGGCTCTGAAGCGTCAGGCCCCAGTCAATGTACAAATCAAATCAGAAGAATTTAGTGACAGCAATGTCCTCTCAAGTGTCAAGCCATTCCCTCCCTCCCTCCCTCCCTGCCTCCCTCTCTTCCATTCTTCTTCCCTGCCATGGTTGATAAGACTTTGAGGGGTATCATGGGTGGCCACTGAGATGGTAGAGTAGGTAAAGGCACTCGCCACCAAGCCTGAAGGCCTGAGTTTGATCCCCAGGCCCCACATGATAGAAAGAGAGGACTGATAGCCTCATGTCATCTCCCACCTTCATACACATGCATGCAGGCAAGTGTTCATGCGCACGCACGCACGCACGCACGCACGCACGCTCATGTGCGCATGCGCACGGGCACTCGGATTGTCAAAGGTACCAACACACTCCTGGCATCTCTCTCGCCTAGGTGAGTGTACATTGCTGCCTTCATTATTTGTGTTTCCCATCCCAATGTACCCAGGCCCACGGCCTTCCCTCCTCCTTTACACACACTGGGGATGGAGCTCAGGGTGTCCCCGTGCTCGGCAAGTGCTCTCCCCATGAGCTGGGCCCCTCAGTACTGTATCTTCCATTTCCATCAGCTCAGCTCTCAGTCCATATTTTGAGCTCAGAAAAGCTAACATCCGGTCACTCCGATAGTCAAAGTTCCTGAATAAACTGCTGGAAGAAGAAGAAGAAGAAGAAGAAGAAGAAGAAGAAGAAGAAGAAGAAGAAGAAGAAGAAGAAAAGAAAAGAAAAGAAAAAAAAAAAGCTAACATCCCCAAGGTCACACAGAGGGCAAATGGCGGGCTTGGCCTTCGTGGCTAGAATGAGCTCCCAGCTTGTGAGGCTCCGTGGTGCGTCACTGCCTGGTACCTGAGGAGATTCCTTTCTTCTGATGGGACAGAGGGATGCAGTGGGTCCAGCTACCTCACCAAGGGCTGGATCTGCTTGCGAGGTAGCCTCGTTGATGGAGGCCTTTTCTGCTGTCAGAAGCATACTAGCTCCAGAGCACTGCTGAGGCCACTGCATAGGGATGCCGCTGCGGGGGCAGAGGTGTGGGAAACTGGTTTTCCACAGGAAATGCGGCGAGACAAGAGCAGAAGCTCGGGTTTCGTGAGCAGGGACATCCTGGGAAAGAAACAACGGCCCACAACGGGCAAAAGACTTTGCGATCCGGTTGAGATGGCCTCCCGGGTCTGCCTGGCCGCACACCACTCAGCATCACCAAAACCCGGCATGGCTTTTCTGTTTCCCAGGGATGCCTGGACCCAGTGGGGGCGTCATTTGTACCGTGTGTATCTGTTGGCCTAGAGCTGGGGTGTCTCAGTCAACAGCTCTCTCCAGGCGGCCCGCCCAGGGATGGCCTCGCTCTTTCAAAGGGAAGGTGCCCCTGTGTCTCTTCTCCCACACAGGGTCCCTTCTCCCTACCCCCGTAATCAGAGAAAGCAAATTGTTATCAGATTAGTCCCGGCAATGAAAAGCGGGGCGCTGGCCCTCGAGGATAGTTTCCATTTAGATAGGCTGGACCGGGCCACACAATAGGCATCAAAGCCTGTCTCTGGGCAGCCAGAGGGATTAATTTCTTTAACCAACAGGCCTGATCTGGCCTAACTCATTACCCTGCCTTGTCAGTGTGGATGTTGGATGCGATTGAAGATTATACCATTTAGGCCTCTCTCTTGTCTCCTGCGCGGGCCGCGGCCATTGAATCGCACACTCTTGCGAAGCACCCCCCCCCCACGCCCCCTGTCAATACTCGGCAGCCTGAGGTTCTAATTCTGCTTCATTTAAACTTCATCAACTTTTCCAATCAAGTGGAAGGATCCGAAATAGGTTCCGTACGCGGAAAGGCACGATCCCTTTGTCAGATAAATTTATTCTGGCTTCTCCCCTCCCCAGCTCAGCTTTTTCTCTCTCCAGCTTCGCTCCCCAATCCCTTCTCGGCACTCCCCCCCCCTCACCCCATCCCCTTATCCTCAGGATGAAAATGAGATTACAGTATTTAAATGACTATGGTAATCAACCTGGGGACCCTGAGCTGAGATTGAGGTTAATTTTTCTTAGCAGAACAAAGAAGCGTGATGCCTTTGGGGACTCGGAGGTACAATCTGGGGTTCTTGCTTGTAGGTTTTTTTTCCCCTCTGAAATTGCAGTTTTAGGAGTCTTTTCTTGTTACTAACTAGACACCGAATGTGGGTTTTTCCCCCTTTCTTTCTTTCTTTCTTTCTTTCCTTTTTTTTAAGGCTACAGCCCCTAAGAGAACAGAAATGTAATTTTGGGATGATAAACAGATAACAGCCTTCAATCAATGATTTTAATAGGGGGAAAAGTCACTGACATAAGATGAGCCACAAATCTAATGAAAGGGTGACTCTTTACCTTGTTTATTTTTAAATATACTCAGAATAATCTCCCAGCGTGTTAGCTAGAATTCATAATTACAGCCACCCGAGCACCTGCAAACTTTTGAATGAAGAGCCTTGTCACTTGGGCCATCTTCTCTCTGGCAGCTTTTATCGCTGTGAAAGTTGAGGGTTTTTTTTGTTTTTTTTTTGGTCATGTTTTTGGCTAATTAGAAGCGAGGTCATTATACCATTGAAAGGTCTGCATGAAATTAGGTTGTCCTGTTGCAGCCTGGAACATTCGCAGGCTGGCCAGTCATTCTGCCTGGGACTCCTCCTCCCCTCAGCTTCTAAACCAGAATCAAAATCCGTATGTTTCTTTGTCTCTCCTTGCTACCTTGTCATAGCTGTTTTACATGCTTGCCAGCCAATGTTATCTTTTATTTGTGTCAGGAGAGAGGATTGTGACAAGTTCCGTATACAATGTTCATTTGGCACTGCAGAATTCTTCGTAGAGCTTTTTGAGTTGGATAATGAAACTGTCTTTCAGTGCAATGAGCTACATCGTTTGTGGACAGACTCACTAAGAGAGAGAACCGCTGAACTTTATTTCCCGGAACAGTCTTGAAAAGTCTTAATGGATTTTTTTTTTTTTTGTAAAAAGTAGGATTTGGTTCCGATGCAAGCCTAACAGGGGTGGGGTGAGGGTGGGATTGTGTGTGTGGGGGGGGAGCAAGATGCAGCCATAATGGCTTCAAGTGGGGAATTCCTGACATACACCTCTGCTGGCTCCCCACAAGGTATTAAAAGACTGGAATAAATTGTTGCCGTTCTGTACTGTAATGAATTTGTTTCAGGCCCTTTAAACTGTGGTTGAGTTCCCCGGCAGTCATCTACATTTGCAAAGCAAAATACTTAATAACCACCATCCTCTCCACAACTGTGTTTGCTCAAGTGGCGCCCCCTCATCTCACCCCACTCGCACCCCCTAAACTCCTGGCTCTCCATCCCTGTTTGCAGGAAAAGAAACAAAACAAAACAACAAACAAACAAACAAACAAACAAAAACCCAACAACCCGCCTCCCACTTTGTGCTACCAAATTCACTGGGGGCAGTGGTTTATGGTGACATTTTTCTTTCTTAAAGTAAATATTGACTCACCATGGGGAAATTAAAACTCCATTAGGCATCGCTACACTGTACAGAGGGCTGCGTCAGAGCAGTCAAGCTGCTATTAATTGGTTTCTTCTTCGGGAATAATTCCAGGAGGGCGGAGGGAACGGGAAAAGGGAGATGGATGAGGCCCATAATTTCTTCAAACGACACCTTCTAAATCAGCAAAGGTGATCATTACGTGGTTATTAATCTAAATAGAAACAAGATGCTGGCGAATAATGGGGAAATTCATCGATATTTAAAAAAAACAAAAAACTGCTGCAGACTTATCTCCAGGCTGCTCAGCGAGAGTACGAGGCAGACCGCAGGTGGGCCAACCCCCCCCAGGGCTGGGCTTCTCAGAAGTGGCATTTCTGAGCACCAGGGGCCCCAGTACTTCTGTCTCCCACATGGACTTTTTCTTTCCTGTGACAAGGTAGCAAGACCTCCTCTCACACTGTTCAGTGTTTAAAAAACCAAACCAAACCAAACAAAAAAACAGAAATAAATAAATAAATCAATAATTACACTCAGGAGGCAGAGGCAGGCAGATCTCTGAGTTCAAGGCCAGCCTGGTCTACTGAGCAAGTTCCAGGACAGGCAAGGCTACACAGAGAAACCCTGCCTTGAAAAACAAGAAAATGAACAGATCCCCTCCCCCCTGCTCCTCCCCTCCCCCCTCCCGTCAACAATAAAAACAACAACTTGCTTTTGCATGTATTTGTGTGGTGTGTGTGCCTGCTCGCATGACATGTGCATGCTATGGAGGCCGGATGTTGATGTTGGGAGTCTTCCTCCATCTCTTTTCATGAGACAGGGTCTCCTGGGGAACAGACATACACACAGGCAGGCACATATACAAATAAAATAAACAAATCTTCAGGAAAAAAAAAAGAACAGACATCGCTTGTTTCATGGTTCAGGTGGTCAGAGGGCCAGAGTCGAGCAAAAGCTCTGTCATGGGGCTCTCCTCAGCACACAGATGCCGTATTTTTGCTCACAGGACACTCTCTCAGGCATGTTGGGTTAGGCCACATCCATAGAATGGGAGTCTGGAATTGAACATACAAGCCTTGGAGACACAGGGCAACCCCCTACACTCTCTGTTGACTCCTGGCCCACAGGTGCTGAACATTAGACTAAAAACGAAAATGATCCTGGTAGTAGGGTCACTTCCGGGCATGGCAAGGAGAGGCAGACAGAGGGCCATCTCAGGCCCTGCCATAGTTCTGGGTCCTGAGACTGTGGCACACCTGCTCCTGAGGCCTCTGGGGCACGGTCAAGGCTACAGGGACCCGTCCCCTCTGTGCGCATCTGCATCTCCTGCTTAGGAGCCTGTGCCGGTGGGTCCTCACTTCCACTAACCGTTATTTATTTAGACACCGTGCCATGTCGCTCAGGCTGGCTTTGAACTCCCCGTGTAGCAGAGGATGACCTTGAGCTTCTCGGTTTTCTGCCTCCATCTCCTGAGTGCTGGGGTGACTGGTGCTTGCCACCACACACCTTTACTTTACTTGGTGCAGGGAACGTAATCCAAGCTTGGCGCATGCATGGCAGTCACTCTGCCACCTGAGTGACACCCCGCCCCCCCCCCGACCTTCCATATATTTAAAAATAATATTTAGGCTAATTTTAATACCTAATACAAATGCTAAGCCGGTAGTTGCTTAAAGAATAGTGACGAGAGAGGGATGTGTATGCATGTTCACTGTGGGCTCTAGTACTTTCTCTCAGTGGGTACTTAAATCTGTGGCTACAGAACCCTTGCACAGAAGAGGTAGTCTATTCTCTTTCCAGCACTCCCCTGTTGCAGGACTTTAAACCTCGATATCAAGATAAGGATGAGAATCCACTTGTTGTGAGCTGCTCTCCTGCCAGTGGGCAGACTGCTGCCCCCGCCCCCTGTGGCTTCTCTACCCACCGCTGGGCCCTCGAGGCCTCATGGTGCCAGTCTTCAGTCATCTTGTGAAAGCCTCTCTTCTGGAACTCTCTTGGCAGCCCACCCTGCTCTTAGAGGCTTTATGCACCCCCCGACATTTGCAGCTATAATGTTATAACATGTATTTCTCCCATTGCCCTTCCCCCCATCACATTAAAAGTCGGCTTTTGGAGGTTCCTTGTCGGCAGATGCTGGCTCCTCTTGGTCTTTGCACCCCCGGTGCCCCCCCACAGTGCTTGGCATAAAGTAGGTGCTCAATAAATGCAGAACGAGTGAGTAAACAGATGGTTTAATGAGTACCTGGGAGACTGTTTCCTAGTAAAGAGTAGCCTTGGCATTCCTACAGATGTCTAGCTTTATTTTCAGCTCAGACTTAAGGTCCTTTTATTTTAAGATTTAAAGATAGATTCTCTGGGAAGGAAGGAAGGCATAGTCAGCTCTCCACACAGGTGGGCGGAAGCCACGCGTGTGCATTTGGCCTCCCCGAGATGCATACGGTTCTGTGTCACTGACACACGGTTCATGTCAAGGGCGTGGCCCTCTGCAGCCTCCTGTTGCCTGGGAGCCTCGGAGGTGCCCATAAGCAGGGGCCCGCTTGGCTGGCTGAATATTTACGGAAAGGACTTTGAAACCATGACTTAACAGGCAGGGCATAAAAGGAAGAGCAACAGGACGCGTAGTAGTCTCAAGAAGAATCATTAGTAGCGAGGATGCTGAGCTGTTTGATAAAGACCAATATTGCGTGTTAATCAGACTTGATTGCCCAGAGAGAGGGCTTAACATGGACTGGGGGTGGGGTGGGGGGGACTCCTGGCTTCTGCCGCCTGGCAGGTGCATCTTGACTGCGATGCTCTGCCATTGTACTGATAAAAGGACAGGGTAGCCTGGGAACAGCAGGAGGGCGGCCTCCAGTGCAGGACTTTTCAGCCCATTACTTAACACAGTCCTTCCCTACCCCTCCAAGGCTCATGAGACAGGAAGTGAGTGGACTACTGAAAGTGCCCCTGCCATTCAGCCACTCACTGACTTAATGTCATGCCTTCCACTCAGAGGGCCCAACAGAACAATTTCAAGAATCGACTAGAAGCCTGGTCCCCTTCATATGGGCTCTGCACAGCCACAGACCGAGCTGATTTCCTGGTGTCCCAAGTTGTGTCACCAGCTGTCAACGGCAACAGCTGCTGGGGTTCTAGAAGAGCCCTTGGTGCGTATGGAACCAAATGGAAGTCATCTGGGTCCTTTTCAGTTACCCAGCTCCTAAGGCCAAGAGTTCCCCAGTTACCTCCGGAAACCCCTCCACCACATCCAGATGCCTGGTAACCGGAAGGAGGCTGGTGACGTGGGTGAATCTCTTCAGCATTTCATTCTGAGAAGAAAGAAGTCCAGTTAGCGCCGAGTTTAACGGAGTCTCCTGGGACTACCTCCTGCAGTCCTGTGAGTGGAATCCAGAGTCTTCTGTGTTTACTTAACCTCTTACCTTGTCCTAAAATTCTGGATGACCAGCTAATGATGTCGTCACCATCCACTATGCACTGGACAAAAGAGAGAAAGAGTGGTAGAGTGATTTGGATACGCACACATACCACCACCACCACCACCACCACCACCACCATCACCACCACCATCACCACCACCACCACCACCACCATCACCACCATCACCACCATCACCACCACCATCACCACCATCACCACCACCATCACCACCACCACCACCACCATCACCACCACCATCACCACCACCATCACCACCACCACCACCACCAACATCACCACCATCACCACCACCATCACCACCACCACCACCAACATCACCACCATCACCACCACCATCACCACCATCACCACCACCATCACCACCACCACCACCATCAACAACAGTAAAAGGAGACCCTGTCATGAACTTAAAAGGGAGTGGGGGGGCACACAGGAGGAATTGGAAAAGAAGGAGAAGCATATACACTCAGTAAAGTCATAATGTAATTCACTCCATGTCTTTGGCTTGCCTTGGGAAAACACCTTCTGGCCCCAGCGCCCTCTACTGAGGTTTGAGTGTGGACCATCCCCCAGAGGCCTGGACACTTGGTCCCCAGCTGGTGGTGTTTGTTATTTGGAAGGCTGTAGACCGTTTTGGAGGTGGAGCCTTTCAGAGGACATGAGTCGCTGCCGGGGGTGGCCCTTGAGTTTTGACAGCCATTCCCAGCTGCTTATTCTCTGCCCTCCCCATCCTGCCCCCTTCCTGTTACCCTCTGCTTCCTGACTGCAGCTGCGATGTGACCAGCTGTCTCGTGTGCCTGCTGCTGTGCCCTCCCCACTGTGAGGGACTGGATCTTCCCAAACTGTGAGCCAAAATATTGCTTCCTGGGAAGTATTAGGTCACACACAGCGATAAGACAAGTAAAAAATATAGCCTCCAGGCCCCAGAATACCCTGGCTCACCTGCAAAAGAACCCCACTAGGGGAACCTACTCGCATCCCGCCCTTCCCTCTCTCAGAAGCCATTAAGTGCCTGCAGCTCTTCAGCTACGGGTGGGACCTTGTGAGATCTTTGCCTATCTGTGCTGGCATTGTCAATAGAAATCTACAGCTGGTAAAAATGCCAAGAACAACTGACCGTGGGGTGCCCAACCCTAATGGACACATCAGCAACACAACCCAACTTTGCAGAGAGATTGTAAGAGCCAGAGGACCAGGACCGCGATGGCGATGTCGGGATACACGAGGGAGCTATGCCCATGAAATCAGCACAGTGCGTCACCTAAACAAGACCTGCACAAGGAAAAGCCTAGAGTGATTTTGGTTATTTGGTTGGTTTTTTTATTTTTATTTTTTTAAAATTTTTTGGTTTTTCAAGACAGGGTTTCTCCGTGTAGCCTTGGCTGTGGCTGTCCTGGTCTAGCTTTGTAGACCAGGCTGGCCTCGAACTCACAGAGATCCACCTTCCTCTGTCTCCCTGAGTGCTGGGATTATAGGCATGCGCCACCACACCCAGCTGCCTCGAGTAAGTCTTAAGTCTGAATCTAGAGCGCTGCAGGTTTATGGGCTGTCTGTTCTCCTAAGCACCTCCCGGGGTCTGGAACTTTCTTCCTTAGCAAATATATTCCATGGCTTGTACTTTTTTTTTTTTTTTTTTGCCTCAGACCCTGTGTGTTCAGTTCAAAAAAAGCTATTGAATGACAGTCCAGTTTCCTTGATCGCAGAGACCACTGTTTCCATCTGCTTTCTCTCTTCACATACCCACCCCTTGCATCTGAAATACATAATACTGGGGGCGGTGGGGGCAGGGAGGGGCAGCCCACCTTACTTTTCAGCATGAACAGTGGAGAGGCAGGAACCCCTCCACCTGTCATTTGCATATGGTTTCCTTGGGAGTGTGGAGAAAGGTGGCTGTGGGCCTAGATATTTCCATGCCATTCGGCTGCTCATTATTTACGCAGTCAAGGAGATATTTCAGTAAAAATGCACTGGGCTCTGAGTGACAAGGTATCTCTCTGCAGTGCAGGGTTCAGGGAAATTGTAGTGAAGTTGACAGCTTTTTAACGTACAGCCGCTATTCCACTGAAATACGGCGTGTTTTTATTTTGAAAGTACAAGATGACCTATTTATTAGCTGTGATTCCAGCTGAGCTTACACGCTCAGAAACACAAAGAGAGACGAAGAGCTTGTTTCTTTGGGGGGCCACAGATTTCCTCTCTCCTCTCCTCCCGCCGCACAGAAGAAGAAAACGTCGAGAAAAGGGTGTTCTGAATTGGAGTGGACGGCTTCTCCTTGAAATGACAGCTTACCTTGGAATCACGGGAAAAAGTTGCCAATTACCTTAATCAGCCTTCTCCAAGAAACAACAAGGCGTCAGAGCTTAGTCGGCCTCCGTGGGAGGAGAGCGAGCATGAGCATTGGAGGGAGGCACTTGGGGTTCAAAAACTCAGAGCGAGCTAGAAATTTGCTGTTTGGTTTAAAAAACAAGTCTTGGGGGGCGGGGGTGGGCAGCAAGTATGCTGTGTGTTTGCTCCTTCAAGAGTACCCGTCAGACCAGTGGCTTACACCCTGAACCCTGTTAGAAGTGTGAAATCTTAGCCCACGCCCGGCAAAGAAAGTTTCAGGTGTGTCCAAGTGTGGAAGCGCTGGGCTGGCCCCTCGCTCGGCCTCTTGTTTAGGTCTAATGACGTCCACCGTTCACCCGCTTGGCACCTACTTTACGAGGGCCTAGGAATTCCTAGGTACTAGGAATACAGGGACTAAGAGCAGCCAAGCCTGTGTCCTCCTTCAGGGAGTCGGCCAGCCTGCCCCGAAGCCACACAGTCAGATGGGATCTTGGGGTGGGTGGGGTGGGTGGGTGGTGTGCCTCATCTGGACAGAGTTGCATTAGTGTCCTTGTGGTGTCTATCCAAAGAGAGAAATGAATAAATACATCTGGGTGGCTCCCTCTCATCAGCCCCCCTGCCCCCCTCACCCGGACCACCCCACCCCACCCCACCCCACCCCACCCCACCCTGCCCCCCTGCACAAGCCACACTCAACCATCTGTTTTCACAGAGAGATACTTTATTAAGCAGGGAAGAGGAGTGAAAGTGGCCTCTTTCCTGACTCAGGCAGACAAACAGCAGCAGCCAAGGGCCTTGCAGTTGTGCCCTTTAAGAGGAGAAAAGTCTGTGTGAGGATGGGCTAGGATGCGTGGTGTGTTCTGCTTGGGAGGGGCCTTCTGAGAGCTGGCTTTTGGTAATCAGCTTTAGGAATGAGCCTGGCAGAAGAAAGTGTCCAAATAAGGGGTTAGATCTTGCTGTAGGAGTGTAATCTGTGGCTTACAAAAGAGAGGGAAAGGCAAGGCTGGGGGGCACCATGTTTGCCAAAGCCGGGCCTGCTAGAGCCCTTCAGCGAACACGTCTGTGTTCTTATAATCTTTCCAGTCAGTCACAGAAACCTAATCTCATAGGTTGGTTTTTGGTGTTTGTTTGTTTGTTTTCTGGATAGGATCTCTGGGTGTAGCCCTAGCTGGCCTGGAATTTGATACGTAGACCAGGCTGACCTTGAATTCCCAGAGATCCACCTATCTGCCTCATGGATTAAAGGTGAGCACCACTGGGCCAGCTTCCTGGTTATTTTAGAGACAGGGCTAATCTTGCCCAAGTTCATTAAATGGGAGTGAAATTTGCACACTACACAGTCAACCATTTGTCTTGTGCTCCCTTGCTCAGCGTGGGCATGAGCATCAGATCTTTCTTTTCTCTTCTCCATTTCTCTCGTTCTTTTAAAAAAATGTTTTTTAGATTTATTTACTTTGTGTGTTTGACAATTTTACCTACACATACGTCTGTGCCCCTTGTGTGTGCCTGGTGCCTTCCGAGGTCAGAAGTCGGGATTAGATGCTTTGGAACTGCAGATGGTTGTATGTGAGCCACTGTGTGGGGTGCTGGGGGCTGAACTCAAGGCCTCTGCAGCAACAGCAAGTGCTCGCACCACTGCATTGTAGCTCATCTCAACACAGACTTTTCTTTTTCCTCTTAAAAAGTATATCTGCAAGGGGCTGGAGAGATGGCTCGGAAGTTAAGGGTACTACCTGCTCTTCCAAAGGTCCTGAGTTCAGTCCCCAGCAACCACATGGTGTCTCACAACCATCTCTAATGAGATCTGGTGCCCTCTTCTGGTGTGCAGGTGTACATGCAAGCAGAACACTGTATATATAATAAATAAATCTTTAAAAAGAAACTGTACCTGCAACTGGTCATGGTGGCTCATACCTTTAACCCCAGCACTCGGGAGGCAGAGGCAGGTGGATCTCTGTGAGTTCGAGGCCAGCCTGGTCTGCAAAGGGAGTCCAGGGCAACCAGGACTGTTACAGAGAAATCCTGTCTTAAAAAACCAAAAAACAAAAACAAAAACAAAACCCCCCAAAACAAAACAAAACAAAAAATTATACCTGCAAGGTCCTTTGCTGCTGTTTGTCTGCCTGAGTCAGAAAAGAAGCCACTTTCACCTGTCTTCCCTGCTTCCCTATCTGTGAAAAGGGGTGTGGTTTGTGCAGGGGATCGGGGTTGGGTTGAGGTGGAGGTGAGGTAACCACCTGGATGTGTTTATTTTCCTCTTTGGATAAATACCACCAGGACACTAAAGACACTCTGTCCAGCTCTCTGGCCCTTAAAATTTTTATTTTATTTTATTTTATTTTTAGAAAGTTGGGGGGCTGGTTAGACAGACAGTTCAGCATGTAGAGAGGCTTGTCACCAAACCTGATGAGTTCAATCTATACAATCTACGTGATAGAAGGAGGGAGACTGACTGCTTCTGCTTCTTCTTCTTCTTCTTCTTCTTCTTCTTCTTCTTCTTCTTCTTCTTCTTCTTTTTCTTCTTCTTCTTCTTCTTCTTCTTCTTCTTCTTCTTCTTCTTCTTCTTCTTCTTCTTCTTTTTCCCACTACTGCCCAGCGGAGACTGACTTCTGAAAGTTGTTCTGACACCCATATATGCATGGTGGGTTGTACACATGTGCGCGCACCACAAAATAAATAGCTGTTAAAAATTTAGATATGCCAGCCGGGCGTGGTGGCGCACGCCTTTAATCCCAGCACTCGGGAGGCAGAGGCAGGTGGATCGCTGTGAGTTCGAGGCCAGCCTGGTCTACAAAGTTAGTCCAGGACAGGCAAGGCTACACAGAGAAACCTTGTCTCGAAAAACCAAAAAAAAAAAAAAAAAAAAAATTTAGATATGCCAGGCGTGGTGGCTCATGTCTTTAATCCCAGCACTTGGGAGGTAGAGGTAAGTGAATCTCTGTGGGTTTGAGGCCAGCCTGGTCTACAAAGCGAGTCCAGGACAGCCAGGGATACACAGAGAAACCTTGTCTTGAGAAACAAACAAAAAATTTAGATATGGTGCCATTTATTTATTCATTTATCAATGGAATCTGTGCTCATTCAAATTTGTTTCAACGTAAGACAGCTATGAGTCTCTCGTGTGTGAAAGAAACTTGCTTGGTAAACGTCCCTTCATGAGGCCGCGAGGCTTAGTTCAGATGCCTGCACTGCCAGGGCGTTAGTTCTGTTGTTCAGCCACATGCGTGTAGCAGTTTTCCTATGTTCACCCACACTCAGTAAGCATGTCTTGGAGAAGGGAAAGCAGTGTGGCTGTGGGGCTCAAGTCAAGAGTGTCACCTTGAAAACAGACCTCCAAGTGTATGGGTGCACGAGCTCCCAGGCACACTTGAATAGTAGATGCTGGCACTCGAGAGCGGCTCGTCTGGTTTGCAAAGCGTGCATTTTGTAGTCATATTGCCTCATGGAACCAGCAGCAGCTCAGGGCTGGTTGCCCATTTCTTCCAATCAACCGTTGAGTTCATTCACCAGCCATTTATTGTCAACTTTGCACTGGGCTCTGGGACGGTGGTGGTAGGCCTCCGGGGCCTCTGGAGCAGGTGCTTGGACACCCTAGAGATGAGAGCTGAGCAGCCATGAGGGCAAAGAGCTCGACGTGCCTGCCCCCCCTCTGAAAACAGCCTTCCCCTTGCTGCTTCCTACCCGGGGGAACCTTCCGGCGCAGAGGAAATGCAGTTTGCCAACGGAAGCCCCCAGCATCAGCAGATGCAAAGGAGGGAGGCGTTTGTGAGGCATCAGATGGAGCTCTCCAGCCAAGCAAACCTAAAGCCACCTGCAGCACTGCCAGGGAGACAAATGCCACATCTGGAAAGATCTGCATAATCCACAGCTTGTCATTTGGGCAGGAAGTACTCTGTCTCCTCTGGGAGGCTGCCTAATTACAGGCTGGATCCTTGCCAGAAAAGAGGAGCAAGCGCGACAGAGGGAAGAAGCAGGCACGCTCTGGACTCATCCGTGTCACAGCCAGCGTGGGATCTGTCTCCAGGTTAGCATAGGTTCCCGGAGGACCCAAGGTTAGGTTCAGGAGAGATGGCCAAGGCGAGGCTGTGAGGATGAGGAGCGCTGTGGGCTGGCTGCGGGGCCTTGCCGTGTCACCCGAAGTTTTGCAGGGGTCACACCCGTGAGACATGTCACCCCTGTCACTGCAGGGAAAATGCTAGTTCCATAGCTTATTCACTTCCCACTTCTTAAAAATCGTGTGTGTCTGTGTGGGTATGCGCTTGTGTGTGTAGGTGAGCATGCACGTGTGTGTGTGAGTGTGCTTGTGCATGCAGTGAGCGTGTGTGTGTGTCTGCTTGTACATGCAGGTGAGCATGCATGTGTATGTGTGCGCTTGTGCATGTTAGTGAGCATGCATGTGAACGTGAACATGCATGTGCTTGTTGTGTGTGCAGACGAGCATGCATGTGTTCTTGTGCATGTAGTAAGCATGTGTGTGCTTGTGCATGCAGTGAGCATGCATGTGTGTGTGGGTGTGCTTGTTGTGTGTGCAGGTGAGCATACATGTGTGTGCGTGTGCTTGTGCATGTAGTGAGCATGTGCGTATGTGCTTGTGCATGCAGTGAGTGTGCACGTGTGTGTGGGTGTGCTCGTTATGCATGCAGGTGAGCATGCGTGTATGTGTATACAAGCCAGAAACCAACACTGGGTATCTTCTTCCATTGCTCTCCACCTTATTTTTTGAGACAGTGTCTCTCACTGAACCTGGCTGGCCACAGAGCCCCAGGGAACCTCCTGTCTCTCCTCCTTAGTGCTGGGGCTACAGGCACGAGTTGCCTCATCTCATCTGCCTTTTACAAAACATGTATTTATTTGCTTGCTTTCTTGCTTTCTTGCTTGCTTGCTTGCTTTACTTGGTCACTGCGAATCCAAACCCAGATCCTCAGGCTTATGGCGGGAGGACTTTACAGACCAAGCCAACTCTATAGCTCCTTTTAATTTAAAAAAGAATTGCAGTAATATGCACTCGACACAGAATCTGCTGTCTTGTTAAACATAGTTGTACGTGCGTGTATTTCCAGCCCTGTGCAGACACAAGCAGGGAATCCACAGTTCAAGGCCAGCCTGGACTGAGAGTTTAGGTTAAAAAAAAAAAAATTAACTTCCACCAGGTGTGGTGGCGCACGCCTTTAATCCCAGCACTTGGGAGGCAGAGACAGGTGGATTGTTGTGAGTTTGAGGCCAGCCTGGTCTACAAAGCGAGTTCAGGACAGCCAAGGCTACACAGAGAAACCCTGTCTCAAAAACCAAAACCCAAACCAAACAAAAGAAAAATTAATTTCCACCTTAACCGTTTTCCTATGTTCATCGGCAGCAAATATGTTTATTGGTGGAGCCATCTCCACGGCACATTTCCAGAGCTCTCTTTCCATCTCACAAGTAGAGAGACTGTAGCTTCTCCATCCACTAATGAACAGCCATGTCTACCCTCCTGCTCCTGCCGATGATGGGTCCCTAGACATGAGTATCCAGGCTGCTGGTTTGTTTAGAACACACAACCAATTAGAGTCTTTGCCAGCCTCATCCCCTTCACCTTTGTGTTTCTGGGGTGCTCTCGGGGGAGGAGGGGCTCTAGACACAGCTCAGGGCATCAGGTGCCATTCTGAACCTTCTGATGTGGATGCCCTGATGGTTGTGTTGTGTTGATCTCCGGCCGTTGTTCTCCTTGCATCACCCTGCACATGTGTGCATGCATGGGGAGGACTTTCTTTCAGGCCTCTCTGTGCTCCTGGGTGCTCCCGGGTGCTGTGAATACAGAAGGTGCAACCTGCTAGATGGCCAATGATGGAAGCAACTGGAGAAGAGGTTCCTAAAAATTTAGGCCCTTAGAGGGTTGCAGAGATGGCTCGCTGCATGGCAGCTGTCACCCTCTTATAGCATTTGTAGGCACCAGGCACGCAGGTGCTGCACAGACATACATACGGACAAAACACACATACACAATTTTGAGTAGTTAGGAGTTGGCAAGGATGAGAGGTGGAAGGGCTGGAGAGATGGCTCAGAGAGCAAGAATGCTGCATACAGGTGAGGATCTGAGTTTTGATCCTAGCACTCACATAAAAGCCCAGGCATGGCCACACATGTGTCTGTGATACCTGTGCTTGCGGCCAGCCTAACTGTAGGTTCAGTGAGAGATCCTGTGGAGACTGGACGTTCTCTACTGGCTGTTGCACACATACCTGAACATATTGCACACACACGTATGTAGAATACACATATGCACCACGCTCATACATACACACACACACACACACACACACACACACACACAGCATTAAAGAGAGAAGAAAAACAAGACGAGAGGCTGGAGAGATGGCCCATTGGTTAAGAAAGCATAAGCAGCTCACGACTGCCAGCCACTCCAGCTGCACGGGCTCAGACACCTTCTTCTGGACTCTGAGGACTCATGTGCACATATCCCCACATAGCAGCATACATGTAATTCAGTGATGGAACACTTGCCTAACATGAGTGATGACCTATATTCAGTCCCAAGCACGGCAAAGCAAATGACAGCCAAGGCAGGTGCCGTACCATTAGCTGTTGCTTCTTCCATTAGCCATTAGCGTGTAACTGAGATTTTTATGTGCTTTAGCCAACATCTCTCTAGTTCCCTACCCCCAATTCCTAGACACCACCTTTTCTTCTCTAATGCCATGAGTTTGACCTTTTCAGATTTCATGTTTAAGTTAAATCATGTCTGTCCTAGCTGCGTTTCCATTACCGTGATAAAATACCCTGAAGAAAAAAAAATTTTAATGGAGAAAGGATTTCTTTCAGCCTACAACACCAGGTTAGGGTCATTGCAGGGATGCAAAGAAGGAATATGGAGCAGCTGGTCACATCCAGTCAGGAGCAGAGAGAGAATGAGCACATGCTCGGTAGTGCTCAGCCCTCGCTCCACACTCACACGGTCCAGGATGCTCAGCCTAGGGAATGGCACCACCCATAGAGGGCCGGATCCTCCCACGTCAGTCACCTGATCTCAGACAGTATTCCACAGGCATACCCGCAGGCCAACCTGATCTAGAAAATCCCTGACTGGGACTCTTCCTAGGTGACTCTGGATTGGGTCAAGTTGACAATTAAAACCATCCTAAGGCTGCATTGACCTTTCTTTGCCACATTTAGTTAGTTCTCGTAGCAAAAATGTTGCTGCAAATGACCTCCTCCTTTGCTAAGGCTGAACCATGTTGGTCCCTGCGAGCGCACAGCAGGTTTTCTTCATTCCGTTGATTTCCTGTTGACTAGCACTTAAGTTGCTTCCAAGTCTTGACGCTATCCTGTAACTAACTCTGGAAGGATCATGGAAGCACAGGTGTCCTTGAGCTACTGATTTTGTCTTTGGAGAGGTTCTGAGAGTGGGGTGGCTGGGTGTGGCGGTTTGAATGAAATGGCCCCCAGAGGCTCATAGGGGATAGCATTATTTGAAAGATTAGGCCCTGCAGCCTTGTTGGAGTAGGTGTGTCCTTGTTGGAGTAGGTGTGTCCTTGTTGGAGTAGGTGTGTCCTTGTTGGAGTGGGTGTGTCCTTGTTGGAGTAGGTGTGTCCTTGTTGGAGTAGGTGTGTCCTTGTTGGAGTAGGTGTGTCCTTGTTGGAGTGGGTGTGTCCTTGTTGGAGTGGGTGTGTCCTTGTTGGAGTGGGTGTGTCCTTGTTGGAGTGGGTGTGTCCTTGTTGGAGTAGGTGTGTCCTTGTTGGAGTAGGTGTGGCCTTGTTGGAGTGGGTGTGTCCTTGTTGGAGTAGGTGTGTCCTTGTTGGAGTAGGTGTGTCCTTGTTGGAGTGGGTGTGGCCTTGGTGGAGTGGGTGTGGCCTTGGTGGAGTGGGTGTGGCCTTGGAGGAGGAAGTGTGTCTTTAGGGGCTGGGCTTTGAGTTTCAGATGCTCAAGCCAGTGTCTCTCTCTCTTCCTGCCTCCTGCAAATCCGGATGTAGAACTCCCGGTTGCGTGACCAGCACCCCATGCGCCCGCATGCCACAGGGCTTCTGGCCCTGACAATAATAAACTAAACCCCTGAGCTGTAGGACAGCCCCAATGAAATGTTGCTGTGGACATGATGTCTCTTCGCCGTAATAGACCATTGACTAAGACACGGAGTTTTATGGTAGGTAGCTGTCCCTTTAATCTTTGGGCAAACTCAATACAATGCTTTCCGTAATGGCTACATCAAGATGTCAGAATGAGTAAACTTTTCCTCCCCTCTTTTGTTCCCCATCCACAGTCCATCCCTTTCTGTGGCATCCTTCACATTAAAGGTTTGGATTCTAGAAACTCAGTGGAGTTTGGCTGCACAGTTTACATGCTGTCCCATGTGTGTGGAGGCGTGTGAGTGTGTGCATGTATATGTGGACGCCAGAGGACAGCTTCAGGTACCATCCACATTTTAAATTTTATTTTTATTTTTGAGAGAGAGAGGGGAATCTTTCATTGGCCTAGGGCTCATCACATAGCCCAGGAATCCACCTGTCTTTGCCTTCCCAGCTGTGGGATTAGAAACTTGTAGCATCATTCCTAGCATTATTATTATTATTATTATTATTATTATTATTATTATTATTTAGTGTTTTGCCTACATGTATGCCTATTTGCCAGGAGAGGGCACCAGACCTCATTATAGATGGTTGTGAGACACCATGTGGTTGCTGGGAATTGAACTCAAGACCTTTAGAGGAACAGCCAGTGCTCTTAACCTCTGAGCCATCTCTCCATCCCTATCATCATCATCATCATCATTAAAAAATAACATGTAAGCGTGTGTATGTGTGTCTGTATGTGGTATGTGTATGCTCCCCTGGAGTTATAAGTATAGATAGTCATAAACCTCTAGACAGAGAGGCTGGGAACCAAACTCAGGTCCTCTGGAAGAGCAGCAAGTGCCCTTAGCCACTGAGCCATCTCTCTAGCCTCCCATTCCTGGATTTTTATACGTGGATTCTGGAGACTGAACTTGGGTCCTTCTGCTTGCTAGGCAAACACTTTACCGACTGGGCCCTGCCCCCAGCATGAATAAGGATGCTCTAGACTGCCAAAAGGTAGGACACACTAGAAAACCCGGTTGGTTAAAGAACCAAGCTGCCACTGCTTCTCGGACCTGCCCTACAGTATTCCTCTATAAAGCCATGAGGAAGCAAGTAGTTTTCCGACAGCGATGGGATTTGTTTTGCAGTGAGCTGAGCTGCTGCGCAATGCCTTAGGAGCTGTTGGGGGACGTGGCCACCATTGACAGTAGTGACACTGTTATGTGCTTTGTCTGGGAGCATGGCTTAATTAGATGACAACCCAGAGGTGTTGTGTGTGTGTGTGTGTGTGTGTGTGTGTGTCTGGTCTTGGGCCAAAGACTAATTTAGCTTTCGGTTTAATTTGGAAATGGGGAGAGAGGTTGCGGAGCCAGAGAACACACACATACACAAGCACACATACGGCACAGGTGTGTGTACAGCACATGTATGCCACACATCATTAGTTGTGTAATCCTGGGAAAGGTTGAGGCCTCGGATGAAGAGGGAGGAAAGGAGCGCTCCCATGCCCTTTAGGTGCAGACAGACCTCAGCCGTCATCCACCCTGGCACTCTCTCATCCTCACAGGATAGCCCACTCCTAGCTGCCTGATGCTGCCAGGTGTCTGTTTAACCTCGCTCCACCTTCAAGCTTTTGTGGTGCTGGGATGAACCCAGGGCCTTGTTGTACTAGGCCAGGACACTACCATCATGCCCTAACTCTGATTCTCTATATACATCTGGAGTAGTGACCCCCATGCCCTGGGGCGGCTGTGAGGAGCAAGGGGGAGCAAACCTGGTGCCCTGGCAGCGAAGTCCCCTGGCATCACAGTGGAGCTGAGGATCTGCCTCTAGAGCCACCAGACCACCGCTCCAGCCCCATGCATCTCACAGAAAAATTGTGCATGAAATCCTACAACTGGGATGCGACAAGGATGGGGCTATTTGGATGAGGAGCCAGTCTGGAGGGTCTCCCTCCTGATTTAAGATACTATTTTTTTTAAGGTATTATTTTCATGCAAAAAAAAAATCCCGGACATAGTGACGAAACAGTTTGCTTAATTTGGGTGATTTTGTAAGCCACATCAGATGATATAGATCCACTTGCTGTCACTACAGCTTTGTCTCTTTTAGAAACAGTGGGTGTACAGCCTTATGTTTGGCTTCTTCCATTGGCATTTGGACATTCTTAGTGCTTTGTTTTTCTGTTTGTTTAAGATTTATTTATTATGTACACAGTTGTTCTGCCTGTATGTGTACCTGCCCGCCAGAAGAGGGCACCAGATCTCAACATAGGTGGAGTTGCTGGGAATTGAACTCGCGACCTTTGGAAGAGCAGCCATCGCTCTCAACCTCTGAGCCATCTCTCCCGCCCTGTTCTGTTTGATTGCTGGGCATTTGTCCCTTGTGTGAATGTACTGCAGTTTCCTTTCCATTCGCCCATGTAATGGGCATGCTGCTTGCTACCCTGGGGGCGACTGTGAACCATGCTTAAAGACTTTCCACGTAGACATTGGTGGGCAAGCCCATTCACATTCACGGGGTTAGGAGAGGGCAGGGGAGGCTGCTGGGTCATGTGGTGACTGTTAGCTTAACTCCACGCCATTCTCACTCTTTCCCAAAACGGCTGCTCCCCCCCCCCCCCCTTGCAGTGTGGGGAGTTCCAGTGGCTTTACATTCCCTCCAGAGCTTGCGGTTGTCAGTCCCTCTAACCCTGGTGCTTGAGGTTTGGAGGGCGACTAGGAGGCAAATGTGGTGGAGGCAAACATTGCAGTCAAAGGAAATATGGTATGGACAAACATGGGGTCAAAGAAGGATGCTCAGCCTGTGTGAGAACTAGAGGTGCAGGTGGGTTGGACAAGAGGTGAGGAAAACAGTGAGGGCAGCCGGAAGCCATTCGAACAGCAGTTCTCAACCTGTGGGTCACGATCCCCTCGGCAAAACCTCTATCTCCAAAAATATTTACGGTATGATACGTAACAATAGCAAAATTATACATATGAAATAGCAAGGAGCCGGGCAGTGGTGGCGCATGCTTTTAATCCTAACACTTGGGAGGCAGAGGCAGGCGGATTAGTGTGAGTTCGAGGCCAGCCTGGTCTACAATGCGAGTCCAGGACAGCCAGGGATACACAGAGAAACCCTGTCTCAAAAAAACCAACAACAACAAACAAACAGAAAAAAAGCAATGAAATTAATGTTATGGTTGGGGGTCACCGCAATGTGAGGACCTGTGTTTAAAGGCTGCAGCACTAGGAGGGCTGAGAACCCTGCATTAACGTCTGCACTTGGGCGCCAGGCTTCAATAGGGAGGCTCTTGTTATCCCCTTTTACAGACGGGAAAGCTGAGGCACGGACTCAGTAAGGGACAAAGAACACAAACAGTGAAGAGCAGACAGTCAGTCAGTGAGCTCTAGTGGCCCAGCAGCCCACGAGTGTGCCCACCACACTACACACACCTGCTTCTAAGGGGTTGAGCGGGAGTGTGAAATGAACTTGTGTGATGTCCTGCAAGACCCTCCCCTATCATGGCTGCAGAGTGATCCTGGGGTGGTGGGGTAGGGTGGGGTGGGGTGGGGGTATTGAGTAGCCTGGCTGGGCAGCGGGTGTTGGGGAGAGAGTGGAGGGTGCATGGCAGGACTTGGCTGAAGCAGCTGTGTCAGTGACAGCGTAGAAGGGAAGGTGGCACTTGGAGCCTGTTAGTGCTGAGGCCAGAGTGGTTGGTGTGTCTGTGTACCGTGAGGGCGTCTGCCGGATGGCACTCTTGCCTTAACTGTCACGTGGGCCTTTCAGAGAGTCATTTGTGGACAGAACTGTGCACTGTGAGAGGCGTGTGTATGTAAGCACGTGTGTATGTGTTCGTATGTGTGAATGTGTACATGTGTGCGAATGTATATATGTATTTGCATATTATGTATGTTTGCCTGTGTTTGTATGTATGTGCATATGTGCGCATGCATATGTGGGATGCATTCAGGAATCATTTTCACTAGTGTATGTCACCTCTGTGGTTCTTTCCTCCTGCCTTTAGGACACTTTGCACCATCACGCATGTGTACACACACACACACACACACACACACGCACACACACACACGCACACACACACACGCACACCAGGGCCTGTAATGTCAGGGCCTCTACTCTGCCCTGTGGGATACTCATAATTGCTTCCTATGCTGTATCTCCCCCCCTGCCCCAGCCCTCTCCCCTTCTCCACACACACTCCACAGGAGTCACTAAATCTGTTTCCCCTCTACTTCAAGCTCATTAGGGGCTGCCAGGCCTTCAAGGTGGGGCATTGCGCATGCCTCCTTCAGGATGCCCTGGGCTACAGAGAAGGGGGCTGTGACAGAACCCTGCTAAGGGTCTTCCCACCGGAGATGAAACCTGTTCCCAAGATAGCTCCACAGCGGTTCCAAAAAAGCTGAAGCATTTGGAGCAAGCAACACCAGCCTCTACCCTCATTGTGCGAGGAGCACCCTGCTTGCATTCTGGTCCTCTGGAGTGCTGGGGGCCTGATATGGAGGGGAGGGGAGCACTCCAGAAGCCAGACCAAGGTGGTCCAAGTTAAGGACAAGAAAAGACAAAGTTGAATCTGACCAGGAGTTTCCGATTTTAAGAAGCTATTCTTGGGCCGGGCGTGGTGGCGCACGCCTTTAATCCCAGCACTCGGGAGGCAGAGGCAGGCGGATCGCTGTGAGTTTGAGGCCAGCCTGGTCTACAAAGTGAGTCCAGGACAGTCAAGGCTACACAGAGAAACCTTGTCTCAAAAAAAAAAAAAAAAAAAAAGAGAAGCTATTCTTGCCAGGCGCAGTGGTGCATGCCTTTAATCCTAGCACTCAGGGAAGCAGAGGCAAAGGGATCTCTGTGAGTTTCGAGGCTAGCCTAGTCTACAAAGCCAGTCCCAGCACAGCCAAGGCTACACAGAGAAACCCTGTCTCAGAAAAAAAAAAACCCAAAGGTCGGGCGTGGTGGCACACCGCCTTTAATGCACTGGGGGGGGGGGGCGCTGAGGCAGGCGGATCACTGTGAGTTCGAGGCTAGCCTGGTCTACAAAGCAAGTTAGGACAGCCAAAACTACACAGAGAAACCTTGTCTCAAAAAAACAAAACAAAACAAGCAAACAAACAAAAAACGCCCAAACAAACCAAAACCAACCAACCAAACAAAAGGCACTTTTTAAATTTTGCTCCCAAAAGAGTCATTTGTTCGGCTGCTCCCGACCCTCGCTTCCAGTCAGGGGGCTGAAGCTTGGGCCTGGGTTCCTGGCTTCAGGGAGGCAGAGTCCAGCTGGGATGGGCTCGTGTCACCCAGGGGTCAGATCCAGAGCTGAGTCCAGCCCAGAGGGGCTTGGATTTCCCATACTCCATTGAGCCCCAGCGGGAGGAAGACCAGACGACCTGTGGCCCTTTGTTTCCCAGGTTCTCGGACTATGAGCACTAGGTCTGTTCCAGCTAAGAACAGATCTGCAGAGCACTGTCACCGAGTCAGAGGCACAGGGTGAGCCATTCAGTCTCTCTCTGCCAAGCATCACGGCCATGGAGCTGGAGGAGGCTGGGAGGTTGCCTCGGCCTTGAGCCCAACCCATCCTCCACAGCCTCAGCATGTCTCATCTGCTGCTGCGAAAAGGAGGGAGGCAGCTCGGTCTCTCTGGAACCATTCCCAAGTGTAACAGCTCTCAGCCTCTGAAATCCCAGGGCAGTTCATATTTCAGGCAGAAGGAGTTGTAGTGTATTGACCAAAATAGTGCCTCAAATGACACAGGGTGGTGGTGATGGTGGCTCAGTGGTTAAGAGCACTGTGGCTCTTCCATGTCAGGTGGCTCATGACTGCCCTCAAACTTCAGTCCCATGGGTTCCAACACTTTCTTCTGGCCTCCGAAGATACACCTCCACCCACTTCTCTCTCTCTCTCTCTCTCTCTCTCTCTCTCTCTCTCTCTCTGTGTGTGTGTGTGTGTGTGTGTGTGTGTGTGTGTGTTTGCATGTGCCCTAAAAATAAAAATAAATCTTAAAAATAAACACTGGCTGGACCTTACCTTCCCAAGAGGGCTGCAGCCTGGCGTGGGGCTAGAACCACAAGGTATATATATATATATATATATATATATATATATATATATAGACCCCAATCTTATGTCTTCCCACCTGACTCTAGCAATTCTTGGTTTACCCGCACTAAGATTTAGAAAAAGCCTGGGTGGTAGGTTTCCTTTCTTAATTACCCTTTGGGGTTGACTTGTGAGCATAGCAGAAACATTTGCCTTTGTAATTTATGGCAGTCTCTTTTGGAATGGTGTCCCTTCCTGATTCAGAGAAAGGAAGATGTTTCTGTTAATAGATTTGCATTTTGTCAGCTTTCGTACCTGTGCCAGAGCACAGTAATTGTAAGTTACAGTCCCAATCAGCAGGCTGTCCGGAAGGACGGGGATAACACCCCCAGCAATTGATGCACATTCTTGGGAATTTAGGGGCATCGTAATTTATCCGAGTTCATTTTTTTCCCTATCCAATTTGAGGAAAGGCATCTCTATTTTGTAAGCAATAATCTCTGCCATTGTATTTCTTGGCTAAACAGAGGAAAACACTATTATAATATTTTTTGTTGTTGTTGCGTATTTCCTAGTCACTGCCGCAGAATTCTAGTAGCTGCTTTATGGGAAAGAGTTTAATCAATATTTCAATTATAAACTCCAACTTTCAGGAAGTTTGCAATTTATCTTTTAAAAGTCAGGTTAGGCTGAACATGGCGAGCAAGCAGTGTGTCCTCCCAGGACCCAGGTGCCTTCCCCAATATTAAACCAACAGCGGGATGGCTCTTTTCTTTCCGCTTTCAGGGTGAAACTTTGTTTCTGCTTTCCTTTGTGAGTAGGGTAGAATTTTCTTTGTGTTGGATGCACTTGGACATTGCCAAGGTTCCTGCCTGCAGCTGGAAGGGACAGATGCTGGAGTTGGCATCAGAGTTTGGTGGGTAGCAAATGTTTCTGGGAAAATCCACCAGCAAACTGCATCATCTATGGATTGAGGGATCAGTTGATAAGACATTCTGGAAGGCATATCTACTTTTAGAAGTGTGTGTGTGTGTGTGTGTGTGTGTGTGTGTGTGTGTGTAAGAGAGAGAGAGACAGACAGACAGAGACAGAGAGAGAGAGATAGAGAGAGACAGAGAGACAGAGATCGCTGTGGGTTCAGCCAGGATTCAGTGCTGTTTTCGTCACTGAGAGGGACCAAAATGGGTCAGCTGCTTGGTGGCCCTGGGCTCTCTGGTCACCTGGGCTTCAGTCCCTGAACTGAGCTAGTTCCTGCCCCAGCCATATGCAGGTCTCTTAAAGTCCCTTGGAGTCCAAAATGAGTGATCACCTCCAATATCCCAGGGTCACCCAAAGTGAGGCACCACAAAATGTCACGACCCCACATGCAAATTCTGCTTAGTTATAGCCAGGGATAGATTTTGCTTTATTGGGCTGGCCTTTAAAGATGAGGCAGATAAATGAGACTGCGCAGACAAATCCAGCATGTGGCGTGGCCTGGGGATGGCTGCAGCTGGGGCACACAGGCCAGCATCCCCTCTCTCCCTGCAGGCTTGCTCAGGACCCCTGCTAGATCTTACTATGGATGCAGCTTTGTTTCTGGCGATGTCTTCATAGGGGGACCCATTAGTGCTCTGTAGTTCATGGGGTTACCATGCTAGAAGACCCCAGACCATGGTGGGTTTCAGTCCCCCAATGCGGTTGACAGCCCAAAGCACTAAGCTCCAATTTGGAACGTAGAGGGGCCCCTCGATTGCTGGGGTGTGGGGATGGGGCAGAGTGCTGGCTTTGAAGCCCACAGACCTGCCCTCATGCAGACTCACCACTTACTGATTGCTAACCCCCTTTTGGTTTGTAAGTCTGTGAAAAGGGGCAATCCAATGTACCTCAGAGCGCTGCTATGGGGAGTTGCTTTGTTTTGTTTTGTTTTGGTTTTTTCAAGACAGGGTTTCTCTGTGTAGCCTTGGCTGTCCTGGACTCGAATTGTAGACCAGGCTGGCCTCAAGCTCAGGGATCCGCCTGCCTCTGCCTCTTAAGTGCTGGGGTTAAAGAGGTGCACCACCACACCCAGCTTATTTTGTTTTGTTTTGTTTCCAAGACAGGGTCTCTCTGTGTAGCCCTGGCTGTCCTCAGACTCACTCTGTAATCCAGGTTGGCCTCAAACTCACAGCTACTCACCTGCCTCTGCCTCCTGAGTGCTGGGATTAAAGGTGTGTGCCATCACACCCGGCTTTGCTATGGGGATTTTAAAAGGCAGGTGTGAGCATGGTGCCTGACATGCATTCGTTTATTTACTCACTCACTGAGTCTCTGTCAAGCACCTACTGTGCGTCAGGTGCTGTCTTGGTCTGGGCTCAGGAGTGGGTGCAGTGGGATGGACGGGGTGCCGTTCTTGTGCTGATATTTTAATGGGGGAAGAGGGAGACACACAACATATAAGTAACTACCAAATAGCAGACTTTTTACAGTGGCTAGCTAGCCAGGAGCAGCGAAGGCCGTCTCGCACCTGGACCTGAGTTTCACCAGTTGGTATGTGTGCATGCATGTATGTGTGCACATATACACGTGGCCACGTGGATTTGCATGTGGCGAGGCTGGAGGACAGCCCGAGATGCTGTTCCTCAGGCACCGCCCACCTTGTGTGTTTGAGACAGGGTCTCTCAGTGGCTAGGCTGACTGGGCAGTGAGCCCCGGGGATTTTCCTGGGAATATTTTTCACCATGAGTTTTGAATTTTGAGCTCAGGTTCTTATCCTTGCAAGGCCAGCGCTTTGCTGTCTGAGCCTTCTCCCCGGGGTCCTGTCAGCTCCACGTGCACAGTCGCTGACCAGGTACTGTGAGAACACCACTAACCTAACTACAGATATAACTATAGATTTAACACAGGTCCCAGGCAGATCCTTAGGAAGACCCCTGCCCTGGCCCCACAGTGAGAGAGCAACTACAGGCTTATGCATTTGGGAGCTGATCAAGCTCTCTGGTAAGTGAGGGGGATGACGCCAAGGTGGCCCTGACAGAACTTCTGCCCCACAGCCAGCCGAGCAGTGGGATCCTGACAGCCCCATTCCCACACATGCTCCTGAGATGATACCAAACCCCAGCAATTGACAAGAGGCCCCATCTTATGAAGGTGGAGAGGGAAAAAAAAAGGGATTAAAATCTAGATTTTTGCTATGATTTCTCTCTGATAAAAGCGCGGCACGGAATGGCTGGATTGTGTCACTGCCTGGTTTTTCATTTGTGTTTTTGTTTCATGCCTCAATATCTAACTCCAGCCGCTCGGTCGCCTTTCCTTTTCTCCTCACTTTGATCTATTCGTTTTCCCCAGAAATGGGGTTTATAAATCACTATAATGCAGCCTTGGGAAAGATGGTGCTTAGTGCAGGGAGAGATACATTGCTGCTAACAGCCCCGGCAGGGAGAAAAACTCCCGCCTCGTTGCCAGGTTCCGGCGACAGGTTACTGATGGTGTTTGCTTTTTATGTCTGTGTGCGAGCCATTGGGGCAGGGCCGGAGGGAGCGTTCCGTGTGCCACCTTCGTCATATTTCAAGTCTCCTCCAGCGGTTGAAAACAAACTGCTCCTGCTGGCTTCTCAAGGAAGCAGAGAGAAAAGGAACAGAAGACATCACAGAGAGAGCACCTAAAGTGTGTGTGTGTGTGTGTGTGTGTCTGTCTGTGTGTTGTGTGTGTGATATGTGTGTGTGTCTATGTGGTATGTGTGTCTGTGTGTGTGATGTGTGTGTGTTATGTGTGTATGTGTGTGTGTGTCTGTGTGGCACGTGTGTGATATATGGTCTGTATGATATGTGTGTGTGTGTCTGTATGATATGCGTGTGTCTATGATATGTGTGTGTGATGTGTGTGTGTGTGGTGTGTGTGTGTCTTTGTGGCATGTGTGTGATATGTGGTCTGTATGATATGTGTGTGTGGTGTGTGTGTGTCTGTATGATGTGTATGTGTGATGTGTGTGTTTGTGTGATGTGTGTGTGGTGTGTGTGATGTGTGTATGTGCCTGTGTGGTGTGTGTGTGTGTCTGTGTGGTGTGTGTATGTGCCTGTGTGATGTGTGTGTGTGTCTGTGTGGCATGTGTGTTGTGTAAATGTATGTCTGTGTGTATGCATGTGCACATGCCTCTTTAGATAAAATCAGCTCCTAAAACATTGTCTGTATTTCTGGTGCCAGCCTGCACCTTTAAGGTGGACACAATTATCTGGCATCTCAGACCATAGGCCTGCCTCTCAAAGGCACAGTTAGAAGTCTCACAGCCCAGTCTCTTCTGTCCGAATGCCTTCGTCTCTTACCGTGTTTTATGGTCCCATTTTCTCTGTAGCTCACAGCAGCAGAGGAGTCTTGCCTGACTGGAGGCGGCAGCATCACGTTATGTCTGTAGCATCCAGAATAAGGCCATGAGAATGTCATCAGCCCCTAAATCAGACAGTACAGCGTGCTCCCTCACAGGCTTCCAAGACCTGGCCCTGCGGGGGCTGGAGTCACTGGCAAGTGCTGTGGACAGTTGCAGACATAGCTTTTGAGTCCCTTCCTGCCCACCAAACCTCTCTAGTTGTGTCTCCCTGCAGGATGGTGTGGGAGAACCAGCACCTTTCCCTACCACCAGAAATGTCAGCACTGTCTCCCCGTGTCTTCCCATCCTAATAAACAATCTCTCTTTTTAAAAAATGTGTGTGTGTGTGTGTGTGTGTGTGTGTGTGTGTGTGTGTGTGTGTGTGTATGCATGTGTGAGTACAGGTGCTAACAAAGTCCAGAAGAGGGCATTGGATTTCTAGGAGTTGGATTACAGGCAGTTGTAAACCCCTTCATGTAGGAACTGGGAATTGAACTCAGGACCTCTGGAAGAGCAGCAAATGCTATCAACTGCTGAGCCATCTCTTTAGCCCACCCCTACCCCACCCCACCCCTCCACACAAAATGATCTCTGCTCAGCAAAAGAGGACTTTCTGCCTGGGTACGTTCTTTCATCTCTATCACCGGGCTGCCACACGGGGTAACTGACTGAGCCCTTGAAAGCTGGCTGGGGGACATGGAAACTAAGTGGCCATGGCACCAGGCAGCACACACATCCTTAGGCCCCCAGAAAACCAAGAGGGAAATCTCTGGGCTACATCTTTCTGTTAGCTTGGCAGCCAGTCGCCCAGGCAGCCCAGGAAAACGGGGTATATATAGAAGATAAAAGCAAGGTGGAAACTATGAAACAGTTGAGCCCTTTTGAAGTCACACTGTCTCCCAAGTACAGCCAGGGGTGACAACTTGAACAGACTTGATAACTAGACCAGATCTGGGAAGGAAACCTCCCTAGGGCAAAAATTAGCAGAGTCCATATAAGTGTGCCTTTCTTTTCCTGTGGCTGCTCAGTTTACAAACCGGAGCTGCCTAACTTATCCATCTGTGTCTAATCCAGCCAAAGGGTGTGTGTGTGGAGAGAGAGAGAGAGAGAGAGAGAGAGAGAGAGAGAGAGAGAGAGAGAGAGAGAGAGAGAGAGAGGCCATGATCATGCGTGGCTATGTATGTATGTGTATGCATATGTATATATGTGAGTGTGTGTGTGTGTGTGTGTGTGTGTGTGTGTGTGTGTGTGTGTGTGTGGCCATGATCATGAATGGCTATAGATGGATGGATGCGCATATGTATATATGTGAGGCTGTGTGTGTGTGTGTGTGTGTGTGTGTGTGTGTGTGAGAGAGAGAGAGAGAGAGAGAGAGAGAGAGAGAGAGAGAGAGAGAGGGTAGGACAGTGTATACTTGTAAAAACCATCGAGAGCCTTTTTTCCGGGCCTTCTGATGTCCACTCTGGGCAGGCTTCATCTGCCAGAGAGGTTCACCACCAGCCCACCAAAGGCATGGGACTTCTCTGCCAGTTGGGGTGTGGCAGAAAAGCCCCTTTGCCCCTCTCATGCTCTAGTCCCCTGCTTGGCTGTGACCCCAGCTCCTGCCCCAATCCCTGAGAGCTCAGTGGTCCCTCTACCTGACCATATCTGCTTCCTCCACCTTGTAAATTCCTCGAAGGAAATGATGCAATTATCCAAAAGCCTCTCAGAGTGGGGGTGATAGTGGTGACCATCCCCAAAATGGCTGAGTGTCCACGTGCTGGACTGGACATGCGGTGTAGCCCGTCCACACTAAGGAATAGAAGCAGCACTGAAAAGTCCTGAGGTAGTGGTCTGCGCCACAGCAGGGACCCTCACAGACTGCCTGCCAAAAAAAAAAAAAAAAAAAAAAAAACAAACACAAGAAGACCAAGGGCCACGTGTGAGGTGATGTCATTTGTAAGAAATATCTAGAACAGATGAATCCATCCTGAAAACAGATGCGTGGTTGCTGGGCCTCCGGCAATGGGTGACTGCTTAATGGGTACAGAATTTATCTTGAGGATGATGAAAACAATAAAAGAAGTTTTGGCATTAGTAAGACATGACCACCGTGCCACGCTGTGGATGTCCCAAATGCCACTGACAAGTGGGTGCGCTTTGAAAAGCTTAGTGCTGAGGCTGGGGAGAGGGCCCAGTCAGTGAAGTGCCTACCTTGCAAACATAAGCACTTGACTCTGATTCCTGGAATCCATGTAAAGAAAAGAATTTGGGTGTGGCGGGCCATCCACATTAATCCTGGTGCTGGGCGTGTGGAGACAGCAGCCACAGGGACTCACTAGCTGCCTGGTCCAGCCCACTTGGCAAGCTCCAGTCCGTAAGAGACTGTCTCTCTCATAAACGAAACAAAAGGTGGATGTCGCCCAAGGAACTAACTCCTTCCCAGAGGTTGTCCTTTGACCTCTACCCACACATGCACCCCCTTACATGAACAGGCAGGGATGCACACATATACACATGGGTCAATTGCATATTTTGCAAGTTTTTACTTCAGTAAAAAAAAATGTTAATGTATTGAATAATATGAACACTCACCAATGTGAAGCCCTTGGCTCAGTGCCTAGAATATTGTACCGGGCACAGCGTGCATCATGTGGTCATAGCAATCTTTGCTATAGCAATCTCTCGTGATTGTCAGGCTCTACAGGTTTGGGTAGGGCTCCGAGAGCTACCAAGAGGTGCTTGCAGATGGAACATGCGAGGTGGGACAGGCTTCTGAGCTAGACAAAACCCCATATCAGATGCAGTGTGTGCTCAAGGACAGATGGGTGCAAGGCTCTGCTCTCACCTGCCACCGTGATGGCAGAGCCGGTAACACCACCTGCAGGTTGGCTAATGCATACATTGCAACTGCCTCAGCAGGCTTCCCTTGGCTTGGGGACCACACTTCCTCTCCTGCCCTGTTCCCCAGTAGCCAAGGGGAGCAAGCCTTAGCAGCGGGAGCAGCTTGCTTCCTCAAGCCCAAGCAAGCTATAAATCTCAAGGTTTAATCATGACTTCATGATCATTCAGCAAAGAGCGACAGAGGATTCATTCTACCGGGAACTGCAGAGGGGCCACTGCAGGGGGATGTTGTGGGGAATATTGGTTAGGCGGAGGCAGAACTGTTCCCCTGGGTCCTTCTGGGGACCGGCCGATGAACGATGACACCGATGGCCGTAACAAGGCAATTACTGGTGTGCACGGGCAATGCTTTGTTAACGACAGGCAGGCTTCTGCGCGTGCCAGTGGTGGCCTTTGTTGTGAGGCGTCATCTGCCTCCCAGCGCAGTGGCTGGGAACCCTCCCAGGGCTGTGCTAGAGCCTGCGTCCTTGAGACTGCAGTAAGCATTTTTTAAAAGCCCCAAGGGTCCTTTCCAGTCTCCTCTGCAAATGTTAAAGAGGAAGAGAAATCAAGAAAACCCAGAGAGGACTCTGTGGTCCCTTGCACACGGCAGGTACCTAATATCTATTTACTGAACATCTCAGCTCCTTCATTTTATGGGAAAGAAGAAAGAGGTCCAGAGAGGGAGCGATTAGTAACTGTCACACAGCCGGCCTCCCAATTCCCAGTGTGTGTCTGTGCTGCGGTGTCTGTCCTTGTTTATAGAGCTCGAAGTTGGAGCATCAGAAAAGGAGAGGGTTCCCCTGGGACAGAGGGAGGAAATCAGCCCCATTTCCCAGGGGTGACGGGAGGCAGGTACTTTCAGAGTTATTCCAGACAACTCTTAAGCTTCTATGTTCTATTCTGCTTATGTGTTTGATTTATTTTTCTGCAAAGGGGTATCTTGTTTTGGCAGGCATATCTATTCTTTTCAAGTGTGTGTGTGCGCGCGCGCGTGCGCATGTGGAGGTCAGAGGTTGAAATCTTCCTCTCTTTCTTTCCACCTTCATTTAAAAAAAAAAAAAAGATTTACTTCTTACATATATAGTGCTCTGCCTGCATGTATGCCTGCACACCAGAAGAGGGCACCAGATCTCATTGTAGATTGAGGACCTTTGGAAGAACAGTCAGTGCTCTTAACTTCTGAGCCATCTCTCCAGCCCCCTCCACCTTCATTTTTTGAGACAGTCTTTTGCTCATTAGTTACATGACACTGCCTGGACAGCGAGACCCCCAGGGCTCCTCCTATGCTCCGCCTCCCCAGCACTGGAATATTGGGACTCATTGTGGCGTACAGCTTTTTACATGTGTGCTGGGATCCAAACTCAGGTCCTCACAGTACATAGAAATGACTTTTTTCTTAGACAGGGTCTCGCTATGTAGCCTGGGTTGGCCTCAACACCCCGCCCCCAATCTTTCTGCCTCAGCCTCCCAAGTGCCCAAATGACAGGTACACCCCAACATTCCTGGTTCACTCTTCCTCCTTTCCAAATTTATGTTTTATTTTACGTGCATAGTGTTTCGCCTGAATGTATGCCTTTGTGCCACATGCATGTCTGGTGCCCACAGAGGACAGAAGAGGGTATTAGATTCCCCTGGGACTGGAGTTATTGATGGTTGTGAGCCACCGTGTGGGTGCTGGGAACTGCATGCGGGTCTTCTGCAAGAGCAAGCACTGCTTCTAATCACCAAAACATCTCTCCAGCCCCACCCCATTCTTCTTCGTCTTTTTTGAATGGCTTTGAGTCACCCCATTACATGAGTAAGCCTAAGACGCTCTCCTGTCTAACCCTCAGGCAGCCTTGTCAATGGCTGTTTGCACACATCACTTTCGGGTCTTCAACGTTACAACGCTTCTTGCCAGAGCACGTGTGCACGTGTAGGTGATGTCTAAATAGGGGAACCGCTGGGCTGCAGGGCTGTAAGGCATGAAGGTCTTGAGAGTGACTTTTGGCACAGGTTAGCCGACCTAGCCACTTGCCACCTCACCCCAGCCGTTTGTAGCCATCCTGTCAGTGGACATCCTGTCTTTGTGCTTCCTTTGTGTCCTGCCTCCTCTTCCCCCCCCCCCCCCCAGCTCAGCCTCCTGTCAGCTGCTGGGCGGCTGGACTCAGGGGTGGAGCTTTACAGCAGCAAGCCAATTAAGGCTCCTGCAGATGTGTACGGCCTGTGGGCCCTGGACCTGATGCTAAGGTGAAAGACCCAGGCTGTCATCACTTGCTCACTCAGAAAGAGACTGGGGGGAATTGCTGCCTGTCCCTCCAGGCCACCCAGCTGGACCTCTGAAGGAGGTGGGCTTTCTCAGGTGTCTACCACCTTAGTGAAGCTACTCCCACTGTAGGGACAATCTGAACCTATAGGAGACACCCCCACCCCAGTGACACAGAAAGAAAGGAAGCAAGAGCCTCGATGGAAGCTGGTGACGGCGGCACAGGGGTGGGGGATGCCCTGCTGGAGACAATCCCCTGGCATTCCCCACACCCAGCTGGGGGCTTCTGGAAGCAGGCCTGGGCCTGGAGTCAAGAGTTAAATTAGGCCTGTGACAGATGTCATGCCACAGAGTGCCTGGCACCTGCAGGTGGAACTTCTGGGAGGAGGAAGAAATCTACATGACGTGATCTAGAAGGTTCTAACTCCATTCTGGACTCACACACACCATAAGCACATATTATGCTAACCTCAAGGACTCCTGACCTCAGCTGGACAGGAGTCCTGGACAGAGGCAACCCCCTCTGGGCGCTGGCTTACCCTACCTTACTTATCCTGAGCCTTTCCCTATGCAAGACTAGTTCATTGCTAATAAAAACAGTCCACTCTTCCTTAGGAGACGGTATCTAAAATGAGCACAAGCAGTCCCTTGTTTCATATTTAAAGGAAACATGCAGCCAGGTGTGGTGCACACGCCTTTGGCTCCAGCACTCAGGAGGCAGAGGCAGGCAGATCTCTGTGAGTTCAAGGCCAGCCTGGTCTACAAAATGAGTTCCTGGACAGCCAAGGCTACACAGAGAAACTCTGTCTCAAAACAAAACAAACAAACAAACAAAAACCCCAAAACAAATAAAGGAAACATGTCCCACTAATAGGCAGGTAGTGTGTTATACTATAGGATAGATCCAGACGTCAGGCTGAGTGTCTCAGTAGATTGCTTCCCAGAATCCCCTATTTTTCACATGAGGAAACCCAGGCTGAGGCAGGTTAAAGAGCTCCAGGTATGACCCAGGACCAGACGGTGCTGGAGGTTCAGTTCAGGTGCTGTCTTCAAGGTATCCTTCCTGCGCCCCAGGAGGGGATGTATAGCTCTAGAGGAAGCTGCACTGCTCACAGAAAACAGGAGCCACAGAAGTGCTGTGACATGTCCAAGGAAAAAAGAAACAGGTGACATTATTTTCCATAATGCTTAACTCGGTGTATCTAGAACTGCACCTCTCCAGTGCACAATCAGTATACAATTGACACAGTTGGTGAAGTGCTTGCCATGGGAGCATGAAGACCCGGGTTGGGTCTCCAAAATGCCCCCTGAAAAGAAAAAAAAGCTGAAGCCAGGCGGTGGTGGCCCTCGCCTTTAATCCCAGCACTCGGGAGGCAGAGGCAGGCAGATCGCTGTGAGTTCGATGCCAGACTGGTCTATAGAGTGAGTCCAGGACAGCCAAGGCTACGAGGAGAAACCCTGTCTCGAAAAAACCAAAAACAAAAAAACAAAAAACAAAAACAAAAACAAAGCTGAATGAGGCCATGTGAAGAGGCGGAGGAAGACATCAGATGTCTGCTCTGTTGCACATCTCTTTATTCCCTTAAGACAGGGTCTCTTATAGGTGAGTGGATCTTTGTGAGTTCGAGGCCAGCCTGTCTTCAGAACTAATGGGTTCCAGGACAACCAGGGCTACATAAGAAAGCCCCGTCTCAAAAACAAACAAAAAGCAGCAGGGCCTCTTACTTACCCTCTTGAGGCTGGTGATCAGCAATCCCCCTGCCTCTGCCCCTTGTTTTTTGGGGACTTACCGGTGGGTGCCTGGTGGGTACATAGATGCTGAGGGCTTTAACTCAGGCTCGCAAGCTTGGGCAACAAGAAGTCTTCCCCACTGTGCCACCTTCCCAGAGCCCCGTGACGTCTTCCCTGCTTATTGTTCAGTACCCAGCACTCCCACGGAATAGTGTAGCTGCTCATCTGATGGATTTTGAAAAGATAAGCCAACAAACAAACATACACGTGTGCTTCATGAGCAAGCGCCCGTATCACACACATGGCACTCGTATGCTCAACTCTCACCCAGTTTCACAAATCAGGGCAGCTTTTTGTCAGATGAAGAATCACAGCTACGGGGGCCGGAGGGATGGAGGGAGCTCAGCAGTCAAGAGCTCTCCTGCTTTTGCAGAGGACCTGGGTCCAGTCCCAGGACCTACATGGCAGCGTATAAACACCTGTAGCTGCAGGTCTAAGGGACACAACACCCCCTTCTGGTTTCCATAGGCTCATGCGTGCACAAGGTGCATGGACATATATATGCAGGTAAAATGCTCATACATATAAAAATAAATACATCTTTTTTTAAAAATGCATCATAGGGACCTGCGAGATGGCTCAGTGAGCAGTAGGGCTTTCTGCCAAGCCTAGCTACCCTGGGCCCTCATGGTAGGAGACAACTGACTCCACTCTCTCTCTGCAAGCTGTGACAGGTGCATGCCCTCCTCATCTCCCTATGCACAAATAAATAAGTGTTAACAGAATATTTCATAACCCATTGCCTTTTTTGATTCTCCAGTCCTTGGCCCCTTCCTCCACAGACTGCCTGCCTTGGCTCTCCCTTTCTTGAATAGGTACAAAGTCTAAAAAGCCACTCCACACCACCCTTTCAAACCCAAACCCAAAACCATCTTGTTGCTCAAGTGGACCCTGAGCTCCTGGGCTCACGTGATCCTCCTACCTCTGCCTCTCAAGCTGGCATGTGTCATGGTGCCCAGCTAATGGCACCAGTCCTTGCTATGCACACCTCTGCAGCGGAGCTGAGGGGCTTCCTAAGAGCACAGCGTGATCTTGTGTTAGCCGAGGTAGTCAAGAGGGTGACCCTACACTCTGTGGGATGGGAGTCGGGACACAGCCTCTAGAGGGGCAGGTGGACCAGCCTGTGTGATCTGAGGTAGCTGCGCCCACCCCCCCAGCCTACAAAAGAGGGTGAAGGCAAGATAAAAGCGCCCTCTGTTCCCCTAATTTGTAGTTTTCTGGTGTTAGCAAGGCTTATAAGACACATGCTCCCAATTAGCTGCTGCTCTTAATTTAAATGCTTCATAAATTATCTCCTGCGCGTGTGGATTATCACTTCATAATGCGAGTTAGCATTTAAATAAATAGCTGTGGTGTAGGAAATTAGAGAGGTTTACTGCTGAGGCGACGGCATAATGAAGGGAAATACCAAGGCAGCCGAACAGGGCTTGGGGGGGAGCGGGGGGGGGGTGGGGGGGACGGCGACAGAGGCTCACGGAGTTCCTGAAGATGCAAGTCCAAACACTATTTGCTGTATGCAGGGAGTCTCACTGGGCCATCTCAAAAAAATATTGTTTTCCCGGTTTTGAAATTATTAGAGATTTCGATGAAATTGCAAAAATTGCAGAGAGAAGTGAGTGGCTTTCTAACTAACGAAGTTGCAAAGCCAGGAGCATAGCAGTGCTCTAGCCACAGGCCTGACTTGGATTCTGCTATTTGCTTCGTCATTTAAAGGAAAGTGTTTCAGAGACGCCCAGTGTTCAGGAACTGTGATCGCCAAGGTCATTTTAGTGAGCCCCTTGGACAGACACACTGTGTGACGCAGCCAGGAGGCGCCCTTGTGCCCCATTTACCGATGCGGACCCCGGGCTCTCCTGAGTAGCCTCTTACTCAGTCCCCTTGTTGATAAGTGCTGAAAAGGGGTGTTGGGCCTGAGAGCTGGGGGGCCCATTTGTCCTTATGCCTTTTGTGTTCTCAGTGTCCTTTCTGTGGGACAGGTAGTTGGTGACCTGGAATGGGACAGACGCATTCTCCATGTTAAAGCAAACAAACAACAAAAGAAAACACAAGTGGGGGACTGGGATGAAAGCCAGCTATCAGCACACGCTTATGATGCCAACACTAAGTGGGTAGAGCCAAGAAGATTTTAGTTCACGGTTCTCCCTGGCACCTTTAGGCCAGCCAGGGATGCTGAAAAAATGTCTCAAAAAGCCAAGGAGAGGAGAGGCAAGAGGAAGAGAAGGGGAGAAGAAGGAAGAGGAGGAGGAGAGGGAGAAAGACATGGCAGTAGCCGGGGTGGCACGGACCATTTCCTAGGCAACCGCGCTTCGAGCATTTGGCCAGTGTTGGTAGACTCACAAGCACAGCCCCAGAAGAGAGGTCATCTCCGTCTCTGTTCTGTGACCACAGGCTTTCTTTTCTCTCCTTCAGAAAAAAAATCACAATTTTGGGGGACCTGAGACTATGTCCCTGCACAGTGTCTTTACTATGCACAGGTGAGACTCAGGGACATCTGCGATGCGTGTGTCCCGAGGGCCCACAGGGGGCTTCTGTGGGATGGCTTGCTTCCTTAGGCAGTTTCTGGCCAGGCTCTTTGATAGATGAAAGGTCCAGTCGGCAGCACAGGCACTGTAGTGACTTCAGGTAGCGGACGTGTGTGGTCACGGTGCACAGGTGGCACTGCAAAAGTGCCAAGCTCGGTGCTTTATAGTCGGCTAGACTTTGCATCACGTCAAACACAGGGTTCAGGCTGCTGTGGAACCATGTGAAATTGCCCCCGTCTTCCAGTTTGGAGCGTTAAAATCAGCAATCTGAGTCTCACACTTGGCAGGCACTTCCTCGTCTGAGTCTTAGAAAACTCCCAGAGGCATTTTCTCTTTGGCTTCCCTCAGTACCACTGATGACTTTGTCAAGGTTGCCCAGATGGCTCCCCGGGGGTGGGTGGGTGGGAGTGGGGGGCGGGACGGGACGGGACGGGGCGGGAGGGGGTGGGCATCTCCAGCTCTGCATCTTTGGTTTGAGGAGGAATCCGTGGAGTCTGGTAGAGGCCTTGCCTTGGTGAGTGGGGCTTTCTCAGCCTTTGTTCTCGCTCTGTTTGACAATCAACTCTCTCACAAAAGCCTTGTGCACCCAGCTCCTTTCCTCACTCAGTCACACCTCAGCTGTGGCCCGCGGTCCCCTTCACCCCAGGGAAGATCCACACTGGAGTGAAATGGGATAAACGTGGCCTGGCGTCTCACGGCTGGTTCATGTCACTCAAGTATGCAGGGATCAAAGGCTGCCCCTGGAATGTTCCAAGCCCTTTGAAGCTGGTAACAAAGGCGTCTTAGAAAGTCCTACACTTAGAACCAGAGGGCTGTTCACAGATGAAACCGCTGGGGTCCGGTTGCAAAGGAAAAAGAGAGGGGTCTCAGCGGGAGAGATTTCTGCACAGAGAGAATGGTTAGGGGGTTATCAAGCTGGTGACAAGTGGGTATGTGGGGCTAACTCAGGCAAAGACAGCCTTGAGGCTCAGAGCAGGTTGGCACGGGGAGTGGGGTGGGGTGGGGGAGGATCCCAGAAATATCAGGGACTCTGAAATAGGCAGAACAGGGTGCGACCACATTCCCCACCCGACCTTCTAATCTTCTCCCTTCAACTGTTATATCCCTGACCCTTGTAAAAGGATCGTGTGGAAGGCATGTTCTAAGCTGCATTTTAATAAGTCAATAAGAAAGCTCAAAATTATTTAAAGCTTCTTAAAGAGGCTTATATTTGATTTCTTGTGGGAATTCTGGGCTGCAGAATAGTAAAAATGCGTAGACCTCCCCAGGTCGGTTCGCACGAAGGCAGTGTCATTTAAAACAACAACAACAACCTAAAACTTTGAACTGTTCTGTTGTTTGCGTAGGGTTGACCTCACGGGAAGGATTTTTGTCACCTGTGGGTGACATTGTTGGAGCCCGAGGTCCTCAAGTAGGAAGGAACTGATTCGGGGGCAGTGTAACAATGTGGCATGGTCCTTGAAAGCCTCAGCCTGGCCCTGAAAACCATGCGTCCCAGCAAAGAGCAGGCAGATTCCCCAGGCCACTGTGGGGTCAGGGAGGAATCGGGGAACCCAACGTGGGTCAGAGCTGTGGCTCTGTCTTGAGCTTATGGCTGTGTTCACCCCAGACCCCACCACTGAGGCCATGCTGCATTAGGAAATGCAGGACCTCAGGTTCCTGCTGAGGGGATGCTGGGAGAGCCCCCTCGGATTACCTTGTCTGGATTTCCCTCTGCCTTTTATGAGCTGATTGTCCCAGTCAAGGAGGATACCCGGGAGCATAGGGCAGCAGCGAGAAGGAGGGAAGGGCACCTACCACTGAGGGCCAGGAAGAATAAAGAATTCACATGAAACTGGGCTGGTAGCTTCTCTACAGAGGACCATTTTTGAGTGGGTTAGAGTGCAAAGTGGTCAAGCATCTCGTGTTGGCCACTGCACTGGAAGGGGCCCTGGGGTTGCTGTCCCCAACTCAGACTGTAACAACTCCCACCTGAACATGGTGCCATGTGGTTGGAGATGTGGGAGTTGAATAGCATCTTCCCAGGAGATACTTCCACACCCTAATTCTGATCTTTCTGGATGTGACCTTATCGAGAAATGGGATCTTGGCAGATGTCATCAGTTAAGGCTCTTAGGATACCACACTCCATCTAAGCTGACAGGTGTTTTGGTTGAGGAAATAAGGAGAGACACGGGCAGAGATTAGAGTGATGTGGTCAGCAGGAGACTGACTTCACAGTACCACAGGCGTGTACGAGCGTTTCTTCCACACAGCATTCCCGCACCTTCTTTCACCCCACACTCATCTCAGGTCCCCACTCCCAGCTCCCTTCCTAGGATCCTCTGCGGGCCAAACAGACAGGGGCTGAAGCAAGAATGATTCAAACAGATAGAAAAAAGAGGACGCTTGAGACTAGGGATGCGGCTTTCAGTTGGTAGAGTTGGCTTAGCACGCATGAAGCTGTGGTTCCATCCCCAGCATTGCACAGGCCAGGAGTGGTAGTGCACGCCTGTAATCCCAGCACTGCACAGGCCAGGAGTGGTGATGCACGCCTGTAATCCCAGCACTGCACAGGCCAGGAGTGGTGGTGCACACCTGTAATCCCAGCACTGCACAGGCCAGGAGTGGTGGTGCACACCTGTAATCCCAGCACTGCACAGGCCAGGAGTGGTGGTGCACACCTGTAATCCCAGCACTGCACAGGCCAGGAGTGGTGGTGCACACCTGTAATCCCAGCACTGCACAGGCCAGGAGTGGTGATGCACACCTGTAATCCCAGCACTGCACAGGCCAGGAGTGGTAGTGCACGCCTGTAATCCCAGCATTGCACAGGCCAGGAGTGGTGATGCACGCCTGTAATCCCAGCACTGCACAGGCCAGGAGGGGTGGTACCCATCCAGCACTTGGCAGATGGAGACAAGGGAGTCAAAGGTTCACTGCCATCCTTAGCTGATCTTCAGTGAGTTCAAGGCTAGCCTAGTCTGCCTGTCTCAAAACACAAGGATGAGAAGAGGAGGAGGAAGAGTGGGAGGAAGCGGAAGAGGGAGAGGAGGAATGGCAGACTGGGCAGGCTAGAGAGGGCATTTTGAATCTGATCTGATATTGGGGAGGAGAAACTGTGGCCAAGCTTGAGTCAGGGCCACAGCCACCCACTACCGCACTCATCCAACTTGTTCTAGCCCCAAATCTGAAGAAACTCAAACAGCTGGACTTTTTCTTGAGAACAAAGAAAAGGAGCACTCAGTTGGAGATGGGGTCAGGGTGAGGAGCTTTGGCCTGCTTCCATTTCCATGTGAGGTGGTGGCAGACGTGTTTGTTGGCCACACTCTACACACTCCTAATAAAGCTCTGACCCTGGACCAGTTCCTGGGTGATGACCTATAACCTCTCATCCGGCCCAATTTAAAGGCCTGCATTCACACCAGTTGGTCCAGGTTAGCCATGCAATCTGTAGTGGGGGCTTTGGACCACACAATGTCAGCAACCTTTGAAAGGACCAAAATCAAAGTTCAACCTCATAGGAGGCCAGCCATGGCTGTGCACCAGTTTTGCTTGGTTTTTGTTGTTGTTGCTTTGTTTTGTTTTTTGAGACAGGGTCTTTCTGTGTAGCCCTGGCTGTCCTGGAACTCACTCTGTATATTAGGCTGGCCTCAAACTCAGAGATTCGTCTGCCTCTGCTTACTGAATGCTGGCTAGGATAAAAGATGTGTGCCACCACCACTGCCTGACTATGTACAAGTTAATAAAAAAGTCTGGATTCTGGGGCTGGAGGGATGGCTCAGGGGTTACGATGAAGAGCTCCTACTGCTCTTCCAGAGGATCTGAGTTCAGTTCCTAGCACCCAAGTGAGGCAGCTCGCAACTACCCAAACTCCAGCTCCAGCAGATCTTGCATCTTTCAGTTTCCATAGGCACCTGCCTGCACATAGGTGGCATGCACGCGCGTGTACACACACACACACACACACACACACACACACACGCACGCACGCACGCACGCACACACAAATAAAAAGAAATGTCATTTTTTAAAATCCTAGATTCTGAGCTAAGAGTATGGTTGTCAGCCAGTCCACTGTCTGCTGCATAAACAGGAGGACCTCGGTCCAGCACTAGCAGCCATGTGCGGGGCATCGTGATGTGTGTGCGCCTCACTACTGGGAAGGCAGAGGCATGAAGGTCCCGGGGCTCACAGGCCAGAGAAATAGTGGACTCAGTGAGCTGCAGGTTCAGTGAAAGACCCTGTCTGAAGAAATAAGGTAGAGAAAGGTAGAGAAAGACACATGATGTCAACTTTTGGCCTCCGTACATATGTACACGTATGTAGCTCCTTCGGTCTGAGGCTCAGGTCATCTCTGGTGGGCAACACTGCCCATGCTGTCCTTCAGTGCCTCTAAGTAAGAGGAAGCTCCCTGGGAGCCTCGTCAAGGTGGCCTGCTTGAAAAGATACAAAAGGCGGGCAACAAAAGCACACTAGGTCCCACCAAGGTGGGTGCCCGCAGCACGGACCCACCCGAGGTACCGTGGAAAGACTTACAGGCTGACGGAGGAGCCAAGCCAAAGCAAGCTGCTCAGCTCCGTGGCCCTTTAAAGCCCCAAGAAGGTCTTCATTTGCATTTAGATCTCCTTGCTCCCTCTTTTCATCTCAAGACAAATCCTCACAAAAGGCTGCTTAATTAGACCAAATTAGATTTCCACTCAGCCGCTTGTCATTCATTACAAAATGCTGTTCTTTTTTCTATTTTGGTAATTACAGGCTGGTCTCCGCCTGTTTGTAGCCCTCACTGCAGCCGGCGAGCCCCACTAGCATCCCTGATCTGGTGCAGGGAAGAGGAAAATTATTCGGCAGCACCAACCGGTCTGTTTATGAGTTGGATCCAGGCCACCACCAGAGTCTCTTACTGTAGGCGCGGGTGGGGCTTCATTCCCACATCTTTACTGATTACTTGTAGAGCAACTCAGAACCTGGTCATTTCAAATACCTGCCAACTAAGAGGTGGAAGAGTTCACACAGGGGCTGGAGAAATGGCTCAGTGGTTAAGAGCACTGCCTGCTCTTCCAAAGGACCCGGGTTCAATTCCCAGCACCCACATGGCAGCTCACAACTGTCTGTAACTCCAAGATCTGACACCCTCACACCAACAAACATAAATTAAAATAAAAAAAAAGAAAAGTTCACACAGGACCCAGGCCTGGCCACTCACAAACTCTCCCATCGTGTAGCTCAGAATTCCTGGATGAGGAAGGCAGGGAATGTGGCTGGAGGTGCTTCAGACCCAGAAGACAGGGCTCTAGATCATGGTGGTCCAGGTAAGCTCCAGAGAGAGGGTGACCATCCCTGAGGCCCTAGAGATCAGTCGAAAGTTTTACAGTTTTACCATTTTGCAGATGGAAGTCTGAGGCCAGAAGACAGATGAAGGGACCACACAAATGTCTTTCTGAGCTGCCCTTCCTATTTGCATCCCTACACACTTACACACTCTCACACACTTGCACACATATACACTCACATAACACACACATCCCTACTCACACATACACTTGACATACATACACTCACACACACACTTCACACTACACACGCTCACATACATACACACTCACATAACACACACATCTCTACTCACATACCCACACACTTGACATACATACACTCACAGACACTCTCACACACTTGCACACATACACACTCACATAATACACACCTCCCTACTCACACACTCACACACCTGACATATATACATTCACATACACACTTCACACTACACACTCTCACATACTTGCACACACATACATAACACACACACTCACACACATAACACACACACTCACACACACAACCCTGTTGAGGCAAGAAGATGCTGCTGTGGCTCATTCTCTGCCCAGAAACCATCAGGAGATGAGACAGGAGGGTCAGCGATTTCATTTGTCACTGGCATAGAGTTGGAGGCCAACCCGTGTTGTATGAGGGCATGTGAAGGCCAGCCCGTGACAACATGTGAAGGCAAGAGTGCGAAGCAAGCTTAACTCCCTAGCAGTGCATTTTATTTGAAAAGATCTGGGCTAGGAAGGTAGTGGGCTTTGCTCACTGGCTTCCAAAATCTCAGCTACTGCACCGCGCATGTGCCTCAGTCACGCCAGGACTCCAAGAAGGCTGTCTGAATACTCACTACATGCCAAGGGCTGGGACCCTGTGATGTGGACGTGGGTCTGCCCTGTACTCTTGCAGCTGAGTCTGAGCTGCAAAAACCACCACCCAAGGGACTGGTGGGAGGGGGGAGGGAGGGTGGGGGGCTACTGAAACATGACATCACAGTCAAGCAGGGCACAGAGTCCAGGGGCACCTCCTGGTGGTTGTGTCTCGAAGTTTTGTTTGTTTATTTCTATTTGTTCATTTTTATTTTTTTATTTTTTTCATTTTTGGAGACAGGGTTTCTCTGTGTAACAGTTCTGGCTGTCCTGGAACTCACTCTGTAGACCAGGCTGGCCTCGAACTCACAGTGATCCGCCTACCTCTGCTTCCCAAGTCCTGGGATTAAAGGCGGGAGCCACCACCACCCAGCCTTATTTTTTTTTAATTTAATTTAATTAAAAAAAAAAGATTTTATTGCCAGGCATGGTGGTGCACACCTTTAATCCCAGCACTTGGGAGGCAGAGGCAAGAGGATTGCTGTGAGTTCGAGGCCTGCCTGGTCTACAAAGTGAGTCCAGGACAGCCATAGCTACACAGAGAAACCCTGCCTGTATGTGTGTGCACCACATGCATGCAGTGTCCGAGGTCAGAGGTCAGAGCGCTCACTCCGGAGTTATGGGTGATTGTGAGCAACCATGTGACAACTGCTGGCAATGGAACCTGCAAGGGCAGCAAGCCATGTCTCCCTGGGAGACAGTATGTGAGTGAGGCCTTTGGGAGCTCCAGGGGCGAATAAGGAGGGCAGACTTGGTTAGTGGTTCAAGCTTTCCAGAAAACAAAAGCAAAAACAAACAAACAAAAACAAAAACAAACCGCAGGCATTGTTGGAGGGGAGCCTGAGAGGGTGTAGGCAGGCTACAGGCCGGAGCAGCATGGCAGCTCCTACAGTTCCTGTGCTCCCTGCTGCACCATGAGATGCGCCAACGACGACTTGTGGCCCCCGTGTGGTTTACTCTTCACAGAGACTCAGGAGCTGAAAAGCCTTCAGGCACCAAACTCAAAATTTTGCACATTGAATTATTTTTAAAAGCTGCTCAAGCAAGCAGAATTTTAGCCACTCAGAGCCTATCACGGTCGGTACAGCCCTGTGCAGGCTAAAGTCCCAGGTTTGTTTCTTTTTTTTTTTTTTGCTAATTTTGTTTACTTGTTTTGTTTTCTGAGACAGGGTCTCATAGGTCCCAGGCTAGCCTCAGGGTCACTTTGTAACTGAGGATGGCCTTGGCCTTCTGTTCCTCCTGCCTCCACCTTCCGAGTGCCAGGTACAAGGGTCTGTGCCACCATGCCTGGTTTGTGAAGAGCTGGGCATCAAACCCAGGGCCTCCTGCACGCTGGGCAAGCTCTCTGAGCCCTCTCCCTGGGAGCACTTGTTCCTGCCATTAATGTACAGAAGTCCATCTCTGCTCGACAGTGTAAACTAGGAGGGGTTCCCCTTTCCTTGATTAGCCCTCAAACCCTGGAACTCATTCCCACACCCTCCTCTTCCTCCAGGAACCGCCCCAGGAGACCAAGCTCAGGGACTGCCCCCCACCACACCCCCCCCACCTCTGTGGTGGCTGCAGCTGCCTCCATCGCACCCCTTAAGGCCCTGCATCATCCCCATAGGAACCCATCATAAAACAATCCCACAAGCCGGGCGTGGTGGCACATGCCTTTAATTCCAGCACTCGGGAGGCAGAGGCAACTCGAACTGTGAGTTCTAGGCCAGCCTGGTCTACAAAGTGAGTCCAGGACAGCCAGGGCTACACAGAGAAACCTGTCTTGCAAAACCAAAACCAAAACCAAAACAAAACCAACGACAGTCTCACAGGCTGCAAAGAAGAGGGTACAGGCCTCTGGCCTCTGAGTCTTCCCAGCTTTGGCTAAAACCGCACCCCAGATTCCCCCACAACCTGGCCTACATTCCCACTGTCCCTGCCTTGTTAGTCAGCTTTGTCTCTCCCCTTGCTGAACTTCACTACACTCCGTGAACGGGTCAGCTGCCGTTTCGTGTTAAACTCCTTCTCATTCATTACAATACCGCTTTTTTATTGACATGGAAATAAAACTTACAGTCAATGAGGTCCTATGAAATATACATCAAAGCAGGAGGCAGCAGCGCAGGCGGTTTCATCTGTTCCAGGAAGGAACAAGGGTTTGGGGGGGGGCAGGGGGAGGGAGACACCGAACATTTTCCTTCTCCATTACATGATGCGATTTTCAATGAATCTATAAAGAAAACGAAAACATAAATACAGTGTCCAAACAGGGTGATCCCTGCAGCTGTCAAACTTAAAACAGCTCACTTTTCCTTTGATTTCTGTTTTAAGTTTTGAAATGTACATAGATCATTCTCAGCTTTTTTCTTTCTTTCTATCCCTCCCCCCCTTTTCTTTTGACAGAGAGTGTCTCTCTCTTTTAAAAAAAAAAAAACCCAAACTGATCACTCCTGGATCCTCCAGCTTTGACCCCCTGGTGGCCAAACTGACCAAATGCCGGGAACCCAGGTGTTGCTCTCTCAGGCCTCAGCCCGCCCTGCCTGTGTCTCCTCATACACACACCTCCCTTTCCATGGTGGTCTTCAAATCAAAGCCTTGTCCCAGGGTTTCTTCCTTCTGTGAAAATAGTGTCACCCTGAAGTGGACAGGCACCGAAGGGCCCTCCCTACCTCCTGGGTTCTGTGTACCTGACGTGCTCCGCACCTCTCAGTATGTTCCAGCCGGCGTCACTCCTGAATGTCTCCGCCACACTGGGCGGTGGGGGCTGCGTTTTAGGGGTGTGTTTTAGGGGTAATGTGACACAGAGACCCAGAGAAGTCTAGAAGCTGTTCAGAGTTACACGGCAACGAGTGATGCTGTGGGGAGAGAGCTCAGCTGTAAGGGCAATGCTGCTCTTCCAGGGGACCTGAGTTCGGTACCTGGTGCCCACACCAGGTGCTTCATTACGGCCTGCAATATAGCTCCAGGGAAAAATCAAGTTCTGGGACCTCCTGGGGCGCTGTACTCAAGTGTACACAGCCACAACATACACACATACACACACACACACACACACACACACACACACACACACACATTTTTAAAAAAACTCATGGTGTAGGGGAATCGTTCCCTTCAGTTCCATACTTGGCGTGGCCTTTGCCTGAGAGCCATCTCTGCCCAGGCGAGCTGGCACTCCCAGCACTGCGGCTATAGAGCCTGGAGAACCTCTGGGCAGATGGTGAGATCCAGGTAAAGTGACTTGTCCTGCTCCCTCACCGCCCCCCCCCCCACAAAAAGCCAATAAAAATGGCACATTATTTAATTCTTGCCCCTACCAGGGAGGCAGAGGCTGGACCTCAGTGAGGACAAGGCCAGCCTGGTCTACATAGTGAGTTCCAGGCCAGCCAGGCCAGGCTACATAGAGAGATCCTGCCTCAATAAACAAACAATAAACAAATAAATGGTGGAGAATGGCTGAGGACACTTGATGTTGACCTCTGATCTTCACATGCATGCGTAGGCACAGGTACACACACAAAAGAACACACACACACACACACACACACACACACACACACACACACACAAAGTAAATAAGTACTCACCGCTTCGATTTGTCTCCTTGTCTGACTTCTGGGCACTGGGGAGGGCTGTGGAGTTGAGTGGTTATTGTCATGCTTCTTTTTGTTTTTCTTTTCTTTCTTTTTTTTTTCTTTTTTTTCTTTTTTTGGTTGGGGTCTTCCTGGCTAGCCTGGAACTCACTGTGTAGATCAGTCTGGCCTTGAACTCAGAGACCACCTGCCTCCCCAGTGCTTATGGGAGTTCACCACTAGTCTGACCTTGACTGTTGGCCTTCTCTTCCTTTCTCTTATTTCTCTTTCCCTCTCTCCTCCCTTCCCCTCCTTTTCCCTCCCCTGCCCTCCCCTCCCATCTCTTTTCCTGCCCTCCCCTTCCCTCCCCTCCCCTGCCCTTCCTTCCCCTCTCTGTACTGGGATGGAATGTAGAATCTTGAACATGCTGGACATGATCTCCCACTAGGCTGCATCCCCAGCCCTTGGCTTTCTAAGTTTGTCCTTATGTAGCTCAGACTTAACTCATTACCTTCAGGCTCCTGAGTGTGGGCATAACACGCAGGTGTCATCACACCCAAATATATCAACCCATTTTTTTCCTGAAGGCCTTCAAGTGGAGTGTGGCATGGAGCCTGTCATTGGCAAAGCATGCCATGCTGTCAAGTGTGCCTGGCTGGGTCAGGATGAGGGGCTCCCATGCCTCACCCCCCCCTCACTCCCTATGTCTTCTTTCTTCGTTATCCACCTGATATTTGGGGGGGGGCAGGCAGTAGTGGTGCAACCCTTTAATCCCAGCACTCAGGAGACAGAGGCAGGAGGATCTCTGTGAGTTCAAGGCCAGCCTGGTCTACAGAGCGAATCCAGGACAGCCAGGGCTACACAGAGAAACCCTGTCTTGAAAAAAAAAAGATGAGAAATAAAAACAATCAGACTTCTATGAGGTAATGATATCATATAATGTAACAAAAAGAAAACAACAAAACCAATTAGAAGTAAAAGGCTCCAGAGCAGGCAGAAGAAACAGAAACCAGCTCTTTCACATACTCAGGACCCATAAAACACTAAACTGGAAGCCAGAATATACACACACGGGACCTGTGGGGACAAAGAGGGAAGAAAAAAATAGAATAAGAAGATAATTTAATTAAAAATTTTTTTTTAATTTTGGGGGGTTTGTTTTTTTGTTTGTTGGTTGGTTTTTTGTTTTTTTTTTTCGAGACAGGGTTTCTCTGTGTAGCCTTGGCTGTCCTGGACTCACTTTGTAGACCAGGGTGGCCTCAAACTTACAGCGATCTGCCTGCCTCTGCCTCCCAAGTGCTGGGATTAAAGGGGTGCGCCACCACTGCTGCTATTAATTATTTTTTTAACAAAAGGAAGAGCTCTGATATGACATTAAGAGACAAGGAACGTCCAAAGACACCCTCGCGTTCTTTTTCTGTTGGCATCTACTGCGGGGCATGCAGCCTATACTTCAGAATAGTTTGATTCCCCAGTGAGACTTCCTTAGAGGAGACTACATTTTCATTGATCGTGTTGGTTTAGAATCACCCTGTTTTCTCGGTGTCCTCCATCCCCTCTGGCTCTTATTCCTTCCACCTCCTCTTTCTCAGGGTTCCCTGAGCTCTGAGTGGAAGAATTTGATGGACACCTCCCATTTTGGGTCGAGTGTTCCAAGGCGTATCACCCTTTGCTGGGCTTCTGGCTGTGGGTCTCTGTGTTTGTTTCCATCTGCTGCAGGAGGAAGCTTCTCTGATGAAGGCTGAGCAAGGCACGGACTAGGAGTAGAGCAAAATGTCATCCAGGGTCATTTTATTGCTTCTTCTTCCTCCTCCTCCTCCTCCTCCTCCTCCTCCTCCTCCTCCTTTAAAACTGCAGCATTTTTACCTTTGGTCCCTGAGCTGCCTGGTCTCAGGTTCTTGGTCACCCAAGCAACATTGAATATGGGTTCCATCTTGTGAAATGAGTCATAAGTCAAATCAGACATTGGTTGGCTACTCCCACAAGCCACCATTACCCGGGCATATCTTGCAGGCAGAACACCGCCAGCCAGGTTTAAGTGTACAGGTCAGGGGCTCTTGCTGTGTTCACAGCACTGCACAGTTGCCAGCTCCGCTCAGTTCCCTGCTGTTTGCAGGTGCCAGAGAGCAGCCCTGCCCCTCCCTTGGCAGTGAGCTCCTTATCTCCTCGGATACACCTTTCTCCACCAGCCACCTAGCTGGATTCATGCAGCACACGGCCTCCTTGGCTGCCTGGCGGCTTCCCCTTGCATGTTTTCAGTATCCATCCACACTGTATGTAACCCGTACCCATGCTGCTTTGTTCTTTTTCATGGCCCAATTCTTTTCCTGCTGTTCAGGCTATGCCGCATTTTGTGTATCCATCCCTTCATCCCTGAGGCAATTTTGGGTGGTTTTCTTCGCTTGACTATGGTGGATAACGCTGCTGTGAGTGTGTGTTCATAGATTAACTTGAGCTCCTGTTCGCTGTGGATATATTCCTAGGAGTGGAAGCTCTTGGTATCCATCTTATAGCTAGTTGCCTGTTTTATTCACACAGAGACAGAGAAGTCAATAAATCTATGGCAACCATGATGGATCGCCAGTAGCAAATATGACTTTTTATGCAGGACTCACCAAGCCTGGGGCTTGGAAAGCATCGCCAGCACCCCCAAGCCCGGGTCACGGTGAGGAAGGACCCCTGAGCCAGGGTCACAGTGAGGAAGGACACCCCCATCACAGTGAAGAAGCACCCCAAACCTGGGTCATGGTGACAAAGCATCCCAGAGCTCTGATCAAGGTGAGGAAGGACCCCTGAACCAGGGTCATGGTGAGAAAGGACACCCCGACCTGCCCCCCCCCCCGTCACAGCGAAGAAGCACCCCAAACCTGGGTTACGGTGAGGAAGCACCCCCAAGCCCAGGTCACCGTGAGGAATCCTCCGGCTGCCGGAGGTTAACTTGTTCAAGGTCACAAGGAGTCAGCCTGCCAGAGCTGCACCTCGGGTGGCTTGGCCTCAGCGCATTCTCAATCACTAAACTGTCGTGTCCCAGAAACTTGCCAGATGATTTCCTCTTGGATCTGTGACGGGGGACGGGCTGGCAGCCGTGAACTCCATCCTCACCATGCCAGGCGCAGACTGTCAGGAAAATGAGTTTGCCTGCCTTGAGCATGCCCAGCTGTGGACAGCAGGAGCGTGCCTGTTAGGGACTAGAATTCACCTGGTGTGTGTGTGTGTGTGTGTGTGTGTGTGTGTGTGATTGCTTTATTCCTGTTTCTTCCTATAGCAGCCTGTCACCCAGAATTGTGGCCATACAGATATGGCTGGTGAGCTGCTGCCCTCAGCACTCCTGTGAGCCCATATAAGCAGGGCACCTGCACATTGCTTTCCTGTATCCATATGTGCGTCTTTCCAGAGCTTTGTACTCCTCCTAGGAGAGAAGTTTCTGGAAGTTCATTCCCCCAAGAAATAGAGGCCGTCACTGGAGCGACTGGGGCCTCTTCATAATCTGAAGTGACATCTAGCCATTTTCATTACTTTAAAAAAGCCCTCAAACCCACGGTGATAGTTCCTCCACTGTCTCCTGTTAGCCTTTTTCCCCTCAAATGCGGTGTCCCTCATCCACCTAAACCTGCTGCTGAGTTACCGGCCCCCAGAGGCTGTGGCTCTGGGCGGATGCATCTATACGCTGTCCCAGCCGCCGCCTTCTCCGGGTGTAATCAAGCATCGAGCTAAGTAGCAAATAAATCTCCCGATCTCATAAGCCGCACAGCGAGATCATGTAAATGCAAATGAAAGACCTGATTTCAAGCTGTCGAGGGGGAGGGGAGAGAGCGCCGGGGCTCTGTCACTGTGACCGCCTCACTGGGCGAGGGCCATTCATCAGACTCAAGACCCTGAGCTGGAGGCTCACGGAGAGGGGATGGCTGCCCTGGGGAGCAGAGAGCAGCCAGGTGGGCAGGCTGTAGGGTCCCGGCAGCCCAGGATCACGAGAAACCCACAAGGGCTTGAATGGGGTGGCTGGGCAAGCCCTAGGGGCCCTAGAGCAGCAGCGTGCCGGCAGGAGAGACACTGTGGAGATCTTAGCAACCGCTGCTCACTGAGCCCGCCTGCTCGGCTTCCATCCCGGAACTCTCCGCCCAGGAGGCCTAGGGGACTAGGAAATGGGAGAGCTACAGACACCTCCAGGGACCTGGAACCCACTCGGACCGTCTCGGTCGTGATGAAATGAGAATCTCACCTGGGCTCAAATATGTATTTTAAAATATACTCTATGAAAATAATCATAATATATGTACCAAGAAACTCTGCTTTTTGTCCTTTAAAAAAATGCCATTTTGAGAGAGTCTCATGTAGAACAGACTGGACAGCCCGGGCCACCACCTTCTCCTCAGTGCTGGGATTGCATAGTGCGCACCGCCACACCCGATCACGTGGTCCTGCGGATGGAGCCCCAGGGCCTTGTGGGTGCTAGGCAAGCTCTTCTCCAACTGAGTTGACTTCTTTTTAAATGATAAAAGTATCATCTCTGTGCCTGGCCCCCCTCCCCCACGAACCCTCACACACCTCACAATGGTTTGTGCTTCTCTGTTCCTCCCTGTTTGTTTGTTTGTTTGTTTTCCTTATGGCAATAAAAACAAACAAACAAACAAAAAACCCCAACCATGTCTGGATGGTGGTGATATATGTAAAATGTTGAGTCCTGCTGAGTCTTTTTTTTTATGTTATTTTACACACCTTTGATCATACGTGGATGTGTGAATTTTGGTATCATTATGCAACGTTCAGACAATGCACGCGGCTCAAGGCCCAGGCTGCGTGGGTCCTTTGATGCATAATGCGTCTCACTTCCCGTGATTGTTTATCTGAGGCTCTCATTATGGAAATAAATAAATATCCCTATGCTAATAGCGATCACAATTTGCATTTATATTGTGCTTTTCCTTGGAAGATCTTAAGTTGTTTTACAGTAATGAACTACCCAGAGCACAGGCACGGGGCACGTGTGCGCATATGTATGCGGAGGTGGGGGGGGGTATGCAGATATTTATTTAATAACTACTGGGCAGTACCTGGGATTTCACCTCTCTTGGTTCTAATAGGATGCCGGATTGCGAGGCATCGCAGACCAAACAGCTGTTTTCTTTAGATGCTGGCTAAGAGAGCTGACAGGTTTCACTGTGTGTGGTGACCAGGATTCAGGGAGTGGCTGGTGCATTGTGGGACTTGCTCTCTTGGGATGGACATCAAAGGTGGGTCTGGAGCTCAAGACAGTCAGCTCCCTGGCATAAAACCTGCCATTTTGGAATGTGAACACCTCTCCCTGCCTGTCTTGCGCAAGTTCAGTTTGGGCCACCCAAGTGCCGGCAGTGCCGTTTTCACGTACGTGACTGGAAATGAATGCTCACGGAGGGTATAAAAGGGTATGGGGTGGGCATCAAGGCCCAGCCACTCCTTGGGTCCCTGGGAACTTGAGAGTAAGGCAGTTGCCTGTGGGAAACAGCACCCACACCTGCCTGGGGGAAGTGCAGGTTCTCACAGGGCCGCCAGCCCCGAGGCAGTTCCAGAGCCGCAGACCCACCCTTACTGGGGGTGGTTTTTTCAGAGCCCCAATCCTTCGCGTTGGGGAGTTGGAGGGAGCTGCTATTGTCGAAGGAACCAGGAGAATGGGGGGGGGGCCCCTGGGACAGGAGAAAGATGGTTTTAATTAGAGCGGAGAGAATGGGACTGAGGCGGAGGGGGATGACATGTTAATAAGGTTTAATGAAGCCATCGGCTGATGGGGACAGCTGTCACCCAGAGCTGTGTTCCAGCCAATCCACTCAGTGACAGAGGAAACTCTGGGAGGGAAAAAAGTGCTTTGAAGGAGGCTGGGGAGGGCAGGGTGGCCAGCTTGGAGCTGGGATTCTACTCTCTGGAGTCGACCCCCCCCACCTCCCCATACCCACCGTGAGGGAATCGGGTTAGGGAGCCACGCTTAAATGGCTTTCAATAGTTCTCAGTTCCCTGAGTCGCAAAACCAAGCCAGCCGTGCCTCTTGGAGACCTTGAGGACTTGGGTGAGATATCTTAAGAATCTGAAAGAGTGAGGGATGCAGAATTTTGAAGACTGATAAGACTTTATTAATTTTTTTTCCCTGTATCTCCCATCTGTCCATGGAGATGATGTCACCTCTCTTCAGGGGAGAGAGGCTGCTTGGCTGGGCTAACCTTAACCCAGATCATCTGTTTGCTCCTGTAATGGACCAAATAGACAGATTTCTGCTTTATTTTTATTTTTTATTTTTTGCTTTAAAAAAAAAAAAGATTTTATTTATGTATATGTGTGAGTGTAGGCTACATGTATGCAGTGCCCTGGGAAGCCAGAGGGTGGTGACAGATCCTCGGTGGCTAAGGCTACAGGCTGTTGTGAGGTGCCTGATGTGGGTGCTGGGTACTGAACCCAGGTCCTCTGCACGAGGGGCAGACATTCTAAGCACTGAGCCATCTCTCCAGCCCCTCGTACAGACTTCTTTAAGGTTCAGTTTGCCCATCTGTAAAATGGGGGAAACGACCCCACAACAAGGTATTCTGTGAATTCAGGGAGAAGGATAAAAAACAAACAAACAAACAAACAAACAAATACAGCATAGTATCACAAAAGGATGTCACAGGGCACAGTGCAAGCCTCAAATACGGGAGATACTTAGTAGATGTTTATTTTTTGTTTGTCTTTTTGAGACAGTGTTTCTCTGTGTAGCCCTGGCTGTCCTGGAAGCCTCTCTCTAGCCCAGGCTGGCCTTAAACTCACAGAGATCTGCCTGCTGCTGCCTCCCAAGTGCTGGGTTAAAAGGCCTGCTCCACCACTATCACCTGGCTTACAAATATTTATTCTTTTCTTTGTTTCTTCCTTCACTGAAGACAGCGTGGTGGGTCTTTGTGGGGGGAAGAGTGTTCCCAGCATCCACATGGCCCAACAACCTGCTGTGCTGCCTGCCTCAGGACCTTTTCGTGGCCCAGCCTGATTGCTGGCCCAGAGACCTCTTTTGCAAGCAGCCACCTCACGTCCTTTGCTAAGCCAAGAGCCAGGCTGCTTGGGGGACCCATGTGGCCCATCAAAGCTGAGATTTGTGACGGAGTGGCATCAGCTCCACAGATGTCAGAGTGAGGTTGCCATGGAAGAGCAGGTGACCACCAGGGCCTCAAGCCTCCTTACAGCCCAGTGGCAGCTGGTCTCAGACACCTGTCACCACTTGTTTGTCCTAGTCTAGAATTCAGGGTCAGGACCTCCCCTGAGCACGCACGTGCCACACTCAGCTGGTGTCACATAGTCCAGGGAGGGACCCAGAGTCCCCTCTATCAGGCTGTTTTTCTCCTCAGCCTCTGGAAAGCTCCAGAGCAATTGGGCCCTCTGCAGCCAGGAAGCTCCTATGTTTACTGGCCTCTCATACCCTCCCTGAATGCCTGCTGGGTTCTCCGTAAAATGCCAATTTGAAACACGCGTTTCTCTTTCCCTGACCACTTTACCATCTGTGTCCAGCTGGCCTAAGCACTGTTTTCTGAACGGGTCACCCTTTCCACACTCTCTTCACTAGTTGACTTATCAGACAGCAGCCTGGACCTGGGCTTCTCTCAGTATGTGGTGATGTGGTGAGGAGGTAGGCACACAGGAAAGCCTCAGGCTCAGCTGTTTGCAGGTGCAGACCCCGTCTGGCCACTCCTGGGCCGACTTTGCCCATCACTGAATCTGAGATGAAGACAGGGTGGGTTCGAGTTCTGCCTTGGCCTTTCATTGACTGAGCAGGCGAAGGTAAGACAGCTCTCCTGTGAGTCCTCACCTTTAACACAGCAGTGGCATTGCTCTGCAGCCTTGGTGGGAATGGTGCGCTCTCATGATGAGTGCTGGGAGCCGGAGCCCACAGTACTGAGCTATTGGTTAGTGTCCTGTGGGGCAAGCAGGCCAGCCGTGGATAGGTCTGCTGCCTTCCCAGTTTCAGAGGTACCACGCCTGTCCCTGAAAGAACTGCTCCAGTGGGTACTGGTGACAGATGGAATAGAGAGTCCTCCAGTGACAGAGGGCTTCCCAGGGCCCCCACATAGGCAGGTGCCCTATACAAGGCCCCGGGCTGTTCTCAGCTGCGCAGCTCATTACAATTTGCCTGTGACCTTCAGGGAAGGCAAAGGCCTTGCTCTGGAAAAGTCTGAGGCAGGAAGGAAACCCCCCCTCCCCCCCCCCACCACACTGAGAAGCTGCAGGCCACATCTCCACGGTCGGTTTGTCTGTAGAGTTCTCCTGTGGCAAGAAGATGCCCAAGGGAAGGATGGCAGCAGACAGGAAGTCACAGCAGGAAGTTTGGAGGCAAAGGTCATGAAGACAAGTGCCCCCAACGCCCCTGCAGCTCTCGCACTCAGGCCTGCTGGCTAGTGACCCAAGTTGGAGCCATCTGGGAAGGGAGCTGCACCTGAGAAAATGCTCCCATCAGATTGGCCCATAGGCTATTCGGTGGGACATTTTCTTGACTGGTGTTTGGTGTGCAGAGTGCTCAGCTCACTGTGGGTGGTGCGAGGCCCGGGCAGGTGGTTCTGGGTTCTATGAGAAAGCAAACTGGTGTCAGGCGTGGTGGTGCATGTCTGTAATCCCAGCCTCGGGAGGCAGAGGCAGGTGGATCTCTGTGAGTTCAAGGCCAGCCTGGTCTACAAAGCAAGTCTAGGACAGCCAAAGATAACACAGAGAGACCCTGTCTCCAAAAACTAAAACCAACCATCCAACCAACCAAACTAACAAACAAAAGAAAGCAAACTGGCACTTGGGAAGCAGAGGCAAGCGGATCTCAGTGAATTCGAGGCCAGCCTGGTCTGCAGAGATAGTTCAAGAACGGCCATGGCTCTGTAGAGAGACTCTGTCTAAATAAAAAAAAAAAAAAAGAAAGAAAGAAAGAAAGAAAGAAAAATAAAAAAGGTATAGGGGGCAAACTGAGCAAACCATGAGGAGCAAGCCTGTAAGTGGGGTTCCTGCATGGCCTCTGCCTCAGATCCCCTTTTTTATAGACAGCTATAAGATGAAATAAATCCTTTCCTACCCAAGGTGCTTTTGGCCATAGTGTCTTTTTTTTTTTTTTTAAGATTTATTTATTTATTATTATGTAGCCAGTGTTCTGCCTGCATGTACACCTACACACCAGAAGAGGGCACCAAGATCTCATTATAGATGGTTGTGAGCCACCATGTGGTTGCTGGGAATTGAACTCAGGACCTCTGGAAGAGCAGCCAGTGCCTTTAATCTCTGAGCCATCTCTTCAGCCCCTGGCCATAGTGTTTTAGCACAGAAACAGAAAGCAAACCAAGGCAGGGCCAATACCAGAGGCGGGCTGTGCCAGCATGTGGGTTTCCTGTGTGAGGAGGGCAGCACAGAGGTCAGTTCTGCATTGTTCTGGCTCTCGCAGGACAGTGGCTACCACCAGGGTTTATACTCTGGGACCCTCAGTCGCTGCTTCAGCAGTGATCGCTGGGCACAGCTCTTGAGTGATATAAGATAATTAACCATGGGGCTGGAGAGGTGGCTCAGAGGTTAAGAGCGCTGACTGCTCTTCCAAAAGTCCTGAGTTTCCAGCAACCACATGGTGGCTCACAACCATCTCTTCTGGCCTGCAGGCAGAATGCTGTATACATAATAAATAAATAAATCTTAAAGAGAGAGAGGGGGGGGGGATCGGTTAAAAAAAAAAAAGAGATAATTAACCATGCCTCTGACCCTGCTCGCTACCTCAAGGTGTGTGTGTGTGTGTGTGTGTGTGTGTGTGTGTGTGTTGGGGGCGGGGGACACTGAAAACAGGGTCCAGCTACAGCCAAGTGTCCCCTTGGAGAAGAATTGGCTGTAGTTAAAAACAACTGGTTGTGTGAGTCTGTCCTGTGATAGCTGCCCTAAGATGGGGGACAGGGGAGGGCTCCTGGCTCAGGGTGCACACATACCTCTCCAGTGTAACATTTGATGTTTTTCCTGTTGCTGTGACCAAATGCTCTGAAAAAAAAAATCAACTTTGAGGAGGAAGGGTTTGTTCTGGTTCATGGTTTGAGGGGACAGCCCGTCACTGTGGGGAGGGCAAGGCAGCGGGAGCATGCAGTGGCTGGTCACATTGCACCTGCAGTCCGGAAGCTGAGTTGAGTCCAGCTAGCTTTCTCTTTTTATTCAGCTTGGAATGGCAGCCCATAGGATGGTGCCACTCATGGCTAAAAGCGTGTCTCCTAGGTGGCTATAACCTCAGTCAGGTTGACAGTGAGGATGAGCCACTGTGGGTGTCCAGGACCTAACAGCTGGACTACAGGCTAGGCAGATGCTTGGCTCTAACAGCGAATACCAATATTCCCCTGGCTGGGCCACTTCACAGTCCCACAGATCATGAGTCTTCTGTTCGCTTCACATCTTGACCGTACCATTGAACTTTTATTTTATGTTTTTCAGAGTTTGAATACTTGAGACAGGGTTTCTCTGTGTAGCCTTGGCTGTCCTGAACTCACTTTGTAGACCATGCTGGCCTTAAACTCACAGCAACCTGCCTGTTTCTGCCTCCCTGAGACTTAGACATCTTTTTAATGAAGTGTCTATTCAAGTCTTTTGCTAATTTTTCTATGGACATGTTTTTCTTTTTATTGATTTGTGGTTGCTCTTTATATAGGATGAATACAACTATAAAAATACAAATAATGTGTGTGCCTCACTTTGTGGCCTTGGAGGTTTTATGGTGGGGGTATTCTGAGCTTTCCCCCTTGCACTGTTGGTGCTCTTGACTGTCATTAGATTTGTCCTTTCTGTAAGATAGCTCACTTTCTAAGAGCAAGGTTATGTGGCTGCTTTCATCCCAGAACTCCCAGCACAGGGCTCCATGCAAAAAAGGAACAAACAAAAGATCTGTGGAATAAGTACAAGCAGGCTGCGCCCCAGAGGTGATTTCTGATGGCTGGTGTTTCCCCTTTTTTTCTAATGCCCAGGCAAGAGGTCTGGGGAACACGGAGACCGACCTGCCTGCTACCTGTTTCTTGCTGAAGACAGCTTCCAGCCCCTGAGTCTGTCCATTGCTCCTCTTCCAGCTGGAAGTTGGCCCACCTGCACCTGCCCTGAGGGAGGCAGGGCCCTGCAGAGAAGCCATGTTTTAATTAACTACCCCAGCAGTCACCGGCTACATTAGTTTTCAAGCAAGAGGCCAGAGTTTCCTCTGTAGCCAGAGTGAGCTATGTGGAACAGGGTTTAAAACCCAAACCTCCCAGCAGGGTGCCTCAGGTACCCATCCAGAGCCTCGAACCCCCGACTCTCCAGGGAGAATGGAGTCTGAAAGAAGACAGAGAGAAATGGCTAGCTTGTGGGATGGACAGAGACTCTCCAGCGAGGCTGTTTCGCTGTGTGCTGTGTCCAGATTCACTTGGGACGATGCTGACTCTAGGGGTCCTGGGAGACAGAGCCTTGAGGAGGTGGTCCGGTCTGGAGGGTGGGCCTCTCACAATGGGACTTGTGCCCTTTTGAGGAAGCAGAGCGGAGTTTCAGGTCTGTTTCTCCATCCTGTGGGGCTTCAAGTGAAGAGCAGCCATTGCCTGAGCAGGGAGGCAGGCCCTCCTCAGACCCGATGGACAGCTGTCCAGATCTGGGACTTCCCAGCCTTCGGACATCTAGAAAGAGCTGATGGTGTTCCAGCCGCTCAATGTGTAGTGAGTTTGTTAGCACCAGGTTTACCACAGGCCTAGTTCATGCCGGGTGCCAGGGGTGGGGTGGGGTAACAAATATACCCTTTAAATATATTATCACACATTTCAAGTCATGTTAAGATCAACTGAATTATTTCACCGTCTTTAAGATCTTATATATTGTTCTAAAAGTGTTAGGGTGACTATTCAGACAAACAAACAGGGCTGGGAAAACGACTCAGTTGGTAAAGTGCTTGGCCTCCAATCACAAGGACCCAGGTTTGAACCCCAGAATTCATGCAGAAAGTGAGTGTGGGAGTGTATATTTGGGATTCCCGTGCAGGGGAGGCAGGGGAGGCGGAGGAGGCAGGGGAGACGGGGTAGGCAGGGGAGGCAGGGAGGCAGGGAAGGCGGGGGAGACGGAGTGGGGGGAGGCAGGAGAGGCAGGGAGGCAGGGGAGGCAGGGGAGGCAGAGATAGCAGGAAGATCCCTGGGCTCAACCTACGGAGCAAGTAAGCTCCAGCTGGCCATGGTAGTGCACACCTTTAATCCCAGCACTCGGGAGGCAGAGGCAGGTGGATCACTGTGAGTTCGAGGCCAGCCTGGACTACAAAGTGAATCCAGGACCCCCAAAGCTAACACAGGGAGATGCTGTCTTAAAAAACCAGGAAAAATTATTTTTATTTATGTGAATGTATGTGTCTGTGTTTGGGTATGTGCACATGAGTGTCGTGTTCATAGATGCCAGAAGGGGGCATCAGATTCCTGTAGAGCTGGAATTACAAGCAGTTGCAAGCTTCCCTGCATAGGCTGGGACTTCTACAAGAGCAATATTCACTCTGAAGCACCAAGCCATAGCTCCAGCCCTCCCCCCGCCCCAAGAGGCTGTTTATCCTAGGCACCTGTTACCCACCTGCCACGCATCATCAGGAAGAGGGACCTCAGTGACTGTGTGACGCATGCAAGAGGGCCTAGAATGTGTGTTCCTGGCAACGGAGCAGGGCACTTCCAAGCCTCAAGTGAGTGTCACAGAGTGTGAGACTGACATGCAGGAGTGGGGGCCTGTAGCACAGTTGGTTGAGCATCACGCAAACTGGACATGGCAGAGGTGGAGGTGAGAGGGTCGGAAATTCAAGATCATCCCTGGCTTATCGAGCTTGAGGCCTTCCTATGGTTACATAAGGCCCAGCTCAGAAAGATACAAACACTCGGATGAGGGAGGGGCCACTTTGAGTTTGGAAATGAGGGCGTTGCAGCAGAGGCGGGGCTGGAAGGGTAAAGGGCAGGCCAGGAGTGTAGGAGATGGAACTGACCCATCAGCTGATGGTGGGGGCTCCTCTGCCTCAGCCACAGGGCCAGTGAGCAGCCAGAGCTGCAGAGGCAGCGAGGGCTGTAGGTGAGGTCCTGGACAGCCAGCCAGAGCTGTGAACAGTCCTGAAGGGCACCCCCTGACTTCTGCTCCTTCATACCCCAACCCTCTGAGAGAACACTCTTGAACACCTCATAAGCAGGGAGCTGCCAGAACCTCAGAATGACGCAGTGAGGTTAGCATGGGCAGATCCTGGAAGATGTAACCGGGCCACTGTGGGGTGCCCTCATCCTGACCCATGAACACACCCTCAAGAGTGTGTTCAAGGGTGACACCGTGAGTAAGCCATGTGGCCCTGACATTTACTCAGTCCGTGGGCTGAAGACAAAAAGAACCTGGGGTCCCCAACCAGACTGTTCCCCTCCTACCCACGGCCAAATGCAACCTTATTTTCCCTATCTGAAGAGTGGGGGTGATGAACCCTGAGCCCCCAGATAAGTGGTTCTCAACCCTCCTAATGTTGTGACCCTTTAATGCAGTTCCTCATGTTGTGGTGACCCCCCTCCCAACCATAGAATTGTTTTTGTTGCTGCTTCATAATTGTAATTTTGCTACTGTTACGAATCATAATGTAAATATCTGAAAATGCAGACTACTTGATATGCGACCCCTGTGAAAGGGTCATTCGACCCCAAGGGGCCACAAGCCACGGGTTGAGAAGCACTGGGCGAGAGAAGTGAGTGAGAGCAGGTGTGGAGGAGCCCCAGGAGAGTGTTCTTGTATGAAGAGGAAGGCGTCAGAGATGCTCTGGGTACCAGGCAGGGCAGAGGCTCCATCCTCAGGGAACTTCAGTTCTAGAGAGGTGTGGAGATTAAGTGAGCCCCGGCAGACAGCTGCTAGCTTAGCTATCTCCGCACAAACTAAGAGTGTGGAGTCAAAAATTATTATGTAAAAGCATATACATTTGCTTATGTATATGAGTGCTCTGTCTGCATGTACACCTGCAGGCCAGGAGAGGGCATCAGACTCCAGTATAGATGGTTGTGAGCCACCACGTGGTTGCTGGGAATTGAACTCAGGCCTCCTGACCGCTGAGCCATCTCTCCCGCCCCCGGAGTCAAAAGTTATTAGCAGCCGAGTTTGCTTAACAATCTACAGACGTGACAAAGTTCGTGTAGCAGTAAAGCTTTAAAATAAGCAGGATGTAAAAAAAAAGTAGGGATGTCTCCCTGCTTGCTGGCCAGCCCTGCCCTCTGAGCTCCGTTCCTGGAGCTCACAAGGGAGGAGAAGAGTCCCACAGGCCGCCATGCCATCTGTGCTGGGTAGTTTTACATCAGCGTGGCACAAAGCTATTGTCGTCTGAGAGGAGCGTTCCTCAGTTGAGAAAATGCCTCCATCAGAGAAGGCTGTGGGCAAGCCTGTGGGCCACTTTCTTAATTAGTGATTGATGTGGGTGGGCCCAGGCCCAGCCCATCATAGGTGATGCTACCCTGGGCTTGTGGTCCTAGGTTCTATAGGACAGCAAGGTGAGCAAGCCATGAGGAAAGTAAGCAGCACCCCTCCACGGCCTCTGCATCAGTGCCTGCCTCCAGGTTCCTGCCCTGCTTGGGTTCCTGTCCTGACTTCCTCCAGTGATTGATGTGGAAGTGCCAGCCAGATGAACCCTTTCCTCGCTGACTTGCTTTTTGGTCATGGTGGTCCATCATAGCAATAGGAACGCCAAGACACCCTCGACTGCCACGCTTTCTCCCATAATAAACGTTATATATTTAATAAAAAAGAAATAGAGAGATGGAAGCAGCACACGTGTATGATTTTGCATGTCCATCCCTCTGCTCCTGACCCACCAATACCCAGCCAACGAGGAAAAGGAGGGAGAAGCCGTCTGGGTTGTATGAGTGTTCTCTGTGCGCAGGCCATGCCCACCCCTATCTAGGCTGGCGCTCAACCTTGCAAGATCATCACGTCTGGCTTTCCCTACTGCGACTCTTCTATTGCTCATTCCTATTGGGGGCTCCTCATTCCTCCCATAGGCTAAATCTGCCTGTCCTGGACAGATGTCCCATCCCTTAGGAGTTGTGGGTGATTGTCTCTAAAGTGGGGGGAGGGGCGGGAATGTCTGTGGCTGGTAATGATAACATCCTCGGGGTCAAAGAGGAGCTTGCTGCAGACCCAGAAGGTAGGATTCACTGTTCAGGTGCCAAAAAAAAAAAGCTGACAGATGAGAACTCAGAGGAGGTGGCTGGCTCCCACTGCACTGTCAGGCCAGAGAAGCTGGAGAAGCTGGAGAAGCTGGAGAAGCTGGAGAAGCTGGCCCTCTCTCCCGCCACCTCCCTCTGTCTCCTTGAACTCATTTTCTGGTTCCAGGAGAATGAGTCTGGACTCCCAGACCCAGCTAGCTGCTCTGCGTATCTGTGGTGCATAGGTGCTTTGGGGACCACACGTGTAGCGTGCTTGCCCCTCACAGGAAGAGCCCTATCACCCCTGCTGCTGGGAGAGACAGTGTTCACCGCAGCCAGGTCTAAGGTTCTAGCCCTCACCTCAGCCCTCTTTTCCTGACAGGCAGAGCTTGGTAAGCCCCGGGAGAGAAGCTGCAGCCTGCCTGGCATCAACTTTAACTACGGACTCTACATCCGGGGCCTAGATGGGGGGGTCCCTGAAGGTGAGTGGGTGTCTTTGGGAGCACAGAGATTTGGGGTGGGGCCTTATTCCTCCTTTCCACCCTCAGCCAGCTTCAATAAAGCCACTTGGCATGGAAAGTACGAGAGAAAGAAAGAGATGGTATCCTGGTATCCTAGTGGTAAGACCGTGACCAAACTGGGGAGGGGCGCCAGCAAAAACACCCCTGAGGGGAGGGATCCTGTCCTCATTGTTTTACAGGAAGGAAGCACAGGACAGTCTCAGGATCAACTCAGGAGGTCCTACTAGAAGTCAAAGCCAACTGGCTTGGTTTTTGTTGTGATAAAATATTCTGACAACATGCCGGGCGTGGTGGCAGGCACATGCCTTTAATCCCAGCACTCAGGAGGCAGAGGCAGGTGGATCACTGTGAGTTCGAGGCCAGCCTGGTCTACAAAGTGAGTCCAGGACAGCCAAGGGCTACACAGAGAAACCCTGTCTTGAAAAAAAATTCTGACCGGGCGTGGTGGCGCGTGCCTTTAATCCCAGCATTCAGGAGGCAGAGGCAGGCGGATCGCTGTGAGTTCGAGGCCAGCCTGGTCTACAAAGTGAGTCCAGGATGGCCAAGGCTACATAGAGAAACCCTGTCTCGAAAAACCAAAAAAAAAGAAAAAAAGAAAAAAAAATCTGACAACAAAGCTATATGGTGGTACACGCCTTTAATCCCAGCACTCAGGAGGCAGAGGCAGGCAGATCTCGGTGAGTTCAAAGCCAGCCTGGTTTACAGAGCAAGTTCCAGGACAAGCCAGGGCTACACAGAGAAACCCTCTGAGGTTGGGGGGGAGGGGGAGGAAATTCTGACAACAATTTATGGGAGAAGAGGGCTTACTTAGTTTATAATTCAGGGTGACTGCAGGGAAGTCATGGCTCAGCTTAATTTCTTTACTCATACAGTTCAGGACCCCTTGCCTAAGAATGGTGCCACCCACAGTGGACTGGGTCTTTCCACATCAATTAGCTTAATTAAGATGACTCCCACCAGGCTAGGCCCATGTGGGCGGTCCCTCCTTGAGACTAAGTTAACAATTAAAGCTGGCTGTCACAGGCCCCCTTTGGGATCTCTGGTAGACCTGTCCCTCCCTTCAGGTGGCTTCCTTGCCAGGTCCAGGCAGCGCTGTCCTCCTGCAGGGGGCTGATGGGAGCCCTGTAGCCTCTTTAGAAGTCCCAGGTACCTTCCTCCTACTGACACCCACCCTTCCATTGTCTCCTTGCCTGCAGCCATTGGGCACTGGAATGTGTTTAAGCAGCAACCCACCTGCCCCCATGAGCTGACCCGGAACTATATTGCCATGAACCGTGGGGCTGTCAAAGCTGGCCTGGTGACTGCACGGGAAAATTTGCTCTATCGAGAACTTAATGACATCCGAATCAGCGACCAGGAAGACCGGCGACAGAAGGAACCACCCCCTGTCCCTTCCAATGTGACCTTTGGGATCCGTTCACGGTAAGGTCAAGAAACCCAACTTCAATCTTCCCTGTGGCTGATGAGGGTGATGTGACTACCAGGGGGCTGGGGCCCAGAAGCAGAGCCTTGAAGTGGCTGAAGCCAAGCTGTAGTGGGAAATCAGAACAGGTTGTAATACAGGCCAGTGAGCATTTGTAAAGACAGGAGTTCAAGGTCATTGGTCAGACGTAACACATGCCTGTAATCCCAGTACTTTGTAGGCAGGGGCACATTGCCCAAGTTACAAGTTTGAGGCCAGCCTAGGCTATAAAAGACCCCATCTCAAAAAAGAAAAAAAATAAATAAAGCAAAACAAACAAACAAACAAAAGCCCACCAACTGGGGCTGGAAAGAGAGCTCAGACAACCGAGAGTCTGTCACAAAAGCACCAGGGCTTTGCCTCAGTTCCTGTACTTGTACAGTGTGATCAAAGCAGTGAATGTCGCCTCCTCTTGCTGAGAGATCTCAAGACTTAACTTTGTTGAAGACTTTTTTTTTTACAGGAGATGGACACGGCTAGCCCTCCATTCGCATGAGCTGTGTCCCTGGTTGAGGTGATGTCATTCAAAATGTCGGCTGAAGAGCAAGGAGATGGGGGCGGGAGAGACATCTGAGCAGTGGGGTTAAAAGCACTTGTTGCTTCTGCGAAAGACCCGAGTTCGGTTCCCAGCACTTACACAGGAGCTCACAACCACGTGTGCCTCCAGTTCTAAGTGATCTGACACCCTTTCTGGTCTCGGTGGACACTGCACACGCATGTACGCAGGCAAACGCTCACACGCATAAAATATAAAGAAATCTTTTTCAGTTGACCTTTCCATGGTAAACTGTATTACTAGTGCTTGGCTTATGAAATGGAAACTCTCCTGCCATGGACCACCAGATAAATGTAGAAAATCCTGCCTGCACCCCCAGAAGCACGGGTTACCCCGAGAGGGGAGCCCTCTGGCCCTATGGTCTCTACAGCAAGGCCATGACCAATCTGGGGCTCAGTCTGTCACTTCAGGCCAGGTTTCTCACAGCGCTAGGCCTGTTGGCTGCTCACTCTGTTTCTGGGACCAGCCCTTCCCTCGTTCTGTGGACTCAGGCTGGCCTCTATCATATCTCTTTATGTCTATTTTCCCTACTATCAACCCATGTGCATGATGGGTACCCATGTCACCTTGACTCCAGGGAGGGCCATGGGACCAAGCTTGGCCACTCAGGGAATCTAATTCCCCGGCCCCAGCAATCGGCTCTGCCTCTCCACTCCTGCTTTGTTGGTTGGTTGGTTGGTTGGTTGGTTGGTTGTCGGGAATCCCTGTTCGGTTTCCACATGTGTTTATTGTAAAGTCCTGTAATATAAGACCTAACGTCTTAGCAGTGGGAGTGGATGCATTCCTGTCACTGTCAGCCGTCACCATTTGTCCCTTCATCTGTTCATCTTCCCAAGCAGAAACTCACACCCACAAAAAGCCCCACCAGCATTCATCATTAGAGAAGCCTCTGCTTAGCCTTAGACGCCATCTGATGGCATGCTTAGTCTTTGGGTTGTAGGAAGCAGGGTTCTGTGTACAAAAGGATCTTAGCTCAGACCCAGGTGTGCTATGAAGGGCTATCAGCAGGGCTAGGGCTAGCCCCAGATAATCTATCAGCAGGGCTAGGGCTAGCCCCAGGTAATCTATCAGCAGGGCTAGGGCTAGCCCCAGATATTCTGGCTCTGGGCCTGCAACATTCTATTTCTGAAGTCACTGAAGGTCTAGTCAGTCTGCCTTTCAGCATGTGTAACACAGGGGCAGCTTTTTCTGGGAACTTCCATTCACACCATCTTGCCAGAAAAATGTTCTCATTCTTCAGAGACCAGTCTTGCAGCCCCTTTTCATTAGTTCACACACCTCCCCCTAGAAATGCACAGAACTCTTGAAATCTGACATGTGGCAGTGATGTGGTGTGGCAGTGATGTGACAGTGGTGTGGCAGTGATGTGGCGGTGGGGTGGCAGTGATGTGACAGTGGTGTGGCAGTGATGTGGTGATGGGGTGGCAGTGATGTGGTGGGGGGGTGGCAGTGATGTGGTGGGGTGGCAGTGATGTGACAGTGGTGTGGCAGTGATGTGGTGGGGGGGTGGCAGTGATGTGGTGGGGGGGTGGCAGTGATGTGGTGATGGGGTGGCAGTGATGTGGTGGGGGGGTGGCAGTGATGTGGTGGGGTGGCAGTGATGTGGTGGGGGGGTGGCAGTGATGTGGTGATGGGGTGGCAGTGATGTGGTGGGGGGGTGGCAGTGATGTGGTGGGGTGGCAGTGATGTGGTGGGGGGGTGGCAGTGATGTGGTGGGGGGTGGCAGTGATGTGGTGGGGGGGTGGCAGTGATGTGGTGATGGGGTGGCAGTGATGTGGTGGGGGGGTGGCAGTGATGTGGTGGGGTGGCAGTGATGTGACAGTGGTGTGGCAGTGATGTGGTGGGGGGGTGGCAGTGATGTGGCGGTGGGGTGGCAGTGATGTGGTGGGGGGGTGGCAGTGATGTGGTGGGGGGGTGGCAGTGATGTGGTGATGGGGTGGCAGTGATGTGGTGGGGGGGTGGCAGTGATGTGGTGGGGTGGCAGTGATGTGACAGTGGTGTGGCAGTGATGTGGTGGGGGGGTGGCAGTGATGTGGTGGGGGGGTGGCAGTGATGTGGTGGGGGGGTGGCAGTGATGTGGTGATGGGGTGGCAGTGATGTGGTGGGGGGGTGGCAGTGATGTGGTGGGGTGGCAGTGATGTGACAGTGGTGTGGCAGTGATGTGGTGGGGGGGTGGCAGTGATGTGGCGGTGGGGTGGCAGTGATGTGGTGGGGGGGTGGCAGTGATGTGGTGGGGGGGTGGCAGTGATGTGGTGGGGGGGTGGCAGTGATGTGGTGGGGTGGCAGTGATGTGGTGGGGTGGCAGTGATGTGGTGGGGTGGCAGTGATGTGGTGGGGTGGCAGTGATGTGGTGGGGTGGCAGTGATGTGGTGGGGTGGCAGTGATGTGGTGTGGCAGTGATGTGGTGGGGTGGCAGTGATATGGTGTGGCAGTGATGTGGTGGGGTGGCAGTGATGTGGTGGGGTGGCAGTGATATGGTGTGGCAGTGATGTGGTGGGGTGGCAGTGATGTGGTGGGGTGGCAGTGATGTGGTGGGGTGGCAGTGATGTGGTGGTGTGGCAGTGATGTGGTGGGGGGGTGGCAGTGATGTGGTGGTGGGGTGGCAGTGATATGGTGTGGCAGTGATGTGGTGGGGTGGCAGTGATGTGGTGGGGTGGCAGTGATATGGTGTGGCAGTGATGTGGTGGGGTGGCAGTGATGTGGTGGGGTGGCAGTGATGTGGTGGGGTGGCAGTGATGTGGTGGTGTGGCAGTGATGTGGTGGGGTGGCAGTGATATGGTGTGGCAGTGATGTGGTGGGGTGGCAGTGATGTGGTGGGGTGGCAGTGATATGGTGTGGCAGTGATGTGGTGGTGGGGTGGCAGTGATGTGGTGGGGGGGTGGCAGTGATGTGGTGGGGTGGCAGTGATGTGGTGGGGGGGTGGCAGTGATGTGGTGGGGTGGCAGTGATGTGGTGGTGGGGTGGCAGTGATGTGGTGGTGGGGTGGCAGTGATATGGTGTGGCAGTGATGTGGTGGGGTGGCAGTGATGTGGTGGGGTGGCAGTGATGTGGTGGGGTGGCAGTGATGTGGTGGTGTGGCAGTGATGTGGTGGGGTGGCAGTGATATGGTGTGGCAGTGATGTGGTGGGGTGGCAGTGATGTGGTGGGGTGGCAGTGATATGGTGTGGCAGTGATGTGGTGGTGGAGTGGCAGTGATGTGGTGGGGGGGTGGCAGTGATGTGGTGTGGCAGTGATGTGGTGGGGTGGCAGTGATATGGTGTGGCAGTGATGTGGTGGTGGAGTGGCAGTGATGTGGTGGGGGGGTGGCAGTGATGTGGTGGGGTGGCAGTGATGTGGTGGGGGGGTGGCAGTGATGTGGTGGGGTGGCAGTGATGTGGTGGGGTGGCAGTGATATGGTGTGGCAGTGATGTGGTGGTGGGGTGGCAGTGATGTGGTGGGGGGGTGGCAGTGATGTGGTGGGGTGGCAGTGATGTGGTGGGGGGGTGGCAGTGATGTGGTGGGGTGGCAGTGATGTGGTGGGGGGGTGGCAGTGATGTGGTGGGGGGGTGGCAGTGATGTGGTGGGGTGGCAGTGATATGGTGTGGCAGTGATGTGGTGGTGGAGTGGCAGTGATGTGGTGGTGGGGTGGCAGTGATGTGGTGGGGGGGTGGCAGTGATGTGGTGGGGTGGCAGTGATGTGGTGGGGGGGGTGGCAGTGATGTGGTGGGGGGGGTGGCAGTGTGTGGTGGGGTGACAATGATGTGGCAGTGGTGAGATACACAGGCAACTTGGTTCTGGGTTGGAATGGTCACCTCTTCTTGGATTGCCACAGCCCAGCTTGGTGGAGGTGCCCTCCCTGCCTTGTCCCTGCAGACTGTAGAGTTACCATGATAGCCCATCCTGGAGTCCTCAAGACAGTCTGCTATCAGGAGAGGAAAGGAGTCTGGGTCAGAGCCAGTCTCAGGTGCCAGTTCTGTCTTTGTCCCCAAGTCTCCAAAGGAGAGAAAATTGGGCAAGGAGCCTGCCAGTTTGGTTCGGCTCAGGGAACCACATGCTGCGTGATCTTGAGAACTATCTTTTTATTTAGTTTGGTTTGGTTTTGGTTTTGGCTTTTTTTTTTTTTTTAAGACAGGGTTTCTCTGTGTAGCTCTGGCTGTCCTGGACTCACTTGTAGACCGGGCTGGCCTCGAACTCACGGCGGTCCACCTGCCTCTGCCGGGATTACAGGTGTGCACCACCGCGCCCAGCCCTTGAGAGCTCTCCTTGTCTCTCAACTTCTTCCTATTTTCTGCTGTTTTATATATGGGCGTCTAGCACGTGATCTGTCTTGAGTTTGACCATTGCTTTCACTTGGCGGTTCTCCTCCTATGGAATAGGGGGCCATACCAGTAACCTGGCATTTTCTCTCCCCATCTCTCTATAACCCTTCATGTCAATTCCCTTCTATTGTCACGGGAACCTTCACTGGTGACTAGCGGGGCCCCTATCTACCCACAGGAGGCCAGGAGGGGTTAACTAACCTCCCCAAGTTTATACAAGTCAGAGCTTGGCCCAGATTCTCAACCTGGTAGACTTCTTTTTTGGAAACATTTAATATTACAACATGCATTAGCAGCCAGGTGTGGTGTGGCGCACGCCTTTAAACCCAGCACTCGAGTGGCAGAGGCAGGCGGATCGCTGTGAGTTTGAGGACAGCCTGGTCTACAAAGCGAGGCTAGGACAGCCAGGGCTGTTACACAGAGAAACCCTCAAAAAACAAAACAAAACAAACAAACAAACAAACAAAAAACCCAACATATGTTAGTGGTCACTTTACAACAAAAGTAGGAAGTTCAGGGAGAGTGCCCCAAGGCCACCCAGCATTGCTGCTGCAGGAGCCAGGACTATGGTTGGGCGGGCAGGCTGCGTCTGAGGCCCTTCCTTAGATTCCCTCCTGTTTCTAATGTGCAAACATGGAGCAAACACCCCAACCTCTGGTCTCTGGGGGGGTTTCAGCTATCCATCCTCCAAGTCAGCCGTGCTCAAAAAGGCCATGTATTACCATCGGCTCTCAATATCAAAATCTTAAATTGCTATAAAACGGAGTGGCCACAATTTCAGGGTAAGGACGTGATGAAGTGCTGGCTGCATCTCCCGTGATGGCAAATGAGCTTTGCATATGCAAATTGAATGGATTTTAAAATGGTATTTAATGACAATTTCGTGGTCGACATTAACATTAATTGCAGAGAAATGAAAATGTGGCATTAGGTTGCTGTTAGCCTGTGCGTATCGGGCCATAAAGCTCCATCTTTATCAGTGAGGCCCTTCCCATGTGACAGGGCCACTCCACAAATTGCAGGCAGAGGGCTTTTACGGATCAGAAATATCCCCCAGCCGGCCCGATCAGCATCAATTTTGCTTTATTTCTTCGTAAATGGAGGTTAAATGGCTTCGGGAAGGGCTTGGCGCTCCCCAGACTGTGAGGTGAGCCCCTCTGCCTTCTCCCTTAAATGCCTGGGAACAGTTAAAAACCCACAGCCCCGCCCTGTAATGGGGCTATTACTTTAAAGTTATGGGGCCAAGGCCTAGTCCCTGGGGACCTGCTTTAACAAGTTGCCACTGTATTTATTTCTTTACTTTAAAAGCGTGTTGGAAACCAAATCAGATTACCCCCGATTGCCCAAGAATTGTTGGAGTGATTTGGTTCGATAAATAAATAATGAAGTAAATGGGTACTACCTACACACACACACACACACACACACACACACACACACACACACATACACACACGTGTTAAAAATAAAGTCTGTCTTAGGCAGCCTAGATATGCAGGCCAAGTGTGCGAAGCCCTGGCGACCTGGAGAAATCCTGGAGAGCACAAAGGCTGCGTGCTGACCCCATTTTTATGTTCTCCACGCCCCTCTTTGCCAGACACCCCCAAGCTCAAGCTCACATGGCTTCTTGTGCTATGTGGGCATCAGACCCGACCTTGGAATCCCTCAGTTGCTTTCTTGGTGGTGAACTTCCTACTCTGAAGCAGGACAGGTGCTTGGCAGTCGGCAGCCTTGGAGCCCTCCCAAAAGCCGAGCTCTGAGCAGGCGTCTGGAAGACAGGGCTGTGTGACGCACAGTTGCAAGTGGAGGAGGGACAGGGGACCAGGCAGAGAGGCTCCTGTGTCCCAGGTAATAATGTTTTAAAAGGGAAGAGGCTAGAGGGGTGACTCAGTGGGCAAGGTAGGTAATCGCCAGGCAAGAAAAAACACCTGGATTTGAATCCCCAGGGCCCAGGTGAAACCAGACAAACATTTGAACCCTAAGTGCTCCCAGAGAGAGGAGGAGGGGAGGGGAGGATGCTGAGACAGTGCTCCAGGGCATGAGGTAAAGGTGAGGACCACAGCCTGAGAGATCTTCTGATGTGTCCCTCCATCATACACACACACACACACACACATTCACACTCACACACACATACATACAAACATACACACATACACACTCATACACACCCTCACATACACACACTCATACACACCCTCACATACACACACTCATACACACCCTCACATACACACACTCACACACACCCTCACATACATGCACTCACACACACCCTCACATACACACACTCATACATACTCACATACACACTCATACACCCTCACATACACACACTCACACACACCCTCACATACACACACTCATACATACCCTCACATACACACACTCATACACACTCACATACACACTCATACACACCCTCACATACACACTCATACACACTCTCACATACACACACTCACACACACCCTCACATACACACACTCACACACACCCTCACATACACACACTCACACACACCCTCACATACACACACTCACACACACCCTCACATACACACACTCACACCCCCCCCCATACACACACTCATACACACGTGCACATACCACAGAAGGATTTTTAAAGTTTGAATGTGTAGCTCTATTAAAAAGAAAGAGGGGAGCTGGGTGTGGTGGCGCATGCCTTTAATCACAGGTGGATCGCTGTGAGTTCGAGGCCAGCCTGGTCTACACAGTGAGTCCAGGATAGCTAAGACTACACAGAGAAACCCTGTCTCAAAACAACAACAACAACAATAATAAAGAAAAGAAAGAAAGGAGAAGGACTACACATAAACACTAGCCGGCCTGTGCTTCTAGGCAAATCAGAAGCCTGTGCAGCCGTCCTCACCACCCGCTTTTGGTCTTCCCTTCATGTACCTGGCCTGGCCTCTCAGGTCTGTGTGTCAGAGCTGCCACAGACTGACAGGCCCTTTATTATTATTATTATTATTATTATTATTATTATTATTATTATTATTATTATTATTATTATTATTTTAGTAGAAGTAGTAGTAGTATTTTGAGAGAAGATCCCATGTGTCCCAGACTGGCCTAGAACTTGCTATAAAGCCAAGGATGGCTTTGAATTTCAGATGCTCCCGCCTCCACCCACCCCACCCCACCCCACCCCACCCCACCCCACCCCACCCCACCCCACTCTATCCCCACCCCACCCCACCCCACCCCACTCTATCCCCACCCCACCCCACCCCACCCCACCCCACTCTATCCCCACCCCACCCCACCCCACCCCACCCCACTCTATCCCCACCCCACCCCACCCCACCCCACTCTATCCCCACCCCACCCCACCCCACCCCACCCCACTCTATCCCCACCCCACCCCACCCCACCCCACCCCACTCTATCCCCACCCCACCCCACCCCACTCTATCCCCACCCCACCCCACCCCACCCCACCCCACTCTATCCCCACCCCACCCCACCCCACCCCACCCCACCCCACTCTATCCCCACCCCACCCCACCCCACCCCACCCCACCCCACTCTATCCCCACCCCACCCCACCCCACCCCACCCCACCCCACTCTATCCCCACCCCACCCCACCCCACTCTATCCCCACCCCACCCCACCCCACCCCACCCCACCCCACTCTATCCCCACCCCACCCCACCCCACCCCACCCCACTCTATCCCCACCCCACCCCACCCCACCCCACCCCACTCTATCCCCACCCCACCCCACCCCACTCTATCCCCACCCCACCCCACCCCACTCTATCCCCACCCCACCCCACCCCACCCCACCCCACTCTATCCCCACCCCACCCCACCCCACCCCACTCTATCCCCACCCCACCCCACCCCACCCCACCCCACCCCACCCCACCCCACCCCACTCTATCCCCACCCCACCCCACCCCATCCCCACCCCACCCCACCCCACCCCACCCCACCCTATCCCCACCCCACCCCACCCCACCCTATCCCCACCATGTACCCGTTCTTGCTCTCTTACTTCAAGGAGGTCCTTTCTGGTGCCCTGAAGCATCAGTGTTATTTTAACCACTTTAGACATCAAGGGAGTTTTGCATACACCTGCCCTTTCCTTCTGCGGCCGGGTCAGCCTGCGGCAGGTCCTGAGAGGGAGGGTCAGGCCTTATCTCAAGGAAGACTGTGAAGGGAGTTGAATTAGGGCCTGGTCTCACCTGGGAAGACTTCAGCTCTGTGGTCAGACAGCTGTGAAACGCTGAGAATTCCCCAGCTCCACTTGACTCTCCCCTGCCAGCGTTCCAGTCAGGGTGAGATTGTCAAGTCTCATCACTAGCACAGAAGGCCACAACACAGATCTCAAAGCACGCTGTAACCTGAGGCCTATACACAGACATGTCTGGAGGCCAGAAATGTAGCTATCAGAGGCGTGCTTAATTATTGATGCATTTTAATAAGGGCTTGTGGGGAGGGGCGCCCACGCCCTTGCAGATCTTAATTGTTCCTGCTGCTAATTGGTCCAGTGAGTCAGAGATCTGCAGCCAGGGTTCAGCCAGAGCCGGGAGCTAGTGGAGTCCAGGCCACTGAGGCTCTCCCACTGCCCTACCTGAGAGCCTGTCACACCCAAGAAGAGTCACCAGGGAGGGTCCATCCCTCATCGAGCGAAGGGAACCCTGATCACAGGCCACACGAACTCTACATACACCTGTCTGTCACTGTCACTGTTCCATGCCGGAGACCCTCATTTGCATCCTCAGACAGGACAGCTCCATCGAGTGAGTATGTGAGTGAGTGGTGTATGTGTGTGTGTGAGTGTGTGTGTGTGTGAGCGAGTGTGTGAGTGTGTGAGTGGTGTATGTGTGTGTGTGAGTGAGTGTGTGTGAGTGTGAGTGAGCGTATGAGAGTATGTGTGTGAGTGAGTGAGTATGTGAGTGAGTGGTGTATGTGTGTGTGAGTGTGTGTGAGTAAGTGTGTGAGTGAGTGGTATATGTGTGTGTGTGAGTGTGTGTGTGTGAGTGAGTGTATGAGAGTATGTGTGTGAGTGAGTGAGTATGTGAGTGAGTGAGTATGTGTGAGCGAGTGTGTGAGTGAGTGGTGTATGTGTGTGTGAGAGTGTGTGTGAGTGTGTGTGAGTGAGCGTGTGTGTTTGAGTGAGTATGTGAGAGTGAGTATGTGTGTAAGTGAGTATGTGTGAGTGAGTGTGTGTGTGTGTGTGAGTGTGTGTGAGTGAGTATGTGTGAGTGAGTGTGTGTGTGTGAGTGTGTGTGTGAGTATGTATGGGTGAGTGAGTATGTGTGTGTGAGTGAGTGTGTGTGTGTGAGTGAGTGTGTGTGTGAGTGAGTGTGTGTGTGTGTGAGTGAGCGTGTGAGTGAGTATGTATGGGTGAGTGAGTATGTGTGTGTGAGTGAGTGTGTGTGTGTGTGTGAGTGAGTGTGTGAGTGAGTGTGTGAGTGAGTATGTATGGGTGAGTGAGTATGTGTGTGTGTGTGTGAGTAAGTGTGTGTGTCCCTTTAGAACCTTTATAGTCTCATGTTTTCAGAGAGGAGACAGAGGGTCAGAGTAGCAGACCAGCTTGCCTGAATCAGGGGAGAGGCACAGAAGCACTAGCTGACTCCAGCAGAGGTGACATGGCTTAGGAAGGTACTGGAGTTTTCCCTGGAGTCAGGACAGCAGGTTGGATTTCTGGAAAGTCCTTAGAACTCACCTACACGTAAAGGACCCCACCCCACCTCCACCCGTGTCATACATCACCTGGGAACCAGCGTGGGAGAGGGAGAGGCTTATTTGGGGCTCAGAGGTCCCTGGCCCCGTAGGCAGGAGGCACTGATGCTGTGTGCTGTGGCGGGGTGGCTCATCGTGGTGAGGAACCATGGGGAGTGACACTCCTCATGGTGGCCCCAGAGAGAGCACGCACTATGATCCCAAGGCCTCTCCAGTCCCTTTCAGGGGCATAAATCTGTGTGTCCAACAGAAATCCAGCAAGGCTCTACATGTTAAAGGCTCCCCGCCTTCCAGTCCTGTCCTGGGCTAGGAACCACGCAGCGTGTCACGCCCCCTCCTTCGCTCCTTCTGTGCCTCCTACTGCGGCTGACTCAGTCTCTGTGAGGGAACATCCCGTGGCTTGGCTGCTGTAGCTCTCCGTATCTCCAGCTCTGACTCTAGGCTCTTAACCAAAGAGGCCCTATGGAAATGGTGGCACAGTGACCGAGGCCGTAGCAATGCGCTCCTTCTGTGGGGGTCTTGGGTTCATTTCGTTAGTTTGATCCAGACCGGCAGACTAGGGAACAGAAAGCTTTGGGATGGTGGAGAAACGAGAAGCAGGGACCACTAGCCCCCAAATTTCTTTCTTTCTCTTGTTCTTTGTTTGTTGTTTTTGTTTTGGAGACAGGGTTTCTCTGTGTAGCTTCAGCTGTCCTGGACTCGCTTTGTAGACCAGGCTGGCCTCGAACTCACAGTGATCCACCTGCCTCTGCCTCCCGAGTGCTGGGATTAAAGGCGTGCGCCACCACCGCCCCCCCCCCCCCCCCCCCCCGATCACGCAACTTTCTGCTGCTCACCCTGCTCTCTGGCCTCGCCAACCCGAGGAGACAAGAGTGAAGAATGGAAGAAGTTTCATAGGCAGTTAAAAAAAAAATGTTGCCCGCTTGACAGGCTATGTGAATCTCTCTGCCAAGCTGATTTATTTATCAAATTTATGGTGGATCCATCAGTCACACTGGCTTTTTTTTTTTTCCTTCGCTTCTGCTGGAATCAATACCGAAAATCCAAGCCAGATACACAAAGTCTTGGGAGGGGAGAAGATGCTTAGCTGCAACAGACAGGGTCCTGTGGCTGCTGAGAGGCCTGAATGACCACAAGAGGGAGCCAGGAGACCTGGGGAAGCCCCTGCCGGGAGCTGTGCGGCATGTACAGCTGTGGGCCCTCCTGCAGCATCGAGTGCCTCACACCGCAGGAGCTGCACCTCAGCCTCCAGCCCAACGTCCCCTCTGGTTGCTCAGGTCCCGGAAGACTGAAACAATGTCAGCCAGTCAATCACTGTCATTGTTAAGCTGGGGAACCCTGGCCCGTTGTGAGGGACACTTGGGGGGGGTTCCATCCCCAAGAGAGCAGAGAGAGACAAATGTCACCAGAGCCTCGGTGTCTGGGTGGTACAAGCAGGTCCTGGCTACGTTGCTGGAGGAAAAGCATGGTCCAGGCCTGGGTCAGGCTTCCAGACAGTGGCTGAAGGCAGAGTCCTTCTGAGACTCAGAGAAGGGACAGAAGAGCAGGTGCCCTTGTGTCACTTCACAGACACTAAACATGTCCCCTGGCTGCGTTTATAGAGGTAGAGATTAAGAAAACAAGGGAGGTGACCTTCCCTGCTGCTCAAAGCTTACCTGGGGCATTAAGTTTAAAAAATGCCACGTAGAGCCAGGGTTATGGCTCAACGGATAGTTTGCCTGACATGCACAGAGAGCCCTGGGATTGGTCACCCCCAACACTGGAGAAAACCAGGCATGGTGGTGACACAACGCTGTAACCCTATGGTGGAGGTGGGGGAGGGGGAGGATGAGAAATTCAAGGTCACCTTCAGCTAGATAAGGAGTTCAAGGTCATCCTGGGCTATATGAGACCCTGTCTCAAAAAAAATATTTTTTTTTAAGCAAAGAAAGTAGGAAAGAAAGAAGGAAAGAAAGAAAAGGAGGAGATACTATGCATTTATGAGAAGGTCCCCTAACCAGATGTTGATTGGAAGAGGAGCGGAGGACACACCACACCTGGCCTCCACTCAACTCTCTGAGGCAGTTGATGGGCTTCAGAGACCCACACAAGGACCGCTGAGTCTGGAGGCCACAGCTCCTGGCTGGAATTCACAGTCTTCCCTTTGTGTCCTCCCAGGTGCTGCAGTGAGCAGTCCAACACACTATCTCATTAACTGCTCACCAGCCTAATGGAGGGGAACCAACCTCCCTATTCCATCACTGGGGAAACTGAGGCTCAGAGGGTCATTTGACCAAGGCCTCGGAGCCAGTTGGTAGTCGTGCCAGGGCTAACCCAAGCCCTCCCTCCATGGGACTGTTTGTATGCACAGGCTTCCGGGAGGCAGAGCGAGACCCTAGGAGAGAGCGTTGCTCTTCACCTCAGCTGTTACTGTGGTGATGAAGGTGGCCCAGTGCAGTTATGCGAGCCTAGTAGCCAGATGTGCTTAGGACAACCTGTTATGCTTTTTCTTTTTCTTTTTCTTTTTTTCAAGAAAGGGTTTCTCTTGTGGTCCTGGCTGTCCTGGGCTCGCTTCGTAGACCAGGCTGGCCTCGAACTCACAGAGATCCACCTGCCTCTGCCTCCCGAGTGCTGAGATTAAGGGCATGCGCCACCACGCCCGGCTCTGTTATGGTTTTTCAACATGCCACCAATAATCTAGGTAGCTCCTGTAGTGAGCACTGGAAATGGCCACGGAGAAGTTCTGTTCTCTCATGAAAGGTCACAGGTTTACCTAGTGGGAAGGGCTTAGCCAGGGTCTTTGTAGAAGAGGATCCCAGAGGTTGTGGCTAACATCTGGATCTGTCCAGCTGCCTAGCACGGCCAGGAGTCCCTGTCCTTAGGGTGGCAGGCTTCCACAATCTGGCTCCCCAGGGATTCAGGCTGAGCAGTGGCCTGAGGTAAGGTTGCACTTGGGGTTCCTGCTTTGTTGGGGGTACTCCCGCCTCTCCTTCCTCATGGGCTTGGTAGCAGAGCTGGGACAGAGACATTTTTCATACTTTGCTGTTTCCCCTTTGGCCCTCTGGCTGCCCAGACAGAGATTTATCCCCAGCCTGCTGCTTGCGGTATGGGGAACAGGGGGCCTGTAATGGATCGTGCTGTGGGCTCCCGTGGGGCCTGTCCAGGCCGTACCCCATCCATCAGAAGCTGCTGGGTGCCAAGGTCAGCGCTAACAAGGCTGGCTGCTTCCTCCCGGGGGGACTTCCCTGAAACATCCCCTGCTGCCAGCTCTGCTTCAGGTTTTCCCAGAGTTAGGCTTCTGGTGAGAGCTGGAGCCAGCGGCAGTGCACAGTCTCCCGTAGCAGCTGAGGACCAACCTCCCCACTGCTGGCTGCTTCTCCCTCTGCAGCATCTCCACACCAGTCCAGAGGCTGCTGGGGCCGGCAGGGTTCTGCTCCCCTAGTAGCCCGAGTACAGAAAAGCCATACTGCTGGGAGTTGCATCCTTTTGGTGAGAACCAGTTTCGATTTCCCAGCACACTACCCTTACTACTGTTCCCAGGTTTCCTGGGGGGCAGGGGCGGCGCTCAGCAGCTTCTTGTCTTCCTCCAGGTGCCCGGAGCCCTCACGGTGAATTTCCCAGTTCTCTAGAGAACGCACTTCACAGCCATCTTCCTCCTTGCTTCAGCCCAAGCCCTGCCGCCACCCCCACCCCCACAAACACACACTAGGGGTGGGCACCTGCGCCGGGAGTTGCTAATTGAATTGCCCTGACGTTGAATGTTAACAAGTTGCAAATGACCCCCTAGACAATCTAGAAGTCAGGGCTACACTGTGACAGGGCCTCCCTCTCTGTCATTAGCTTTTATGTTAGATCCACAAACAATTAAGAAGTAATGGAAGTCTCGGCAATCTAATTAGCTCCCAGAGTGCTACCAGGACCTGGTCACCACCCTTCCTGATTGTACAACAGAAAGCCAAGGCATAAGGCAGGAGGAAAGGTGGAGTGGGGGTGGGGACAGCTGGTCAGCCCTTCTCGGTTCCCGCAGGGGACAGATGGCCAGCAGGGTACGAGTCCTCTGCAGGGAACCGCTCGGCAAATCATAGGTGTGGGTGTGGGGTGTACCCTGGGAAACTGCCGATTCCTTGGCTCCGCCCAGGCCAGAGCGTTGGAATGTCCCACCCGAGACACAGGCATCTCTGCTTGCATGTGTGTGTGTGTGTGTGTGTGTGTGTGTGTGCGCGCGTGCACAATTGGGTGGGTGACAGTGTGCACAAGGAGGCCAAAGGTGTCACTACACAGGCACCATTTAACTGTGCTTTCATGAGGCAGAACCTCTCTCACTGCTGGGTGCCCGTGACGCCCCAAGCATCTGCCTGTCTCCACTTCCCAGGAGCTGGGATCGAGTGTGAGCCCGATGCTCAGCTCCTTCACACGACATCTCTTTTCTTACAAGGCAGGCTGAGGGGCAGACTCAGCCACCTGCCCCTCCTCCACCCTCTCACCGGATATAGATTCTCTCCCAAGTGTTGCTTTGGGCAGCAGAAGCCAAGGACATCTGGTCTAGGCTGACGTAGTGCGCTGGCCTGTGTTGAAGAAGCGAGGGTGGCATCCTCTTTCTCAGGCCTGTAGCAGGGCTTCTGTGGGCCCCAGCCACCCCTGCCTTCCTGAGCCATTTCTCCCATTCAAATAAGCCTGTGGTAGTATTTCCTGGTTCTGCCTTGGTGAGAAAAGATAGACTCCAGGCTGATTTTAGTTATTTTAATTAATTAATTAATTAATTTTGGTTTTTCTAGACAGGGTTTCTCTGTGTTGACCAGGCTGGCCTCGAACTCACAGAGCTCTGCCTGCTTCTGCGTCCTGAGTGCTAGGATTAAAGGCATGTGCCACCACGCCCAGCTTCCAGGCTGATTTTTTTTTTTTTCTCGAGACAGGGTTTCTCTATGTAGCCTTGGCTGACCTGGACTCGCTTTGGAGACCAGGCTGGCCTCGAACTCACAGCGATCCACCTGCCTCTGCCTCTCAAGTGCTGGGATTAAAGGCGTGCACCACCATGCCCAGTTCCAGGCTGATTTTTAAAGACAAAAAACCAAAAAAACAAAAAACAAAAAAAACCAAGACATTTTGTGGATCTCTGAAAGTGTGTTGGGGTTTTGTAACTTACCTCCTGGGCTGGATGGACACACAGACTTTGCCTCATCCTGCTTAGCCACCTTAAAGGGCTCTCCATTCTCTCGTCCGTCTCCTCCCCTCTCAGCACCCTCTATGGTGCCCGAGGTGGGATGATTGAACAGCATGGGGCTTGAGCTGAGCATGGTGCCAGTGTGTGGCGAGTGTGCCAGCGCGTGGCAAGGGCCATCCTGCCGTATCGTGGGGCTGAGGGCTTCCCACATGAGACAAGGTAGCATGTCCACTCGGCTCTTGCTTCCTTTAAAGCCACTAATGCCATCTCTGGGGTCACCCCATGACCTCATCGAACCCTAATAACCCACCTTCAAATATCATCAACCTGTGCCGGGCGTGGTGGCACACGCCTTTAATCCCAGCACTCGGGATGCAGAGGCAGGTGGATTACTGTCTTGATTACCTGTCTTGAAAAACAAAAACAAAAAATATATATATTCAACCTGTATATTTGGGGATCAAGTTTTCTTTCACCTTTTCTTTTTCTTCTTTTTAAAAGTTATATGTCCATTGCTGTTTTGCCTGCACGTGTGTCTGTGTGAGGGTGTCAGACTCTGGAACTGGAGTTACAGACAGGTGTGAGCTGCCACATGGATGCCGGGAACTGAACCTGGGCCCTCTGGAGGAGCAGGCAGTGCTCTTAACCACTGAGCCATCTCTCCAGGCTCCCCAGGCACTAGGGGATCAAGTTTTCAAGACAGGAATCTTGAATATACATTCAAACCATAACAGATGATGGAGATTGCCCTCCGAGCTCAAACCTCCCAACAGCACGGAGTTCTCTGATGCACAGAGCCAATTGCTTAATCTCTATGAGTTTCCAAATCTGTCCGTGTGACTAACGCAGCATCTGTACACATCAAGAAGATTGATGTGGATTCATCTCTAAATAGTTCTTTGGGCTTTGGGAAAGATAGCAACATGGAGAATTTGTCTTGTAAGGAGGTAGAGAGACCCAGGCTACAAGTCATGGTGTTGCCAGTAAATGGGGCAGCTGGTCCTGGGTACAGTATTAAGGACCAAGCACAGGCCTGGTCTAACAACAGCACCAGATTGTTTTATTTTTTAATTATTTTATTTTTTGGTTTTTCGAGACAGGGTTTCTCTCTGTAGCCTTGGCTGTCCTGGACTCGCTTTGTAGACCAGGCCTGTACCACCATGCCCGCATCAAGGACTGAGTTTCGATCCAAACCAGAAGAGAGGTCCAATCCATCAGAGCCTCCATCTTTCTAAAGGACAGGGCTCCCAATCAGTGCCTACGGACAGCACAAGACACAGATGGAGCACACTGTCTGGTCTTCTTTTTTACGTTATTTTTGAAGCAGGATTTTTCTATGTTGACTAGCCTCGAGTTTCATATGTAGATCAGGCTAGCCTCAAACTTGTATTAACCCCCGTGTCCCTTTTCCCTAATAGCTAGATTTACAGGTGTGAGCCACCACACTTGGCTCTTTGTCCACTCCTTCATCCTCTCGAGGCTGTGCGGATACACACACCGACAGCTCCTGGCTTCCCAGGAGCAGCACGCTGCCAGCATATTAGGGGCGGATTTTAATTTTATTTTAACAAAATAGCTGTCTCCACTGGAAGAGGCGTCAAGCGTGAAAGAAGGGCCCGTCTGGAGTGGGATCACATTGAACAGACCTCCGTGCTGTCATTGATTTTCTAGGAAGAAAAAAATCGCCTCTGGCTACTAAACGGAATTAGTAGTCACTGATGACCAATTATTTTAGCCCGCTGTGAGCGGAGCGCTGCACCGAATCCAGTTTGTCAGACCCGAATCTCCTTCTTAAACACCTTTCAACACATGTGTACCTAAAGCCCCTCAGAAGGCACCTTCACTTCCTGGCTCCCGCCAAGTTCTGGGCTCGGCAAAGTTTTAATGAGCATCTCGGATGAAGATGAGTTTCTGTGAGAGGGCCTCTCTGATCCACAGAGCTCTTGCACGGAGGCGGCGGCAAATCAGAGCTGTCAGCCCTCATTTGTGGCCACCCCGCACCACACTGCACCCATGTCAACCTAACGTTTGCAAATGATCCCCTCCATCTCCCTTGTGTGCTCACCCCGAGCTTTCATTGGAGATCAAGCCTTGGTCTTGGGTATCAATTGCAAAGCTTTGAGGGTAGATTTGATGGAACGAACCGGAACCTTCCCAGGGCCCACCTGGAGCCCTGGCTGATTTTTGTTTCATTTATTCCTCACTTTTTTGCGCCATTAGACTTAATGGTGACATGGTGTGGCTGAGAGAGGAGCATCGGGGCCAGGAGGGACTTCTCTGAAGGTTCCTTCCAGGCTGGAGCAGAGGATTTGTCAGAACTCTTCCGCAGTGGCTCTGGTATCAGCAGACGCTGTGCGAGAGTCCGCAGGCTGGCTCCAGAGGCAGAGCAAGCAGCAGGCCCGGGGCAGGTGCCCCAGTGTGGATTACGCATTTATAGGCCTTGATATCCATTTTCATTTTTTGGAAGCCCCACCTTCTTTTCCGCAGTCTCTTCCCCAGCTGTGGGTGGCCTAGCTCAGTTCTTCCTGCCACTCCTGGAGCTGTGTATGCCCCTCCCTCTAGCCTCTTTCTCTTCTTGCTCTGCACCCAGAAGACCCTGAAACATCTGGGTAACTGGATGGACCCTACTCTTCCGGAGTCTGTCCTGCCCTCCTCCCTCTGCCATCCCTGCAGCCTCAGCTGCTGAGCTTGGAAGCTCCAGCCTCACTCGGAGGCGCAGAATATCATAGCCCACCCAGATGGCTTTTGGGCGCAGTTTTCAAGATCCAACATGACTCACAGGGGTAGAGAGACCCCCCAGATTCTGCTCTGTTATGAGGATTTCGCTTGTAAGGGACATCAATACTTGCCCTGAGTCCCTGCAGCCTTTTAAAGGATGTCAGGGCCATCCCTGTTATGGGGTTGTGTGCAGGGTTCCCTGAGGACAGGCTCATTTTTTCCCATAGCCCCTTCCCGAGCTCTGCAGGTGAGCAAGGTAGCTGTCCTCAAGAGAGGCCAAAGGGGGCTGGGCATGGCAGCACATACCTTTAATCCCAGCACTCGGGAGGCAGAGGCAGGCAGATCGCTGTGAGTTCGAGGCCAGCCTGGTCTACAAAGTGCGTCTAGGACAGCCAAGGCTACATAGGGAAACCCTGTCTCGAAAAGAAGAAGAAGAAGAAGAAGAAGAAGAAGAAGAAGAAGAAGAAGAAGAAGAAGAAGAAGGAGAAGAAGGAGAAGAAGGAGAAGAAGGAGAAGAAGGAGAAGAAGGAGAAGAAGGAGAAGAAGGAGAAGAAGGAGAAGAAGGAGAAGAAGGAGAAGAAGGAGAAGAAGGAGAAGAAGGAGAAGAAGGAGAAGAAGGAGAAGAAGGAGAAGAAGGAGAAGAAGGAGAAGAAGGAGAAGAAGAAGAAGAAGGAGAAGAAGGAGAAGAAGGAGAAGAAGGAGAAGAAGGAGAAGAAGGAGAAGAAGGAGAAGAAGGAGAAGAAGAAGAAGAAGAAGAAGAAGAAGAAGAAGGAGAAGAAGGAGAAGAAGGAGAAGAAGAAGAAGAAGGAGAAGAAGAAGAAGAAGAAGGAGAAGAAGGAGAAGAAGGAGAAGAAGGAGAAGAAGAAGAAGAAGAAGAAGAAGAAGAAGAAGAAGGAGAAGAAGGAGAAGAAGGAGAAGAAGAAGAAGAAGGAGAAGAAGGAGAAGAAGGAGAAGAAGGAGAAGAAGGAGAAGAAGGAGAAGAAGAAGAAGAAGAAGAAGAAGGAGAAGAAGGAGAAGAAGGAGAAGAAGGAGAAGAAGGAGAAGAAGGAGAAGAAGGAGAAGAAGGAGAAGAAGGAGAAGAAGGAGAAGAAGGAGAAGAAGGAGAAGAAGAAGAAGAAGGAGAAGAAGGAGAAGAAGGAGAAGAAGGAGAAGAAGGAGAAGAAGAAGAAGAAGAAGAAGGAGAAGAAGGAGAAGGAGAAGAAGAAGAAGGAGAAAAGAGAGGCAAAAGGCCTCCAGAGACACTTAGTGTTTATTGGAGGATGTCCAATATTTGGCACCTCTGTTTACACTAGGTGAATTATCTGAAACCACACAGGGCTGTCCACCCATAGCCTGCACATGAGGAGAACCATTTGCAAAAATCCAATTCAAAAAAAAAAAAAAGAAAAAAGAAAGAAAGAAAAAGAAATTCAAACATACACCTCAAAAAATAAGCAATGGGGCTGAGGATGACAGAGAGCTGGCCTAGCATGCAGCAGGCCCTGGGTTCAATCCCCAGCTGTGCATAAGCCAGGCATGTTGGGTATGTCGGGTGTATGCCTGCAATCTCAGCACTCGGGAAGCTGAGGCAGGAGAATCAGAGGTTCAAGGCCTTCCTTGTTGGCTACATGGTGGGCCAGCCTCGGCTGCAGGAGACTCTCATGTTTTAGATACGTTTAGAATTTTGTGTTTGGGCCAAACTCATAGCTATGGTGGGCTGCAACGGTGGATGTCGTTGGACAGAGTACACTTCCATCTCCAGCCTGGAGAGTCCCGGAGAATGACCTGGAAAAGCTGGTCAGAGCAGGATGGAAACAGGGACATTTGTTCATTGTAAATGGCTTCAAGCCACTCTGTGCAGTATACAGACCGTGAAGACAGCTCTGGGTGGCCTGGTGCTAGGAGTGCCAGACAAAGGAAAGGAGACTCGGGGGAGGAGGAGGCAGGTGACATTCAGGGAACCCTTGGGGATCAGGAAAACAGGGGTCAGCTGAGAGGTGGCCAGTGACTCTGTCTTGAGAACAGCAGGAAGCCACAAGTGTGCAAACAGCTGGGAACATCTGGGAATCTCCCTTAAAACCTCAGCTCCTGCGTGGGGTGGCCAGAGAACCAGGAGACAGTGTCTGGGGTCTCCTAGGTGAATAGCCAGACTCCCTGGACTTGGCCTCCAGATATAGCTGGCCCACCAGTCTCAGTCATCCTTAACTACTGCCTCGGTGAGCGCTGAGTAGAATTTATTGGGCTGTGGTGTCTGTAGCAGGAAGACTGGGAGTCCAGGCTTCGCTGCTTGTGTGTGCTGTGTGACCCAGGGCAAGCCGTTTGACCTTTCTGGGCATCAGCTGCCCCAGTCTTGCCCTTTCCTGTGCACATTTAGTGAGGCTAAATAATTAAGCTTTTCTGTGTGAACCCCTCTGGCTCCTCAAAAGAGAGGTGCAGGAAGGGCAGCTGTAATTGTTACCGAAGGGGCTTCAGCCTGTGGCAAAATCATTCATGTTGGAGACAGAAAGCACTACGCTAAAAAGCTGAACCCAAAACAAAACAAAACTATAAGCAAACAACTAAGTAGGCTATAGCGAAAGGGGAAGAAAATAGGAAACTGGCTCCTAACAATGCCTCCTGGAAAGGTGAAAAACCAGGGGAGCTCTGGGAATATGGCTCAGTAAGAAGAGAGCTTGCCCAACATGCAGGGAGCCCTGGCTTTGATGCCCCAGCTTTGCTTAAATCCACCACGGTGCCTCTCATGCCTTCACAGGCGTACCAGGCACTTGAGAGAGCGAGAAGCCAGACAACCAGACCCTCAGAAAGTCATCCGCAGCTGTAGAGTGAGTCTGAGGCTAGCCTTTCTACATGAGACCCTGTCTCAAAATCCTCAGTGAACAAATAGTCTTTACCTAGTTCTAAATCTCAAAGGTTTTTCTCCTGTGCGGCTGACAGTGTTTGTTTTATATTTAAACTGAGAGGCACCCGGAGGCTTGTTTTGTCAGTCGCTCTGTCTAAGATGCTCAGTATCTGGCACCTTTTCACCCATGAGGGAGGCTGCCATCCTCCCTGAAGGCAAATTCCACCAGTTTAAGCCCCCATAACTTACAATAATGCACACCCAACCTGGTTTGGACTGAGCAAACTTTGTCTGAAAAGTTTACTTAAGATCTCTTTTCCCACTAGGCATGATGGCACACGCCTCTAATCCCAGCACTCAGGAGGCAGAGGCAGGCGGATCATGTGAGTTCGAGGTCAACCTGGGCTACAAAGCGAGTCCAGGACAGCCAGGGCTACACAGAGAAACCCTGTCTTGAAAAACCAAAAAAAAAAAAAGGGTGAGGGGAGGGGGGAAGATCTCTTTCCCCACTCCCTTCCATTCTTTCTGCCTCTACATTTTCATTTGTGCACGCACATGTGCATGTGTATGTGCAGGTATGTGAGTGCACTTGCATGTGGAAGACGGAGCTTAGCCTCAGCTGTCACTCCTCGGGTGCTGTCCATCTTGTTTTCTTAGACAAGGGCTCTCACTGGCCTGGAGCTTGCTGACTCAGTGAGGCTGGCCGGCCATCAGCCCCAGCCCTGTCTCCAGCCCCTGAGTGCTGGGATTAAGAGTGTGCACCACCACACCAGTGTTTGTTCTTTTGCTTTTTTTTTTTTTTTTTTTTTTTTTTTTTTTGAGACAGGGTTTCTCTGTGTAGCCCTGGCTGTCCTGGAACTCAATCTGTAGACCAGGCTAGCCTTGAACTCACAGAGATCCAACTGCCTCTGCCTCCTGAGTGCTGGAATTAAAGGTATGCACCATCACTGCCCAGCTCTCTCTCTCTCTCTCTCTCTCTCTCTCTCTCTCTCTCTCTCTCTCTCTCTTTCTTTTCTCTCTTTCTCTCTCTCTCTCTAATATTTATTTAATTTTAATTTGTGTACATTGGTGCGGGGGTGTCAGATCTTAGAGTTACAGACAGTTGTGAGCTGCCATGTGGGTGCTGGGAATCGAACCCGGGTCCTTTGAAAGAGTAGGCAGTGCTCTTAATCACTGAGCCATCTCTCCAGCTCCTCTCTCTCTTTTTAAAAATGTGTTTCTATGCAATTGAACTTGTGTCTTCATTCCTGGCAGATCCTTTCCCACATCTACCCCGGGTGGAGCCCTGTTAGTTCACAGTAGACTTGTGCTAGGTGGGAGGAGACCAGGGCAAGGCTGCTTAGGGTGGGGTAGCTGGGAACCAGCCCTTGAAGGAGGCAACCCCACAGTTGAGGTGATATGCAAGGGAAAGCTACAAATGGGGGGGGGCGTGCATGTACATACACATGCTGGCAAGGAGAACACCATCCTAAAGGAAAAGTCTGGAACTTTAGGAAAACCATGCCAGGGTAGAGTGAGTGCCAGGAGTTGAAGAGGGAGCTGAGCCTAGTGGACCACAGCTGCGAGTCCAGGCTTAGCTCAGAAAGTGGAGTCAGCGCACGGGTGAAAACATCCAATTTATGGCCTGAGTTTTCTCCACCCCAGGCCAGCCTCTGCACCTGTTTATCCACGTTAATGAGCCAGAACAGAAACTAGCTAGCTTGTGGGTGGCCATGGAGGACCTAGGCCAAGGCTGCCTGCCATAACTCACTGTATCATAGGTTCCCCTTGGCTCAGCCCCCACCGTCTCTTCCCAGAGAATAAGAATTGCTGGTCTGGCCGGAGCAGGCCGCTGAGTGGGTCATCCAGGCTGGGGGAGGGGCCGGAGAGCTGGCACGAGGTGATGGATACAGCAAAGCGCTGGGAAGATGGCTGGTCTCTGGCAGCAGCCTCTTGGGGTAGATATTTCCAGATTACGCACACAGTGTCCTTAGAAACACAGCTATAAATTAGGTTGCTCAGAGGCATGGGGCGTGTAATAATTAAGTAATAAAAGCCGCCACAGGGGTACAGGAGGCAGGAACAAAGAGCCACTGTCTGTCTGTGGGAATCAAAGCCTTGGGCCTCAGCTCAAATGGAATCCATCTTAGCCGATTTTCCAGATCTTCTCATCTTCATGCGAAGGTGCAACAGGCTGGGGGCGAGGCTGGGGAGTGGTGGAAATTTAGGATCCAGACTAACTCTGGCTGTCTGGCTGTCTTATTCATCGAAGGGGCCTGTGCCAGGGCAGCAGGGAAAGCTGAGAGCGGGGCTAACAGGCAGCTGGGACTCAGTGCCAGTCAATGACACCAGCTGGGAATGGAGGCCTGTGTAGTCAGAACTTACACACTTTCACCATAATCAAAACAGTTGTTTTCAAGTTTGCCCGTCCTATTTGTGTGTAGGGAGGTGTGCACATCTGTGAATGCGTGTGGAAGTCAGGGGCCGACTGTGGATGTTAGAGGTCCACTGTGCTGTCATTCCTCAGATGTCTACATTGTTTTTTGTAGGCAGTGTGATGGCTTCCTGTCTGGTGCCTGTAGGCAGTGGGATGGCTTCCTGTCTGGTGACTGTAGGCAGTGTGATGGTTTCCTGTCTGGTGACTGTAGGCAGTGTGATGGCTTCCTGTCTGGTGACTGTAGGCAGTGGGATGGCTTCCTGTCTGGTGACTGTAGGCAGTGGGATGGCTTCCTGTCTGGTGACTGTAGGCAGTGGGATGGCTTCCTGTCTGGTGACTGTAGGCAGTGGGATGGCTTCCTGTCTGGTGACTGTGGGCAGTGGGATGGCTTCCTGTCTGGTGACTGTAGGCAGTGGGATGGCTTCCTGTCTGGTGACTGTGGGCAGTGGGATGGCTTCCTGTCTGGTGACTGTAGGCAGTGGGATGGCTTCCTAGCTAGGTGGTACCAGCAACAGGCCTGCCTCCTGAGCAGCTACTGCACATGAATATCAGGATGCTCCTTTGTACATGGCCACTGTCCAACTACACACACTGTCTTCCAAGCTGTTTAGCACTCAGCTCTAACCCGGGAGCATTTTTGTTTGTTTGTTTGTTTGTTTGTTTGCTTGCTTGTTTTCTCAGAAGGACTTAAATCTACGTTAACTCTGAGCCTTGTGGCTCAACTGATCTCCCTTGAGTGCTGCCCCGCACTGCTCTGGGAGCTTCTCTCCTCCGCCTCTCTAAGATGATGCAGGATAGTAGCTGCAGACAGCTCAGTACTAACTCAGGGTTCCAAGCTGCAAGCGACGAAGACATCTAGTGCTACGTCAGAAAGAGACGGGTCCTCGGGTCCTCGGGTCCTCGTGCAAAGCCGAGATTAGTGCCCTAGGCCAGTGGGACTGACAGATGCGGAGTGAGGTCTCCAGGGTAGGGACAGATCTTGAATGAGAACAGACCCCAAGGGTGGGAGCATAATGCCCACGCAACTTGGCAGTGTTCTTGCCAAGCTAGGCCAGGGCAATCGGACACCCAGGCTTGAAGGAAGACCCTGAGCATCTTCCCCTGGGGGGGGAGGAATTAGACACTGGGGGTGGAACACCAGCTTTGTGGGAGTCTTTTCCAAGACTAGCCTCAGCAGACTGAGGGCAGAGCCTAGGGTGGGTAAGACACAGCAGAAAGGGTTCTGAGGAGCCTATGACCCCAATCCGGCGTCAGTTCAAGGACAGATTCTCTGTCCATCCGGTTACCTCATGGAAGCTTCCCATGTTGGCCGAGTGGTTTGTACATGGGACCTGATTCTCTGGGGTTTCTAGGTGCTACAGGGACCCTTTCCTGGCCCTGGGGAGGGTGATTTGGTGTGCACCTGGTGATGGTGAGGCCTGTGCCCCATGGAGAGGGAAGTGTCTGTTCTGTAATTGGGTGCCCAGGTGTCGCCCAGGCCTCAGGCTCTGTGTGGCCTCCTCCCCACAGGCCGTCAACACCCTTCTTTGACCTGTTACAACATCGATACCAGCAGCTGTGGGTACAGGAACAGAAAGCCACTCAGCACGCCATCAAACTGGAAAAGAAACAGAAGGTAGCCTTGCCCTCGCTTCTGAGGGGCTGAGGTTTGCGGGGGTGGGGGTGAGGGGCGGGCGGGGAGAAGAGTTGGCCTAAGTGGGTGTGGCTGGGCAGGAGCAGGGGTCCGAGCCCATCTTCCTGCAGCGAGAGTCAGATCAGGACCGGTCTCAGTGATGGTCCTGGATTGTGTAAAAGATAACTAGGTGCCAGTTAGCAGGCCCTGTCACCTCCGAGCTGGGATGAGGACCCTGTCACATTGACTCTCACACGGGGACCATTCGCTGAACTTCCACCTGACTTCCTACAGAGGTAACTAGGCCTCATGTCCACCAGCCTAGACACACGTGTGCCCCATGCAGGCTGGTGGGACAAGGTGGAGAAGCCAGATCAGCACAGAGAAGTGGGAGCTGCACCCCACACCCCCACCCCCGGTTGCTACTGATGTGTGTCGTTAGCAATGGCATGGAGTGAGATTTTACCAGAAAAAGCACTCCTACTTTTCTTTATGCTGTGCTGTCCATTTTAAAGCACCCAAAGGCCCCTCCTTTAAGACATTCCAAACTTGAGACTTCGGGAGGATTCGTGGTACCGCCTCAGTTGCCCCAGACCTGTGACTGCCACATCAGATCCCGTGCTTTTTAGATTTTACCGGAAGTAGAAGCAGCAAGCCAGGGGCGGGGTCATGCATTCATGGTGCCAGCTCCTGAGAGGTAGAGGCAGAAGAATCAGGAGAAGAAGGTCAGCCTCGCCTGTCATCGTCTGAGGCCAGCCTGGCCTGTGGGAAAGCTCTTACATAAACGCAGAACAAAACCAAACCAGCCTAACGCTGAGCACACACTGCTTTTCCAGAGGACTGGAGCTCGGGTCTCAGCTCCCGTGTCTGGTGAGATAACAATGACCCGTTATTGCCGCTGTAGAGGAACCAAGCACCTCCAGCGCACACATGTGTGCATACATGTACACTCAGGTGTATACACACACACACGCACGCACGCACACACGCACTCGCGTGCATGCGTGTAAAGGCCAGAGGTCAACACTGAGTGTCTTCCTCAATCACTCTCACTTTTTTTGGGGGGGAGGGACAGAGTCTCTCACTAAACCTGGAGCCCACTGGTTCATAGACTGTCTGGCCAAGCAAGCCCCGGGTTCTGTCTGCCTCCACCCCTGAGAGCTGAGGTTACGGATACATGCCATTACACCCAGCCTTTTATGTCAGTACTGGGATCTGAACTCACGTCCTCACACTTGCCTGGCAACGCTTTACCCACTGAACTGTCTCCCCAGCCACCTACTCCAAGTCCTTGTAGGTTCTGTGTTGTCTCCTTTGCCTGTGAAGCTGCCAGGTACTGAGGCCCGGTCTGAGCTGGTTTTAACTTACCGGGCTTGAAAAGATGATCTCTTTTTAAAGCCAAACCACCCTCATCCCAGAGGCTTGCCTCTCTCTGCCATAAGCCTGTGTACTGCTGGGGGTGGGGGTGGGGACCCTAGCCCTTGAACAGCAGTGACCCTACCGAAGTTCTTGGTGACAGCCATGCAATGAAGCCGTAAGGGACGGGTACACCTTCTTTTTTTTTTTTTTTGAGACAAGGTTTCCCTATTTAGCCTTGGCTGTCCTAGACTCACTTTGTAGACCAGGCTGGCCTCGAACTTGCAGAGATCTGCCTGCTTCTGCCTCCTGAGTGCTGGGATTAAAGGCGTGCGCCACCACGCCTGGCACTGGTACACCTTTTTGTCAGGGAAATGCAGCTTTGGAAAGGCCACAAGGCTGTGTCTGTTGCATTCCTGAGCTCAGCGTGGCCCCCTCTGACTAGACAACCCATCTTCCCTGACAGAGTCTCAACCTTATTCTAGAAAGCAGAGCCTAGGCCATAGGCCAATCCTGAAGGCTTGGAAGTTACTTATAGACATATTAGCTCGATCATACAGTGGTGCCGAGACAAAGCCTGTTTCCCTTCCCCCCAGGCCTCTAGTGCTCACAGACGTTTGCTTCCACCTAGGGCACCTTAGCCCAGGTCCCAGGGTTCTGCTCTTTTGGGCTAAAACAGTTGGAAGAGTTCTAGGAGCAGGAGGAAGGCCATTGTTTTACAGCTTGGGTGCATATACTAGAGATGGTGCCCAGAGCATTTATAGGAACCTGCAGAATTCCTACCCTGTGGCCTGTCCCCGGGGAGCTGCCACAACAAAGCTTATTGGAACCAAGTCAGTAAAGGAGCAAAGGGGCAGGCTGGGGAGGCCCTCCTAGAAAGGCGGGAACCCAATGGGTACCTGTGCCTCCCCCACCCCCCACTTCACCACTGCAGGAATGGCTCCAACATCTCCCAGCTCTCTAACTCCAAGATCAAGGGGTCTACAGGGCTGGTTTCTGCTGAGGTCTCGCTCTTGGCTGCAGGTGGATACCTCTCACTGAGTCCTGGCATGCTGGGACTTATTGCCCATCCCGTGGCCTAAGGGCTGTCTTTGTGTTGGCTTGAACCCACACTTGACTCCATTTAAGCCCAATTACCCCTGATGAGCCTCATCTCCACCCAGTTACACAAGGGTTAGGGCTGCACCCTCTGAGTTTGGAGGGGACACACCTGAGTCCTGAACAGACTCCATGGACTACAGGACTGGTTATAGACCTGTTGTTACCTGTTGGTGGGCACTGAACTCGGGTTCAGAAGAAATGCCCCCCACACACCTTTGAAACCCACTAGAGACCTCCCAGATTCTGGCTGTGTTCAAGTTCCCTCTCCCCCAAGATGCCTCCCTTCCTTCCTCCTCCTGAGCAGACCATCATGGGGACCTGCTCCATGGCATAGTGACACCCTTTGAGTCACCCAGATGCCAGGGTTCCCTGTGAGCCCCAGGAGCTGTGTTAGGGTAGGAGGTGGGTGTAAGGGCGGCTCCCTCACCGCTGCTGCCCTGGGGTCAAATCAGAAACCAAGGCAACCGTGGACTGTTACCAGGAGTAGGACCAGTGGGGCAGTGCCGTGAAATGGCCACAGAGCCTGGAGCAAAGTGACCTTTCAAGGCTGTCACCCAGCAATCCCAGCCCCTGCCCCAGAGCTCCACGGTCATTGCCCTGGTGTGTTAATTGTATTGTTGCTATGACACGCATGACAACGTGGCATAAAGAGGGGAGGATTTCTTTTCCTTCACTATTTGAAGACACATCATGGCGGAGGAGGCATGGAGGCGGAGTTACATTGCCCCAGTCAGGAAGCAGGGACAGATGACCACCTCTGCTCAGCTCTCCTTCTTTTGCTGTCGGTCCAGGACCCCAGGCTATGCGCCAGTAGCGCTCGCATTCAGTGAGGGTCTTCCCTCCTCAATTAGCCCAGTCTAGAACCTTGTCCACAGAGATGCGCAGAGGGGCTGTTTCCATGGTGATTCCCAGACCTTCGAGTAGCAGGGCGAGCATCTCACCGACTCCTTTCTGGCCCGCAGGTGATCCTGGGGAAATTGTATGAGACAAGGAGCAGCCAGCTGAGGAAGTACAAGCCGCCTGTGAAGCTGGATGCTCTCTGGCACCTGCCTCACTTCCAGAAGGTCAGGGTCCTCCCCCCCCCCCTGCCACTTTTGTCCCCTTTCTGAGCTAGCTGATGCCTACTTGTCTCAGAATTCTGTGATCTTCTGCCCCCCCGATGCTCAGGACACAGCATCCATCTGGGTTCTGAGCCCGCTTGGCTCATTAGAGGTGTGTGTGTGTGTGTGTGTATGTGTGTGTGTGTATGTGTGTGTGTGTGATGGGGCTGGGGTAGTGTGCATACGTGTGTATGTATGTGAGTGCAGATGTCTACTATGAAGACAGCTTTGCATGTCACTTGTGTCTTTCACCTGACGCCAGGTGGACTCTCGTGTTTGTTGTACGGAAGGCTAGTTGGCCCAAACTTCTGGGCTTTTTCCTGTCTCCATTTCCCGCTTCACTCTAGGTACACTGGGACTGCAGAGGCAGGCTATGGCACCTCATTTCATGTGGGCTCTGGGGATCTGAACTCTGGTCCTCAAGCTTGGGCAGCAAGCGTTTTACCCACTGAGCCATCCCATCAGCCCTCGGCTAATACTACTGATACACACCCATGGGCGACCTGCTGATATTGACCTGTTTTATAGACCGGAAACACAGAGAATGCTGGGAAAAGGCGGAGTCTTGGGAGAGCTCAGGCAGTCTCAGCACAGAGCTGGGATGGCTGGCCACCCAGAAGCAGAGGCTGTTTAGGTGGAGAACTGGGGGGAGGGGCAGGGGGAGGCAGAGTCGGGTAGCACTGTACACTAAAGCGAATGGATGTGCTGAAGATGCTGGGTCTAGGACAAGAAAGAGGCTGCATAGGCTGTGTGTACCAAAGCCAGGCAGAAGGAGTCTTCCTTGAAGGTCATGAGGGACATCCCTGGCCCTGTCAAGACAGCTGCACAAGCAATATTCCCAGCCAGCCCGGCCCGGCTGTGCTGCCTGAAACCGCGAGTTAGACAGTGAAGGGGCCGCTGCCTTCCTGAGCCTAATGTGCTTGAACAAGCTGCTGAGCTTCAGCGGGAAGGCTGCTTTGCCCCGCTGGATGTGGCCTCTCGTGTCCTGCCCAAGTGGCCTCCATCGACATATGTCAGTGACCATGCGCCCCGCTGCCCATCAGCCCAGGCCTCTGCTGAGCTCACAGTAAATGTCATGACCGAACACTGATGGGGAGGTGGCGGGAGTCACCGCCACACTGCCACTTCTTAGCACCTGTCAGCTCGGAGTCTCCACATCAAAACCTCCCTCCAGCTCCTCCATTTCTCTCTGTGTCCCACACATCTCTCTGCTTGCATTCGGTCACAGTCTCCTCCTAGGCCCCTCCCTCTTTCATTTCCTCCTTGGCCCCTCCCCTTTTTTTCTATTATGCCAGTGACCAAATGCATGCGGGCATCTGGGTGACGTTGCCAGAGGGGCACCAGGACCCCCAGCTCCCATAGGCACAAGGTAGCCTCCGGGTGCCCTCTATGCTTACAGTAGGTGGCCTGACAGGAGCTTGAGGCTAGAGATGATTCCGTGCCTCTGTTTGCTAGAGAACTGGGTTTGTCTTAGGATCTGGGGAGTTCTGCTACACACTAGGACTTCTGAGGTATTCTTAGAAGAAGTTACCAAGCAATGACAACCCTGTCTGGTGGCACGCGTCATGTGTGGCTAATGTGGAGTAGATAAATGGCATTTTATCCTCAGAACAAACATCCCGACCCTGCCTTGCAGGTGAAGTGTGTTGTTTTTAACCAAATCTCAATCGTTCTATTTTACCAATAAAGACTCAGGAGCCAGATGCTAGGGTGAAAGCCTACTAGCTCAGAGAGGCAGAGAAAGCGCCCAGCTGACCTTCCTCCTCAGCCAAAGACCCTCCCTTCCACTTCCTGTGTGCTTCTGTTTTCGTCCTCCTCACTTCCTCTTCCTCTCTGGTTTTTTTCTTAATAATCCTATGTTCATTTCCTGTCAATTGGCCCCGCCTCTTGACCTATAGTTGACTTTATTTAATTCAAACAGAAAGCTCTTGGGTTAAAGGCATGTGCTAAGACTGAGCCACACCACAACTAAAAAACAGGGTTTTCTAGTAAACAACACAATATCGGGGTTCATGGTGCAACAGAAGTGGAGTCTAGTGCTTCCCCAGCCTCCCTAGAGGGGCTAGCCTGGAACCTTACATAGCCTGTGTTGCCCATGATGCTAACTGGGTAGGTGATAGGTATTCTCCACCCACGACATGAGCCAACGCAAGCCAAATTACAGGCTTGCCAATAAAGGCAGTTTTATTGGGAGCAGCTCTAGGATGGGGGCGGGGCGGGGCAGTCCCAAGGAACGGGACCAGGAAAGCCGCCATGCAGAGAGAGACAGAAAAGCAGAGACAGAGAGAAAGAGCGTGTGCCCGGAGAGAGAGGAGAGAAAACCAAAATGTCTGGATTATAGAGGGAAAGGAAGCCCAGCCCTTGGGCTGGAAAGTTCAGGTAGGGACTGAGGGATGCTGGAAGAACCTGGAGGCCAGGTCTGCTTTGGTTAAATAGGCACCTCAGCCGCTTAACTGGGTGTGAATCCCAACACTAGGTACCTTAGACAGAGGGCCAGGGGCAAGCCCAAGCCTTTCCTGTATGCCTCCCAAGGATGCCCCTGAAATCCTGCAAGTTCGTGTCCAATTACCCATTACACGGGCTCTGGAACATAACATATGTGCCAGGTTCTTTAAGCGGGACTGCTCAGGAGCATTATCTGCCCCTCAGAGAACCTCGGACCCCTGAGAACTGCCGTTATAGGACGTGGGCTGACAGCAATACTGACTGAGCATGCAGCACAACCAAGTGTTGGATAAGCACAATTTGTAGGTACCAGTGCCCCCGGCGTGGATGCTGAGGATAGAGCTGCCTTAATCTCGGGGTTCCTGAGACCTCTCCCTGTCTCCAAAGCAGCCCTATCAGGTCCTTCCTCGTCACCTAGGGGTGCCTTGGGCCTCTCTGCTTCCCTTTGAAGAGCCTAGCAACTTTGCAGTCAGCTGGTTAACTAGACAGTCTTTCATCTTCCTCAGTAATGTGTAAGTCCACAAGAACCGGGCTTCAAGGCTCTAGCCATCTCCTCAAGGCTCAGGGGTGCCTGGCACAGATGTGGTGGCGGTGAGTAACCCCTGAAATGAATGGGTAACCAGTCCAGAATGACCAAAGATTTTTCACAGCATCCCACAGACGCAATGAGACCCTCCAACCCACACAGACGCCCCAGCCTTGCCACCAACGCAGGCAGGGGCTGTGCTCAGAAGGCACACCCGGGCCAGGTCAGGCTGCTGTCGTTTCACAGTACAGGAAGCCCCGGGAGGGCCTTTGTCTGGGTCGCATGTCATTGCTGATCTGCCGCCCCCACCCTGGCCCCATTATGATGGGAAAATGCACTTCCAAAAAAGTTGAACCTGTCACGGTGATGGATAACCTAAATGGACCCTCCCTGCTCACGAACAGATGTCGAGGCTGAACTCTGTCAGAAATAATTAAACACCCTTCACATGGAAAAACAGCAGGCAGGGTGGGACGTCCACCCCGTGGCTGGGTCACCGTGTCAGACAGGCGGCTTTCTGCTCTCTCTCAGCCAGCCAGGGAAGACCCCTAGTCTTCGGCATGAGAAGAGAGAGGCCAAGGAAGACAGTGGTGCATCCCTATAGTGACTTCTCTCTGGTCTCTGTCTGTGTCCTGCGATTGGCAGTGCAGGGTGGAGGGCTTCCCAGCAGCTGCTGTGGAGCCTTGCAGCCAGGATGTTCACAATGTGAGGGGCCAGTTGAGACGCTGGGAGTTTGGAGGCCCAATCTCTACATCCAAAAAATAAGAGAGTAGGGTCAGGCCTGGGAGGCGTATTCTGCACCAAGACAGGAAGTCATCAGCTCCTACCCTTTAGGGTTGACCCTCTCTGCTCCCCGAGGGGGGAGGGGGGGCATTGAGATTCTTGTTCTGTCTGTAGTGTGTGCTGGGGACTACAGAGGGGAGAGAGGCCAGGGGCAGGGAGGTGGGAATGGCCTGGTACGGTGTCTGTGTGTTCAAGAGAGCCTCCAGCATCAGGCAGTCGAATGGTGAGGGTACCTTGCTGTGTCAGATAGCGTCGCCTGTCTAAGGCTTACATCCTTTTCTGTAAGATGCGCTAATGAAGTTCTCTGGCAGGACACATTTGTGCAGAGTTCAGCGCGGCTCCTGGCTCACAGTAAGCTCACAGTAAGCCGGCCATGCGTGCCCTGAGGACAGAGGTGATTGTCCGTCCACCCACCCACCTATCAGCTCGTACTCATCATTCATACGTGTTCTCCTTGAACACCTCCATGCCAGCTCTGTTCTCTAATCTGAGAACATGATGGTGAGCAAGCCAGAATGACTTTGGCCACACATCACACACACACACACACACACACACACACACACACACACACACACCACACCACACACATCACACACACCACACATCATATACACACACACCACACACACTTACCACACACAAAACACACACACTTACCACACACTTACCACACACAACACACACACACACTTACCACACACATCACACACACACTTATCACACACATCACACACACAGACTTACCACACGCATCATACACACTTACTACACACATATATTAATACCACACACCTATACCACACATATCACATACTCACTTATATACACACATCACACACATACACTTATAACACACATCACACATGTACAGATATACCACAACATCACACACACACTTATACCACACATATCACACACACACACTTACACCACACACATCACACACACTTACACCACACACATCACACATACACACCTACACACCACACAACACACACCGAAAGTGGGCCTTGCTCACGCACATCCCAGCCCCATCTCTGTCACACACTCCATCCTCCCTGCTAGCCCTTGCTTGTCTGCAGTGCCGATCCCCACCAACATTACATAGTCTTTCAGTCACTAAAGTAAGAACAAATTGACTATATTTTCATTTGGCTTTTGGGTTCAGCCCCACTGCTTTAGAATAATGGCCCAAGCCATTAAGCTAACAGTTTGATTTACAAGCTCCTGTGCTCTGGACGCTGGGATCAGCCTCCTCTTTCTGTGGAAGACTAACCCTGCCTCGGGTCTCCTGGGCCTCTGGCTCCTTTACGAGAGCGGAGACCGAGGGAAGAAAACGTATCTGCAGTCAGCCAAGCAGGGCCACCCGGAGAAGCAGCCGATTAGGAGAAGCAGCTGAATGCAAGGAAAGGATTTTCTCTGCCACCTTTAAGCTCCCGTACAAATCATAGCTGGCTGCAAAGTTAACTCTCTGTTAAGCCCTAGAGGTCTCCAACCTAGTGCACCCGACTGCCCCCACCTCTTCAAAGAACTTAACACCAAGAGAGATCACTCCTGCCGGTGGATGTCCCATCCCAGCATCCTGTTTCCCAGATCCAAGCAGGGAAGCCTGAAGCCAGATCCACAGCCCCGCCCTGAGCCTCTCACTGGCGTATTTTAAGGGTCCCGTCACTCTCAAGTTGGAGTAAGGATCATCTGTTGTCACCCGGAAGGGCACCGAGTGTAGAAAGGGGACATTCACATGCAGAGTCAGGAGACTGGAGAGTGACTTGGAAGCCAGGTGCTGCTGCCCTTGTTATAGACAGAGCCATGCAGAAGAGTTGCCTGGGCGGGGACTGAGCAGGGACTTACATAACCTGACACCTTCTGGGGTTTCCTGCTCAGTGGTTCACAAACAGCTGAGGAGACAGGAAAGGAAGGACAGAGCTGGGCTGCAGCAAACGGGAGTTGGGGGGGGGTGCTCGCCAGATACCTGGAGCAGTAGAGAAGTTTTGGGGGGGTGGTCTGCGACCAAGGGGCTGGAGAAAAAACCGACACAAGGGCAGGCTGAGGCTGGCATCCCACAGGCCTTGTTCAGCCCCCTAAATCCCGCCAGCTCCTGGGGATTTTCAGCTTAATCCAGGATGCTCTCCTCCCCTACTGAGTTTGAAAATATTATGTTGAAAACCAGAAGCTGGGTGTGGTGGTGCACTCCTCAGACCTGGCCCTCAGGAAGCAGAGGCAGGTGATTCTCTGTGGGTTCAAGGCCAGCCTGGTCTGCATAGTGAGTTCCAGGACAACCAGAGAGCTAGAAAGTGAGACCCTGCCTCAGGAAAAAAGAAAAGAAAAGAAACCCAACCATACAGATAACTTATTTAACACTATAAGTTAAGTTTCTTTTCATTTTCTTTTTTCGTAAGAAGAGGGCCTCATGAATCCCAGGCTGGCCTCGAACTCACTATGTAGCCAAGGCTGGCCTGGAATGCTTATTTTTAATTTTCTGTATGTGTGTGTGGTTATGTGTGTACACGTGAGCACAGGTATCTGTGGCGACTAAACACATCACATTCCCTGCAGCTAGAATTACAAGCAGGTGTGAACCGGATATGGGTACTGAGAACTGAACTCGGGCTTCCTCCAAGAACAGGAAGTGCTCTTAACTGCCGAGCTGTCTCTCTAGCCCCTCCTGCCCCCCCCCCACCCCCCATCTTCTGAGGCCTAGGATTGTAGCTTTGCCCCACCATGCTTGCTTAATGCAGTGTTGGGGCTTGACCACATAGCTTCATCTGTGCCAGGCGAGCTGAGCTGCTTCTGTAGCCCACGCGCAGATCTCCAACCTGCAAAGACAGTGAGAATTTCAGGCTGAATTTTGGGAACGAGGGAGACTTTGAGTTTCTCAACTCTTCTTTTAGCTCATTTACACGGGACTAAACCTTCCCCTAAGCTAAGTAGGACCCCATGACTGAGGGAGGAGCCTGCCCTTTCTGGGATGTCTTCCTCCTCCGTGTCCCACTTGTCACCTCCTGTCAGCCAGCATCAAAGTGGCTGGTGAAATGGTCCCTAAAACTGCGTGACACCCGTGGTGGGTTCTAGCAGATGGCATTCCGTGATTTAGTGGTGTAAATGAGCAGGTGAAATGTATGCAGTTGTTACAAGAGCAAGCACAGCTTCCCTGGCTTCCTGTGGAGAAGAAGATGCACCCACAAGGGCCTCAGAGAACAGCCTGGGGAGGAAGGGGACACTGTGGCCTCCTCCCTTGCTCCGCTCAAAGCATCCTGGGAAATGGTTAGAGCAACGCAAACAACTGTGTGTGGTTCAACCAAAATCTTGTGGGTGGAAACAGAGTGGGAAAAAGTAACAGTGATGATGGCCATCACCGAGGGATGCGGTGATAGCCACGTCCTGTGCCACCCATGCTGAGATCTTTCCGGGTACCAGCCTGGGTACCTCTGTGTATTGTTGCATAACATGACACTCTCTCAGGAACCCAGTGGCATGAAGAAAGAGCCCCCTACCTTGGTGATGGGGAAGCCAGGCCTCACAGGCTTACAGTCACGCGCCAGGTTAATAGCCAGGGAGGTACCCAGCAGAGACGTGGGCTTGGACGGACAGCCTCCAGGGTCAGGCTCTGGAAGAGCTGATGAGAGCTGAGGGCCTGAAGCTGAGGTCAGGGGTCAGCGGTGCTAACTGAGGGGCCTGGGGAGGGGAGAGGAGGAGAAGGAAGGCACTCAGCAGCAAGGCTTTGATGGGTGTCCAGAGGGTCGTGGCCAGCCCTGCTTGGCTGATTTAAGCCCTTGCTGTAAAACCATACTTCCTGCTGCCCTGAAAGCCACTCGACTTTGATTTAAAAAAAAAAACACACACACACACACAAAAAACAAAAACAAAAAAACCCACTGACATCTTTTAAATTGCAGTTTGGCCCTGAGGCTAAGGAGGAAAAAGGCCATCGATGCGAGACTCAGGATGCCATGCTGCAAGTGGGAAGCAGACCAACTGTGGTAAAATGGCTAAATTTGCAGGCTGAGAGAGCCCCAAGCTGGCCATAGTCCAACTTGCCCCATGGCTGCCGCCCTCACTGCCAGAGGATGCTCACACAGGAGCACAGCGTCTGGTCTACATAGGTCTAGTCTGTGTCAGGCTTTGGCATCTTCCCCCATGGGCAAGCTATTCTCCAGCACTGAGCTATACCTGGGCTCAAACAAAGATTCTGGGACCTGACCCAGCAGATGCTAGAGAAGGAAGCACCGTGGGTCGTGGTCAGCCACCACTGCTTGGTAGTTTGAGCTATGCATTTTACTAGAGTGGGTGTGGGTGTGTGTCCATAGGTGTGTTACGCAGCAAGGTGGGCTCTGCAATGGGAACCAGGCCTGCTGGCAACAGGCCCTAAGGACCAGTCTGTTCTGGGGTACTATCACAGAGTACTCCAGGCTGGACCAGCCTGCTTGGGGCTGCTATCACAGAACACCCCAGGCTAGACCTGCCTACACGGGACTGCTCTCACAGAGTACCCAAGGCTGGACCAGCCTGCTCGGGACTGCTCTCACAGAGTACCCAAGGCTGGACCAGCCTGCTTGGGGCTGCTATCACAGAGTACCCAAGGCTAGACCTGCCTGCTCAGGACTGCTCTCACAGAGTACCCAAGGCTGGACCAGCCTGCTCGGGACTGTTCTCACAGAGTACCCAAGGCTGGACCAGCCTGCTCGGGACTGCTCTCACAGAATACCCAAGGCTGGACCAGCCTGCTCGGGACTGCTCTCACAGAATACCCAAGGCTAGACCTGCCTGCTCGGGACTGCTCTCACAGAGTACCCAAGACTGGACCAGCCTGCTCGGGACTGCTCTCACAGAATACCCAAGGCTAGACCTGCCAGCTCGGGACTGCTCTCACAGAACACCCCAGGCTGGACCCTCTGGTATTGGAAGCTAGAAATCCAATCTGCACTGTAGGCAGGTTCAGATGAAGGCACCTTCTTGCTGTGCCTTAAATATAAGAAATACGGCAGAGGGGTGAGGAAATAGAGATGTACGGGGGAGGGGGTCCTTAGATGGCCACCCGTGTCATCATTTGGTGCTCCTGGTCATGACCTCATCTAACCTTAATCGCCTCCCAGAGGCCCTGCCTCCAATGCCACCCCATGGGTGTTTCACTGTGACTAGCAGGGACTCATCAGTCCTTGGCAACTTCTTTCTCAGGTTCAGTGCAAACCTGTCTCCTTCTGCCTCCCACTTCCTGGTTATATTTCTGGCTTCTGAAGCCCCCTGAATCCCTGGCTCCCCTTGAACATGACAGCTTTGCAAATTTCCCAAGGCACTTACTTTTCCACAGCTGCCAGGTTCTTGACTGCTCTTGGGGGGCAGAGCTCTGAGTGTGGAAAAGTATAGCCCTGGCTTGTAACAATAGGGACACACCCACCCAGACTGTGACCTCTGGCCTTCATCACGTCTTTTGTCACTTTGAACTGTTCTTCTACACAGTTCCGAGCACAGCTATGGGTTGAAGATGCTCGTCAGATGCCCCCTGACGCAGTCACTGTGGGGAGAGCTTCCGCTGAGGAGTGCTCAGGAGAGGCTCAGCTGGATTTGTGCATCACATCGTAGTAACAATAGTAGCAGCGACCCTGCCTTGAGTGCCAGTGCCTGGTGTCAGGTCCCAAGTCATGAGCTTGACGGCTACCCCACAGGATGGATGGACCATGAGACTCTTGACTTTGTGAGAAACGGAGGCTCCTGGTCACAAGGCTGACATGTGATAGGGCCAGGGCAGGAAGTCAGCCCTGTCTGCCTTGGCACCTACATTCCACCCACGATATGCTGGTGCTGTCCTTCCTGTTGTGGGAAAGTGTGGTTGGCCCTGAAGCCGTGTGTGCCTTTGTGCCCCGCATAGCAGACCTCGAACAAGAGTTAGAAAATGTTCTCCCAGGGGCCCAGAAAATCTGAATTTCACTCTGGGCTGGATCAGCTTTACACAACCCTAGAAGATCTTATTTCCCTCATGTGCGACCCACTGTGCACCTTCAAATCACCTGGAAGGGGACAGGGGACTGATACCCGAAAAATGGAATGCCTCTTGCACTTAGAACTTAAATTGAGAAAAGCAGATCAACTTCTAAGGGTTTTGTTGTCTCACTACAAGTTCCTAATCCATCCACCTATCCATCCGTCCATCTGTCCATCCGTCCATCTATCCATCCATCCATCCATCCATGTATGCATGAACCCAGGCATCCAATCAACCATGGATTCATTTTCCATCCAAATTTCCATCCACTCATCTTTCCATCCATTTGTCCATGTATCCGTGCACCCATCGTCCATCTTTTTGTTTATATAGCAACTATTCGTTAAATGTCTACTGAATACACTTACTGGTAGAGTTACCCCCAAGGCCCACGGCAGCCTCATGCTTTCCCCCAGGACACGTTCAGAACATGGTGTTGACATTCTTCCTATGTAGCTGAGGACACTTTGCTTTGATATTTGTCCTTGTGACTTGACATGGCTCGAATCATTGCCCACGAGAAAGTTCTGTTCTTCTTCAAAGACACCAGAAGAATGCCTTCCTGATCACTAAGAGATGCAGCAGCCCACACTTGCAGGCTGAGACACTGAATATCTGAGTGTGGCCCTGGCTGCCCTAGCAATATTGTCGGAGCTGCTCAGCAGCCTATATGAATACCCAATTAGGTGCAGGGGGGTGCCATTTGAGCGGGGACAGCAAAGGACTTAATTTACAATCGAGCACAAAAATCAAAGACCCTGTCAACCAAGGAACCGTGTGCTCAGATAAGCACTTCCAGGGAAACTTCCAGAGAAAGTAATTAAGGAATCCCCATTGACCAAATTCAGCGGCAAAATTTGGAGCCCTGGAGTTTGCAGCTCACCAGGGATCCAGTGTCTCCTCCCATTTGATCCTTCATCAAAATGAGCAGTGGTGTCTGGGAAGGCTCCCCAGCTCTCCCTGGCACACCTCTCCAGCGCTGCCTGCCTGCGCCTGCACGTGTTATCTTGTCAAAGACGCTATAAGCAACAAACAGGATCGCTGCTTTGTGAGAAGGAGGGGGATTAATTCCCTCTACTCTTCAAGATCTGGCAAGAGCCGGTTAGTATTTATCAAGTACCTGCGGTGTGAACAGTTCTGAGAGTCCATGCACCGCACCCCTAGCCCTTGCTCCTGGGTGACTCCACTCACAGATCCCGTCCTGACAGGTCCTTGGTGTGCTGGGAGGTACCTTCGTTGGTCAGAGACGCCAACAGGTGCTTAGGCAGCATTTCTCTGAGTGGCTGTTTACAGGGATGGGTAGGCTTGTTGACCAGATGTCCTTAGCACACCATGATCTTTCCCAAGGGGATGTTGCTGAGGCAACCTAGGTCCTGGGGGTTGTCTGCTTACAGAGAGAGGGTCCTCAGAAAGGTCTCTTTCAGGACATCGCCTCTCCTAGTACTCTAGCTCTCTTGAGCTGACAGAGAAAGAAAGCCTTGCTGGGCACTGAGGAGAAGCAAACATGACCTTCTATGTTCTGATATTCTGAAGGGGTGGGCAAGCTACAGCTGAACCTGGGGTACCCACTGGGGATATCCCACTGCTTGTTGGTTGGCTGAACCCCTTGGGGATGGAGGCTTGGGGATACTTCCCCCAAAAAGAATAAGAATAGAGCCAAAGGAGCCCCATCATGCAGCCTCTGAAAAGAAGGGACCCCTCTCAGCAGCTCGGCTTGTCACTGTGTTTATTGACAGGCCCATTGAAAAAGAGACCTCCTTGCTGCTCTGAAGTTCTCTCTGTCTCCCACTCACTCCTTTCTCAGACAGTTTTTGAAAGACGAAAAGTCTGCACACACACACACACACACACACACACACCCCACCTTCATACCTGGGCCTGACCCAGCTTGCCGAGGGAGAAGGGGCACAGCCCGGGTGAGCCAACTGCCGAGCCTGCTCACCTGGTCCCACAGTGCACCGCCTCCAATTAAATCAAAACGGTTTGTTTTTAATGGTCTTTTACGCTGACAAGTGGGCGATCATTTTGGGCCCACGAGCTGTCAGGGAGCTGAGGCAAATCCTCGGTTGATAATGCCCAATGCTTCCAATTAGGAGCTGCGGCCGATCCTGGCGCGCTAACGATTCCCCAGTCGCCCCCCAGGCCCCTTTGGCGCTGGCTGTTTCTTCTGCCTCCTCCACCGCAAATTACTGACACAAAACGGAAGGCCCCTCGTCTCCTCCGCCACGCCAGGCCCGGGCCCTGTTGGGTTTAATGAGCCGATGGAAGTTTCGTGGCTCCGGCGCTAAATTCTTTTCTTGTTTGACAGCTGCTCTGCTAAGGCGAGTGTTGACCTTATAAAAGATTTAGTGTTTCTCATTATTTTCTGTCAAGCTTCACAGTGATGGGTGGGTGGTTATCATTTGCATCCCAGGGTGTGTGTGTGCAAGCATGTGTGCTAGTGTGTGTGTGCATACGCGTGTTACTCGGGGGACTTGAGGTGGGGACAGAAAAGGGGTCTCCCTGTATGTCACACTTACCCTCCCCCGAGCCGAGCCATCGTGGCATCTTCCAGTGTGACATTCTTCTTTGGGAGGCCAAGATGATGGATGGTACTGGGGTTCCCCGTGGAAGGAAGCCATAGTGGAGGCAGATGCTGTGTGGAACGACCACTCTGAGGCTTGGGGTGTTTTAGGGGCTGCACTCAAGATCTCCTCAGGGGAACCCCGTCTTTCTCACAAGGGGATAGACAGCCACAGCTTTCCCACCCCTGCTCCAAAGCGTGTTCGAGACTAACAGTTATAAAGGCAGATCCATTTTTCAAAATAGCTCATCTGAAGCTGGCAGTGGTGGCACCTGCCTTTAGTCCCAGCACCAGAGCGGCAGAGGCGGGCGGATCTTTGTGAGTTCGAGGCCAGCCTGGTCTACAGAGCGAGTTCAGGACAGCCAAGGCTACACAGAGAAGCCCTGTTCTCCAAAGGCAAACAAACGAAGGCTCATTTAAGATAATTATGGAGGCATGTATTGGTGCTGATTTTATTCTGGCACCGAACACGGCTTGGGAAGTCTACAGCCATGCCTTTGCCAGGCCCTGCAGACCTCCCTGCCCCCTGAATCATTATGTTCCACCCTGCAGTGGAGTGTTGAGTCCCACATACACATTGACTGTCCCAGGGCCAGGTGAACTGAAGCTACCTGAGGAGAGAAGGGCCCACATCCATCTTTGTTGCCTTGGGAAATACTTTGAGGGCCCACCCAAATAAATCTCTTTTTGTTTTGTTTTGTTTTGGAGACAGAGTCTCTCTGTGTAGCTGTCCTGGACTTGCTTTGCAGACCAGTCTGGCCTCGAACTCACAGCAGTCCACCTGCCTCTGCCTCCTGAGTGCTAGGATTAAAGATGTGTGCCACCACGCCCAGCTCAAATAAATCTTTTATTTAGTTGTATTCCTAAATCCTTTCTTCTAATGTCCCATCAAGATGATTCTCTATGCAAAAAGGAAATAAAATATAACTCACTCGAGAAAAATAAATAAACTGAACTTGACCAAAATTTAAAAAAAAATTATTTTCACTTGTTGGCCTTTGGGCTAAGATGAACTATTTGTAGTCCAAATACTACTGTCAAGAAAATGAAAAGAAAGCCTGGCTTGGTAGTGCATACCTGTGAATCCAGCATGGGGACCAGAAATCCAAGATTATCCTTGGCTATGTGGTGAGGTATGGGCCAGGGAAATCGTGTCTCGTCTGAGCCTTGCACCTATGGATATATGAGGTACTCGGGTAACTCGACAATAAAGAGATAAACGACCCAAATTCAACATGAGCAAAGGACCTGAGCAGACACTGTCTGAAGATGCCACTGAGAGTGCCAATTAGCACAAGTTGCTCATTGGCCACTAGGGAAATGCGAGTCGAAGCCTCAGTGGGCCACCCTTGCACCCATGAGCATGGCTACAGACAATATAAGTGTTGGCAAGACTTGGAAGAAAGCAGAGCACCCATGTGTTGCTGATAAAAATCGGGAACACCCCGCCCCACTTTGCAAGCACACTTCAGCACTTTGCTAGAAGCAGAAACAAAGTCCCACAGGGCACAACAGTTCTACTCTTACCATGTATACCCAAGAGCTATGGAAACGTACGGCACACAAATCCGCGTGCTCAGGCATTCCTGACATCCATGATAGTCAGTAGATAAGTAAATAACAGAAATAACTCAAGCATCCATCTGGTAATAAGCAAAGAAAACACGGCCTTCACATGCAAGGAAGTAAGACTCAGTCATTAGAAATGGGGTGTGTCCATCCTCCAACCTGGGCAGACTTTGAGGACATCATGCCAAGAGATGAACGCTATCACCCAGATCCACAGGTCTATAAACTGCAAACTGTGCCAATCCACCGGGGCAGGAAGCTGATGGTGACTGCAGAGGCTGAGGGGGGCGGGTAGCTGTTATTGGGTCAGACAACTCTTTGGGAATGGTTTGAGACAATGGTTTATATCCTAGGAACATGCCCAAACAGTTTATTTCTTTTCTTTTCTTTCTTTTCTTTTTTCTTTTTCTTTTTCTTTTTTTTTTCTTTTCTTTTCTTTTTTTTTTTTTTTTTTTGTTGTTGTTGTTGTTGTTTTTGAAATAGGGTTTCTCTATGTCATCCTATATGTCCTAGACTTGCTTTGTAGACCAGGCTGGCCTTGAACTCACAGAGATCTGCCTGCCTCTGCCTCCTCAAGTGCTGGGATTACAGGGATGTGCCACCATGCCAGCTTCCAAATAGTTGATTTCTACACTTATGCTGCTAAGAAAATAGGTCTCCAATCTCTTGTGGTTGGTGTGTGTGTGTGTGTGTGTGTGTGTGTGTGTGTGTGTGTGTGTACACATCTGTGAGGGGCTGGACACACACATGTGTATGAGTGGATGTAGAGGGCAGAGAAACTGAGTGCTGTTCCTCAGGGGCTGTTCATCTTCCTTTTCTTTTTTCCTTTTCCTTTAAAGGCAGCATCTTTCTCTTTTCTTTTCTTTTCTTTCTTTCTTTTTTTCTTTTTTTGAGACAGGTTTTTTCTGTGTATCCCTGGCTGTCCTGGAATGTTCTTTGTAGACCAGGCTGGCCTCCAACTCACAGAGATCCACCTGCCTCTGTTTCCTGCTGGGGTTAAAGGCGGGCACACCACCCCACCAGCTAAGGCAGCATCTCTTATTGGCCTACAACTCACTGATTTGGCTAGATTTGCTGGTTAGCAAGCCCCAGGGACACAGCTGTCCACCTTCTCCATTGCTGGCCTTGTAAGAGTGTGTGCCACACCCGGCTTAAAACAAAACAGAACGAACATGAGCTCAGGGAGTGAACTGCTGTCTGCACTGTTTTCCAAGCCCTTCAAGCCTCTTGAAACAAACAAACAAATAGCTCATCCCTTGGCTCTGAGGAGCATATTATGCAGACCTCGTCCTATGGAGGCCAGAGCAGGCTGCTGGTTGACCTCTGATGACAGGAGTCTAGTGTGCTCTCAGATCTCACTCACACAGTAGGCCTCATGTGGCCAGAGGGGCAGCTCAACCTGACCCGAAGGT